>NC_136991.1:34123720-34267949 GCF_032717465.1 Coenobita brevimanus | reverse complement strand
GCCATAATACCACCCAACTTGTGGAGGTCTGTTTACGCTCGCTATCATTTTTTACTGCTAACATATAATGTGTCCCGCCCACTTATAATCGACTGACATTTCTAGAAAGGAGGTAGTATCGCTGGGATTAGCTATAAGTGCTGTAACTTATCCTCGTGCAATTACTAATCCCTCGCTGGGAAAATATTAGATGTCTTTCACAGTGGGCGATAAAATTTAGCCTGTTGGACGCGAGGCTGATATTATGGGGTAAAGACAAGAATTTAAAGGTGCATGCATTGGAACGGTCTAAATTAAATACGTAGAAGACAAATATATAAGTACTGCACCTGGCTGCAGTTAAAGAAAGAGGAGTCCTTATCGTATATTGCGACATGTTCTTTTATTGATTTTATTCATGCTACTATTAATGTATGATTGTACACGTGAGAAAAAAGGCGAATTTAGATGGCATTTGAAGATAAATGCATATACAAGCTGCACCAGTTGCCAGTAAATAGATAAACGAAACGTAAACGAACCCCCTCTAAAGGTATGATGAAGTGTTACTTTATTCCTGCTGCTGTGAGATGATTTATATTGTAAAGATAGAAGAAAAATATCCATTATACTCATGTGGTGGATAAACGTACACACTGGACCTGTTAATAAACGACGAAGAAACCTTAATTATCCTCTTCAATTCAGAGAATAATACGTTTATGCCATTAGATGATTTTCTATATATAACACTGTAGTACATGAACTTCCTTTAATACAGGATGTAATAGATAAAGTATATGTACTTCAATTATGATTGTAAAGAGAGGTTTAAATTGAATCCATCTGATAGGCGGTATTTTTGACGATTTATAACACGAGTGACAGTAAATAATGCCCCTACTTAAATGCAGTAGCACTGTATATATTGTACACATAATAAAAAGATGAAAATTTCGCTTTTTACTCACATATTTGGTCATTTGTAAAGCCAGTGATTAAAGTGATGGCATGATTATGGTATATGCATGACATTAGGCATAATTATTGCACATAGTGTTACCAGAAATACTGTCCATGAAGAGAACCCTTGAAAGTAAATGGCATTGTTTTTATTAGATTTTTCCTTAAAACTGTGATTATTTTAATAAGCTTTAGACACTTCTCGCACCAGTGATAGTTTAGCTTAATAGATACTTCATGCTGTTATATAAGCTTTATTAGGAGACACTTGTACCGTGAGCGTAAAGCTTAGGAGACACTTCGTTATGGTGATGTTTAGTTTAGGTATACATTTGCACGTACTAGTGAAGGTTTAATGTATACACTTCGTATTGGTGAGGTAAGTTTAAATAGGAGACACTTACTCCACTAGTGAAGGTTTAGCTTCAGGAGACACTTCTGTATTAGTGAAGGTTTAGTTTAGGAGTCTATTATTGAACTTGTGTGGATTATATATTGCTTTCCCTGAAGTTAATAATATGGTCTTGAGGTGCAGATAAAAAAAAAAAAAAATTAGTAGAACACGTCCACTGCTTAAAGGGTTATTGACATCCAGGGTGGCTCGTAAATGGCTCCACCACAAGGAACTCACGTGGCAGTATATTATGTGTTGCAGGGACCGGCCTTGTGGGTTAACAAGGACGTGGTTGTAGCATTTGGAATAAGAAATAATGCAGGGTAGATACTTGATAACACTAAGCCGTCCACACAGCACAAGAGAAATTAGCCGGCGATGTGAAAGTGGAAGCGTTATATAAGGATCCGTCTGCACATGAATAAGCTTGTTAGTGAAGGAAAAAAAGTACCTGAATTTCATGGTACTAAAATAGATCCATTATTTAACTCATACACTCTGGTTGTGAATGAAAGAAGTGACTTGCAAAAGTTTTTAATATTCATTTAGAGCCATTAGTTAGACACAGTACTTTCAGTTAAAAGATGCATCATACTTTTCATGATGGGGACTTTTTTTTTTTCTCCAAAAAAATCGCTGACGAATATATCTCACGAGAAAATGAGTAAAAAGGAGCCTGGGTACATTAATATAGATCCATTAATTAACCGTTCATTCCGGTTTCTTATATAATTTGTCTAAGAGACGATTTTGATTTAGCTTACAAAAAGAATCTCAGCAGTAAAAGGGTAAGAATGAAGGCTGTATCTAACCCTTCACCATGAAACAGTCTCCTACATGCAGAACAGAAGCGTCTGGGAGTATGCATGATGAATAAATAGGAAAATTACGTTCATGTGTATGTAGAGAGAAGAAACACATACGTATTGTAATTGTTAATGAAAGATTAGCTCGCCAGATTTTGAAATAATTAGTTTTTTGTATTACACAACAAATTTCACAGGCAGTTTAATTAACAAGGTGTAATATTTTATTGATGAGTACTCCCTACGGTGGTAATGTGCATGAAATTGGTTATTTGTTCTGAAAGAGCGCCATGAGCCCTGCTAATTGCTATAATGTTGCCTCTAGTTGAAAGCGAATTTTATTTTTATATATTAGCAGCGAGATTTACCTTACTATGCATGTGGGTCGGTTTTATTGTCAGACGATTTTTGATATATTGTAGTGAAACCAAGGACACAGAAAAGTGTAAAAAACAATCACGATATCGTTTGGTCTAGAATAGAGAACCGTGCATTTTGTTCCAGGTTAGACAAAATACAGTATATTATGCAGTTGATGGTAACTCATCTCGATCCAGTGGTCTTCAAGGAGAAGTTGTTAGGATATACAAAATGTACACTTTGATTGCTGGATATATACTTTAGCCGAGTAAGCTTGTTCAGTATCAACTTTACCACGAAAAGCGGTGCCAAGGCACAGCAAATCCGTCCCCTTCAGTTTTTTTAGCGCTGATGCATAAACACAACAGGATATCTAGTCATAGATGCCACATATCAGATTAGGAGAATCAATCGGGTGAAAATTCGACGATTTTTATGCCCATTTGAAATTTTAGGCTCGGCTTACCTAACACTGACCCTACCGCTAACTAGGGGGTGAACCCTCTGATGTACTTTAGAGGCATGATGGCAGGATGCAGATTTGACAGATACATCTTTAAGTGTTGGTTTCATGTCAATATGACGAATTTTGAAAGGAGTTAATGGCGATTTTTTTTTTTTTTTTTTTTTTAACCGTTTTGGGGGCCGACATGTGGCCCCAAATTTAGCAGCAGGTAGATCGGAAGTTCATAGTACATCATTCCTGTAATTTTAGTCAAAATCGCACCAGTAATTTTTCGCGTAAAGTTGTTAACAGACGGACAGACAGACAGAAAAACAGTCAGACAAACCGAGAGAAAACAATACCCGTCCCTGAGCCCCTTCGGGGCGGGGATGGGTAATAAAATACCTTTTGTGTGTGTGTGTGTGTGTGTGTGTGTGTCCGACCCAGGGCAAAGGCTTCAGAGCCTATTTCTCGAGGGCAGTGGGCTATCCCAAGATAACCCTGTAAGTCCTCCCACATCTCCACATGTCACATGTCACCGCACCAGGGGCCTAACACCCACCGTCCATATTGAATACATGCTAGGGCTGTCTGATACAGGACTGGTGAACAGGTCTTAGCGGAGTACTTTTACTATGTCGGCGGGTCTTTAGGTAGATCAGGAAAGTCTGGTTTCCCATGAAATTCAGATCCTTAATCACCTGTTCCCTGTCCCAGTCAGGATTCGATCTCTGGAGTCCATTAGGACTAGCAGGCCGCCTCTCTACCTGATTCAGCCACCGCCTTTTCCCTGGGTGAGTCTCGTAACAGAGAAACGAATTACTGAAGACGGTTTTTAGCTCTTTGACTGCAAGAATTTTCCATTAGGGAGCTCTGTCTTCACTCATTCATGCTGTCTCTAAACTTTTTTTTTTTTTTTTTTTTTTTTTTTTGGGCAATACGAGGGACTTCAAATCGCAGGGGTTAGAGTCCATCTTCACTAATCCCATTCCTACAACCACAGGGGGTTCTAATCTTAAAAAAAGGCGTTTAACAGTCTCAGATTTCCGTGATTTAATCTCGGGTCAATATTATCGTTTGCTGATAGCTGGAATAGCATATTTGAGTTGTCCTGACCATGAGTGTGTTAATCCTGACAGAATCTTAGGCTCCTATGACTCATTCTCAGCGAATTCATGGCTTGCGTTAGCTGGAATACAATACCATGAGTTGTAACGTTCCAACAGGAGGGATTATTGTCGTAAGAATTCTATCTATCCATAAACTTAGACGGCATAATGCCGCGGCTAAGGGTTAACCGTTTGACTCTGAGTTAGTTGTTTTACAGGGGAGAGGCATTAACTCTTCCACCATACCTGCACGTGTTGACTCGTAGGGAAAGTTTACATAATGAGTTGGTTATATGGTTACTGCATCCAGCGTTGTAAATTGTTTCCTGACTTACAGGAAAACCTTTTGGCAAAGAATCACTAGATATAAACCACCTGAAAAGGATAGAAAAGTAATAAAAAGTGACAGGAAAAGATGTGAGCATTAGGAAGAGAAGGAGGACAGACACAGAAAAAGAATGAGGTGAAGGAAGAATTATAGCAGCACTACATCAATTGAGTGGATGATGGTCGCCACCACCTACCGTAAGAACTAAAACAACATAC
This sequence comes from Coenobita brevimanus, assembly GCF_032717465.1. Classification (NCBI taxonomy): domain Eukaryota; kingdom Metazoa; phylum Arthropoda; class Malacostraca; order Decapoda; family Coenobitidae; genus Coenobita; species Coenobita brevimanus. Next base: position 34,263,347 of record NC_136991.1, on the reverse strand, counting down.
TTACATAATTATATAAATAAAATTTCTGGGTTTTGATAATGAGAGTGCTTTAGCTCACAATGCCTACTTTAGTTAAAGCTCCTAAATCAAGCTGTAAAAAAAAAAAAAAAAAAAAAAAAAAAGTGTCGATATCGTCTTAACCCTGTCACTCAGAGGACCATTTATATTTCATTCATCCAGTCCTCACATGCTGTATTCCTTTATTTCCCCTTCTCTAACAGAAGTTCTTCCAGTGAGGTGTTAAATATAATCGTCGTGATAAAGGAAGAATAACATTAAAACTAATGTCATTTTTCAAAGATTGACGATGTTAATGGAAATATTGAAAGTAAATGTAATCATGAAGTACACTGCATGCGTGAAATTTGTGGCGCAAAAATTAATAATTATATTTTTCGGACCTTTTTTTCATTTTTAAGTCACCTGATATGAAACTCAGCCATATGCTCTTTTCGAATGTAATGTCCTCTTGAATGCCTCTCTTCTCGCTTACTTTCCTCCACTTTAACTCTCTTTTCGTTTCCCCTCTATTGTTTACTCTGTTTATTACTTCCACGCACTCTCTCTCTCTCTCTCTCTCTCTCTCTCTCTCTCTGCAACAGTTTCTTCCATTCGCAACCCCCACCGCCCCTTTTTTTTGTCATCTCTCTTTAATGTGCCAGGACTTCTCTCGACTGAACATAATCATCCGGAGCTACGCTGATTGCAATTGCTAAGCGTACCAGTAACAGAGAAACGAATTCCTTGAGATGGATTTTTAACTGTTGATTGCTGGATTATCTTTCGGTTGAACTTGATGGATTGGCATTGGCGTGATGTACCTAAGTAACCACACCTTCATTTATTTAAAACTTTGGTAATCCCTTTTGTAGTATGTAGTGTTTACGGATCAAGAGATGGCAAAGATTACAATATATGAGTTACTACAGTTGAAGAGGTTAATATTAGCTCATTTCAAGCACTGTGTTTTAAATCGTGGAAGGTACAGTAGATAGGATTTATTATTCTCATTTTTCTTTATTTTTATAGAGAGGTTGGACTTCTTGGTGGAAGGAGGTCGCTTGCTTCCTTTTACTCTGAATAAATCTAAGCGAGATTGTTGCCAAGCTTTGCCAGAGGAGTGATCGGTATTTGCTGTGATTTGTTTGACATGTTGAGCTCCTTACAGTTCAGTATCACTTAAGCAGAAAGCGCAGCCTCCTTCAGGAAAGCTCAGAAAAAGTCTGACTACCGATACTTAAAAATGAATAATAACGATGATGATGATGATGATGATGATGATGATGATGATGATGATAATAATAATTATAATAATAAATTTTCTTCAATATTAATATCATTAATTTGTGGTAGGTGGGGGCGCTCACCATCCATTCACTCGATGTATTACTGCTCTCGGGTGTCTGCCTTTTCCTCTCCTCCATCCTTCTTTCCTTCCATCCTCTTCTGTCTTTTCTTTCTTTCAGTCTCTTCCTCGTCCTTCCTGCATGTACGGGTGACTTCCTTGCACTCCCTCTTTCCGTCTTTCCTCCTTCATTCTTTCCTCTTCTTTCTGCACCGTGGCTGACTCTACACTGAGTGACAAAGCCAAATGCTTTCCTCTGTACACCAGGAAACCATTTACTACGTTGGATGGTAACCATAGGGCAACCAAATTTTTGGCGCCTGGAGGTTTAGTGGGTAATTATTGCGCTCCAGTCGGATTGAGCTGGTGAAGGTTTATATACAAGGGGTGGTTGGGGTTTATTGCTCACGTAATGCCACTCAGGGATGAGTGAGGCTGGTCACTCTCATCTTAATGTCAGGACCAACTGCCTAGCCCCGGGCTCCTACGCTCATGGGGCAACTTAGGATTGGATGATGGATGGGTGGATGGATTATTATATTTATTATTATTATTATTATTATTATTATTATTATTATTATTATTATTATATTATTAAATAAGTAAGTAAATAAATATACAAAAAAATAAACGCTTTCGTCACAACGTGATAACACGCTGCAAGAGTGTATCCCGAACTGATAAGCAGAGTTATTCATTCAGAAAATATAGACTAGATTCTGCTCGAGAAAGCTTTGTTCGCGTCATTCGTGCTAGAACTAAACGAGCCTCTTTAGGCTGCGGATACTTTCAAAAGAAGAGCGTAGTGGCTATTGTTTGCAAGGGTTTCGCTGCAAGATTTCCACAAAAGTTCAGTAAACTCGTTCGGAAAGTTACTGTAGGAAGAATTACATGCAGGACCATCTGGGGGAATGCAGTGTCCCTTGCCGTACATGTTACATGTTATTTTTTATTCATCAAGTCTAGGGACGGAGTATTTGACTTTAATCTGAGATCTTGAGCTTTGGACCGATTGTTATCAAAGTCGAACTGCTTCATCTCTTACCTTTACCCAGAAGCCTGCTTCTCCAGAGTTTGGCCCAGGCTGGATCAAAATTGGATTGGCCTTGACCTGTGACGTCTGACCTCCGACCCCTTGTTATCAAGGGGTAATTTTTTCATCATTAGTGAACCTGCAATTGTTTCACCAGGTTTTGTCCAAGTCGAGTAAAACCGGCAAAGTTAGAATGCCTGTGTACATCTTCACCATGGCCCTGTAATCAAGATTTTTGACGGCTTGTCACTTGGAATTTGAATAATTTCTCATCCTTGGTTTACTTTGAACCGTTCCACAAAACTTGATCGGAATTAGATATGGACTGTGTAAGATGCCATTGTGCAAGTTGTGATCTTGACGGACCGATTGTTCCTTCTAAGATAATATGTTAATCCCGTAGCTGACCCTTAGCTGGTCCACCCAGGTTGAAGTTCACATTAAATAAAAACTGAATAATCTTGTTCACACAGAAACACGTGGGTCGATTACACTTTGACCGTTGACTGAGTGTTTTTTAAATCTCGAATCCCTTCGTGCATACCCTCTACCCGCAACACTTCGAAGAAAGTTGATTTATATTAACCGTATTTCAGACAAGTTTAATCATCCTCTGCTGTAGTGTAGTCTTGACCTTTGGCCTGTTGTTCCTGGGGCAAAGCAATAGGATATGTCTTGGCTGACCTTCAGCACTTTCTGCGCAAGTCTGGCTTAAACCACTCTCAGATCATAACTATTTTCTTTATTAACACATTCAGGCACGACATACGGTGCAGACAGACCGACCCCTCAGAAAACAATTACACTCTTCGGGGCTTCACCTGTGCTGCATGTAAGAAGACAAACGTAGTAAAGAGGTTAAGAGTCATTTTCTGCTGCGGTGTTGTTGATTAATGATTTTATATATATATATATATATATATATATATATATATATATATATATATATATATATATATATATATATATGTATGTGTGTGTGTGTGTGTGTATATGTGTGTGTGTGTGTGTGTATCAATATCTGTCTATCTGTCTGTCTGTCTACATCTATATCTATCTGTCTGTCTGTCTATATATATATATATATATATATATATATATATATATATATATATATATATATATATATATATATATATATATATACAGTATAATTCTTAATAAACAAAACGGAGGAAGGAAAAACAAATGAATAAAAAGTAGTAAGACCTATAATAATCTATACACCAGATTACTGGTGTCCTCTGTTCATAAAATTTCTGTAACAGTTAGACTTGAAACAGCTGTGGTTGAAAATTTGGAGTGGAAACAACTCTGGAGGAAGCGAGTTCCAAAGTAGATGCAGTACAGTAGAATGAAAGAATTCTGATAGGCCAGAAGTTCCTGCAATATGGCTAAGTGACATTCCAGGGTCATGAAGTTGCTACCAGATGCTCCGTTGTGTGTAGCAGTACGAGGGGGAAGACATGGAGTGGTGGCACCATTATGTCGCAACTTCGTCAGAGCATTTGCCAAAAAAATATCTAGTAAAATAATGCAAGGGAGGCAACATTTCATCTTACTTGCATGGGAGATAGTTTATTTTGTAATGGCAGGGTTGTTAATAATTCTAACAGCTTTGTTCTGAATTTTGTCTAGTTGTTTTAATGCAATCCTCTCCACAAACCATTCCACACAAGTGGTGAGCAATATTCAAGCTGAGAGCGCACATGACTCTTATAGAATTATAGCTAACTGCTCACAAGCGAATGAAGTTAGCGGACTCTGTACATTCAAACCAAGTTTCTTTTGAAGCGGTTTTAGCAAGTGATCTAACATGAGAGATCCAGTAGAGGGCATTGTTAAGTGAGACGCCAAAGAATTTCCCAAATACTTTTGGAGATGGGAATATTAGGTAAAGCACTGAAGGTAATGTACGAATCTGTCTAAATTTGTCTATTGAGTTAATTGTATATATTTAGTTTTACTAGCATTAAAAGAGACAAAGGTTGTTTTGTCCCCATTCACTGATTGTAGATAGGTCTTATTTATGGAGATGGCTTGTACTGAGTTGAGAGGTAGAGATATTAGACTTTGGTAAATGGGTGTCGTGAGTTTGAATGGAAATTATGTAGTGTTGAGTCATCTGCGTATGAGTGGATGGGATTGTGGGCATGACAGATAAGAGACTCATTAATATGAACCAGGAATAGGGTTGGCGCCAAGAACTGACTCTCGTGGCGGCACGCCAAGTGCGTTGAGTGAGTGGAAATTGGAATATACATCGTCTTCTTTTACTCTTATTTCTTTCTGTCACTAAAGATGATGAAGAAATCAAAGGAACAAAAGACGTTAGTCCATAGCAAAGGAGTTTGGACATGCAGGGTGCCATACTCTGTCGAAAGCTTTAGAAATATCCAAGAGCTACAGCATAAGTTTCTCCATGTAGATCAATTGATTGATGGGATGGTATGAGTTAAGAGATTGAGTATGTCAATGGTGGGATCTTTCGTGGCGAAACCATATTGTCTATCACTAATTTAATTGTTGGATTCAAGATGTTTAACAATATGCTTATTAATCTAAAGTTTCAAATAACTCCTTACCAAGAGAAGATGTAGACAGCTATTGGTCTGGTAATCAGAGGGGTCAGAGGAACTTCCATTCTTCGGAATTTGGTGTGTATATTGGCTTCTTTCCATGAATTTGGGAATAGAGAAGTACAGTATGCATAGTCTGAATAATTTAGCTAGAACAGAGACAGGTTCAGGGGGAACACTTTTTCAAACCGAAACAATTGGGCGGAATTCCATCTGGGGCCTGGAGCTTTATGGTTAGTAGGTAAATTGTCTAGGATGGATTTAACGTATCTTGTCTGCATTTGCTAAGTGGGGCAATTTCAGGGAGAGTCAAGTTCTAGTACTTCGGGGACATAATGGCTGGTATTGTCTATAGTAGAATTTCTGGCAAATGTACTGGCAAAAATATCTGCTTTCCCACGCGGGTCATTTGTAATGTTCCCATCTGAAGATTTTAGTGGAGGAATGGATGATGACTTGTTAAAGCTATTTATTGAAAGAATTAAGAGTTGACCAGAAAATTCTATTGTCATTAGGGCTGTTGAGTAGTTTTGATGTTTGCTTTTGAAGAAAGTTTGATATAGCTAGATTTAATACAGCTTTTTTCTGTATGATTTCTAGCAAATTGGAGAGAGTGATTCAGATGTTTTTGATTTTTAAGTAAGAGTTTAGTATGCTAATGACTTTTGGGCTGTTGCTCTGGCACAGTTGCCATCAAACCATTTGTAGAGTTCGATCTTTTTAGTGAACTGTTGACTTGGTATGAATAAATCCAGCTACAAGATAGTATTAAGTCACAGATGTGGGACTGGGTAGAATTGGTATCACTAGAGAAAGAAAGACTGCCATGGAATGTCAACCAGATAATTTTTATACTTCATCCCAGTTTCCCCTATCAAAGTGCCATCGGGTCACTCTCTGACAGGTTCAGAACGGGGGAGGTGTGGGGTTTAACTAATAAGGCTTTGATGAGATTGTGGTCCAGAGGATCCAAAGTGGTGACAGTATCTTTATCCTGTATTGGATCTGGATTATTTGCTCAAGAATCAAATCCATGAGATGGGCATGTATGGTCAGGATTATCAAGGTATTCTGGTTGGTTGCTTTACTAACTGCGTGTGATTAAACGTGGTTTTAGCAAATTGCTTTCGCTCTTTGACATCCTCAGCGTCGTCAGTCCTGGCAGAATGCAATAACCATTCAACATTATGTATGTTAAAAATCACCGATAATTGTAATTTCTGGTGATATATATATATATATATATATATATATATATATATACATATATATATATATATATTTATATATATATATATATATATATATATATATATACAATGTATATATATATATATATATATATTTATATATATATACTGTGTATATATATATATATATATATATATATATATATATATATATATATATATATATATATATATATATATATATATATATATATATGTTACAGAACAGAGAAAGATAATGTACACTTTAAGTGAGACTACTAAAAAATCACTACTGTCATCCGTAAAGTTCCAAGGTTCAAAACAAAAGAGTTAGGTAAAATTACAAGTTAAAGTTTAATGCTCCAAACTAACAACAAAAACATTCAGGACTCCATGGGTATAGGATAATGTAATGGCAAAAACAGGTTAAATGATATGGTTAACTGCAATAGCCCTCTATTAACACAAAATTAGGCATGAGTAAATTTATCTAAAGTCAGCCCTGATGAAATGAAAACACTGGGTAATGCTCAGTTAATGCAAGATAAATAATTACAGATACAAACTATTATTACCACTGGCTGACAAAACGAATTCCACACAATTTACAAAACTTTCCAGGCCTAGAGAATCTAACCTTATGCTATACAGTACAAAGAACAAAATGCAATAACACTTATACTCAAATCACAAGTAGCTGCTAGATGGTTGGAGACTTCCTGAGAAATTCACCCATAATTGCAATAACTGTACAGGGAGGACAGAGATGTGAATGGCAAAATGAGGAGTAGATCTAAGTGGCAATGATGCAGAGACTGAGCTCATTGCATATAGGGGCCGGCAGAGCTTGGATACAACTTGTAAGGTAAGGACGCGCAAAGTGAAGCTTTTCATGGGGACAGAGAGTTGACAATCCTGCCTTCTGAACTTTCCAGAAATGACGACTTACTCTACTATAACGGTAGAAGGGGGGGACTGAGGCAGAACACGGCTCGTGATCAAACATGCAGCAACTGTGCATTAAAATTACACAAAGGATGATGAAATCATAGGCTATGTAATGCACCTCCCCAACAAAGAAAAAAGAAATTCTCTACAAGGGAAATTTCTTATTACTCCTAAAACAATCTGTATATGGCGGTATTACATAACATGCAAAAGACTTTCCTAGTGTTACGATAAAACATGAGATCTCCCTAGCACGTTCAGTCATAGGTACTTGCCAGTATCCCTTTAACAAAATTCAAACTTACTTATGTACCTAGCCTTTCCGATCTTGTCTATGCAATCTTCCACACAAGGGAGAGGTGTAAGTGTCTGTTTTGGTTATCTGATTAACACGTCTGTAGTCAATGCAAAAGCCGCTGTGACCCACCTGGCTTGTAGGGACTAGAGTGACAGAGGAGAACTCCACTCGCTTTGATAGGGCTCAATCCCATCTTGTGGTCCAACAGGTAGCCAAGCTCCTTCTCGATGAGAGGAACTTTCACCGGGTTCACACGGTAAGGAGGCAATTTAATTGGCTTTGCGTCTCCAACATCGCACATCATGCATCAACACAGTGGTTCTTCCTGGAGTAGCACTGAACACTCGCGGGTACTCCTGCAGTAATGCCAAAAACTCCTGCCTTTCCTTGGGTGGTAGATGAGAAAGCTTAGTCTGGAGATCATTCATGATATCAGGATTCTTCCCCAAACTATCACTCAGGCTCATACTGCAATGGGAGAGCTTCACTTGCAGACTCGGGTGGAACAGCTACAGTGCAGACTGGATTATTTTTGTGTCCCGCCTGTAGATATAGCACTTTAGCTTCTATACGTTGATGTGACATAGTTTGCTTGTTCTTTCTACGATCTTTGGTGTGGCGATGACATAGTTGGGGACATCACTGAGTTTCTTCCTCCACAGAAATAAGGACCACTAAACTTGAAGCTTGAAGAGCGTCTGCCCATGTAACTGGTGAGCAAGAATCAGAAACCTGATCTCCTGCTCTGAAAGTGGCGCAATCCTGGACTTCTTATCCCATACCCAAGTCTTCATCTTCTTCCCTGAGCAGCTCCTAAATTCTCTCTCGCCAGCTGTAAAAGCAGTGGACAGCCGTTCTTGAACTTCATCACATACTCCAGCAGGTTGATCGGTCATCTTCCTCCGACAGCCAGCATTCCTTGAGTAACCTTAAGTGGTCCTCTTACTTCATGGCCAAACAAGTAGTTCCAAAAGGTGAGAAGCCCAGTGATTCATTTGGAGATCTCTCTTGCAGCAAAAACAACAGAATGGAAGACCTTTATCCTTGAAGTCTTTCTGATGTTCCAAACAGTATTTCTTGAGCATCGATTTTGGAGTGTTTGATGATATCTCTCCAACGCCTCTTCAACGGGTCTGGGGATGGTAAGCTGAAGACGTGATCTGCGGTGATGCCCAACTCTTTCAGAGACTGTGCTTGAAAACGTTTGACATGAAATTACTTCCCCGGTCGGGAGACTGTACTCTCCTTTGGGCAGACTCAAATCTTTTGTGAAGAACCCTAGCATTTCCTTTTAACCACGTTCTTTGCTGAGATGTTTATGTAAGTGGAATGGCTTCAGGATAACGAGTAGCCATATCAATCATCGTCAAACACATAAGAAAATCCTGAAGAAGTCTTAGGAAGAGGGCCCACAATATCCACCAACACAACGGGTGAAAGGCGCCTCAAAAGGAGTGAAATGGGAATCTAGAGGTGCAACCTTTTCGGTCTGATTACACTTCCCCACAACTTGACATGGTGTGGACATATACGACTTACAATACCAGGAAACATCCCCTGCGAAGATACCTGGCCAGTAGAAGTGCTTCTCAAAATGCGTGCCATACAGTCTTCTCCTCACTCTACAGGTGTCCTGCCAAACTGGAATCAGTGAGCCACTCTAATGATATCCTGCCTACAAACACGAGGATGATGGACAACTTGATGTACAACCTCCCATTCACAAAGTCGGCTGATGCTGTAGGGGGTCTCTCACTTCCTCATAAGTACTCCTGACTTTATATAATAACAAGTAGAAGCACCGAGCTGACTCTTCCTCACTGCAAGCAGAGTTAGCTAGACCTTTCAACTCAGGGTCAGGGCAACCTGCAACTCAACCACATACAACTCTTGGACGAGACAAAATTATCAACACTCACGGGGTACTGCCTCATCTGGTGAGTGGTCCAAATTAGCAAGAAAAGTGTCTAGCTAGGATAACATCATCATCATTGCCATCCTCTAAATCACCAGTAACTTTGTAGAACTTAGCCCTAGTGACAGCACATGCAGGGAACACATCAGGGACATCACAATCCTGGGCCGCAGTGTTTTCCACTGGCTCACTAGACAACTGAGGAGCTGGGCACACTTGACTTCCACCAATATCATTTCCAAAGTAAGAAAGTTACACCCTGACATTGGGAGTGTCTGCCAACCAAACCCAAACCATAACAGAACCATTAACAAAACCAGACTCTCAAATTCACTCTGCACAGAGGTGGTGAACAGAGAAGTAATTATTCCCTACACCTTGTAGCCAAGATTACAGTTTCATCAGAGGAATTAACATTAGAGCCTAGAACACTGGTCAAAGCATAAGGGATTGGCAAGCACCTGTATCACGTGATATATTTGAACTGGATTTCTGTCATTACTGTCCAGAGGACTGACAAAACCATCAGACAGGAAATTAGCACATGAACTCTTGAGAGTGTCAATACCCACGTTACTGCTCAAAAAGAGGAGCTCCATCATGAGAATTTAAGCTTACCCCTCAAAGCAGGGGGTCTTCAGTTAACTCAGTTAAAGAATTCTGGGAACTCTCTGGCAGCAGAGTGGACACTAGACCAATTGACTGAATATTTTAAAGACTCCTTTTTGTTCAAGAATCACGCTGTCTCCTCCCTGAAACATTTCTCCGTAGTATAACCAAGCTTACTACAATAAGTACATTTACTTTTCTGAAATGCCTAGAGGTGAAGCTGGTATTTACTTCCTGAGAAACATCATCCTTTATTCTCTTTCTTGTTACCTGTGCTCTGGAGTGCAGAGGCAATCGGTACTACTCTCAGCTTTCCCTTTTTCTCTAGAATATCCTCTTGTGAGTGAGAACATATTCATCAGCTAAAAATCTGCAGCATCAGACAAATTATCTATTCTTTTCTCAATCAAGATATAGGCTTACATCTTTATAAATACACTCCTTGAAGTCCCTCCAGCAAAATCATCTGCTGTAAATTTACCAAAATCAGAATCCACATTCTTAGAATTTAACCACTGCTCTAACAGATCTTCTTTTGATTTTTGCATACTCTAACATGTGGGATTGCTTATCTTGCTTAGTAAGTTGTCCTAAATTTTACTTCTATAGGCTTGCATGGAACAAGCTCATAGGTCTTAAGAACTCAAGCTCTTGGAATCTACATCTCCATAATTATCACATTGATCCTGAGGCAAAGATGCATAAGTTACTTGAGCTTTACCGGTGAGAACAGTTTGAATGTGAGTACTGGCCACATACTCCTTGGGCCAATTAAAACCTGTAGCTTACCCTCTCAAACAACTGAAAAATACTTTGTTAAATCAGATTCATTAAAAAGGAGGGACAAGTTAAACATTTTTAGCCACATCAAAATCATCAGGAGCTAGATGATCCAGTCTCCACCTTGTTTCATGCGATACTCATGGCCCTCTGCCTGAATCCTAGCTAGTTCAATTTTGTGCCTGAGCCTGTATCTGTGCTCTCCTGAATCCCGGAGCCCTTGAGATTCAGCTTCCTTAGCATTTGCTTTGAAATTCAGCCTCCTGAATACGAGCCTGAGACTCCGCCTCCTTAGCCTGAGACTCCGCTGTAATATTATTGGCCTTGATATTTTACTTTATAGTACCTGGGAAATACAATATTATTATTCTTAAATCTATTAGTAATATATTGTTATTTATTTAAAACACTTATACTTATAAGTTGCCAACTGAAAGCTCCTGTAACATTATTATTATTGGAAGCAAATATAGACTCTCTTGGAGACTGCCCACCAGCCGGGCTTTTATTGTGGCCTCATTTGTTGTTTTTGTGTTCCTGCACTCGTATTATTTACGGACAATTATTACATCCGCCCTCCTTAGCTTCTTAGACTCAGCCTCCTTAGCACGTGCTTGAAATTCAGCCTCCTTAACACGAGCCTCCTGCAGGGCCTGAAGCTGTAACTTAGCTAATTCAATCTGCGCTTTGCTCATTTGGAGGAGTTACATTAAACAAGCTTTCATTAATCATGGTCAACAATTTGATCTTTAGAATGATGAGAGCCGAACAGCAAGTTTCCCCAATTGTTGAGCAACGAGCTTAAGTTCATTCTTTGTTCTGTTTTCTATATCACACACTGTTTGCACATTTGACAAAAAATCTTTAATGGCTTCATCAAGTGTAGTAATAGCAGACATCATGATTAAGTAACAGTCACAAAATATTTGCAAGCAATATCCTTTATGATAATATCCTGAATATCCTGATAAGAGGTCGCCAAATTTATGTTACGGAACAGAGAAAGATAATGTAAGCACTTTAAGTGAGACTATTAAAAATCACTACTGTCCCGTAAAGTTCCAGGTTCAAAACAAAAGAGTTAGGGTAAAATTACAAGTGCTAAAGTTTAATGCTCCAACTAACAACAAAACATTCATGGGACCTCATAAGGATAATGTAATGGCAAAAACAGGTTAAATATATGGTTAACTGCAATAGCCTCTATTAACACAAAATTAAGCATGAGTAAATTTATCTAAGTCAGCCCTACGATGAAATGAAAACACTGGGTGAATGCTCAGTTAATGCAAGATAAATAATTACAGATACAAACTATTATTACCACTGGCTGACAAGAACGAATTCTACACAATTTACAAAAACTTTCCAGGCCTAAGAATTAACCTTATGCTATACAGTACAAAAAGAACAAATTGCAATAACACTTATACTCAAATCCTGCACACAGCTGCTAGATGGTTGGAGACTTCCTGAGAAATTCACAATAATAATAACTGTACAGGGGAGGACAGAGATGTGTGAACAAAATGCAGGAGTAGATCTACCAGTGGCACATGACACTGCAGTAGACTGAGCGCATAATATAGGGGCAGCAGATCTTGATACAACTTGTAAGAAGCCGACGCACAAATGAAGCTTTCATGGGGACAAAGGAGTTGACAATCCTGCTCTGAACTCCAGAAATGACGACTTATACTCTCTACTATAACGGTAGAAGGGGGACTGAGGCAGAACACGCTCGTGATCAAACACATGCAGCAACTGTGTCTGCTTAAAATTACACACATAAGGATTTGATGAAATCATAGGCTATGTACACAATATATATATATATATATATATATATATATATATATATATATATATATATATATATATATATATATATATATATTATATTATATATATATATATATATATATATATATATATATATATATATATATATATATATATATATATATATATATATATATATATATATATATATATATATATATATATATATATATATATATATATATATATATATATATATATATATATATATATATATATATATATATATATATATATATATATATATATATATATATATATATATATATATATATATATATATATATATATATATATATATATATATATATATATATATATATATATATATATATATATATATATATATATATATATATATATATATATATATATATATATATATATATATATATATATATATATATATATATATATATATATATATATATATATATATATATATATATATATATATATATATATATATATATATATATATATATATATATATATATATATATATATATATATATATATATATATATATATATATATATATATATATATATATATATATATATATATATATATATATATATATATATATATATATATATATATATATATATATATATATATATATATATATATATATATATATATATATATATATATATATATATATATATATATATATATATATATATATATATATATATATATATATATATATATATATATATATATATATATATATATATATATATATATATATATATATATATATATATATATATATATATATATATATATATATATATATGGTTTCCTGTACAACAGGAAACCATTTACTACGCTGGGTAGTAACCATAAAACCAAATTTTGACACCTGGTGGTTTATAATTACGCCACTCCAATCGGATTGAGCCGGTGAATGTTTATATCCAAGGGGTGGTCGGGGTTTATTGCTCACGTAATGCCACTCAGGGATGAGTGAGACTGGTCACTCAAATCTTAAATGACCAACTTGCCTAGCCCCGGTTCCTACGCTCCTCTGTGTGTAACATATATATATATATATATATATATATATATATATATATATATATATATATATATATATATATATATATATATATATATATATATATATATATATATATATATATATATATATATATATATATATATATATATATATATATATATATATAAGTATATATATATATATATAAGTATATAAGTAAGTATATAAGTAAGAAAGTAAGATAAGGCTGACTGAATGTTATCACATACTGATCGGCAGAACTGAGTCCTCTTTAGAAAGATTTAAAAAGACATCCGAAAGTTGGGGGACCATTTACAGTCTAGTTACTTAACCATTTCTGTGCCATTATGGTCGCTTTGTTTTTCCTTGCTACCTTCAGTTGATTTTATTCAGGTAAGGAAAGACGTGAAGAAGTGAGTTGAAACCTACATTAATTCCATCAGTTACATTACTCTGATCAGTATGGAAGTTCTTTTCGTCGGATGACTTAATCGTTTGGAGACAGCAACAAGGAAAAAGTAGTACTTCCTCGAGTTGAAGAGCTTAATGTAAATAATCTCTGACCAACTAGTGAAGTGATAAAAGTCTGCTTCGGCGGATCTCTGGCTGATAAGCAGAGATGAACTTCTTTCTGAAAGCGTTAAGAATATCACCAGTGCGAATATTTTACTCTAGCTGCAAATGAAAAATAAGATTTAGACCGTCTAAGGAAGTACTGTAGTAAGACTTATTTCACTGTTCCCAAGGCTTGATAAGCACAAATAGAAGTTACAAGAATAAAAAAAAAAAGACATCATTGTAGTGAAGGGGTAACAATATAAAAACCTTTGCCATGCAGTTGCTGTTGTTGTTGCTTAACCCCAGTACGTTCACTGTGCTGGGGACCAGCTGCAGTGCCCCCCACTCCCCCCCGTGGTAGACAGCGCCTCGCTAGGGTACTACCTGGGTCCTTCCTAACTGCAACATGCAGGAAAATGGGAGGTTTGTCTTCCAGATGGACGCCATAGTTGCTTAGCTCCACCTAAGACGAACAGTGCCACCAGGTTTAGGCTTCTCGTCAGCTCAGATACCATGTAGTGACTTAACTAAACGATGCGTCAGTGTAACCCAGAGATGAACCTGCTTTTGTGTCACAGGCGAATTGGTTATCTATTCACTTGAGTATATTGTGTGACGTGTGATTTGCATATTATCGGCACATCCCGGAGATGAATGAGAGGACCCCTGTCAGTTAATACCCTCTGGTTCCTATGACTCACTTTCAGGCTTATATGCCATTTACTTTCTGGTTTCTATGGCTCAGTCTCTTTTGCAGCACTCTTAGGCTCCTACGAAACACTTCTAAGCTACTATGGCACACACTTAACTGAGAGTACATGTTTAGCTTTATCTGGAATGGAATACCAGAGGGTCAGTTAGTAGCGACACAGCCCAGACTTTTTACCAATTAATGGAGATGAATGTGAGGGCCGCTGGCAGTTAACAGTCTCAGGTTCCTATGAGTCCCTTTCATCCTCCTATGACTCTAAGGCTCCTGTGACTTGTTCTTCGGCTCCTTCTCAGGTTCCTATGATTCACCAAGGCTCTCATGACTCAGTATCCAGATACAATGATTTTTTTTTTGCCCCTTTGACTCACTCTCAGACTACTATGTCTTGCTCACAGACTCGTATGACTCACTCTTACGCTATTCAGACTCACAACTGATAATAGCAAACCTATTCCGAGATAATGGTACAATTGTTCGCAATCTCAGACTCTGACATTCACTTTCAGCTAAATAGAATCGCCAGATATCAGTTGGAATACAATATTAGAGTTGTCCCGATCATGAAAGGGTAAATTACAGTAGTATCGGCACCTCCCTGACTTATTAGAAATTAGTGGAGATAAATGAAATGCTCGGTGGTAGTTAATCCTTATGAAATACAGACCCTCCCGCTAGTATCTCTCTAATGGCGACTGTGAAGTACTTGTTCATGAACGAATTATTCCAGCATATAAAAATCATGCTTAATGTTTTAGCGTAATTCACAGTTACGGTATTCCATCTCATAATACCCCTCCCCCTTCATCACCACCACTGTGAGACCGTATTCTCAGTGGCTTCGTAGTTTTGTAACACTTTCTCTACAGTGGTTTATTTTGCACGTCACACCTTGATAATTGTCTTACACGTTACTGAAACTAACTACGTTTGTACTAGAAATTAAAAGAAAAAAAAAATCAGTGATTAATAGAGAAATCGCCAGAATAAAGCCGCTACGAAGTTTCCTGTACTGCTTAGAATACCGCCATCAAACTGTTGCACGTAAGACATAAGTCACCCAAATCCAAGTATTGAACCAGTAGAATACCAGGCGCCTCAGGTATAGCCTGATCCACTCGAATGATCAGGGCTATACGAAACAAGGCACACATCTGAGACGTTTATGTAAATCCCCAATTTCTGATGGTCAGATATGGGATGGTTGTGAGCATTATACGTGTTTAGTATGCATGCCGCGTATAAAGTGTATTCAGCCATGAGGAGCAAAAGCCAGAAGCACGTTAGTCTGATTCTTGGTACAGCGATAATTACCATATATCTGGGACTTTCCTGCCGCTTCATGTTTAATAGTGTAGCCAACAGTCTTTATGCTATCTGTGACCTGACGCTGTTTCCTGTGAGTAATGGTCTCTTTAAAATGATTATATAAAAATTTCTGCCAGTTGTCAATTACAACCTCACTACCACACTTGCCACCTCAGCGTTATCTCTTTTGCATGCTCGCTTTCTTTTCAGCCACCACTTTCTGTATCTATATCGTATTCTTCTTCAGTTTCCTTTGCCATCACTTTTTCCCTTGCACCCCTTCCCGGCACGTGCGCACCCCCACCTCCACACTGACTTACAAACACAAACACATTAGCACACACAAACACACACATATATGTACACACAAGCACACAAACACACGCGCACACAAGCATACACATACACTGAAGTTCGTACGAATGCGCAAATGCATACACATACAAGTATAGTACTCGAGCTTGTGTGTGTGTGTGTGTGTGTGTGTGTGTGTGTTTCATAGCTGACTGCTAAACATGGAGGAGTCAGTATATGTTTTTACTGGCAGACAGTTAACTTTTACACGGGGGAAGAGGGGAGAGTGAGAATAATCCATGAAACCGAGAATGTAAACTGATATTGGTCACTGGGCTTTGATATTTTCTAAATGGCATGTGACAACTTTTTTCGTGGAGCTGTGAAGGAGAAGAGAAATTGTGAAATTGAAAGTGGATCTGGTGAAACGGACTTGTAAATGTTCTTGTCACTTACGGTGATTTGATTCTTCTTATAGCACGTTCCTATAAATGGGTGATGAGGAAAAGAGAGAGAGAGAGAGAGAGAGAGAGAGAGAGAGAGAGAGAGAGAGAGAGAACTTGGAAATCGATTTGGAACTGGTGAAACAGACACTGTTAATGGGATTGGAGATGGTGGAGTTAGAGGGCTTGGAATTCTTACTACTCGTCATAGCGATTAGATGTATTTTCTCTTAAGGCCTGTAATTACCGGTACGTTTTCCATGGAGGAGAGACAGACAGACAGGTAGAAAGACGAAGAGACAGTAATAATAAAAATCAGGGCCGGATTAACCCTGCTGTGGCCTGGTAGGCAACGCAGACGGTTGGCCTGCAACATATAGATCTCTTTTTTCCGTTATTTCCAGTGAAATATTGGCATGACCTATAATGGCCTTTTTTTGATGGCCTGATGGGTGATGGCCCTTATTTGGACGCCCAAAACGTATATTTATTCCGCTCTGGAAGTCTGGTGGATGGCCTGTGACAGGCCGTGGCCTGGTAGTCGGTTGCCCATTTTGCCTATACCTGGTCATCCGGCCCTGACAAAAATGGATAAACGGATACGGACAGAGGCTTAGACAGAGTGACAAGGACAGTGGCAGAGACAGAAGCAGTGAGACAGCTGGAGTCAGAGACAGAGAGAACCATGATAATCTAAACGTAAACTGATGAAAGAAACTGAGGAGGGTTTATCTTTGACAGCACTAACATTGATGAACTTGCCCTGACGAGAACATAGCGACAGGCAGGCTACAGAGAGATTGGATAAATAACACGACTGGCAATCATGGACGTTGAATTGCGCCTGTGTTCTTTACCGTCAGCGAATCGACATGAAAGCGTTTGGGGAGGAGAGGGTGTGGGGACTGGGGGAGAGGAGAAAGAAAATGGAATGCCCGGGTACAAAGCCAGCGTGAGATTTAATACACCACTTTAGTACATTTTTATTTTTCATGGAAGTACATCCAACTAGGCGGCTCGCAAAGCTTTGAATATATTTTTTTCTTTCCCTCTATACTTTTTACTATTATTATTATTATTATTATTATTATTATTATTATTATGTAAGTGGAGGCTAGCACGGGTTCATGTCAGTGATTTTGTTTCAATTCTGATTGTCTTTTTGGTTTTGTGGGACTTTAAACAAAAATAAATATTTCCACATTCGATTCATTCTGGCTTGTCAGTTTCTTTCTTTGTGTGTGTGTGTGTGTGTGTGTGTGTGTGTGTGTGTGTGTGTGTGTGTGTGTGTGTGTGTGTGTGTGTGTGTGAGTGTGAACGTTAGTACGGGTTTGGGTCAACCATTTTGTTTTCAGCCCTTTAGTTATTGATCGTCCCTTCTAACCAGAATAAAATCATGTGATGGTAACACCAGTAAGACACAAAAGGCTCCCTTGAGCTGAGAGAGTTGAAATGGATTATTTTTAACTTCTTCATCTGAGCTGGTCTCTTGTATGATGAAAAAAATATATATATCGTCTGTCATTTGCAATAGAAATTACAAAAGACGATCGCGAGCTACAGTAATTTTCATTCTTGGCAAGTTGCTGTTATCATTTTCTTTTTCTTTTATAGTGAGAGTTAGCACCAGCTCACATCAGTTAGTTCAGTGCAGTTCTAACAGAAGTAATTATTTTAAGGTAATTAATCAACTAGTTTTATCCCTACGTGTCAAGTGGGGTTGGTGGAAGATTAGTGCCCCTCCCTGTAAAACAATTAACTCTAAGCCCTTGGCCACCCCGTGTGGGATACATGGCGTCTGGCAATGAATGAATGAATGAATCAACTAGTACCCAATAATATAGCAGGTGGCGTCATATTTTTGTTCTGTTATGAACAATAACGCTAGGTCTTTTTTTTTTTTTTTTTTTTTTTTTTAAATCATGTATTTTCTTTTCTGGTCTGAATAAAAACGTCTGACATTTGGAGTACCATATAAGACTTCTTCGATTTTTTTTTAAAGTCCCAGAAGACCCTCAGTAGCAAAAATTAAATATTTAATACGTCCTCAGTTACTTTCAACAGTAACAGTGACACATGAGAAAAAACAAACGTTCATGCTAGCTGATGAAAACGTTTTTTATTATTTATTTAGTTATTATGATTATTTTTTTTTTATGAAGGACTACGCTGATGCATTAACTTGCTTACTCTTCGGTTAGGGGATGCATCAGCTTCTATGAAAAGGTTCGTTGTATGTTCAAAGGGCGGGAATATAACGTCACAAAAATACTGCAGTGTGGCACAGCCCAAACGGTCGCATAACTGTTCTAGAAATGAATTCAAAGAATGCAAATTTCAAAGTAGCTAATAACAGCCAGGGGCAAAAGCATGCCTACTACCTCACAGTTTATGACCTAGAGTGAACATTAAGGTGAAAATATTACGACCAAGTAAAAAGGTTTCGGTAATATTTCACATCATTGGTGACTTGTTCTTTCCCAAAACTGGTCAAGGCCTTTGACGGATGCGACACCAGGCTATTGCAACTGCGGTAGAACATGAAGGAGCAGACGCCACTTTTTGCTTATTTCTACTGAACTTTGTATCAGCGAGTTTTTCTTGCAAAAAGTTACTAAACCTAACCTAACCAAGATGGACAAGCCTCATCTGATGTAACCTCCACAGATAAAGCACAGCGAGTGTATAACAATAAAGAATACCGGTGTGTAGTTATGTAAATGTGTAAAATGAATGTAAGAAATGACAAAAAATAACCATTGGCTCTTTATTCTCACTCTTATCGATTTTATTCGGAGTAGGAGAGCCTCTGGTGGTCGTTCGGTTCATGGAGACTGTATGTAAACCCTCCAGTGAGAAAACTAAATCTTAACCAAATACCATTGATCGGTTTTCAAATAATTCCTGTTCCCATCAGATACTTATACTCACCTTATCGAGATTTTTTGAGCTGAATAGATAAGATATATTTTTCATTAGTCCCTTCGCTATTAGAGGAGTTTTCTAAGTGGTATAAAACTGTCTGTTTGTAGCAAGAATGAAATATGAAATACATTATCAGACTGAAGGGGATAAGTACCATCATGTGCTTCCCTCCCACCCATTTCGACCATTTATGGTTATGAATCATTCACTGGTAAATGTGTCCACACTTTAATAAATCTAAAACAACAACAAATTGAATCAGAAAATTCTTTTGGTTTATTCCTGCCGCCACTAGTTGATGTTGTGTGTCTCTGGGGAGACCTTATGTGATAAAAACAATGAAAGTTATATCCAACCACCAACCAGTTCGAAAAGTTTCACCTAAGCCGAATGAAATCTGAAAGTGGCAAGAATGAAGTGCAAAAAATAATTAAATTAAGGGGTTAAAGCACCTTGAATTTGCACGTCGAAGGCATCAGTAGTTACAGTGATCGTTCGAGTCTATCGAAAACCTGAAAAACGGTGTCTTGAAAGTGTGAAAAGATAGCTCTCGTAAACTCAAGCTCTATCGACCCCACTCCACCGTTACGGTAGCACATCCCAGCAGCGATATCAGCCATTTATCTCCTGCCAGCTTAGTTAACGCCTTAAACCTGAGAACTTCGTTTTAGTTTTATTTCTCACTACATCTGGTTGATTTTCTTGGTGTTAAAGAGATCATTTACAGTGACAGGATTAGGGGCGTTTCCATTTCCAAACGATTTTGTTCGTTTTTTAAGGCATTGCCAATAATGACAGGGTTAGGAAGTCTCGGTTTCAGACAATTTTGTTCAGTTTTGAAGAGACCAGTAACTTTATAGTAACTGGATTAGAAACAGTCTCTATCTCAGACGGTTTTGTTAAGTTCTGGATATCATTTATAGTGACTGGATTATGAACAGTATACATTTCCAGACGATTTTGTTCTGTTCGGGAGAGAACATTTATAGTGACAGGGTTAGGAATCGAATACATTTTCATACAGTTCTCTTTAGCTGGAGAGAGATCATTTTATTGACAGGGCTTGATGCCTTCTCCGTTAACCTTTTCACAACCTATTTTTTCTCGTTAAGCTGAATTACATCGTCTGAAGTAAGCAATAATAATAATAATAAAAAAGTTGCCAGCGTTAGAATAAGCGTGGGTTGGATTCCTGAATTTGTCTTCTATAATTGTGTTAACCCACCCCAGTTCTGTTGGCCATATCCCCTAATCCACATTTTTTCTACACTTCAAATATTGACTAATGATTTTTTTAAATTACTAAGATGACTAAAGTAGTGAGAGGCCGTGTACCTCAATTTGGGTCATATTTTAATTGGCTTAGGAAATTTCGTAATTCCTCTTCCTAGACGTTTTATTTTGCATATTAAATCTCATTATCCTCATGTATGTACTTGATGCAATCCACGTTTATGTTCAAGCGCTATAAACCACACACAAGATTTTGGCAGTTTACTCTGCATATTAAATTTCAGTATCCCGTTTTAAGTTACAGGAAGGAACAATTTGCATCCTCCTGGCGTTTGGTTCCTTCTTCCTTACATAAAAAAATTTTAATACTTAGAGTTATACAAATATATTCTTGTCGTTTTTTTATGTATTTGAATCCTCTGCATCCTGATGTAAGTCCAGCATAAAGATGGGGAGAGGTAGGATCCTGAGAGCAAGGAAATAAAAAAAAAAATAAAAGTCTGCCGGACCGAATGGTCGACACTCATTTGCTCACGATTCAAGCCCTAGGAATCCTGATTGTCTTAAAATGAATAAAATGGTCTGGAAGTAGCAAGAATGGAGTGTAAGAAACGTTATCGTAGTGACAGAAAAAAAAAGTCTTATGTTACCCGTGCCAGAAAGGAGGGAGACCTAGACTTAGTCTAAGGTATAATATATGGTAACATATAAGGGTAGGGGACAGATCTGTTTCCATGACAGTATTTTACATGATACAGAAAACTCCATTCATGTCTTGGACGAACCTACGAAAGGTCGTCCCTCCAACCGGGGTGTTCTAACCACTATGCCACCAGGCTCCCCCAGTGGCAGAGGGTTTAAATATAATCAATACTGCCTGACGTGCTTTACCCATTGTCTGTATTGAAAGGTCAAACAACCATCCAGGCCAGCCTTGGACTTAAAATGTCGAAGGTTGAAGAGGAAACGTTAGCTGTGCTGACTGACGTAAACCTTTATCGTGGAGGATGCAACATTCACCAGAGAGGAAAATAGTGTCTTACATCAGTCCGCTGGAGGGAGGGGAAGGAAATGATTTTATATAGTTTCGAATTGGAGGGAAGGGATATGATAAGGAGGAAAAAGAAGTGTTATTCCTGTAAACAGATTTTACACTGAAGAGCGAGGAAGTTCTGAGGGAAGGGAGGTAAATGATGGAGCGAAAGGGACAAATGTTGGGAAAGGAATTGATGAGGGGCGTGGAGGACCTCATGGAGGGAGAGGAACAGATGGAAGGGAAGGAAACTGTGAGGCATGAAAAGGAAATGGTGGAGGCAAACGAAAAAAAAAAAATGATGAAAGAGGGGAAGGTAGTGATGAATGTGGGTTTCTCACGGGAGCTCTAGTTTGTTCTACTAAAAAATATTTGGTGTAACCTATATTTGTGTACGTGGTTTACGTGACGAGTGATGGGAAGGGTGGGTGGTGAACTGCATGAACGGAATCCGGTGATTATGTGTGTGTGGATGACAGGATGAGAAGGTGTGTAATGGATGCAAGAGTATATAGATGTTGGGGAAGTGGACCAAGTGGTGGTCAGAATCAAAGTCCAAATGAAATGGAGAAATAGAAGGATGGAAGGACAAGAGGAATTAATTCATACCAGGGTTGGATCAAATACTGATTTTTTAGAGGTCAAATACATATACTTGTGACATTATGATACAAAAATACAAATACAAATACAAATATTTTTATTCCTTAATTCAAAAATAGAAATACAAATACGTCTGAAATTCTATCTATCTATCTATTGCCAGACGCCTCAATCCCGTTTGGGGTGGCCACAAACAAATCGCCTCCAAGTCGCCCTGTCCCCCGCCATTTCACTGCCCTGCTCCCAACTCACACCCGCCTCTCTCATATACCTCTCCACCCCATCCCTCCATCTCATCCTCGGCCTCCCCCTCCCTCTTCCCCCCTCCACCTCACTCACATACACTCTCTTCGTCAGTCTTTCACCCTCCATCCTCTCCACATGGCCAAACCACCCCAGTGTGTTCCTCATAACGCTTCCTATCACATCCACATCCACACCACAACGCTCCTTTATATCCTCATTCGTCAGCCTGTCTCTCCACGTGACTCCACAGGCTCCTCTTAAATAACTCATTTCCACTGCTCTCACTCTTGACTTGTGTCCTTCCAACAATGTCCAAGCTTCACTTCCGTACGTTAGAGTTGGTATCACAATACTGTCATGTAGTAACTTTTTCACTTCCATGCTCACTTCCCTGTTCCTTATCACTGCTTTCAAGGAACCAGCAACCTTTCTTCCCTGCTGTACCCTTTCAAGCACTTCACCCTCCAAACCTCCATCCTTACTCATCACACTACCCAAATACTTAAACGTACTCACATTTTCCAATTCCTCACCATCCAACCTCGCTGTACATTCACTAACTTCACCTCTCTCAAAGACCATCACTTTACTCTTCCCTACATTCACCTTTAGGTTCCGTTTCTTACACACTCTCCCAAACTCATCCACCAAGCCTTGCAGCTCCCCTTCGTCTTCACTCAACAACACAGTATCATCTGCAAACAACAGTACAGGGAGTTTCCAAACACTATCCTCTCTCACCAGGGCCACTCCAACATCCACTACCCTACCTTGTACCTCTTTTATTACCCCATCCATGTACAGATTGAACAACCATGGAGACATGACACATCCCTGTTTCAAACCAACTTTCAAAGAGAAAAATTCACTTAGTTCACCATCCACACGCACTGCAGCCTTCGCACCATCGTACATACTCTTCACAGCATTCAACAACTTCCCATCTACTCCATATATTCTTAACACTTTCCACAATCCTTGTCTCTCCACCCTGTCATATGCTTTCTCCAAATCCATGAAAGCTGCATACAACTTCTTTCCCTTCTCTAGAAACTTTTCCACTAAAGATCTAAGAATGAATATCTGATCTACACAACCTCTTCCCTTCCTAAAGCCTCCCTGTTCTTCTCCAACTAATTTCTTTGTTCTTACTCTAACTCTGTCTATAAGTATCCTACCATACACTTTTCCTATTATACTAAGAAGACAAATGCCCCTATGATTACCACACACTTCTTTTTCCCCTTTTCCTTTGTACAAGGGAATAATTATACTTGACTTCCAATCCTCCGAGACTCTACCTTCCTCCCAGGCCAATCTGCACATCTTCCACATCCATTCTACTACTATCCCTCCCCCATGCTTCAGCATTTCACCACACACTTCATCAATTCCTGGGGCTTTCCCCGATTTAACTTTCTTCATTGCTTCCACAACTTCTATCTTACTGATTTCTTCCTGTCTTCTCACCTCCCTCCTTCTCCCAGCCATTCCCCAGCCACTTATACTCGCATTACTTCCATCCTCTACGTTCAACAATTCCTTAAAGTGTTCTCTCCATCTGCTCACTTTTTCTCCCTTCTCCACTAGTAATCTATCATTTTTATCTTTCACTCCCCTGCTAACTTCACTTCCACCCTGTCTTACTCTTTTCACTTCTCTCCAGAACATTTTCTTACAGTCCCTCCACTTTACACTCAAATTCCTTCCAAATTCCTCATCCACTCTCTTCTTACTCTCTCTTACTAATCTTTTCACCTCTCTCTTCCTTTCCATATATAACTCTCTCTTCCGCCTCTCAACTTCTTCCACGCCCCTATTTCTCATCCATTCATTGTATGCTTTCTTCTTTTGTGCCACAGCCTGTTTCACCTCTTCAGTCCACCACGCTGTTCCTTGCACCCCCCTCCGTCTTCTCTTCCTTCCACACACCACATCACATGCTGCACATATTTCTTCTGTAAATATCTTACACATACCTTCCACGTCTCCCATCTGCTCCAATTCATATTTGCCCAATCGTTCCTCCACTTCTCTCTTATACTCTGCCTTTTTCTCATCCTCTTGTAACCTTTCCACTCTCCTTGCAACTACTCCTTCCTCTCGTCTTTCCCTTCTCCTATTCCTCCATCTTACTTGCATCCTAATTCTGGCCACCACCAAGTAGTGGTCAGAAAGTCCACTCCCCCAACCTCTATACACTCTTGCATCCTTTACACATCTTCGCATCCTTTCATCCACACACACATAATCAATCATTGCCTTCCTTTCATTCAGTTCACCACCCACCCTTCTCATCACTCGCCATGTATACCTGTGGATCATTTTATGCCTGAAGAGGGTATTGGCTATCACCAACCCCCTCCCAGCACAAATGTCCACTAACGCACTCCCATTCTCATCTATCTCAGCAGGCACACCCCACTCACCAACTATTCCATCCACCTTCACATTACCAACTTTACCATTCATATCACCAATCAAAAACACTCTCTCATTCCTTCCAAACTTTTCCATGCACACTTCCACATTTGTCCAGAACTCTTCTCTCACTCTTCTAGCACGATCTTGCGTTGGCGCATACACACACACAATCGCCCACATTTGTATTCCAACTTTCAACTTTACCCACACAATCCTTGACCCAACTGATCCATACTGTCTTATGCTCTTCTTCCATCTTTTACTCACAACTATACACACTCCTTCCTTCGCCCTCTCATTCTCATCTACTCCTGCACATATACCCCATCCATACTCCCATTCTCTCACACTTTCACCTCTCCATTTTGTTTCAGTTACCGGTATTCCACATACATCCACTTTCGCATCCTCAAGCACCTGGACAATCTCTCTCTCTTTCACCTCATCATTCGCTCCTCTTACATTCCATGTACTCATTACCAAGTCCTTTGTCCGGTCCTGGGTCGTCATCGTTTGGTCAGTCCTTGTCCGAGGCTTCTTGTTTGTTTTTTTAGTTAGTTGTTTTCCGGGGAGGGGCACTAACCCTCCACCAACCCTTTTAGTCGCCTTTTACGACAAGCAGGGATACTGGGGGAGTATTCTTGAAAACCCCCCTACCCCCAGGGGGTAAAATGTAAAAATACAAATACAAATACTTTTATTTTCGACAGGAAATTTAATAAAATTATTGTATCTTAATTCACCCACCATGTACAATGTGTTTGTTGCGTTGGGGCCGGCCCGTGATAATATAGAAAAACTCAAGAGCTCACGGGACTAGGGACTCGGGAGTCACTGCTGCACGTCTGCCCAGATGCACGCTGATGCTCTATCTGAGCCTGTGATCTAACTCAGCGAATCAGACAAAAGTGGCGCGGCATTTAAAATCAAAATACAAATACGAATATAAAATACCTTTTCTTCTGGGTGCCAAAATACAATTACAAATACAAATACATTGAAAATGTTTTTAAATACAATTCAAATACAAATACAATTGTATTTGATCCACCCCTAGTTCATACAAGGTGAGTGGAAAGGTTACAAGAGGAGGGAAAAAAGGCAGAATATAAGAGGGAAGTGGAGGAGCGGTTGAGCAAATATGGTTTGGAGCAGATGGGGGACGTGGAAGGTGTGTGCAAGATATTCACAGAAAAAACTCTGTGCAGCATGTGAGGTGGTGTGTGGGGTGAAGAGAAGACGAAAGGGGGTGCAGGGAACAGCATGGTGGAATGAAGAGGTGAGAGAGGCTGTGGCAAAAAGGAAGAAAACATATAGTGAGTGGATGAGAAACAAGGGCTTGGAAGAAGTTGAGAGGCGGAAGAGAGAGTTATATGCAGAGTGGAAGAGAGAGGTGAAAAGATTAGTAAGAGAGAGTAAGAAGAGAGTGGATAAGGAATTTGGAAGGAATTTGAGTGTCAAGTGAAGGGAATGTAAGAAAATGTTCTGGAAAGAGGTAAAGAGGGTTAGACTTGGTGCCAAAGAAGTTAGTTGGTGAGTGAAAGATAAAAATAGTAGATTACTAGTGGAAAAGGGAGAAAAAGTGAGCAGATGGAGAGAACACTTTAGGAATTGTTGAACATAGAGAATGAAAGTAATGCGTGTGTAAGTGGCTGGGGAATGGCTGGGAGGAGGAGGGGTGTGAGAAGAGGAAGAAATCAGTAAGATGGAAGTTGTGGAAGGAATGAAGAAAGTTAAAATGAGGAAAGACCCAGGAATTGATGGAGTATGTGGTGAAATGCTGAAGCATGGGGGAAGAGATAGTAGTAGAATGGATGTGGAAGATGTGTGGGAGGAAGGTAGAGTTTCGGAGGGTTGGAAGTCAGTATAATTATTCCCCTGTACAGAGGAAAAGGGGGAAAAGAAGTGTGTGGTAATCATAGGGGCATTTGCCGTCTTAAATAGGAAAAGTATATGGTAGGATACTTATTGACAGAGTTATGGAAATAACCGAGGAATTAGTTGAAGAAGAACGGAGAGGTTATAGGAAGGGAAGAGGTTGTGTAGATCAGATATTCGTTCTGAGATCCTTGGTGGAAAAGTTTCTAGAGAAAGGAAAGAAATTGTATGCGGCCTTCATGGATTTAGAAAAAGCATATGACAGGGTGGATAGACAAGGATTGTGGAAAGTATTAAGAACATATGGAGCAGATGGGAAGTTGTTGAATGCTGTGAAGAGTATGTATGAGGGTGCTAAGGCTGCAGTGTGTGTGGATAGTGAATTGAGTGAATTTTTCTTTTTGAAGCTTGGATTGAACAAGGATGTGTCATGTCTCCGTGGTTGTTCAGTCTGTATATGGATAGGGTTATAGAAGATATACGAGGTAGGGCAGTGGATGCTGGAGCAGCCCTAGTGAGAGAGGGCAGTGTTTGGAAACTCCCTGTACTGTTGTTCGGAGATCATAATGTGTTGTTAAATGAAGACGATGGGGAGCTACAAGGCTTGGTGGATGAGTTTTGGAGAGAGTGTAAGAAAAGGAATCTGAAGGTGAATGTAGAGAAGAGTAAAGTTATGGTCTTCGAGAGAAGTGAAGTCAGTGAGTGTACAGTGAGGTTGGATGAGGAGGAAATGGAAAATGTGAGTGCATTTACGTACTTGGGTAGTGCGATGAGTAAGGATGGATGTTTAGAGGGTGAAGTGCTTGAAAGGGTACAACAAAGGAAGAAAGGTTGCTGGTTCCTTGAAAGCAGTGATAAGAGAAAGGGAAGTGAGCATGGAAGTGAAGAAGTTACAACATGACAGTATTGTGATACCAACTCTAACGTGTGGAAGTGAAGCTTGGACCTTGTTGGAGGGACAGATGTCAAGAGTGAGAGCAATGGAAATGAGTTATTTGAGAGGATCATGTGGAGTCACATGGAGAGACAGACTGACAAATGAGGAAGTGGAGGAGCGTTGTGGTGTGGGTGTGGATGTGATAGGAAGCTTTAGGAGAAATCCAGTGAGATGGTTTGGCCATGTGGAGAGGATGGAGAGTGAGAGACTGACAAGGAAAGTTGTATGTGAGTGAGGTGGAGGGGGAGAGAGGGAGGGGGAGGCCAAGGATGAGATGGAGGGATGGAGTGGAGAGGTATATATATGAAAGAAGGGGGTGTGAGGTGGGAGCAGGGCAATGAAATGACGGGGGACAGGGCGACATGGAGGCGATTTGCTTGTGGCCACCCCTTACGGGATTAAGGCCTCTGGCAATAGATAGATAGATAGATTGTATCTGTAAATACAGATTTCCGGTTTTCGATAGAGGAAGAAATTCCTTGTCTTTCAACCCTACTTCGCCTTCGCACCCGACTGCACCCTTCGCCACCCTATCCATACAGCCCAACTCCTTTCCTATCCTCTTTCACTGGGGGATCACCCCCGGTGATGCTTTGGTTAGCACGTCCATGTCGCAACTTGAAGAATCTGGGTTTGATTCAATGTGCAAATCGAACTCTTGAACAATCTTGTTTCCCCCATGTTCCTGTTCACCTAGCAGTACAGACTGAACCTGGATATAACAACAGTTGCGACTCGTATTCTGGGAGAAGAAAGGGCTTAGTAAAACTGATTGCCTTAATAACCATCTGGTCGTCAATAAGCAACAATTTAGGTCTCCTTCAGCTTCCTTTTTTAACTCTTTTTGACGAGGTAACTGTTTCATTCTGAACTGAGCTTTTATCTGAGGTATTCACTTTACATCGTGTATGAATAGAAGAATTGTTGTTTACTATAAGCCCTAATAATAAATGTACGTAATTTTGACTCAATGTGTTTAATGCATTTTCAGTATACGAATCGAAGTCTGTTCTTTTAGGAATAGGTATTTCGATCCTTGCTTACGATAGTCAGTTCACTCGAGGTCGTATATTTTTATTCTTGCTGTTGATAGACGATTTAGAGTAATCGAAGAGATCTTAGATGTCAAGGGATGAATAAAGATATGTATGAGTAAGCAACTGGATGTTTCGCACTGAGCCATCTGTGAGTCAGGCTGAGGCCAGCAGACCTCTTGTAAATTCAGCTGGAGAGAAAGTTCAATCCGTTATATATATATATATATATATATATATATATATATATATATATATATATATATATATATATATATATATATATATATATATATATATATATATATATATATATATATATATATATGCAAAATGAAATGAAAGCAGAGACAGTAAGTATATCGTATACTGCATCTAAAGATGTAATATACTTTCGTATATTACATCTTTAGAGTGATATTGAGACATGAGGGTGGAGATCTTATAAACTCACCTGCAGCTGGGAGGGGCACATAGGACAAAGGGGGACTTAATTGCATTGGCCACAAACTCCCAATAGTTGTCAATTCTCACCTGATATCTTCATTAATCATAAGAGCTTAAGAAGAAAGGATAACAGCAGTAAGCCGGTTGACCCATGCTAGGCAGCTCCTAGAAGAGTAACTGAACTACTACATCTATCACCACCACCACCACCACCACTACCACCACCACAGCTACCAGCATCATGCCCCGCCGCCTCTTCCACGTGAACCGCTTGCAACACCAGTGAGGCCTCCAGAAAATTTCAAACATCAAATTGAAACAGGCCTATCTGAGACCAGATTCCATCCATCCAGCCAAGTTTCATCAGAATCCGTTTTCCAATTTTGGCTGTGCTGCACGCGCGCGCGCGCGACACACACACACACACACACACACACACACACACACACACACACACACTATATATATATATATATATATATATATATATATATATATATATATATATATATATATTCACACACACACACACACACACACACACACAAGTACATTCATTCATGCTGTTGTAACGTTTGTCCACTTGTAACAAACAACGTTGGAGGCTCACATTATACATTCGTGTAGCTCAGCATAAATTCCATGCATGCATTCACGTTTTCTACACAAGATAAATTTCGCCACTCGCATACAAGCGTCGATAGGAAAGGAAGTGTTCGTTCTCTTTGGTCAGTAGTAAAAATATCCCACCTCCAAAATTTTACGTTCCCTTTGCCAATCGCACTCATCAGTAGAGAAAGGAATCGCGCTTCATCACAGGCAAAAATGTTTGGAACTCAGAATATTGAATTTTTAGTCACACATTCACATTTCCTTAGCCATATAAATTTCGCCGTATTCTCAACTGAACACTTACCATCAAAAGAGAAAGTAAATAATTATGTACAAGTCACCACTGCCTGTGGTGACTAGTAAATATGTTCCAAACACTGATGATTGATTCGTCTAACATTCCATTATTGCCACACACTTTCACGTTTCCATTTCCACGTAAGGCTCTCTCCCTCCCACTCTTAGCCATCAGTAAAGAAGTAAATCAATTTGTTTATGTAGTGATTGTCATTGCTTCGTGGCAATAATGTCCGACCACACAAAATCACGTTCCCCAACCCCACAAAGACCTCTGCTCCCTCTTCCCCCACTCACTCACGCACGTACGCACACTGACACGCAGGCGCGCACACACGCAAACAAATAAACAAACAAACAAATGTTTCCCCACCCTCACGAGCTCTATCCATCCCCAAACACATACATTCCGCCCCCTCCACACACACACACACACACACACACACACACACACACACACACACACACACACACACACACACACATACGTGCATACTCACATGCATTCATACATAAACACGCTCATCGCCATCACAGATCTAACTATTTATCTGTCTATCTCTATCTGGGTATCTGTCTGTCTATCTGTCTGTATAATACTTATTCATTTATATAATAAGCAATTCGTGGTTACTTTTGCTCAAAGGAAATCGTATTCGAAGCTCATGTTAATTCATTCATTCATTGCCAGACGCCATGTATCCCAAACAGGGTGGCCAAGGGCTTAGAGTTAATTGTTTTACAGGGAGGGGCACTAATCCTCCACCAACCCCACTTGACACGTAGGGAGAACGTTATGCCAACAGCATCTGGTGTTCCCAGGCGGTCACCCATCCAAGTACTAACCAGACCGAACGAACGGCCATACCACGTTGAGTACACCGCTTCCCGTCCGATCAGCGAAGTTAAGCAACGTTGGGTCTCATGTTAATGATTTCAATAAAACAAATAAAATACCTCACACATACCCGTTTCTTCTGCTTCCCATGTTTAGCAACAGTCCCAAACTACACAGTCATAAACAGAGTAAGAAATAGCTTTTGAACGCTACTGAAAATGTATCAGGCTCTGACTGTTGGGTCCTATAGGGAAGCAGATACCACACATCAGCATATCCTCCGAACGACAGAACTCGCAACACTTCCGAACTACTCATGCATCAATAGGAACTAGATATTTAAGTCACGGTCTGCTGTCATCGCAGGTAAAACACACACACACACACACACACACACACACACACACACACACACACACACACACACACACACACACACACACACACACACACACGTTTAGTTTGCGTACCGGTAGCACAACATTACTGTTCAGTAAAGTAAGACCAAACATGCAAATTTTTTCTGACACTCAAATCCCCCCCCCCACACACACACGCAAGCGTGGGCACGTATCAGTGGCAAAGGAAATATATTCATGTCTGTTCTTGTATTATTTGCCCACATTAAAAAAAAAAAAAAAGGAGAGAGAAAAGTTTGTGGCATAGATAATTATTCCTTCATGTAGCTCAGCAATACTTTCACTCATACATTCACTTTTCCTACACAACAATTTCGTCACGCCCACACATGCATCGCTAGGGAAAAATGTCCTCGTTATCTTTCATCAACAGTAAAATGTCTGACCACAAACACGTTTCCCCGTCCACACACATTTTGTCACTTCCGATAGAGAAAGGAATCGCTCTTCATCACTATACTCCTTTTGCTCTAACTTGCCCTAGAACTGACATCTCTCAGCGTTGTATTCTGAGTTGTAACAGTAAATGAACACTAGAATATGGTACTTGTCGCGAAGAACTCCTCTGGGAAGAATGTAGAGCCACGGTGTTTTCTTTTCCTCCTTTTTTTGTCATATATCAACGCGAAATAATATGCTAGAGGAAGAATATCTGGGCCAAGTTAAAATAAAAGCCGAATAGTAAAAATGTTCCACCTTCAGTCTATTGAATTCTAACGCCACTTTTTCACGGTTCATTTTCAACACAAATTTCGCCATATTCCCAAACCGAGCACTTATCAACTGGGAAAGGAAATGTGTTCGTATGTAATGTTTGAGGCATGACTAATTCGCATAGCACTGCATTAATGACATATACGAGGGTTGACATTTAAATTCCCACACAGTGTCCCATTCCTCCCTACACAGAGTCATAAGTGGTGAAAGGCATCTTTTGATTTAAGACCTGGTTGCTTTTCATTCATGGTAAAAAATATCGAGCCACACACAGTCTCGTTCCCAAACCTCATTATACCCCTTCCCCCAAACACACACACACACACACACACACACACAAATTCCCTCCCCGCCCCCCCCCTCTCCATCACCAATAAGAAGCTTAGGGTGGCGGTGTGTCCTCCAATTTGTGTGAGTGTGTCTGTGCTTGTTTAGGGCGCAGGTAATGATGGCCTTCGCTTGCCTAATAAGTCCTCATGATAAGTTTCCTTCCTCGTTTGGTAATTAAATCCCTTCCGAGACTAGAACTTTAAAAACTCATCATGCGTTTACAAGAATGTGACAGAATAATCGTTAGGGTAGGAAATGAATTATATAACTGAGGATTCTTACTGAAGTGTTGTTTTTTCTCCCTTCAGGCTAAGGACGTCGTTTTTATTCCTCTTCCTGTCTCCCGGCGATTTTGTAAAGAATAAGATACAACTTACGAACTGGAAAAGTTGTATAAACCTTTCAGTCTTCTTTTAGCTAGGGGGCTGTTCTTAGGATAATAATAATTATAATAATAATAATGATAATAATAATAATAATAATAATAATAATCTACAATATATACCTAGGCTGCTTCGCCCAAAGAAAGCAATAATAATAATAATAATATTAATAATAATAATAATTAACTATCTGTATTATAATGATCCAATTTCTGTATGTTTGTTGGTTTGTCCGTTTGTTACAGTAACACAGCAAAACCGGCGCATTGCAATACAATTTTGTTAGTGCAAGGTGCAACTAAAATGCTCTGACTTCAAGAATTAAACAATTTCCAGTTCAGTCGGGCCACCGGTTCCCGAGTTATGAATCATTTCTGGCCTTTTCACATCGAGTGAAGACCACCTGAAGGCGGCCTTTTGGCGGATTACATTCTTTGAGGGGATTGACGTTACCATAAGTCTTTTTTTTTTTTTTTTCTTTTTTTTACATCAAGCGGCCTTTGCCTTTTAAGCGAGTATTATACTGATCCAGTATCTGTATGCATGTTTGTTACTGTAACACACCAAAAACGGCGCATGTAGCGCAAATTTTTGTCGGAGCAAGGTACTGTTAAAATGCTCTAACTAGAAGGTAAAACAGTTTCCAGTCCAGTTGGGCCACCGGTTCCTGAGTAATGGCTCATTCCTGAAGATAGGAAATGACTTGACATCAAACAGAGGCCGCCAAAGGCGGCCTTTAAGCAAGTACACATCCCCCTAGTACGCACCTATATGGGCGGCAGAGGACGTCGCGTACTACGAATTCGCGTACTGTGAATATATAAACTTATGGGAAAAATTACATATGGGCGGCACCCCCCTTCATGGGCAACCCTTGAGACGCCTTTCAGACCTAAGTAGTGTACTATACAGGGAAACTGTCTAAGACATAATACCTAAGGTAAAGTAAACCAGAAAGCTTATGGCCTTACTAGGTAAATCAGCAAGGATATGGCTTAACTAAACCAACAAGAATATGGCTGCTCATCTTTATCCATTATTGCTTCTTGGGGGGGCAATGTCGCATACTCGGGGTAACCCCGGATTTGGGCCACTCTTCGCTGCCCGTCTCACTTACAAGGAGTTCAATTCATGTACTGATAAAAAATACACACACACACGCACAAAAAAAAAAAAAAAGGTCCTTGGTACAAGGGGGATTGCGTACTCGGAACTTGCATACTGTGGGGATGTACTGTAATAATAATAATAATAATAATAATAATAATAATAATAATAAATATTAATAACGATAATGATAACTAGAAATCTGTAACTGTCCTGCAGACAATCACCAGTCTCCATCTACTGTTCCAGATGGAGGTCCTTGGGTAACGGTCATTAAAACATGAACAGGACACCTCAGTAGTGTTCATAGGTCATGATTGGGTACATTCTACAGTAGTTTAGTGGAAATTGGTCCAAGTTCATCCTTCAGGTTTCTTGTGCAGGTCGGACTGAAATCTTCAGCTGACACGACAATCTTATCTCATGCACGCATAATACTGATATGAATCTTTCTGCCATGTCTTTCCACTGCACGTAAAGGATTTGGATTTTTTTTTCTATCAGCATTGGCCCATGCCAGGACACACAACCTGTGCTCTTCAGCTCCCTTGCACAGTCTCCAGTTCTCCTGGAATCGTCGTGAGACTCTAAGGCCTGAATAATAATACCATGAATACAATTTTCTCCACCTATGTAGTTGGTGGAGACTAACTAGAAATTTGTAACTGTCCTGTGGACAGTTACTAGTCTCCATCTACTGTTCCGGGTCGAGGTCCTTGACTAACGGTCACTAAGACATGAAAAAGACATCTTAGTAGTGTTTATAAATTATGGTTGAGTACGTTCTTTAATAATTTGGTGGAAATTGGTCCAAGTTCACCCTCCAGAATCCTTGTGTAGGTCGGACTGAAATCTCCAGTAGACACGACCAACTTATCTCGTTCACTCATAATACTGATATGACTCTCCCATGCCCTTCCACTACACGTGAAGGATTTGCATTTTTTTTTCCTATCAGCAATGGCCCATGCCAGCACACACAACCTGGGCCCTTTAGATTCCCTCCACAGTCTCTGGTTCTCCTGGAATCGTCGAGAGACTCTGAGGCCGGAATAATAATAATAATACCAACAGAAAACAGTAAAACGCCTTTGTCGGCGAGGTACGAGCGAAGCCATTTAAATCTGAAAGCACTGAAGTGTCGCCTTACACCCCGAGGATGCCTAGAGTCTATTGATGACTATCTACCTGCCAAGTTTCGTGCCTTTACGACAAACTGTCTGGCCTGTGGCCCTCTTTTGAAGATTTTCGACATGCTGCATTGGTGCGTGTCACGTGCCACGTTGACCGCCTGAGTGTAATGAAATCTGTCAAAAAATAAATAAATAGATAAATAAAATCTTAAAGAATTGGGCTATCATATGGTGCAAACCACGCAGTGATCGGCCCTGTGGTTGCTGAGATATAACCTTTTCAAAAGCATTACTGTCGGGCTTGGTTGGTCCCGTTCGGGCCGGGCCGCGCATATGTGAGAAAATGTCACCACTTGAGAGAGTCCCAAGAGCCTCGATCTCGCCTGTAACAGTAGTCTTCATCTATGTAGTAGGTGGAGACTAATTAGAAAACTGCCCATTATGGGAAATGGGTAAAGGAGGATTGGTTTCGAACTCCTTCAATTAGCGAGAATCTGCTTCAGCCTAAGAAAACTGTCCAGAGTCAGCTAGAATGATATTCGCGAGGAACTGGAGAAGAGGCATGTTGGTTAACCTCTTCCCTCAGATGGGTGTTTAAAGCATGAATGAAATCGTTTGACAGCACTGAGAACAATATAAGAAAGGCGCTCTGAACGGAT
Organism: Coenobita brevimanus; assembly: GCF_032717465.1. Lineage (NCBI taxonomy): Eukaryota > Metazoa > Arthropoda > Malacostraca > Decapoda > Coenobitidae > Coenobita > Coenobita brevimanus. Next base: position 34,227,190 of record NC_136991.1, on the reverse strand, counting down.
TACTGGATACATTTACTTACTCCATTACTCGGGTTTTTTACTCAGCTGAATAAGACTGTTTGTTAGCAGCAAGTATTATTATTCACAGGACGTCATCATACTGGAGGAAGCCCAGGCAACATGCTCCTGTCTGTGTCTGAGGCTGTCGCAGTGAACCGTCTCTTCCATTTCCCTGCCGTCTGTGTAAGCGGATTACTGGATCTACAGGTGTGTCCTTTAACTCCCCCACCTGTATTCACAAACAGATTGATGATCAAGTCCTCGCGTAATTAAGGATTATTTTTAAAGTCAGAACAACCAACATGTAAAGATTCTGTTCATTTCTTTCCATGTCCTTCCTAGAAAATTAATCTTGGTTACGAGAGGAAAATAATCTTGTAAATAAGATTTCATTTTGCGGAAAGAACAAGGAAAGGAGAACGTGGGACACTGCTTTATTCTTCCTAACAGAATACGATGGGGACCTCATGTGAAGGGGTAAATGAATGCTAAATCTAATCCTTCCAGTTCGAAAGCTCATATCTAAGCAAAACCAAATCGTTACAGTAGGAAGCAGCAAGGATATAAAATATAATGCGTTAAGGGACTGAAAGTTATAACCAGTTCAGACTGAGGGCGTCGGTTATTCTATTCGTGCTATTAACAGACAATGTTATTCGGCTCAGGGAAGACTTTTCGAATTCTTGGGGTCAGGTGTATCGTTCTTTAACCCTTTTATTAAGAGAGACCTTTTCTGAATTGAAAAAGATTATTGGACAAGATGAAGTAAAAACAAACTGGAGATTGCCAAACTTCCCTGGGGGGATGGAGGATGGCCTCAACAAGAAGGGGAAACAATTCTAGCACTCAGACATCTCTGCGCGTAAAGCTGGTGAGCTCTATGGATTTGTGTTGACATTTCGCATATTTGTTTGGTTTAACCTTTGGCTTCATAAAATCCTTTCAAAATATTTTTATAAAAGAGCACTCAGACAGTGCAGTACCCGCGTCCCCACCATTTGCCATAAGGACCGAACATTTGACTGCCCTGTGACCCTGACCTCGCCAATTGTTCTCAGAATCTAATAACTTCATCTCTGTCTCACCCAGAATCCTTCTATAATGTCTGGTCGAAATCAGATCGAAATTATTAAATGTTGAACCTGGCATGTGACCTTGACATATAATTGACTGATTTTTAAATCTAAATCCTTTGTTCTCGCCTTGCCTTGAAATGCTTCCACAAATTTAGTCAAAGTTTAGCAAAGCTTATTTAGACTGAACTTGCCGTTTGATCTCTACCTTTGACTTGTTCCCAAAACTATTGGTCAGCCCCGTGGTTAACCCTCGGTCTTTCCTCCAAATTTGTTTCATATCAGATCAAAAGTATTTTACGTATTGTGTTCACGCACTGACCCATGGGTCAGACTTAGAATTTGCCCTTGCCCTTGACTATTGGCTGAGTATTCTTGAAATTGACTCACTTTGTTCCTGCCTTAATCTGAACTGTTTCTCAAGTTTGGTCCAACTTTGACACAAACTGTGTAAGTTGATTTTTGTAGGTCAGATACTGACCTGTTCCGTATGATCTTTACCTTAGACCTATTTTTCAGCAACACACACACACACACACACACACACACACACACACACACACACACACACACACACACACACACACACACACACACACACACACACACACACACACACACACAGCATCCTGAGGCATCTATCCCAAGAGGTTCTCTTCCCTATAAATAGCTGCTGGCCTGAGGAAATGGCCTGTACTATGCATATATAATATAAAAAATAGTTAATTAGATGGAAAATTAGTCAGTTACTGTAATGGAGGAGTAGATGGGTGTAGGAAAGAAAGGGAATATTGGTTTGGGTGGAAGGGTTATTCAAGAGCACGAACGGAGCAGTTAAGCAGTGACTGTGACACAGGAAATAATGAGATAAATATTTAGTGAAGAAGACCAACATCAGGCATATGAACAGTTTAGAAGTAAGCTAGGAAAACAGAGCAGTAAGCAGTCTGAAAATACAGAAAACAGAACTGAATGAAAGTATTGTAGAGATGGAATGATTTCTGGGAAAAAGAGGTAAGTTATATAATAGACTGGGATAAAGAAAGTACTGTACCAAGTAACTTAAGAAATCATCGCATACTGCTTTAAGGGAAAGGTTATTGTCTAGAATATGAATACCAGAGGAGTATAATTACGGTACTAATCTAAATTGGAAATTTACTAGTAATAACTGAGGGCAGTTTGGTATAGTACGGTATAGGAAAAGAAAACTGTAGCCAAATATTTAAATAACTGAATGAACAACTGTGACAGTACGCACATCTGATAACCTGTATTATTCAACATGGTCTGCTGGTCATGACTGGATGATAGGTGTTGAAAGAAAATTGATGAAAAAAAAAAAAAAAATGGAGGAGGGTTACTGCATCTTTTGTGTGTTGGTCCTGCAGTGAATGTCACCCTTCAACCAGCTTTGTACAGAAGCAAGTTTTGTCTCCATGCTAAAAATAATTCTGCAATAACTAAGTGTTTATATCTTGCAATATAAATTTAGAAATATAAGATTCACTGCCACATAAGTAGTGTTGCACATAATCAGGATATACTGCTGTATAGTTCTTGATCGGTTGGCTGTCAGGAAACATACCATGGAAGTCTGTGAAGTATGCAATAATACATTCAATTTTCCTCGTATAAATTCAAGCCTAGATATTTTCAGTAATTATTTTATCCAAATAATGGCCTAGGGAGATTAAAGCATAATTCATGCTTAGCCTATACAGCATACTGTATCTGGCCGTAAATGCATTCTCTTATGCGTTCTGCCGTCTTTTTTTTTTTTTCTAACGCATATATACATACTTCCCATGTAAAAATAACAACTTGGAATGGGTTAGCGATGTCTGGTTTATTAAAGAGAAGAAACATTGAAAATTCGCGCGCTGTTGGCGCTCATGCAGCGTATTCTTGCACAATCTAGCGACGGTTGCGGCATTCAAACGCCAGAACTGTGTTTCGCCGAGGCAGACGGTCCAGACTTTTTTGTAAGGATGACTGACGCTCAGGAACGTCTGATGACTGAACGTCGCCGTTCAACCACCTGAACTCTTGGTCTTTACAGTACGGCTCTTTGCGTTCGTACGTCTCTTCAGCATACAAGTATTCTGAACTCGTCTTCTTCCCACAATTGTACACTCTCTGCATCGCCTCATATCCTCGGCATCTTTGCTTGCCTTTCTCTGCCTCGCCTTTCCTCTGTGACAGTTATCCCTCCCCTGCCTTCCACACCAAACAACACCTTACCATCTCATTACAAGGCATATGTTCTAGTCATTTAACCCAGTCACTGCCACTTGTGTTTGTGTTCTTGGGTATTTTATTCAGGGTAACCCCAGAAGATTTTACTGAACTAGAAGTTCTAGCAGTCAGAAACATCAACCTCTGTCTCGAGTAATCGTTTCTATGTTGTTGATACAGTCGGCCACAGGAAGGCGTATACACATGAAGAAATATCAACAAAGAGAATACAATGTTCATGAAAAATATTTTTTACTAGCATAAATGGGGGAAAAAATTCAGGATGATTGTTATTCTTTCATTTCTCGCTGCTGTTCACGGAAGTGTTACCCCTGCACAGTTGTTGACTTTATACACGGGTTTTATTCGCCCCTGTGTAGAGTACAACTCTCATGTGTGGGGAGGCTCCCCATATATGGGTCTTCTCAGTAGGGTGGAGTCAAAGGCTTTCCGTCTCATCAACTCTCCTTCTCTTACTGGCTTCCTTCAACCTCTCTCTTCGCCACACTGTTGCATCTTTATCTCTTTTCTATCGCTACTTCAGTGGTCACTGCTCCTCTGAACTGTCTGCTTGCATCCCTCCACCTCTACGCGTAGCACCCGTCTAGCAACAAACTTTCATCCCTTTTCTGTCCATCACTCTAATGCAAGAGTTAACCGTTACTCCCAGTCCTTCAGTTATGCAACAGGTCAGCTCTGGAACTGTCTCCCTCTGCCTGTAGTTCCTAATTCCTATGATCTCCAGTCTTTCAAACTCAGTGTGTCCAGGCATCTCGAAATGAATGGATCTTGACTTTGGCTCACTTTTGTATTGTATTTGTTTTTTCTTGGAAGGAACGATTTGCGGGCCCGTGGCCTTTCGTTCCTTCTTTCTTGCATAAAAAAAAAAGTTAAATCTCCCAGACAAGGACTATAGATGTGGCCGACTGTACGCAAGAAGGTCTGTTAAGGTTACTCCCAGACGATCTTACTCAGTCAGGAAAAATCCCATGAACCATGCGATTGATGTAGCTCCCTAACACCTCCTGCTTTCCAGAAAATCGCTGAATCTGGTACATTATTATTTACCTGTATGCTGTTTATGCAATGTATATTGTGTTTATATTAATTGGGGTGAAGAACATACACTAGTACAATACTGTGTAGCTACTATGCAAAATACGGCGTAAGGAAGAAGTGCTGTAACATCTAATCCGAGAAGAATACATCCTGAACTCCACTCTTCTTGGTTCTAAGAATCGTACTTTTAATACTGACATTTTAGGACCATTTCCGTACTGACTGATACTGTACATCACATCTCAGGATCTTGTATATTACTGTGCAGACTGCTGTATGTCAGTATTAAAAAAATGGGAGTGGATTGCAAGAGAATGTCAGTGTGAAACATGCAATTTAAGTTGTTAAGCACGAGATACAACGAAGCTTCCTCTGCTACATGGAATACGGCCCTGACCCTCAGTCACTTTAAACGACGAGCATGATTTCGTTTGCAATGTGATGACTGCGTTTTAGACAGTGGGTTCTATACGGGGTCGAGGCAGCTAATGTATGGTGGTTACTCGGGTTTATCAGGAAGAAGCATGGAGGTGGAAGACAGACTGTCATCCCAGCCTCTGCCAGCCATTCGTCTTAGTTTAAGTATACTATTGCTGAAGTTCACCAAGTCTCTCCATGTAAGCTAAGTAGTTAACTTTTACCGTATATAGAAGCCAAGTAAAGCGCTGTTTCAATATAGTTTGTACTGTATTGCCAGAAGTGCCTGACGCCAGCCAACGATAGATGCTACTATTAAGCTGACAGTGGGCCACAGTAGCTTTATCCAGTATACCTGCCAGGTTAGTAGAGTTCAACTTGGAGGACGATTGACACACACATTCAGAAACTCGGGCTGTAAAACACCCCAAACGACGTCTTGATAGTTTACCATCAACAGGAACGTCCTACTCCTTTGATGTCTAGTTTCTTTCTAACGGTTACTGATGTGCTGCGAGAGAGAGAGATAAGGGGTGATCACGTGTAGTGGGTGCCACGCACGTTACGCCGAGTTATGGAATATTCTAATCTGTATTCAAGAGAAACCATCTCAGCACCACACTGCACATTCGTAACAGGAACTCCATCAGCATTACTCAACGCATTGACAGAAAGAACCATTTCAGTAGTTACACCGCACAACAGCTATACATCTAGGCACATACATTGTCTTAATTATTACAGCCTGAGAGTCTGGTGCCACGGACACGCTCGTGGTCAGGCTAACTCGAGCGTTTCATGCCATTTAACATCAGAGAGTAGATCATGAGAGTATGCGTGTTAATACTGTTATCATTAACTCTTTCATGGTCGAGGCAATTCTCTAATTGTAATCCAGTCAACGCCAGACGATTTTAATTACCAAAGAGTTCGACGAGAGTTTGAGAGTACTGACATGGGGATGTGTATGATGCAAATGATGGTTGGTTTGCTTTGGTTACTCCTTCAGTACGATGACTATTTTCTATATTACTCTTGCCACTGCTAGATGAGAGAAAGAGAGAAAGGTGAAAGGGGGATAACAGAATTACACATATACAGACGACACAAACCTTACGGATCCTACGAAGCGGTCCGGCCCTAATACTAAAACTTAAACCAAGTATAATAAACCGATAGTACGGCGGAAAACTTTCATCCTGTCCCTCCGACATTTGCTGTTCAGAAATGCTAAGTGAGAAGTGGCGTCTTATAGGACTGAAAAACCTAGGGGATATTTCACATAATGAGCAAAAAGTAGTGTCAGAATGGAAACAGAACGGAGGAAATAAATTATAAAAATGCGCATGAGGCCATATGATAATAATAAAGGAAATCTATACATGGACTTTTTACTTTTCAGTATATTATAAGAACTGAATTGAAGTTATTCTTCAGAGAGAGAGAGAGAGAGAGAGAGAGAGAGAGAGAGAGAGAGAGAAAGGCAAAAATGTATATAATATTATATTAAAACCAGGCACAAGCCACGTCTATGAGGGGAAACGCCCATGCTGCAAATCGTACAATTTGTGTAAGCTGTTTAATATATTTCCAGTTCATTTTTCCGCGTTCCAATGAAAATAGCGTAAAAGGTACCAGTACACTGGATTCAGTTAACTTTAATATATTTCCGTAATCATGTCGAATGAACACAGATTCATTTTGGAAACACATGAGAAAAGTAGCAACCTCGAATGCAGGATGGTAAAGTTTCGGTAAATGTACAGTGTATACGTTTTGTAGTTTACTTTTGTTTTAAATTTCTTTTATTACTTTTATCATGATCATGATCATCATCGCTATCATCATTATCATCATCATGATCTCATCATCATTATCATTATCATTATTATTATTATTATTATTATTATTATTATTATTATTACGCGCTGAAAGGTCGCCTTCGTCGGCCTCCGCTCGATGTAAAGTCACTTGCTGTCTTCAGTCAGAAATGAGTTATAACTCGGGAATTGGTGGCCAGATTGGACTGGAAATCGTTTTCATTCTTCAAGTTAGAGCATTTTAACGGTACCTTGCTCTATCAAAAATTTGAGCTTCATGCGCCGTTTTTGCTGTGTTACGGTAACAAACAGACAAACATACAGAATTCGGATCATTATAAAATAGATTAATATCATCGTCGTCGTCATCATCATTGTCGTAATCGTCATTGTCGTCATCGTCATCGTCATCATCATCATTATCATCATCATCATTATCATTAATTTTATTATTTCGCGTTTACTCGGCTTGACAAACAAAAAATCCTCTACACGACGATGAAGATTGAGAGTATATATGAAATTATTGGAGTAGGAAAAATTTATATAATATAGGACAGATTTAACCCCTTCAACTCTGAGGGATCTTTGCTGACCTCAGTAAAATCGTTTGGCAGTAGCAAACATCAGTCATTAATCTGTCATCACACCGAGGGACATCTCCTTAGCCGAAAGTCATAATCATGTATGTGCAATAAAAATAATACGTGAATTATAGCGCCATGCTAGAGAGATTAATCTTTTCAGTATTATTAGGTCTGTACAGTACATATTATGCCGTTTTTGCTAATCTGGCATGAAATTGACTTCTTTCCATCTTGAATGCTGACTTTAACAAGAGATGAACTGTAGAATATGATGCTAGTCATGAAGAAGTGGTTTGGAAAGAATTTAGAGCCATAGTATTATCTTTTTAAACCACACCATGAAATAAGCCGCAAAAAAAAAAAAAATGAAAATCTGGCCCAAGTTAAGGTACAAAGGGTGTGGTCAATTTTTAGTATCGCCGTAGGATTATTTTGATCTTAGAAAAGACATCCTGTTGTGAAAGACAGACTGTCTTCAATAACCCCTTCAGCAGTGTGACATTTTTATCTATCCTTGTCAATCCAAGTTTTTTTTTCCAACTTAGGAAAGATCTCTGTTTATGAGAACTTAATTATGGTTGTATCTAAGTCCCCCAACAAAAAACCCTCTCGTAAACTAAAAAAAAAAAAAAAAAAAAAAAAAAGAAGAAAGAAAAGAAGTATGAATTGAACATGGATAAAATAGATGAAAACTGATCGCAGTGGACTTGTTAACCTCTTCAATCTGATGATATGTTCTGTGTTTCATTCGCGTTACCTCCAGCCAATTGTACTGAGTTCAGGAGAAACATCAAATCTATCGGGGTTACATACAGCCTTCAGTAACACATTCACGAAACCGGGATCTCCAACACAAAGCACGTCCTCGGGCTGAATGCGTTATCACAGGAAACAGAGACAGAATAATGGACTTGGCTGCGTGAAGACAAGAATGAGTTTGAGGATAAGAAAGACTATTAACGATAAGGGAAATGAGTACTGTTGCGTCTGCTTTGCATGAGAGAGAGAGAGAGAGAGAGAGAGAGAGAGAGGGAGAGCAGAGTAACAAGAACCAGAACGAAAGCAAGAGAAGAAGAAAGTGAGAGGAGAGCTCGAAAAAAGCAAAAGGGATGAAGGAGAAAAATAATGTTTTCCCGGAACCAACCTGTCAAGAGAATGGCCGAGGGTAGAAAAAAATCAAGGATGATATGTGGTGCCCTAATTAACCTCAGGTGTAATTTGATCTATGAGGTTCACAGAGGGAGAAAGGTGTTATTTGGGTACGACTTGAATATTCTTGTATATTTTTATGTGGTATTTTCAGATGAGTAAATGGAGAGTGTGTCGTCCTGTCTCGGCTACCTCCCTTTCCTTGGGGGAAGCAGCCTAGGTATATAGATAGATAGATTTTCAGAGCTGTTTATGATCGATTGTCAACAGTAACTTTCATTTCTTTTTGGCAAAATAAACTAGACAGGGAATTGTGCGTCCTTTGTTCTTCCTACAGAAAAAGTTACACCTGATGATGAGTTTTCTGTAGTGACTAAGATTTATTTAATGTCGGAGAAGCATTGTACGTATGAAAAAAAAAAAAAAAATACAGTCTCACTTCCTTATCTTTGTGCAAAAACATATCACAGTTTCGAGAGGCATGTGATCGAAAATTGTTTTTTGATTATCGGACCATAAGACAGTCCTCTCATTGGCTTGGGTGATTTCATGACACCTTTTCCTCGGCGAATAATTTTAATGTTTGCTCTTCAACACTCTGCTACTGATGAGGTTCAGTATCAGCTAAATAAACCTCATAAATAGGAAAGCGTTAGTTGCAGTAAACTGCCGTACAGGAGCTTTTCTCACTGTTAAGATTAATGGTTCCAGTATTAACACTCAGGTTCTTGTACTCTCCTTTAGCTGAATATAATAGTCTGGTGTTATCTAGAATTCAATACTAGAGTTACATCAACCATGGGAGAGTTTCTCCTTGACTTCGATATCATCTTCATCGTTCGAATGAGTGAAGCAAGTTAGAACACTATACTTCAGTCGAATTTTGGTGTGGAAAGTACCCCAGATGGATTGCAAAATTTCCTTGCTTGAGGAGGACCAAAAATGTTTTTTCCCAGCTGTCATGGAATGTCGTACCATTCTGCCATTCTGAAATTGTCAAGAAAAGTGCCTTCCAGTTGTACCAGGCTTTAGAGCCAAATATAGTACAACCGATAAACGCCCCAAATATTTCCTTCAGGTAATAACAAATCACCATTTTTTTGTTTTACTGTTAAACCAACCATGGCATGTTGTACGCTTTTGAATTTGTCGTAAAAACTGTCATTCAGTGATACTGGTAAAAAAAAAATATAAGAAACTTTCCACTTCTATTGTGTGGACACATGTTTATTTTAATTTATTCTTGCAATAACCACACGATACTATTCCAATTTGGAGAGATTTTCCAACTAGATTAGCCCATTAGCGCCCTCGATTCTTGTGTGGAGGATTTTGCTGTTAAGGTACCTAGCGTGCTGCCCTCTGCCTGCCGGCAAATAGTCCCAAAGCTGATAGATCCGTACAAGATCCTCTTGGCCCCATCGGGCCGCTCAGCACTTCTCAAAATTGGAGCCATCTCTGAATCACGCTTCACTTTGAGGCAAGTGCTCCGCAGTCCGATAGGGCCGGACAGCACTTATCGCAATGAGTGTCCGTTTCTGAACAGCTACCATCACCATCATCATCACAGCTACCATCAACACCATCACCACCACCACAGCTGCCACCATCATCATGATCACGGCTAACATCAACATCACTGCCACCATCACCATCACTGTCATCACAGCTACCACCACCAACACCACAACCACCACAGCGACAATCACCACTATCAGCACCACATCTACCACCAGCACCACCACCATCATCATCAGAGATACGATCAACACTACCACCACAGCAACCACAGCAACCACCACCATCATACTGTAGCTATCACCACTACCGCCACCACAGCTACCACCATTTTCTGCTAATCTGCTGAATAAAATCGTCTGTTCGTAGCATCATTGAAGAAAAAGGCACTGGACTGTAGATGTTGTACAACCCCACTCCTTCCCCCCCCCCTCTCTCTCTCTCTCTCTCTCTCTCTCTAAGACTTAGAAAACTCCACACAAATGCTCCGCCTCCTCTTCCACTTGTGCGTATTAAAACACAAGTGGGGACAAGTGTTAGGGTCCCAAACACCCTTCCGGAAAATATCAATCCACATGAAATTGAAACTAACCTATCTGGGACCCAACTGCGACTATCCTGCCAAGTTTAATCAAAATCTCTTTTCCAATTCTGGCTGCACTACACACACACACACACACACACACACACACACACACACACACACACACACACACACACACACACACACACACACACACACACACACACACACACACACACACACACACACACACACACACACACACACACACACACACACACACACACACACACACACACACACACACACACACACACACACACACACACACACACACACACACACACACACACACACACACACACACACACACACAAAAGCGCGCGCGTAACCAGGATTATAGTGTATTAAATCCTGACGTGCCCGGCCTTACTGTCTTTTGAAAATGCCTAATTCTATTCTTTTTAATGGATCTTTGGCATCAACCGGTTAACTGTCCGAGCTAGTGAAGCGAGCCGGAACACTATTAAGCAGATAAAAGGGTGAATACCTTTACTACCCATAACTCAAAACTGTGTTTTTCTGGAATGTTAAAGCTACTGCTGGTCTATGCCTACCTTGGAAAGCTTATGGAAAAGCAGTACTTGTTACTGAAGTGATTTTTCTCGAGATTCGCCACCAATTTAATGAAAAAAAACCATAAAGCACCAAACTGAGTATCAGACAGCTCCAGAACTGTGTTATTCTGGAGACAGTGAAAGTTTCAGTGTATCGATGCACATTGTTCGAAAGCTTATAAAAAATTAATTGATGTTAACTTAAAGTGACGTTTTACAAAATTCGCCACCATACTGCCTTTAAAATACAGATAAACAAGGTCAAACTGTGTATCAAAACTGTTATAACTAGGTGAAGCTTCAGTGGATCTATGCACAACACTGGAAATCGCATAGAAAAGTAAGACACATAGAAAAGTAAGATACAGTACATAAATTTATCAAATTCGCAACCATATTGCAAGAAAGAAGCACCAAACTGATCACCAAAACTGGTTTATCTCGGAAATGGCTGTAGCTTGAAAGGACTTTCATACCTCACTGGAAAGCTAATGGAAGAGTAATAGATGGTACTTAAAGGGCTTTTGACAAAACTTGTCAGCATACTGTTAAAACAAGCCAAACGGCATCAAACTGGGCGCAAAATTGAGTCAAGTGCGCAACTGCCATGCGTAGGCGTGAGGGTCCAAAACCCTTTTTACTGATAAGCGTGCACGTTCTGAAATAACGTGGTTAATTTCCAAGTATGCATTAGTACCAGGGAAGCGGAATGGCGCACCTTTTTTTTTTTTTTTAGATAAAATAAAAGCATTAGCAAGTTTGCTAGCTCTAACACGTACAAGTGTGGACGCCTATAACTTCCCATTAGCAGTTTCATCTTGCCCTTTTGACAATTATAACGCCATTTTCATCATTTTCTTGCTACAGCCAAATGATCTGATTAGGAGAAACCTCAAACTAGAGGGATTAGATGTAGCTTTTATTACCCCCTCGACTGCGTGGAAACTCATTAAGTTGCAGCAAGGAAAAAAATAATCTGGAGTGTATATTTTCTTGTATGTTACCTTTGGAAACTATTTGCATTAGAAGGATATGTATAACGTGAAAGAGTACGTCTCTCTCTCTCTCTCTCTCTCTCTCTCTCTCTCTCAAATCTCTTTACTTGCATCGTCATACGGCCTCGTAATTCATTCTTTCCCTTTTTCTCTTTTATCTTAAATTGTAATTTGAATTCCTCAGTGGGTCTATTTTTAGTCAATATCTTTCTTATTACTTCACTGATCTTTGCTGCTGTTTAATCGCATTTCTTCTGGTTTTCTTTCATTTGACTTCATTTTCTGTCTTTCATTGGGATTCCCATTTGTTTCATTTTAATACTGCTTGTATCGTCTTTTTCATGTGTATATTTATTATATTCATTCTTAGATCTTTAGTGGAAAAGTTTCTAGAGAAGGGAAAGAAGTTGTATGCAGCATTCATGGATTTGGAGAAAGCATATGACAGGGTGGATGGACAAGGACTGTGAAAAGTATTAAGAATATATGGAGTAGATGGAAAGTTGTTGAATGCTGTGAAGAGTATGTATGATGATGCTAAGGCTGCAATGCGTGTGGATGGTGAACTGAGTGAATTTTTCTCTTTGAAGGTTGGGTTCAAACAGGGATGTGTCATGTCTCCATGGTTGTTCAATCTGTACATGGATGGGGTAATAAAAGTGGTACAAGGTAGGGCAGTGGATGTTGGAGTGGCCCTGGTGAGTGAGGGTAGAGTTTGGAAACTCCCTGTACTGTTGTTTGCAGATGATACTGTGTTGTTGAGTGAAAACGAAGGGGAGCTGCAAGGCTTGGTGGATCGAGTTTGGGAGAGTGTGTAAGAAACGGAATCTAAAAGTGAATGCAGGGAAGGGTAAAGTGATGGTCTTTGAGAGAGGTGAAGTCAGTGAATGTACAGTGAGGTTGGATGGTGAGGAAATGGAAAATGTGAGTACGTTTAATAAAATTCAGCTTAATCCTGCATCATCCTTGAACATGCTTGGGGTTTCATTTACTCGGGACTTATCTTGGAAAGATCATATTACATCTCTTGTAAAATCTTCTTCCAAGAGATTGGGTGTGCTAAGCCGACTCCGTTCTTTCTTTACCCCTGCACAATTGTTGACTCTATACAGGGATTTTATCCTCCCCTGCGTGGAGTACAACTCTCATGTATGGGGAGGCTCCCCACATACTGCTCTTCTCAATAGGGTGGAGTCAAAGGCTTTTCGTCTCATTAACTCTCCTCCTCTTACTGACTCCCTTCAACCTCTGTCTCTTCGCTGCACTGTTGCATCTTTATCTCTTTTCTATCGCTACTTTAATGGTCATTGCTTCTCTGAACTGTCTGCATGCATTCCTCGACCTCTACGACGAGCGCATAGCACCCGTCTAGCAGCAAGCTCTAATCCCTTTTCTGTCCAACTTTCTAATGCAAGAGTTAACCGTTACTCCCAGTCCTTCATTTATGCAACAGGTCAACTCTAGAACTGTCTCCCTCTGTCTGTATTTCCTGCTTCTTATGATCTCCAGTCTTTCAGACGCAATGTGTCCAGGCATCTCGAAATGAATGGATCTTGAATTTGGCTCTCTCTTGTATTTTGTTTTTCTCTTGAAGGGAACTCTTACTGCTGGCTTATGTCCTTTGGTTCCTTTTTCCTCGCATAAAAAAAAAAAACTGGGAGAGAATTTCCGAACTACAGTAGTAATGGTATTTATTAACCTCTTCAGCACGAAATGTCCTTTTGAGTTCAGTAAAATAAACAAAGGACGTCACCGGCTTGAAGGGATTAAAATGTCTCATCTAAAGATCTAAAGAGAGTATAATCGTCTTGTGAGAGCTGGAGTACAGTGTAATTCATGTTACTATACTGTAATACCTAATCTTTGCAGAACACTGGCGTCTTGTGTATTTAGTTCTTGATAACGACTCTCTCTCTCTCTCTCTCTCTCTCTCTCTCTCTCTCTCAAGTTTATGAGTGTCATCTGCTAGGGAAAGGTTTACCATTTAGCTGTGATTTATCAGTTGTGGTTATTTTCGCTAACGTCACATGGTGTTACTTTGCTCAGTAGAAACCCAGAGCACCGGAAATGCTCAAAGTTATAATCAACGCTGTGGCCAGGAGCCAGGGATAAAGAACCTTGTGTTATATTCCAGTTTACGTCGGTTGATTTTCTTAAGCTCACAGAAGCTCACCACAGCCGAAGGATTAAGGAAGATTTTGCATGTTCACTCCAGACAGGAAAGTCTGTCCTTGCGTGTATAATATCGTCAGGATTTAAAGCAAGAATATGACCTCTGGGGCTGACGGAGTAAAACTGTGCCGTGCCATGACATTTTCCCCCTGCTATGATGACGTACTGCACTTTTATCACGAGACCGTTTTTACACAGCTTATGAAATGTTTCTCTTCTCACATTTAGGGTTCTAAGGAAATATCTATGTAGCCTTTTCATTTCGTAAGTCTCCCTGAGCTAACCAAATAACCTGAGAATAATAATAATAATAATAATAATAATAATATGAAGAAGAAGAAGAAGAACAAAAAAAAAAAATAAAATAAAGACATCGGTGGGACAGACCTCTGTAGCGCATATAAAGACATTTGTGGGGCAAACCTCTGCTGCTTCGTATTATCATTATTTTCCTTGTAGACGAAAGACGATTTTTCCACTCATAAAGATGATGTTAATGTGTTACTACGCGCCGACTATTATGACATTTTTCCACTTTAATCTTGCTGCTTGCTGATTTTATTCTTTTAATTTTTAGAATTTAGTGGAGTTAGATATAGCCTCTGTTATCTCTTTCAACACAAAGACGATCTCCCAGACAGAATGAAATTGTCTGATGCTATCTATTTAAAGGTACTAAATGTTGTTCTTGATAGCGACAAATTATTTTACCTCACAGTGAGTAGGTTACCGTGTTCTTAAGGGTGGATAAACAATCTCAGTGTAGTTCTTCATCGGAATGGCGTCTTTTATATTTTTATTCTTTCTTTCCATATGATGTGATTCAATTTTGGAGAGATTTTTCGAACTAGAGGGATAATAATATGCAGTCGTTGTCTTCACTGCAAGGAATCTCTTCTAAGCAAAGTACAGTCTGGCTGTAGCGAACATAAAATGGAAACTACTTTGTTGCAGTGAATGAAGTGGTTCACCCTTGCGGTGCCATGACGTCTAAAATAAACGTCATTAATTAACCTGTGCAGTACTGTGACACCTTATATAAACGTCATTTGTGCTAACGACAGACGAATATGCCACTTATAGAGAATAGGTTATGTTCCTATGCACAGACTGGCACCGACATTTACAGGAAAATTTGATCTCCGCTCCCTTGAAATCCCATGCCGTCTGAATAAACAGTATTCTTGCAAACGATAAAAGGTTTCACCAATCGTGTTCTCATGCGGGGCAGACTGGTTATGCTGACGCTGAGGGCGTAAACAGTAGTAGCTAGGAACAAACGCAGGGCCCTCACGCGGAGAAAAATGCAATAGTGTAACTTGTTCTCATGAAATGTAAAATGTTTACCCTGGAGGCGACGCGCTTATCCCAGCCCTTTCGCTGGCTCTAACCTTGGCTTCCTTATTTTTACTTTATAGCATCCCCTGAGGCAAACCTTCAGGACGTGTTCTAAAGCAGGAAAACCTTATAAATATCATAGGTTAGACTTAAAGCTCACAGAACACCTTAAAACAATGCCCTGGGTTAAGCGGAAGGGAATATAAATCGGAAGCCGGCCAGACAAGTTTCCGGGCTCCCCACGCGAACGCCAGTAATGCAGCCTATATATCCGGTATGGCGGGTTGTCGCTTTCCGATAATTCAGTTTTTCCTCGTTTGTAAGAGGCGCGTAGGCTTGTTAGTGCTGTTGCTTAGCATGTTAGTGCTGTTAACTCGCTTGTTAGCGCTATTAATTCTGTTGCCCGATTTCTTAGTGTTGTTACCTAGCACTTTAGTGTTGCTGGTGCTGGTGCCTGACTTGTTAGCGCTGTTGCTTGCCTTGTTAGTGTGTTACTTGGCTTGTTAGTGTTATTAGTGCTGTTTCCTGCCCTGTTAGTTTGTTACCTGACTTGTTAGAGCCGTTACCTGGCAAGATAGTGTTGTTAGTGCTGTTGCCTGACTTGTTAGTGCTGTTGCTTGACTCAAGTGTTTTTACCTGGCCTGTTAGTGCTATTTCCTGCCTTATTAGTGCTGTTGCCTCAATTGTTGTTGCTGTTTACTATCTTGTTAGTGTTGCTGCTTAGCTATTAGTACTGTGTGTCCTGTTGCCTGACTTGTTAGCTCTGTCATTGTTATTGTTTGGTTTGCTAGTGCTGTTGCTTGACTTGTCAGTGCTGCTGGCTGGCTTGTTATCGCCCGCCTTTAGCAAGGCGGAACGATAACGTTTTTGCCAGCGTCTGTGTGTGTGTGTGTGTGTGTGTGTGTGTGTGTGTGTGTGTGTGTGTGTGTGTGTGTGTGTGTGTGTGATACCATTGTTTGTGAATGTTACCAGTGACTGTGTATGTTACCATTATATGCCATGAACGGCTCTAGCTATCAACATGAAACCTTCAGGATATCAAGATATGGCTAATATCTTGGATGAGTCCGAATGTGGGCATTCGGGGGCAAGGTCAAGGTTACCAAAATGGTTGCCAAATGTCAACTAGTTTTATATATATATATATATATATATATATATATATATATATATATATATATATATATATATATATATATATGGAGCCTCTGTGGTACAGTGGTAAAGTGTGCGTTTTCGTCCACTGAAGAACGAGGGTTCGCGCCCCGCCAGGGTAATAAACTTTGGGAGCGTTCTTCAGGCCACGTACTGCATTGGCGGACACAGAGGGTGCTGTGGTTGAACCAGTGTCGCATAGTATAAAGTATGCTTTCACCCAGTCGGCTTGCGCGGGCCGAGTACACTTGGTTCACAGACTATACCCACATCCAAAGCCACTCAAAGACTACAATTACATTTACAAGCACTTCTCACCCTACATACAGTCTCTACTAGACAGCCTAAGCCACTTGGTAGAGATACATTGGCAGTATCGTCCCCACTTCGGTCGGGATAGTCCGGTCCTGCAGTGGACACAAACGGCTGATGATATGATGATGATACACATATATGGATTAGCCTTTTGTGAAACGTGATGACTGAATTCCGTAGAGTCCTGCTAATTTTCTTCGCATTTGATCTATAAATAGCTTGTAACATGACCAACAGCATATTCTGGCGGGCGATTAGCAGTCAGCTCCCGAATGCTTTTCTTTCATTATTGCTGCCATTCATATTTCCTGGGTTAATAGTGATATAAAAGCTGTTGCCTGAGTTGTTAGTGCTGTTAGTACTCTCAGTAATGTTGTCTGACCTTCAGAAAAGGGGGGTTTTGCAGCAGTTTATGGATAAACGGAGAGAGAGAGAGAGAGAGATTCTTTTCTTAAATGCGATGTGTAATTCGTTCAATCATGCAATAACCGCTTTATTACACCTACGTCGCGAGGAGCGAGAATGGGTGTTCCTTTTTTAATGGTGTGTGTGTGTGTGTGTGTGTGTGTGTGTGTGTGTGTGTGTGTGTGTGTGTGTGTGTGTGTGAACAAAATAACTCAGTTCTTAACAACAACAATTAGAGAAACTTTTTTTTTTTTAACAATAGATCAAAGGTCAAGATCACAGGGCTAGGTCGAACGTTGACCCAGCAAAAATCAACAAAAAGATTTTTAGTTTATCTTGGATCAAATTCTGGGAAATAATTGATGGTAAGGCAAGAAAGAGTGATTCTGTTTAAGAAAAATCAAAGTTCAAGGTCACACGGCAGTCAAAGTCCAATCTGTGTGAGAGTTACGTAGCAAAACAGTTTTGAGTGGTTTTCAGTCAAACTTGGCGAGAGGGTTGAGAGTAACTCAAGGAGTAGACTTGTTTTTTGGAAATGTCAAGGATAAAGATCGAGGTCAATTTAAACAGCTTATAACCGATTTACACCAAACTTTGAGACTGAGTACATCAGGGTAGAAAGGTTGTTGGTTCCCTGAAAGCAGAGATAAGGAATGAGAAATTGTATATGAAGAGGAAAAAGAAGTCGCTGCATGACAGTATTGTGATCTTCATCCTAACATACGGAAGTGAAGCTTGGACCCTGTTGGAAGGACACAAGCTATGTGAGAGCAGTAGCAAGGAGTTCTTTGAAAGATTAGAAACAGTGTCCATTAATCCAGCCTGTATGAGGACATCTTTCAGTTTTTCTACCACCTTACGATTTTGCTCAGGTGGGAGAAAACACCTTTCCGAACGGGGGTTAGAAATAATCTCGTTAATCCTGTCACTGTCATGACATTATTATTATTATTATTATTATTATTATTATTATGATTATTGACATTATAGATACCAGCTGATGATTTTACTTAGATGGGGGAAAACATCTCCCAGAAATGGTTTAATGATGTCCGTTAACCAAATAAGCGAAAGTGCTTTCTTTTTTTTTCTTTTTTTTTTTTTTGTATAACGATTGTATTTTGCTCATGGGATGTCACTCGAAGTGAATGAGTTGAGGCAAGGAGCTAATGTGGTACAGTTACTCAAAAAAGTACCTTTATATTTTTATGCCTTTATGTTTTGAAACACTGGAGTAAAAGTTTGGAAATATTCACAAGTACCGTCTGATGTGTGTGTATGTCTGTACAACGTATGAAACATGCTAGTCATTTTATAAATATTTAATAAAAACCGCAAACAATAATGGCGCTCAATTTTAACCATCGATCAATCGAAGAAATGTGTGTGTGTTGTTATGAGTTTATATTACGGTTCACTCTTAACATATAATTAGTCACCAAACGGGGTAATGTAAAGCTCACATGAAAACATACTTTACTTAACATTGTAACATACACAAAAACAAACCAGGATTCGTGTACAAAATGGGATTCACATAGACCTCACAATATAAATACGAAATGGGTCATTTCTCTTACCTAACCAATCTATATATAAGAGCCGCGTTCATTGTTTGTTTGTTTCTCCGTCAATCACGCCCAAACCATGGGCCAGAGACCCCCAGACCCGTGTATAATCTGAATTAGGGTGACCCAAGGATGGGTTTAGGGGGGTCAAAATTCATATTTGGCTCATTCGAGGTCAACGGTTGAGTGTTCGCCTTTTTGGCCCGGGTAATGCCGGGTACCCCTGCAGCCCAAATTTTGGCATGGAAACTCATTGACTTCTAGTTCGGACATAGGCTATGTGAGGTTGACCTCCAAGGTCATTTGAGGTCACTGGTCGGAGGTCATTTGAGGTCACATGTAACACGCTCGACCGACTGGACCCAGCAGCCCAATTTTTGGCATGGAGACTCACATGACCTCCAGTTCGGACATAGGCTATGTGAGGTTGACCTCTGAGGTCATTTTAGGTCACCAGCTAGAGGTCATTTGAGGTCACCGGTAATAGTAAACAAGTGCGCGCAAATATTGTGCGTTAATCTGCGAAAGCTGAAATTGAAAATTCCTGGACCTCTTATAATCCCTCTTCATTCACGGTCTTTCTGGAGCGAAAGATTGAACTAGAACAAATAGGAGTAGAGTGTTCGCCTTTTTAACCCGGCAACGCCGCGTACCCCTGCTAGTGTACAATAAGTGGAAACTACCTACTCAGCTTGCAGAACTAGGAGAACACGTTGGTGATATAATCTAGATATTCAGAACACCAGTACAAAAGAGTACGGTACAAAGGAAAGCAAACAGCAACAGACCTTATGGTTTTTTCGAAGCTGATTGTTACAGAGTAGACTGTGACTGCCAGATCTAACTCTACATGCTGAAGGATGAGGATAGTAAAGCAGGAAGGCCCCCCCCCCCCGCCTTCAAACCTTCCAGTTAAAATTGGCAGGAAAAAGTTAGAAAAACCACCATGCAGCATGGAAAAACTGACATGGAAATTTCACAGGAACGACTGAAAAGGAAAAGTTACATTCTGTAATACTTTATCTATATGCTGCTAGTTTGAATACCCTGAAAAAGAAAGTAGTAAAGTAAAATGACTAATCAAATAAATAAATAATAATGCATGACATTATGGACGCGTATGTTGAGTTAATGGCGTCCGTAGTCACAGCGTGGGAACTGCACTGTGCACAATGTGGATGTTCAGGGGTGGTGCGGCAGCCTTGCCTGGCGCTTTTAAGGTAGACAGCAGCCAGTCAAGCCCCAGCTCCGTTCACTCCACAGAGACAAGGAACTGGCCCGTGCGGGACAAACACACAAGTTACTTCCTGAAGCAGCGACCCCTGGTACATTAAAAAAAAATCCTGATGGTAGTCACTTAACTTACAGGGACCCTCAGTGATCCACAGCCCATCACAGGTCGAAAGTAAGAGTAGTGACCATTAACTTAGGGCTATCTGTGTATATCCTAGTCCGTGCTTATTCTACAGTATATTTGCATTTAATAAATTGATCCAGGCACTGAAATATATATATATATATATATATATATATATATATATATATATATATATATATATATATATATACAGAAGTTTTTTATTTCAGGAGTAAACATATTACGCTGGGGGTTCGACAACAAATACTTATCCAAGCGACCTTTAAAGGGTAGTACTGTATTACAATTTACTACATGGAGGGCAATTTGTTCCATATATTTACAACTCTAAAGAAGAAATGCTTAGCTTCATGCGATTGGAATCGTTTGCCAGTTATTTTGTGCCCATTGCCTCTTGTATAATGCTAGTGATCAACTGTGAAGTATTTCTCGACAGCCTTGTTATCATTTCCTTTGAATATATTGAATACTTGAATAAAATCTTTTCGTAACCTCCGTTTAGTTTGGGTAAAGAGATTCAGGGCTTCTAAACGAAACGTTCCTTGTATGGTTTAATTCTCAGTCTAGGTATCATCTTTGCCATCCTTCGCTGTACTCATTCAAGTTTCTCCATATCCTTTTTATAATTCGGTTGTTATGAGTCCATATTATATTTACAAATCATAATAGATAGATAGATAAATAGACAGATAGACAGCTCTATGCGAGCCTGGGAATGGGAAATGATCTTGCAAGTTAAACTGAGGAAAAGCTGACGACAGATTAGGAAGTAGCAATGTCAGGAGATGATGCAGGTAGTTTGACAGGGAAATAGCGGGAGAACAAAGTCTAGTGACATACACACATACTCACACACAGGTTTCTGGAACTTTCCAACCACAGTGTAACACACGTGACACGACTCCTGTTTCACCAGAATTTAGGAAAGAGAGCTCGGAAGGAGAGAGGCCATAGAATCGGCAGGTAGTAGGGAGAAAGGCTTAGCAACTTGGAAGAGAGAGAGAGAGAGAGAGAGAGAGAGAGAGAGACAGACAGACAGCGAGACAGGGAGGTAGCTAGCGGGACTCTACTTATACTTCACTCGTGTGTGAGAGACTTTGTTAATATTTCCAAGACAAATAAAAATAGTCCCATACTATTCTTTACCTCTCCTGTCATTGCATGACAAATGGGAACCAAGATTATCTATACAAATCTACTCACTTATAACAACCGCTCGTCCACAAGTCTAATATATAACTTCTCTACAAGTAACTACAAAGTTTTTTATGACATTTAATAAATGCAATGGTTGTTGTATGACATTTTGTAAGATGTGTATGGATAACAGACATACGCATATAATTGTGCAATGGTAATACTGCTAGGTTATACATTACATATTGAGTTATCCCTTTAGTAATGTCTAATATTTCACCTAACTTGCAAGATCATTTCCCATTCCCAGGCTCGCATAGAGCTGTCTATCTTTCTATTTATCTATCTATCTATTATAATTTGTAAATATAATATGGACTCATAACACGGTGACCAAAACTGAACGCAATACTCCAAGTGTGGGCGTACCAATGAATTGTACAAAGTGAGAACGATATTATCGGATTTATATTCAAATGGTCTACCTATGAATCTAGTATATGTAGGGAGATAAGCATAAAGGGGAAATGGTGCATAAACTGTTTTGTAAACAGTGTGAACAAGTTTGTCTGCAGAAATGTGTGGGTGATACACTGTGTGTCCAGTGGGAAATTTGTCCCGAATGTGTGTAGTGATAAAACTGAAACTGTCCGTCTCTCGGTAGATCCTCACGCTTAAATATTAGCTTACTCCACCTCCCTAGACCTCACAAGCCAGTGTACAGTCGTAAGTACAATATCCAGCCTCTTACATAAAAAGGAAGCTCAGCTGCCAGTTTCAAGCCAACACATCCTAACTCTTAGCCAATTAAGCGTCGTTAAGAAGGCTGAGCTGGTCAGTCACTGGAAAACACTCTTATTTGCACCTCCTACACGGTATGTCACACCCGCTTTGGTCAAGGAGAAGGTCTCTCCTGCATAGTGTATGGAAAATATTTAATGTTGTTTTGCCCAGAAACAGAAAAACACTAAAAACAATTTAGTGATCGTAAGTGCTTCCTATTGTGAAGCAAAGGCTTTTCTCGCTGCTTGTGTAAATGGTGGAAGAATAATGAGGTAATAATTTTCTCCAGCTCTGGTATGACAAGACAGATAAGAAAGCCTAGACTGATAATCACAGACGCATGAAAAAAAATTGATTTAATGTTCTTGGCCATTCGTCTTATCTCCCTACTTTATTTTCATCTTTTCCACTTCTAATCAGTGCCACTGTGCTCCATCTCTACTCCAGTGGGTAACCACACCAGTGACTGTGTGTGTGTGTGTGTGTGTGTGTGTGTGTGTGTGTGTGTGTGTTCATACGAGGTAGTAAGTTGCCTTAGTTCGATGTCTTTTTCACAATATAATTTTTGCCACGAAAATTGTACTTTATATATAGTGCAATGTGATGAAAGGAATGAAAATTAATTTATCGTTGTTATCCCGTTTTCAGGCTTGTCACTGTTGAGTGGAGTTTGTTTCCTCCATGTCTCTGTTCACCCTCCGTGTCTTTGTTCATCTTGTTGCGTAGTTGGAAATCAGAATGTAACATCGAACAGTTGCTTTTGTTGGTCGTTCATTGGAACGATTTGGACTTAGTAAAAACTCTTTTTCTGCTAAAATGACCTTTGTGTAGTCAATGGGCGTAAACTTAAGCCTTCTTCATCTATCATGGTGCCGTTTGTTTGATTCTTGTTCCCGAATAGAATGTTTTACGAAATGCAGTGAACGAAAGTCTTTCGTTCTGAGAAATTTACATTCAGGCTTCTTCAGACCATAGAAACACACTTTTATTTAGTGATTTGGCAACCTGAATCCGTAATGTAACAACTTTTGCTAAAAGAAGTGGGGACAGTCACCTCTTTGAGTGCAAGGACTCGGGGGGATATTGTGGCATTTTGCACAGATACAGAAGTTCAGTGGACACACATGATTTTTTAAATTGAACTGTACTATACAACATGTCTTGCAGTTCTCTGTTTTGCATGAATAGTGTTCATCTGCAGTTGGGTGGCGAAACGCTGCTCTACGTCTTATGATTGAAATTTTCTGCCACTAAGCCACGTGAAATGACCTGCCAAAGGACGAAAATCTGGGCCGAGTTAGTGTGAAAGGAACTTATTATTCCGGCATGGAATGAGTCGATTAAAACTATATCTAACGACTTCAGTTCAAAATGTCTGTCATAAGCAGAATAATTCGCATGGAGAGTCCAGGAGTAATAGTAATACTAAAAAGAAACTCCTCCACTTGAAGTTAATAGTGGCTTTAATGAGCTTCATGTGGGTACTCAGCTTCATAATCTTGCCCTTTCCATATGTCAGTACTGTTGCTGGATGGAGATCATTCTGCATTCTCCTGGGGATGTTGGCAGTCCTTATTTTTTTTATAAGATCTTTATGCAGCCACTGTTGATATGGAAAAGATATACATGAGATACAATAGAACAGTAACCTGCAAATCCATCCATCCTTCCATCATTCAATCCTATGTCGCCTCATGAGGAGCAAAGGAACCCTGGGCCAGGTAAGTTGGTCCTGACTTTTTTTTTTTTTTTTTTTTTTTAATGTGTCTGACTCTGGGCAAAGGCTTCAGGACCTATATCTCGGGGGCAGTAGCCTATCCCAAGGCCCAGTAGTCCTCCTACACCTCCACATGTCACCACTTCGGCGCTAACACCCACCGTCCATAGTGAATACATGCTAGAGCTGTCTCATGCAGGACTGGTGTATTGGTATTAGCGGGGGTATTTTAAGATGAGATTGACCAGCCTCACTCATCCCTGAGTGGCATTACGTGAGCAGTAAACCCCAAACACCCCTTGGATATAAACCTGCACCGGGTTAGTACGATTGGAGCGCCTTCATTACCCATTAAACCACCTGGCGCCAAAATTTAGTTATATGGTTACCACCCAGCTTAGTATAGGTGAAATAAATTGTTAAGGAAGAGGTGCAAGAAAGCCTCCACGGCTGATGCGAGTGCTACACCTGGTCTGTAATGGACAGTTACATTCTAGGAGACTTCTTGTAGCAAAAGGGGCTGATACCTTCATTACCAGATATCTCTCTAAAAACAAGTATAATCATCTGTTGGTAAAAGGAATAAATAATTCAGTCCGGTGACACAGCTTTATAATCAGGCTGTCAACAGGTGACTTTGTTCATCTTACAAAAGACTCTTTAATCTCCAGGTGTTAGATGTATCATAGCCTTGCCGCGGGAGAAGTAGCGACGTTGCATCTGGTCAGAGAACCTACATGTACACGCAACAAAAAAACTATCGTTACACCTTCTGCGCGATATAAAATGACACTACGAATGAAGGTTTTTGAGAACAGCCTCCTCCATTGGTATCCCTGCGTGTGTTTGTTGCATATTTATTGTAAGCTATATCCATTGCTTCTCCCATGCATATTTCTACCTCGTCCTATTTGGTAACTCACCCACTGTCAGGCTTACCAACCCTAGCGAGACAGCCAGGTTGTTCAGTATGAAACACATCGGACCCCCCTGTAACGATAGTTTTTTTGCTGTGTTACGCACAAACGCCCCTCAACTCCTTCATCCCTCCATCATGGATATTTAGTTATAACGATGGATTAACGCTAGATTGTGATGTTAGTCACGAAGAAATACACCAGAATGGATGCAGAGTCACGGTATTCTTTTTTTTTTTACCCTTTAGATATGTGAAATATACAAGCTGCAGAAGGATGAAAATTTGGGCCAAGTTAAACGAACTATAATATTACTATATACAGTCTTCATTAAGAGCTTCACAACGATGGGGTTCCTTCCAAGAATAAAAAAAGTCTGGATAACAGAAATAATAACAAATACCCCACCATAGCGAAGGGGTTAATGGAGTTTGTTTATGATCCCTTCACTACTGCACGTCTATCTTGATCCATGTACAATCGTGTGATGATAGTAAGAACAGAACATAAAAGCCATCACTGTAATGAAGAGTTTAATTGGGTACTAACCATACAGTGGAAATACAAGCTAATGTAATCACCGCTGAGTCTCTCACTGTCTTCGGTATTACGTGTGTGTGTGTGTGTGTGTGTGTGTGTGTGTGTGTGTGTGTGTGTGTGTGAGAATGTTGTTATAGCGTTCTCTCTCTCTCTCTCTCTCTCTCTCTCACACACACACACACACACACACACACACACACACACACACTCGCTGGCTCAGTGGTAGCGTTCTCGCTTGCCATCTGGTAGACGGGAGTTCGAGCCTCGCTCAGGTTGCGAAAAGTTTCACTGACGAAGTGGGCGGTTACTGTCCCCCTCGAGCAAGGGGACGGGTGTGTGCGTGTGTGAGGTGACAGCCTTGCCCTTAGATCGGACTATATGAGCTCTCAGCTCCCTTCCGCGAGGGTAAAAGCTGACGATAACGACCATCCAGTGATCCTGACCGACCCGGTGAATTACCCGGTGAATTACCCGGTGAATTACACACACACACACACACACACACACACACACATTCCTCCCTCCTTCCCCCTATACCCATCTTCGTCTCTGTCTTTAACTTCAGCAACCCGTAGCGTGACGCAGGAAAGCACATAATTCCCCGGTGCAGTGTTCCCAGGGGTTGCCGGGGACTGAGGAAGGGTTGGGCTGGGTGGGGCGGAGCAAACTTTACTGCCGGTATAACCCCCCGCCCCATTTAGCTAAGGAGGTGTTTACTCTCTCTCTCGCGCACACACACACACACACACACACACACACACACACACACACACGCACGCACGCACGCACGCACGCACGCACGCACGCGCGCGCGCGCCGAAAAACACGGCCTTCAGGTGTGGTCCGCAGGGGGATTTACTCAACACATTTCTTGCCTCTTTACAGTAGGGTACGTGAGAGTATCTACATACGGGTATATCTTTCTCTCGTTCCTTTCCCCTTCTCACAGGGTGTCGTAATATGCGCCTAAATGTGTGCTGAGTGGTGGTTTAAAAGTCCTCATTTTTTGTTTTAGCGTACTCGTATGGAGAGAGAGAGAGAGAGAGAGAGAGAGAGAGAGAGAGAGATTCGTCTATTATGTATATATTAGAATACCCACAGTCACGAAAGTAAGTGTATTTGAACGCTTCCGATGATGCTGTCTCCCTGTTTAGTGGAGAGCTGAACACAGAGGATATATATGTTTTCGAAAGACAAACTTGCTAATGATAATTATCCGGCTGAAAATGTTCAGTGCGGACAGTCTTTAGTCTGCTTAAAACACAGCCGGGAATATACAGCCTGCACCCCATAATAGCATATACTCGTACATAGGCCGAGAGAGCAATTAGTACAAAGAAGTGCGAAGGGGTAAAGAGGAGTTAGTAATGTGTTACAGGAGAAACTGCACAACCTCTGACCGATGGTACTGAATCTTGTAACTCATTCACCGCCATGGACGCACTTGGATGTATATTGAACCTAAAGTCTGAATATTTTATTTACCTGAGGAAAATTTAAACCTCCCAAAGGCTGATAGAGACATTTTTAACACTTTCACTATCAAAAATTCTCTTTAGCGGCCAGTCTACCAGAGAGGAATTAACTAAATGGCACGCGCGCACGCGCGCGCAAGCACGCACGCGCACGCACGCACACGCAGGCACGCACGCAGGCACGCACGCACGCACGCAGGCACGCACGCACACACGCACGCACGCACGCACGCACGCACGCACGCACGCACGCACGCACGCACGCACGCACGCACGCACACACACACACACACACACACACACACACACACACACACACACACACACACACACACACACACACACACACACACACACACACACACACACACACACACACACACACACACACACACACACACACACACACACACGTAATGAAGGAGTTAAAAACAGTCTCAGTTATCACCTTCACTAAACTGAATAAAATAGTATAAAGGTAGAAATATTCAACTGTATATACGTCATCGAAGTGAAAAGTTAAGGGACAGACACAAAATACCCCAAATTATTCATTGCCTCTGCCCGTATTCAGGTGATAACTCTAATTACCTTGTTGTAATGCAAACATTGTACAGTAATTAGGTTGTTCAGTGGTACCCGCAGTTCGACAGACCACTATAAGCAAACTCAAATGATGATATATGATGATTCATTGTCCACTTTCATTTAAATTGCATTTATAATTGCTCCGGGTATGATTTCCTAGCCGGCCATGAGAAGTTCGATTAGGTTATTATTTTACTCCAGTTTGTTCACAGAACTCGTTTCATCCCTGAATGGCTTCTCTTTGTCTCTTTGGAATTAGATTCCCCAGATTAGTGTCCCACCAGACTTCAACCCACAGAAGTTCATGTCCAGTTGTTATTATTTTTTAACGAATGGAGGACACCTGTAGCCTGTATGGATTTTTTCTCTATATTTTGCTTTTTCTTCCACTGTTAAACTAGTGTAAAAAGATGGAACTGAAATAGGGACCTGGATATTTTGATCGACTGTTGTGTTTGTTAGTTTGAAAGGTTGCTTGTTCAGTGGTTTTTCCTCCATGTCTTTCACGACTCCGTTTTCCCACATTTCGTTTCCCCTTTGCTTCTGTTCAGCCAGCAGTTGGGGACCCGATTATAACATCGACTTTTGCGGTTGTATTCTAGTTGAAGAGTGGTACTTAGCAGGAATCGATTCTCAGCCTTAATGACTCACGAATAGTCGATATGTATTAATCTCAAGCCTCCTCCTTCCTTTCCCCGAATCTGTGAAAGCCATTTGCCAGAATTCGCTCTTTTGTCTTTCTCATGTTTAACTTCATCCTCCTCTTAATCCTTACCCTCCTCCTCCTCCTCCACATTCTTAATCTCAAGCCTCCTTCCTCCTTTCCTTGAATCTGCGAAAGCCATTTGCCAGAATTCGCCCTTTTGTCCTCTTCTTGTCTTCCTTCATCCTCCTCCTCTTGGTTAACTTCATCCTCCTCCTCTTGCTTAGCTTCATCCTCCTCCTCTTGCTTACTCTCCTCGACCTCCATTTGCTTACCTTCATCCTCCTCCTCTTCCTTACCCTCCTTCTCCTCCCCTTCCTTACCTTCATCCTCCTCCTCTTGCTCACCTTCATCCTCCTCCTCTTGCTCACCTTCATCATTCTATTCTTGCTTACCTTCATCCTCTCTCCCGGTCGCCTATGTACACTTAATTTTCTCAGCCCGAGGACGGATTTTCATTTTCCTTGCCTGTGTCGGACGATTTTATGTAACCTACGAGAAGTCTTTGGTTATGGCGGAATTAATGAAGGCTAATCTCTGCAGTTCTGACAGATTCTTCTTGACTGAATAAAATCGCGGGAGTATAGACAGAATAAAAAAGTCCGAGAGTACAGGTAACAGCAACACCAAATACGGGTTCAGTTTCGAGGGTGTTCAACATGAGAAATGAGCAGCAGATTTCCGTTGTGTATTTCATTTTTGCACCATGCGGTAAGTCTGATTTTCCAAGAATGATCTTTTTTTTCATTTTCTTTTTTCTCCAACCTGGTTTAGCCCATCGTAAACCCTTTTAGCCGAACAAACTAATCTTACTGACTGTTAAACTTCACCTTATACTAAAAATATACCTAACCTCACCTAATACAAAACTAACCAAACCTTATACTATGAAGACAAGCCAAACTTAAGCTTTCCTGGAGAAGAGAAAAGTGCAAAAATGGTGCACGGAGAGGAAATCAGCGACTGGGAGTCAGCATTAAGTTTTTCAGCCCAAGGATGTCTCCGTCTTCCCCCTAAGCTGAGATAACCGTCCGCCGCTGGTCAAAATAAAATACAGTAATAGAGTGTTTTCGGGGTGAAGAGAGTATTGTAGAAAGGAAAGTTGATTTTTATATAATTATAAGTACGAGTACTGGAGAATTATCAGCATGAGAGCGAGGGATGTACTCATTGAGAGGTATATGAGAGATGGGAGTGTAAGTTGAGGGGAGGGCAGCCTAATGGCAGGGGACAGGGCGACATGGAGGCGATTTGTTTGTGGCCACCTCTTACAGGATTGAGGCGTCTGGCTATTGATAGCTTGATAGATAGCTATATAGATAGATAGATCTTTCTCTTTTAATTTTGCGGTGCTCATGCAAGGGATAAAACTGAAAACTTGATAGAAGAAACTCATGATAATGCATGCGAGGTCTCATGACCTTCACAGTATATACTGTACGTGTAAATGTTTTCACATTTCTGCTACGTTAGGCGAGAATGGAGGATTACACGACAGTATTGCAAAAATAGTTTCAAGTTTCTACACGTGACCTAATCACAAAAATAATTTCAAAGTTCGTCTCATAAGAGGGTCGTGAAAATAGTTTAAATTTTCCAACCATAAGAGAATGGCAAATTGCTTTTAAATCTCCCACACAAACACACGCACTAGAATTACAAAAATGACAGAATAGCAAAATAGCAAATGCATTACAGATATCTACAGGAGACAGAATTGCATAAAATATGTATATAAATAAACACTTCAGATTTTCATACTACACGACATACAGATATTTTCGGGTATATTATAGTGACATAATCACAAAATAATTTTAATGCTTTACCATCTGCACCAGAAAATGATGAATACGACAAGGGAGAGTCACGAAAACTTTACCAAATTTCCACACTGCGTGATATTATCACAGTTATAATTACCACAGGTCCGCTCTGCAAACGCATCATGGCAAAATCGTTTCAAATTCTTTTGTTTTCGGTACGGCTTATGAAAACGAAGGATAACAATGGTTTAAGAAAGCAGGATAATATGAGTCGTTCCTGTTGGTTTTCCATTTCCACCAGGAAAGGTGCATGATATTAAACAAAATCTCTTCGCATATCCACAGTAAATTGCATAATCCCAAAATCACCACAGGTTCTTGGCCATTCACACTGCTTTAATCGAAAACTAAATAGCATATTATGATCCTAGTAGTTTTACATTTCTCCCTATTTCCGATCGAAAATAAACAATGTGATGTGAAACAAGCGTAATTGCCTCGTGTCCACAATTCTTAACGCAATTGCAAAATAATTTCAAATCTTTTATCATTTACTAGACATCGTTCTAAGACAAATGGGTATATCCTAAAATATGAGATGGCAAAGGTGCATGGGGGAGTGCAGAGTTTATTATTATTATTATTATTATTGTTATTATTAGTTCATATTGTGTTCATAGCCTTAGTCTGTGTGTCATGATACAGTGCGTTGTGAACAATAATTTTGTGAACATGAAACATTCTCCTACACCACAGTTATAAAAACCATAAAACTCGATGGTCTGCCTTCCCCGTGGTAATTCCATATGTAATAGCACGGCTCAAAAGTACAACCTAACACAATCACAGAATTTCTCCAACTACTTCTTTGTTTCCTCTTCAAGCAAAAAAAATTGCGACATGACAACGGGAAGAGCTTTTCAAATATCCACACGACATGGGTATCACAAAGCCATCTGTAGCAGTTTTAGATATCCGCATTACATCGCGCGAAATGAAATGACTTTTCAGAATCGTAGAATCAGAATCCTTCGAAGGCTATTCCATCATGGAAAAAAAATTCACGACATGATTATATCTTAGTTTCATTAAATATTTAGCTAATATAAACCCTAAGGCGAAAGACACGACATAACAGAATTCCAAAACAGCAGGAAATTTGTACACTCCATGACAATCATAATATCGTCTCAGATACTTCTGTTACCTCTCCGTCAATCGAAATCGAAGGTTGACAGGACAAAACCGTAAAACTGTTTCAGACTTTCACACACAAAACGAAGTAATGTCATAAATAGTTTCAAATATTTCTCACTCTTTCACACCACAAAACTGCATCATCTCTAGATCATTTTAAATACCTCTTAGACTTTCACACACAAAACTACGTCATATCTAAACCGTTTCAAATACTCCTAAGACTATGACAACAGAAAAGGACCTCATCTCTAGATCATTTCAAATACAGGGTGGTGCAAAAATAGGTTGACGTTATTATGTTTTATTATGTTTGTAAAAGTCTTATGTTGTGTAAAACTCCTATGTGTCGAAGTGTGGCTGACAGACTCCAGGAATGTGTCAATGGTGAGGGCGGACACTTTGAACACTTACGAGACTAAAAGTGTGTCTTTTGTGTTGGAATAAATGGTAAATGTCAACCTACTTTTGCACCACCCTGTATTTCTCAGACCTTCGCATAAAAAGCAACGTCATCTCTAAATCGTTTTCAAATACCTCTGACTAATCACAGAACTACGTCATCTGTAAATCGTTTCAAATACTTCTGAGACTTTTACACACCAAAAGACATTCTCTAAATCTTTTCAAATACGTCTCAGAATTTCACTTGCAAAACGACGTCATCTCAAGATCATTTCAAATACTTCTCAGACAAACCACAAAAATACGTGGTATGTTAATCGCCTCAAATATTTCTTTATCACGCGGGAACAAAGACACGACATAATGGGCAAATCGCTTCCAGTCCAGAAGGAGCATCGCGTTTGAGCTTCACGAGGAGGGTCGAGAAATGGCACTCACTCATGGAAACAAATGCAGGAGGGGATCAGAGGAGGGGAGCGGCAGCCATCACGGGTATCTGCCCCCTTGACGACCCGCCTCTCTCATTTCTCCCATTTTTCCTTTTCCTCTCTCTCTCTCTCTCTCTCTCTCTCTCTCTCTCTCTCTCTCTCTCTCTCTCTCTCTCTCTCTCTCTCTCTCAGTAGGCATCTTCAAAATTGATTTCCATAAATGCCTTATATCACCTCTTATTTAAACTCGATTTTGACAGTATCCTGCCGAAAGTTAAAGGCACAACCAGAACAAGGTCATATATATAGCCCCTAGACCAGTTGCAGGGCGCGGGTGTTGCACAGTCTAAGCGCTCCTTGTTAATACTGTTCCCGATGCCTCCAAACGACTTTATTCAGATTACGAACAAAAAAAATCATGAAGAGATTAATTTACAACCTCATCATTACTAAAGTTTAGGAAATCGTAACAAGCGTAGCCTAAAAAAAAAAAAAAAAAAAAAAAAGCTGGATTAAAGGGGTTATTCTCAGTCCCGATTCCACTATAGCTGGAGCTGCCATCATTTACTCCTAGATGATTAAGAGAACAATAGAATATGCCTCCAGAATACAACATATGCAGTCGGGGACAAGAGGTCATCTGATGTTTCACCATTACTACCCACCAGTTTCATATGCTGGCTAACACGCCTAAGCTGAGTGAGGCATCATATATTAATTTTTTTCTGCCCTCAAACGAATCACTTTGGTATGATCCATCAGGGAGGAAAGTGACTGACATGCCCAAAGTGTGAAACTGACGCAGTGAAATAGTAAGCAAACTTTTTTTTCCCTGACTGTTCATTCAGGCCTCTGTTTTATTGGTAACGAAAAAACTCGGGTAGTCTTGTTCAGAAGTTTGAAAACTGAACCCGAGTTCCCTCTCATGCGAGCAGAGGAAAAGCTCTACAGTTTAGCCTGTACACCCTACGACAGTCTTTATGGCGAAGAGTAAATTTTTACTGAGTTTCAGTTTGGTGCATCGGAGCGCCTAAAATCGTAGGTGGGGGCATCCACCACCCACTTAATTGATGCGGTGCTACAAGTAGGCAGCAATACATTACATGTCAAGCGATATGGTTTCTTATAGCTCGAAAAACCATTTACCACATTGGGCTTTATCTGTATAACGAAATAGACGTGTGGTTGTTCAGTGGATTAAGACATTTCAGCCGGATGTGATCCATAACGATTTAAATCAGAGGAATTGTTGAAATTTACTCGTACAGCTCGGATATCGTCTCTCAAAGGCGAGTAGCCGATCACCCTTGCCTTTAATGTCACAAGTAAGTAGCCTGGATCTTGAGCTCTGCTCTCCTTATGGGATAAGCAGAGTTTAGATATCATACATAGATAGACTCAGTCTTCAGCATGCTGACTGGCCCGGAAATGGAATTGGGTTCATCGATTTGTAAGTGCTTGATAATTTTAGCATCTCTCTCCTTTCATAGGAACACACGCACGCACGCACGCACGCACGCACGCACGCACACACACACACACACACACACACACACACACACACACACACACACACACACACACACACACACACACACACACACACACACACACACACACACACACACACACACACACACACACACACACACACACACACACACACACACACACACACACACACACACACACACACACACACACACACACACACACACACACACACACACACACACACACACACACACACACACACACACACACACACACACACACACACACACACACACACACACACACACACACACACACATCTCTAGTTTTCATCATCCATACACCTGTCCCCCCACAATTTCTCCCCTTACCTCATCAACACCTTCCTTCACCTCATTACAACCTTTCACCTCATCACCACCTCCTCATCTCTTCATCGTCACCTCGGGCCTTTTCCTTCCTTGCATTCGCACCGTCTCATCCACCTCGCATAAATCCCAGAGAAAACCTTCAGACGATTTCCCCCTCTACCTACTGACATTCACTTCTTATCTGTCCATTATATTTCTCTTAGTTTTTTTTTCCCCTTTTCACTTTCATTATTAATTTTCTTACTATCACGTTTTATATCCTTTGTACAGGTTATCTTCGTTTCGTATATTGTGATTTTTTCCACAGGTATTGACTTTCCCTGTCCTGTACCTGTGTATTAAAATTTTATTTTCAGAATTTCCCTTTAAGCGTTATATTTGTTATATTCACCGAACCCTGCAAACTGAATGAGCCGGCTTAAACGGAGTAGTCAGTCACTGAGTCATTCTGCACCACCGAGGATTGAGCCAGACGGGTGTTCAGGGGGACTACAGAAATCTTTCCTGTGACAGATCGGATGCGAAACGATATTAAATAATCATACCAGCTGAAAGCTGAACAAGGGTTCACATGGAGGAGCGTTTTAGAGCCTTTATATATATCATACACCAGCCAGCCCCCTACCAGTCAGCCAGACCCTAGCACCAGCATCACCATTCCACCATTCCAGGCTACCCAGTCTTACTAAAATACTAGATCCCTCATGTAAACATCGCGTTTAGAGCGTGTATATATATATATATATATATATATATATATATATATATATATATATATATATATATATATATATATATATATATATATATATATATATATATATATATATATATATATATATATCATTTCCTGTGGCACCCCACGGGATGCATAGGGCCTTCATGAACTCTCTCCTCCAATATTTGTCTCTTGCCATCTCCTTCAGGTATGTATTTTCATCTGCGTCAGGGCTAGCCAATTTCTGTTTCCTGTTTTGGAGTACATATCTAAATATTATGTTCTTGTCCATCTATATGTCCATTTTTCTATCTGCTTATTTGACTGTTTTTTGTTTATGTCAGTCTCCCATCTATCTGTTTATCTGTCTATCTGTATCAGCCTCAGTATACCAGTCTGTTTGTCGATGTCTACTGATCCTCTGATTTATACGTCAATCTGTTTTCTGTATATTTGTTTCTTTCTCTCCCCATGCATGACTGTCTGTCTACTTCTACATCTATCTATCTTTCTCTATCTGCCTTTGTTTATCTGTCTGTCTGACTGTCTGTCTGTCGGTCTGTTTCTATGTGTCTGTTTATGTCTGTCTGTAAGTATGTCTATTTGTCTGTCTCTCTGTCTGTCTGTAGGTCTGTCAGTCTATCTGTCTGTCTGTCTGTCTGTTATATTCTATATATCTCTGTCTATTTATCTGTCTATCCAGCCATCTACCCTCCTATCCATCTATCTGTCTCTCTCTTTCTAATATTTATATCTCCATCTATTTGTTTGTCTGTGTCTGTCTGTCTGTCTGTATCTATCTGTCTCTCTGTCTGTCTGTTTATCTATCTGTCTATCTGTCTGTATGTCTGTCTATATCTGCTTGTCTGCCTGTCTGTTTACCTGTCTATCTGTATGTCTGTCTATATACAAGTCTCAACCTCTACCTAACCTGATCGGTACTCCATGAACTGGTGATGCTCTCTTGATAGGGAAGATAAACATGGTCAGACCTTTATTCCTTCTGTACGATGACGAAGTTGTTTAGTTTTATTTTTTATTCTTGCTTTCTCCAGACGAGTTGACAATGTTTTAAAATACGAACGATTTATTTTTATTAAACAAAAAGCGTCAGATACCGCCTCAATTAACCCTTAACCTAGTGGAGGTCCATCCCAGACTGTATGAAATTTGTCTGAAGCTAGGAAGAACAAAATTCAATGTTTGTGATCTGAGTGAAAGGATTAATTCGTTTACCACGATGACCTCGTGTCATTTTATTGCAACATTTAGATTATTTGCAGTTAAGCTATGAAAGATCTCTGTCGCAGTGTTACTGGAAACCGTATCTAGCCACTTCATTTAGAATCTCTTATTAACTGAAAAAGTCACATGTTAGTAGTAAGTAGTAATAGTAGTAGTAGTAGTAGTAGTAGCAGTAGCAGCAGCAGCAGCAGCAGCAGTAGTAGTAGTAGTAGTAGTAGTAGTAGTAGTAATAACCAGTACCAACACCAACAACAGTAAAATAATAACAGTAATAGTAACTGGAAGAAATTGCACTGAAAGATTGAACAGATTCAATGGCGGCATCTTTCTGTAGTGTATTCAAGATATCCAAATTATTTTCTTTAGCACAGGAGGGACCCATTATAGTGAAGGGATTACTGACGATGACAGATAAATTACTGACCCCACTGAAAAGTGATTAACCACACTCAACCAACAAAACCGAACCAAACCTAAGCAAACCAAGCCTAACCATGCCTAACCTATCCGAACTAATCCTAACCTAACCATACCTAACCTAAACAAACCAACCCTAACATAACTTCAGATTTGAAAGAGTTCCATGTGAGGTCAGTTTTCAGTACGGCTGCTCGGTTTTCCAGTGGAGAAAAATTACTCGGGGTCATTTTCTATAGAGAAATTTGAAGCTGGTTTGAAGATTTCAAGGAGTAAGATTTCTGCCCGACACCTGTTCTGTCTAACGCCACCAGTTGGTAAAATCCGGTTTACGGCAAAAATCTACCTATTTATATACCTAGAGGCGGATGCACTAACACGTCCCCGTAAGGTCCCCGTAAGGCCGCCGCCGCTACGGTCCCCGTACGATAGTCGGTGTTTTGTTATGTACTAACATTTCTCCCACCATCGTACGGTGACCGTAAGGCTAAGGGCGGGGAAAAACTCGCTGTGTTTGAGGGAATTTTTCCCCGCTCAGCTGATGGTCGCTTTGGCCAATCACAACGCAGGATGCTTCTCTGCCTAGACGCTTCAGCCAATCATCGCGTTTGGTGACACTGACTCTCAACTGAGAAGAACTCAAAAACAAAATAGAGGACAGGCTTGGATGAAATATATGAAGTGTTTGTCAGTTTGGGAAGTGCAGTGAGCAGAAAGCATTACTCACATTATTACCAACATAGCTACTGCTGCATGTTGTGCAGCAGTACTGCACATTACTATTATACAATAATGTACGAGTACATTAAAATGCCTTTAGTATACTGTACGGACTGAATTGCTCTTATATTTAACATTTCAGCCGTACAACACTTATTATGACATTAATGTGTGTTCTGCAAAACTGAACTGACACTGTTGTACACTGTACAGTACTGTACCTGACATTTTGTGTTGAACAAAAGCACCCTAGAAAAAGCACCCTGGGATAATAGCTCCAGCAAAGAAAATAAATTTGTGTATTTTTTTATTTTACTTTTTGCTTAACAGTAACCTGACCTAAGAACCTAAAATAACCTGACCAAAGGTAACTGAACAGCCTAAGCTAAGTCATTGAGCCTAACCTAACCAAACCTTAACTAAACAATTACACCTTACCCAATAACCTAACAATACCTAACTAAATAACCTAACCTAACAGAACTTAGCTGAAGAAACATAAGAGCCACATAGAACAAGCTAACCTAAGCCAGCAAAAAAAAAAAAATAATAATAATAATAATAATCGACCTAACAAGCTAAATTTATCCAACCCTAACCTTGCTCTGAGATTCACATATATACTGTTCTCAGTCATTCCTCACTTTTGCCAGAAAATACTGAATAATTCCTAAGTCCCAAGAGAGATTCCATCCCTCCTTTGAAGTTTTGAATAAATATATACTCGGGTTAATCTTAAATTTTTATGGCATGGAATTTAGTGGTTTTAGTGATAATTTTGTTATAATCTGTTTATATTAAGATTTTGTACTTTTATGTGGCCATAACAGTTATGTGAGGATCCAAATTTTGTCCTTACTCTCAGAAGGCACAAATCAAAAGCCAAAAACCATAATATCAAACCAACATAACAGGCTTTTATGACCGTTTTTTTTTTTTTTTTTTTTTTTTTTTTTTTTTTTAATTAATTGCCCCCTTGAAATGTCAAAATTCCCCTTGCCCTGTTCACACAACTATCTTATGCTAACTCAACATAACCCTAAACTTAAATTAGCCTAGCTTAATAAATTAAGATAATTTTAACCCACCCCATTCCAGTAATAAACTACCCTAACTTAAATATCCTAAATTTAAAATAATCAAGTTTAAGCTATAAGTAACCAAGGCTTAACCCAATTCTTACACCAACCTAATCTCACCTAATCTTAAATTAGCCTAACATTAGTTTAACATAGCTAACCTTATCAATCCTCAATCCAAAAATAAACAAATCTTACCTAACAAAAATAAACCTAATCTAACCAACATTTAACCTAACCTAACCTAATTCTTATATTAACCTAACCTAACCCAGTGCTAACCTAACCTTACATGAGCCCAAATTAAACTAAGCTAACCTTACAATAATCCAGTCCACATATAATCAAACCTAACCTAACAAAAATTAACCTAATCAAAAATAACCTAACCTTGAATTTAAATTAACCTAACCTATCTTGAAACTATATTAGAAAAGGGATTTTTTTTTTCTAGGGGCTTGACCTACTAGGCTATTCTCCTAGAGGCTCTTGTCCTGACGGTGTACTCTACTGCACAACAGAACATATTATACTACTCTACAGCACTACACCTTACACTATTTCACACTAACATTGCTGTACACTACTATAGACTACATTAAAGCACACTATAATTTTCTACCAACCTAAAGCATACGTTAATACTGTAAAACACTAATTTATAGTACTACACAACACTGATGAGCATATAATACAGTAGAACACTAATGAACACATACTGAAACCACCAATTTACACTAATGTACAATTCATCGCACTGTTCAGTGAAATAATTCGTTTACACGAGAGAATGCTTAATTCAATTTATTTTCGGGTGTCTGAAAGATACGGGAGACGTTAAGGTTGGTCGGGCCCAACCTTAGCGGCGATCGTAACTCCGGCTCCCGTAAGGTGTCCGAAAGTGTTTAGTGCATGTCAACATCCGACGCCGCTCCCTTTTCCCCCGCCCGTAGCGAGTTACGGGACCGCAACTGCGTTAGTGCATCCGGCCCCTAGGCTGCGTCCTCCACGGAAAGGGAGGTAGCCGAGACAGGATGACACACTCCCCATTTACTCATCCATTCAAACACATTCATTCACATCTTAGCCCCAGAGGGGAGAAGGGACAGATCCTCACCGCACCACACCGCACAAGGGCCAACTGCGCAATGCAGTCAGTGACATCCGCAGCAGGGCCCGACAGCAGAGCTGGTTTACCCCTGCCATATCATAATAGACCCATCCCCTTACCCGCACCTGACCT
Organism: Coenobita brevimanus; assembly: GCF_032717465.1. Taxonomy (NCBI): domain Eukaryota; kingdom Metazoa; phylum Arthropoda; class Malacostraca; order Decapoda; family Coenobitidae; genus Coenobita; species Coenobita brevimanus. The sequence goes on along the minus strand of NC_136991.1, from coordinate 34,187,920 downwards.
GACTAGCTGATCAGACCAAATGCGGGAGAATATCGCCTCAGGGCTGCGTCATCATTTATTCATTCACAATTTCTCTCCATTTATTTCTGTCACGCACAGCCACTCTTCCTTGCTCAACAGACATCCCTCTCGCATCCAGCGCTCTCTTCACACTGTCCATCCATCCTATTCGTGGTCTCCCTCTCAGCCTTACACCTCTCACATCAGATCGTTTTTTTTTTTTCCACCAATCGCTCATTATCCATTCTCTCCATATGCCCAAACCATCGCAACATCCTCTGCTCAACTCTACCAGCCATCTCCCGAACAACTCCAGTTCTCCTTCGCACTTCATCATTTCGCACTCGATCCATACGTGTCACTTCACACATACTCCTCAGACACCTCATCTCCATTACATTCAAGCTTTTCCTCTCTGCTACACCCATATTCCATGTTTCAGACCCATATAACGCAGTCGGTACCACAGCACCCTCATACAGCCTTCTCTTTACATCCATTCAATGCGAACGACATCTAAACACGTTTTTCATTCCTTCCAGCAAAAAAATAAATTAAAAACAAAAAATAAAATAAAATCTGGACGTAGCAGTAACAAAACTGAGAATACGTCATCGGTTCGAGCACTTTAACAAAAAAAAAAAAAAAAAAAAAAATCGCGCTGGTGTCAGAATTCAAACTTACCAGTTCGGGGATGATTTTCTGTCAATGTTGCGACCGCCAGACGATTTTATGCTGCTTAAGACTGAACTCCAGGGATTAGATATAGCCTTCATTAAGTCCTGCGGTGCAAGGGTTCCTAAGATGATTATAATGGAAGTGGAGTGGCAAGAACTGAATGTAAAAGCCGTCATAGCGGTGAAATTAAGTGTTTGTGTGTGTGTGTGTGTGTGTGTGTGTGTGAGAGAGAGAGAGAGAGAGAGAGAGAGAGAGAGAGAGAGAGAGAGAGAGAGAGAGAGAGGAGGGGGGGATGACACTGAATCTAATGCAACGATTGTATCCAGAAATGTACATCTGGAGTAGTAAGAAAACGAAATATAACAACAGACACTTATGTAAAGGGAAGAGAATTGATCCAAGGCAGCCCTTCATTTACTCATCTGTTTAACTGGAAACAGACATAAGAGAAATTACGCAAAAGTATGAAGGGTCAAATAAGGTAGACAGTGAGAACAGTATCGATCTGAGGTATGCGGATGTTAATGTACTGTTGGCAGCAGCCAAAGAAGAGGCACCAAAATGATAGAGAAATTAAAAGAAATACGCAGTAAAAACAGAATGAAAATAAGTCCTGCAAAGACCAAAATCATGAAAATAAGTAGAAATGGAGAAGCATTAAAACAACGCCTTGGAAATTATCAGATCGAGCTAGTGAACTGACTAGATTCAAGTACTTTGGAGTTCTCTTCACCGGTATTATTGACACATTGTGTATTTCAAGGAAGTATTATACTCGGATATGCTTTAATGAATAAAATGGGAAATGTCTGGAAAGATAACTTCATTAGCATGAAACTAAAAATTAGAGTGTATGAATCGCTAGTTTTACCATCAATATTAAGCCAAACGGAAACCTGGATAGTGAAACTGATAGCGTAAGATGATAACAGTTTTGTGTTTGTGAAGGATTTGTGGAGTGAGGTGGGTGGATCGATTGAGTAATGAGATGAACCGCAACAAGAATCAATTTAACAGCAGACAGTAATATTGCATATATAAAAAGACGTTGGTAAGGACATGTATAGAGGATTACGAAGAACATGTTACCTAAGAGAAGTGTGTACTGGAGGGAGGACAGAACCAGATCGAAAGGACAACCGAGAAAAACGTGGTTGGCGAGCTTCAAGAAACAGAATGTAGAAAAAATAACGGAGGACTTACTCGGCACAATCAGGATGGAAATATATATATATATATATATATATATATATATATATATATATATATATATATCATCAGCCGTTTGAGTGTCCACTGCAGGATCGGCCTATCCCGACCGAAGTGGGGACGATACAGCCAATGTATCTCCACCAAGTGGCTTAGGCTGTCTGGTAGAGATTCATGTAGGGTGAGAAGTGCTTGTAAGTGTAATTGTAGTGTTGGAGTGGCTTTGGATGTGTGTGTAGTCGGTGAATCAAGTGTAATCGGCCCGCGCAAGCCGACTGGATGCAAGCATACTTTACAGTATGCGACACTGGTTCAACCACAGCACCCCTTGTGTCCGCCAAAGCAGTACGTGACCAGAAGAACGTTCCTAAGGTTTATTACCCTGGCGGGGCGCGAACCCTCGTTCTTCAGTGTACGAAAACGCACACCACAGAGGCTTCATATCTATCTATCTATCTATCTATCTATCTATATATACTGTATATCTATCTATCTATCTATATATATATATAAAACACACACAGACACACAGACACACACACACACACACACACACACACACACACCAGGAAGTCACTATACTGTGACAGAAGAATAACGCCGGTGTATTAGTTGAAATTGAAAGAAATTAAATAGGATATAAGCTTCAGTCATTGTGACTCATTTACTGCACTTGAGAAACTCCCTGACATTTGATTTTAAAAACACAAATGTTTCAAATTAAAAACTGTTTTTCTACCACCAGTGTGTTGAGTGGACATCAGATGGAACCCCGCATTGATCCAGTGATCATACCTTGCACGAAAACAGATTGCTTACTTTTAATTTTCCTGACTTAACTCGAGATATTTTTAACCAGCTGCGGGGCACCTTAAGAGGAAAGGGCTTTAGTAAGTAAGCCTTGCAAACATGATTAACAAATATAACGTATTTAGGTACAGTATCAGGGAGAATGCAAGCAAGACAGTAGATAAGGTGCTGAAATTTCGCCGGCGGAACTTCGGATTCATAGTTTATTAATTAATTTATTTATTTATTTATTTTACGTTGAAAGAGATCACCTGTAAAAGATTGTGTAACTGTGCTAAAACTTCAGTGAAATGAAAGAAATTACCAAGTTTCATTTAAATCTGCTATAAAATAACTAATATATATATATATATATATATATATATATATATATATATATATATATATATATATAAGTATGTTCACGCATAATTTACTTAATCGGGTTAGCTTTTGCTTCAATTTCACACGACGGGCGAGAGATTTTTCTGTCCTTATAAAACAGCTCCTTGCCAGAGGCTGTGAGGCGACTTCACACACTTTTTCTGGTATGACACGTGAGAGAAACTACACACAGTCGCCATTAACTCTTTCCTGGATGGGGCAAATTTACTACTGTATTCCAGTGAACACTAGATGATTTTATTCAGGTGACTAGGTCATAGTAACCTGAGTCTATCATTAATCATCTAATGGTCGGGGAAACAGGTTTTCTATTCCAGTTTACGCATGTGATCATAGTCAACCGATACCGAGTCATAGAGACCTGAGAAAATTACATCGTGGCACTTAGTATTTTTGTGGCACTAAGGAGAAATGTGTAAATGTTAGCGTGAGTAGGTTGGCGTGTGATAAAGCTGTAGCAACGGGTAGCCATGACAACCTGGGCCCTCTTGAGCAACAATCACCATGGTCACAGTAGTGAGTGGACGCCAATACACACACTTCACCACACCACTGCACTGCGCTACATATATTATCTACATACTGGCCTCACCGTAGAAAGAGTTACGCTACACTACACACACCGGCCCAACTGCCAACTGTATTTTACTCACAAAGCAACTTTACCACAGTATGTGTACATTACACTTCACTACACATACTATCCCTACCACGGAATATATTACACTACACTACACTTACCGCCCTTCACTACAGATACTGTACTATCTTTACCACAGAATGTACTACACTGCTCAAACTACCCATACCACCGTGTACTACATTACTGCACTATATTAAACAATCCTTACCACAGATTGACCACACTGCACACATTGCCCTTACCGCAGATACTGTAGTACTTCATTACACTGCACTACCCTGCCCTATCCGGCGTTATCCTACACACACACACAGACACAGACACACACACACACACACACACACACACACACACACACACACACACAGTGGCATCACCCTAGAATGTGTCACAGCAAGACGTGCTAATGGTGGACTGTTAAGGTCAGTTGTATAACTAAACAAATGCAATGTAGCCACTTTTCCAGTAATAGTTATTATCACCCCCGCCGCTCTTAATCCTTTTTTTTCGATAGTGTATTTTTCATTGTGTTTTTGCTACTCACATATGAACATATTTTGATATGGCAAAAATTTCATGGTAGAGAACTTTAATGGAGATTCTTTCAAACCCGTTCACTGTAAGACGTTTCCCCACAGTTCCACATATTTGTCTGATGATAACATATGGAAAATGTTAATTACAGATTTGCAGCATTACAGAGGAATGCAGGATGATCTCCATAAGAAAATCTCTAGCACCCAGGGATGATTGTCCCCACCTCCCCACGCACACGTTGGAAAATTCTACAGTTTCATAGATTTTTATCAATTGGTATGATATTCTTTTAACTCTTATAGTCACTTCCATTTTATTTATACTTCCGTCAGACGATTTTTAATCAGTCTTAGTGACATTTTGAGTTAAAGGGGTTTGTTGTTATAGCTTTAACTAATACTCTCACTATATAAGATTCTTTTATGATTTAATAAGATAGTATAAATGAATAGATCGTCCTCTGGTTGAAGGAATTAAAGGTGTTACGCATCATGTGATATCAGTGTCACGTGAGACATCAAGTATGTCAACACTTTTACTGAAATCGCTGTGCACCATTTCTGTACAACAGTTGTAAAGTCACTGTCTCACCTTTGTCAGCCCCTCGTTACTTGTTACTTTCCCCTCCCCCAGTCGTCACCTGGCTTCCCCTTAGTCTTCTGACCCCCTTCTGTTATTTAATTGGGTGGTTAGTGGAAAAAGAAAATGTTTAGTCAAGAAGAGACAGTAAGCAGTGTTAGAGAATAGCTGTATGGTGTAGGTTACATGTTGTTGTTAGTGTCTGGGTTGAGTGTTTTTTGTTACCTTATTTTTTTACCCTTTTTCGGCGCCTGGTGGTTTAATGGGTAATTATGGCGCTTCAGTTGGATTGAGCCGGTGAAGGTTTATATCCAAGGGATGGTTGGGATTTATTACTCATGTAATGCCACTCAGGGATGAGTGAGGCTGGTCACTCTCATCCTAAATGTCAAGACCAACTTGCCGAGCCCCTGGCTTGTACGCTCCTTATTGGGCAATTTAGGATTGGATGATGAATGAATGAATTTCTTAACCGCGGGAAACTATAGGTATGTGTGTATTTTCTCTTTTTTTGTATTTTGGAAAGAATTTCTAAGCTAAGGTTAAAAATTCTACCCATATAATTAAGAGTATGGTGTAGCGGGGTTCTCACAGGTTCTCAAGCCTCGAAGGAACCATGAGAGCTCCATGTTTGTAGCGCTGTCGAGCTCTTTGATGTTATCGTAGTTCTCGTCATCTCTAGTTTCTCTCATAATTTACAAGCAACCTCTCGCAACCGGGAGCCTCCCTCTCAAGTTCTCCCCAATCCCACCACTTTCCTACTTCCCCTCTCCAAGTTACCGACGTACCTTCCACATCTGCCTTCACCCAGACACTGATCTCTCATCATTCACCTGCCTACTCTTATCCATTCCTCTGCCTCCCCACAGTCACTTTCTTTACTCATTTACTCGCCTGCCTGTACTCGGTCACCTATGTTCCCCCATCCATCTACCTTCCCCTCCTCTCTCCCTGCTCTATATCCAATTATCCCTTGCTTACTCTCGCTTTTCTCTCCTCATCCACCTACCTTCCCCTTCCCTCCCCATCCCTCCATACCTACTCCACTCAGGCACTTCTCCCCTCATCCACCTTGCTTCCTTTCCCCTCTCCCTCCTCCATCATTTCCCCTCTTCTCCCTCCTCCATCCTTCATCCTTCCTTGCCTACTCTCACTGTCACTCAGTCTCCCCTCATCCCTTCCCATCCACCCTCCCTCCCTCCATATCCCCTACTGCTCTACAGGTACGTGTCAGATGCAAGTCTCACGCGCCTTGTTGCTTCTCGGTCACCGATAATGCATCCACTTGGCTGCCGAGGCAAGGCACTGTATGGACGTTGCTGCTGGAGACAGGTTTTGGTCCTGGCTTATGCAGGGGATGAGGTAATGTGGTAGTGGTCGTCATAGTGATAATGTGGGGGTGGTAACACTGTGGTATATGTAGTTATGTGGTATTGGTGGTAGTTGAGTGGTGGCGGTGGTGTTGTGTGGTGGGTATGATGATAATTACCAAGTGGAGTTGGTGATAGTTGTGCGGTCGTGGTAGTTGCGTGATGTTGCTAGTTGTGTCGACGAAGCATTGTGGTGGTGATGTTAGTAGTGGCCGTATGGTGGTGGTGGTGGTACTTGAGGGTGATGGCTAATCGTCCGTGCGGGTATTGCCATCATCACAGTCTTGAAGTCAGTGTGAGAGGGGCTGTTTGATTGTTGCAGTAATCGTGTGGTAATGTTAGTCTTCTGTTCATGAGGGTTTTGTGGTCGTGGTAATAATTAAGGATGAACTGGGGTTATACAGATTAGGATGTGTTTGTTTATGTGGGGAGAGAGTGGTTGTAGTACTGTAGTAATAAGGTGGGACTGTAGTCGTGTGGTGGTGGGGGTGGGGGTATAGTGCCTTTGCTCAGACATGATACAGTTCCATAATATAGTTTTGATCAGTTGAGAGACAGGTGTATTCAGCGTTGTGGGAGATTTGGCTAGTAACAAAGGAGCCTCAAATCCTACCACATAAATAAGGCTCGCCGAATTCCATACAACCACGACTTTGTATTGAAGTTGTGGGAGTTAAATTTAGTCTCGTGAAAACAAACCGACAGTAGTCTTCTGTTTGGTGGTCGTAACAGACATGCAGTCATAACAGATTGTATAGACACCTGTTTGTCTGAAATCCTCACTTTCTGTCGATCAACTAGTTCTCTCTCTCTCTCTCTCTCTCTCTCTCTCTCTCTCTCTCTCTCTCTCTCTCTCTCTCTCTCTCTCTCTCTCTCTCTCTCTCAACCACGCCCTACACTACTCCCACCCTGCATTACACACTTCAAGCGCTCTTTGCACCGTCATTGCTATATAATAATTTTCACGCCTGAAAAACGCAGTAATTGTACACATAAAACTTGTTTAGCTCACGCTTCCCTCTTCTCTTCTCAGTCTTTCCAGTTTTTGTGTTTTCGTCTTTTATTAATCTTCATCACTTTTCAACCCCGTGCTCTCCCCACCTGTTCTTTTTTTTTCACTTATTTCTTTTATGCTTCATTTTTATCTAGCTCCCGCCCTCCATATCCTCCTCCTTTTTCATTTTCTTTTTTCTTTCCTTCCTTCTTAACTCCCTTCCCTATTCGTCGCTTTGTTCTTGCATAACAGAGTGAAGGTTGAATTGTGTCTCGCCTTTTGATGTTGGTAGTCCTCCCTCTTTAAATATTTCTTTTTCCTTGTTTTCTAGACCGTTCCCCTCACTTAATGCTGAAGAGGGAAAAAAGCTTGATTATGATGACGATGATGATGACGATGAAATATGAAACATGTATAAAATGTAACACCCTGGTACTCTTCCCGCCCTTATTAAGCTCTCTAAGTACCGTATTCCAATTAGAACTTTGTCTCGGGCCCGTCAGTTTCTGGGAAATTTTCTTATTGTTATGTGATTACAAAGCATTTACGGTACGATTTTCATGAAATGCTTATTCCCTTTTCTTTTCTTTTTCCTTTTTAAACTAGTCCTTTCAAACCTGTTTCGATTCCTGGGACATAATTCTCCATAAAAAAAAAAATCGTCTCCTTAATGTGTGGTTATTATACTTTTTTTTTTTTTTACGCTAGCTTGACTTAATATTGCCATATCTCCGTCGAGAGCTTTGAGTTGATGCAGTATATTAACACTGGAGTATCATGCTAGTCACGAAGAAGCGCTGTGGAAAGAATGTAGAGTCTCAGTACTGGATTTTCTGTCTCTGAGCTACGTGACATAACCTGCAAAAGGTCGAAAATCTAAGCCAGGTTAAAGTGTAAAGAGTATAGTTACAGCTTTTATGGTCGAGGCAACGCTTGTGTTCTAATCCGACTAACATCAGACAATTTTACTTAGCACAGAGTGTGTCATGGTTTAATTGTGTCACTTTTAACCGTCTCACTGTCGGGATAGCTCTAGTACTGGATTCCAGCTGATACCCGATAAGCTTGGTCATTTGAAGGTGAATCTTAGAAGCTTGGATTTATTATGGTTCCATACTTCCGTGCAACTCCTCATTTATGTATGCACATTGATTTGAAGCTATCCTTTCTATGCCCCCTGATGGAACTACTGTAAGTGAGAAGAATGAACTGGAACGCAAAGAGAGAGAACTAGGAGGTAAGCATATGGATGAAGAAATGGGGAGAGGAGAAACACATGAAATCGCGACTCAGACAACAGACAGTACAGGCTAATAGATCAGTGAGCCAATTCAATTTAGATAGATAAAGGTAATTCCCTTTTAACTTTAACTTCGCGTAGAACTGCAGTCTTTCCATCTTGAATGCTGATTTGTAACAACAGTTTAACACTTGAGTGCGATATGAGTTGCGAAGTTCTATAGAAAGGATGTAGATCTGTAGCAGTGTCGTTGTCTGCCACTGTTACGTGAATTATTCTGCAATAGGAACGAAAATCTAACCAGAATGGTAAAAGAATTATAGTCAGTGAATACAGTCAGACAAGGATCATTATACAGTATCGAACCCTTTATCTAACTTGAGTTCAAACATCCGTATCATCAACACTCCTTACGAACATTTTCCCAGACCTTCCCATCCAAGCCTCATGCTGCCTTTCCTCTCCTCGTCTTTCCTTTCCTCCTCCCCCCTCGTATCTCCGTTCTTCTTCTCTCTTTACATTCTTTCTCTTCATGATTCCTCTCACCTTCTCCTTCCCTCCCCTCGTATGTCCTCTCTTTTCTTCTCATCCTCTTCATCCCTTTTCAGCTTTCTTCATTTCTTCTCTTCATTCATCGCCACCCATCTCTCCACTCCTTTTCATTTCTCCTTTCCCCTCTCTCTCTTTTATCTGTCTCCTCTTCGACGTCTTACCTCCTGTCATAATAATACAGGATGCGAACACACTTGCTTGAAGCAGTTGGACGACAAAAAGAAGACGTACAGGTTTCCTACCAAGGTTGAGACTTTGTTGGTACAGCGACACTAGCACTTTGCTTCGTTTCTTCTTGTGGATCACTAAGTCGCGCCCTTGCCGTAGTTTTACCCGCTTTTTATTATATCCACGTTGGCAAAGCGAAGTCGGGGTGTTGTGTTTTGATCGGCGTGCATGTTTCTGCATGTACAATATAAATAGGGTAGTTTTTATCCAAATTTATCCAAACATAGTGGAAGGCTTGAGGGTTAGCCAAGGGGTTGGCCATTTGGTGTTGAGAACAATAGATCTAGGGTTTAAGTCACAGGGCTAGGTCAGAGTTCGGCCTGTGGGTCTGTGTGTGAACAAAATAACAAAAACAGTTCTGTTCTGCTTTGGACGAAATTTTGGTGGAAATGTTAAGATGAATCAAGTAGTTGACCTATTATTTCTTAAAGCAGTAGGTCAAAATCCAAAGTCATAAGCAAGGTCAGTTTAAATAGCTTTTATCCGACTTCGACACAGCATTGTGGAAGGGTTCACGATCAGGCTGATAAGACTGAGTATAATCAGTTAAAAGTCAAGGCCACAGGGAAATGCCTTTGCTGAATTTACCGCAGCCTAGGATATCTTAACCTAAGTAAACCAACGTGTTAAGTCTGTAGTTGCCTCTGGGTACCATTTTTCTGTTTCAGTACTTTATTAAGCTTCATTTTGCTATATTATTGAGGTGTCCTATTGAGCCACCATAGAATTGACGAAACAGAACACTAATTTTGCACTGTACTGTACCCCAGCCTATGTCCGAAATGTCAGTGAATAACTAACAAACCTTTTAATCTCTGTGATATGATGTCTTCGTTGCAGAATGGAGGCTCAGAAGGAGATACATCGTTACAGTGAAGAATATATTAAGTTCGGATTGACAGTAATAGTAAAAAATGGAAATTAAATGCCAAAGCGTAAATTAAATGCCAAAGCGTGTCATTTGTGCAAAAGTACTGTATGCAGCTGCACTGGAGCAAGCGTGCATCAACGGCATTTGCACGGTTGTCACCAAGAAATAAAAGGAAAAGATGTGGACAACTTCGTGAGTAGAGAAACTACCTTGAAGCAGTCAAGACTGGATTAGCCAAGAAGTTTCCGTCAGTCGGACAGAGCAGCTGTTCATGCATCATATCCAATTTCATTGAGAATTGCTCAACAGAAGATGCCTCATTCCATTGGAGAGACGCTGATCCTGCCATGTACCAAAGGCACAAAAAAGACTATGCTGGTTGAAGAGTATGCTAATAAACTTAGTAATCGGTCATTGTCAGACAACACTGTTCAGCGACATATATCAGATTATTCTGAGATCAAGTTGTTTCAGAGATGAAAACAGCCCCCTTGGGTATATTTGCTATCCAGTTGGATGAAACTACAGACGTGGCTAACTGTGCTGAATTGTTGGTGTACACTATCTATCTATCTTTCTATTGCCAGACGCCTCAATCCCGTTTGGGGTGGCCACAAACAAATCGCCTCCAAGTCGCCCTGTCCCCCGCCATTTCACTGCCCTGCTCCGAACTCATATACCTCCCCACCCCATCCCTCCATCTCATCCTCGGCCTCCCCCTCCCTCTTCCCCCCTCCACCTCACTCACATACACTCTCTTCGTCAGTCTTTCACCCTCCATCCTCTCCACATGGCCAAACCACCTCAGTGTGTTCCTCATAACGCTTCCTATCACATCCACATCCACACCACAACGCTCCTTTATATCCTCATTCGTCAGCCTGTCTCTCCATGTGACTCCACAGGCTCCTCTTAAATAACTCATTTCCACTGCTCTCACTCTTGACTTGTGTCCTTCCAACAATGTCCAAGCTTCACTTCCGTACGTTAGAGTTGGTATCACAATACTGTCATGTAGTAACTTTTTCACTTCCATGCTCACTTCCCTGTTTCTTATCACTGCTTTCAAAGAACCAGCAACCTTTCTTCCCTGCTGTACCCTTTCAAGCACTTCACCCTCCAAACCTCCATCCTTACTCATCACACTACCCAAGTACTTAAACGTACTCACATTTTCCAATTCCTCACCATCCAACCTCGCTGTACATTCACTAACTTCACCTCTCTCAAAGACCATCACTTTACTCTTCCCTACATTCACCTTTAGATTCCGTTTCTTACACACTCTCTCAAACTCATCCACCGAGCCTTGCAGCTCCCCTTCATCTTCACTTAACAACACAGTATCATCTGCAAACAACAGTACAGGGAGTTTCCAAACACTATCCTCTCTCACCAGGGCCACTCCAACATCCACTACCCTACCTTGTACCTCTTTTATTACCCCATCCATGTACAGATTGAACAACCATGGAGACATGACACATCCCTGTTTCAATCCAACATTCAAAGAGAAAAATTCACTTAGTTCACCATCCACACGCACTGCAGCCTTCGCACCATCGTACATATTCTTCACAGCATTCAACAACTTCCCATCTACTCCATATATTCTTAACACTTTCCACAATCCTTGTCTATCCACCCTGTCATATGCTTTCTCCAAATCCATGAAAGCCGCATACAACTTTTTTCCCTTCTCTAGAAACTTTTCCACTAAAGATCTAAGAATGAATATCTGATCTACACAACCTCTTCCCTTCCTAAAGCCTCCCTGTTCTTCTCCAACTAATTTCTCTGTTCTTTGTCTAACTCTGTCTATAAGTATCCTACCATACACTTTTCCTATTATACTAAGAAGACAAATGCCCCTATGATTACCACACACTTCTTTTTCCCCTTTTCCTTTGTACAAGGGAATAATTATACCTGACTTCCAATCCTCCGGGACTCTACCTTCCTCCCAGGCCAATCTGCACATCTTCCACATCCATTCTACTACTATCTCTCCCCCATGCTTCAGCATTTCACCACACACTCCATCAATTCCTGGGGCTTTCCCCGATTTAACTTTCTTCAGTGCTTCCACAATTTCTATCCTACTGATTTCTTCCTGTCTTCTCACCTCCCTCCTTCTCCCAGCCATTCCCCAGCCACTTATACTCGCATTACTTCCATCCTCTACGTTCAACAGTTCCTTAAAGTGTTCTCTCCATCTGTTCACTTTTTCTCCCTTCTCCACTAGTAATCTACCATTTTTATCTTTCACTCCCCTGCTAACTTCACTTCCACCCTTTCTTACTCTTTTCACTTCTCTCCAGAACATTTTCTTACAGTCCCTCCACTTTACACTCAAATTCCTTCCAAATTCCTCATCCACTCTCTTCTTACTCTCTCTTACTAATCTTTTCACCTCTCTCTTTCATTCCACATATAACTCTCTCTTCCGCCTCTCAACTTCTTCCACGCCCCTATTTCTCATCCATTCATTGTATGCTTTCTTCTTTTGTGCCACAGCCTGTTTCACCTCTTCAGTCCACCACGCTGTTCCTTGCACCCCCCTCCGTCTTCTGTTCCTTCACACACCACATCACATGCTGCACATATTTCTTCTGTAAATATCTTACACACCTTCCACGTCTCCCATCTGCTCCAATTCATATTTGCCCAATCGTTCCTCCACTTCTCTCTTATACTCTGCCTTTTTCTCATCCTCTTGTAACCTTTCCACTCTCCTTGCAACTACTCCTTCCTCTCGTCTTTCCCTTCTTCTATTCCTCCATCTTACTTGCATTCTAATTCTGGCCACCACCAAGTAGTGGTCAGAAAGTCCACTCCCCCAACCTCTATACACTCTTGCATCCTTTACACATCTTCGCATCCTTTCATCCACACACATATAATCAATCATTGCCTTCCTTTCATTCAGTTCACCACCCACCCTTCTCATCACTCGCCTGGTATACCTCTGGATCATTTTATGCCTGAAGAAGGTATTGGCTATCACCAACCCCCTCCCAGCACAAATGTCCACTAACGCACTCCCATTCTCATCTATCTCAGCAGACACACCCCACTCACCAACTATTCCATCCACCTTCACATTCCCAACTTTACCATTCATATCACCAATCAAAAACACTCTCTTATTCCTTCCAAACTTTTCCATGCACACTTCCACATTTGTCCAGAACTCTTCTCTCATACACAAGATGCATAAAAGATGATGATTTTAAGGAAGAGTTTCTTTTTGTCAACCCCTTCAAGCCTCAACTTCTGGTGCGGATTTCTTTGAAAAAGAAGGACTAAACTGGAATAATTTATGTGGTTGCGCAACAGATGGAGCTGCTGCCATGCTAGGCATTCTATCAGGATTCCAAGGAAGAATAAAGCAGCTAACAACAAGACAAAACATTTATACTGCATAATTCACAGGCAGGCTCTGGCTTCTAAGACGCTGCCTACTGATCTAAAGCAGGTGCAGGATACTACAATAAAGATGGTCAACCTCGTTAAGTGCTCCTAGTACCAAACTGTTTAGGCTTCTCTGTTCAGTCTTAGATTCTGCACATGAAACTCTCTTGTATTACGCAGAAGTTCGATGATTAACTAGAGGAAATGTCGTGAAGAGTGTGTTTGAACTACAAAAGGAACTGAAAGAGTTCTTCGGTCATAATGACAAACAGGATTTGGAAGTTGCAGTACTCAAAGTTGTGTGATACGAAGCGGGTAACTCATCTTGCTTACCTGGTTGACACATTTACTCGTCTAAATAATCTCATCATACCTTTGCAAGGAGCTGATATTGTTGTCATTGATTTTTTTTTTTTATGAACTGAAGAATTTTCCGATGAAATTAGAACTGTGGCAAGCAAAAGTAAAAAAAAAAAGGGGGGGGGGACGGGAAGAAACTTTGACATGTTTGAGACACTTGCTTATTTGTGTGACATCACTAATGCAAACCAAGTGGCATGTCTGGTAACTGGACATTTTCCTTCGCTACTGCAGAGATACTTCCCAGACTTGTCAGAAATAGATTTAAAACTAATTAGGAACCCCTTCAGTACAGATGTTGCTTCGGTAGATGAGAAGATTCATGTAGAATTTATTGACGTTGTGAAATGATCCTGATCTTTTTGAAAAAGAATATTTCGCTTCTGGTGTAAATTAGTCAGGTCATACCCAAATGTTGTCCAGGAGGCTCTTTGCTTTTTGTTACTCTTTCTTTTAGCATACTTTCGTGAAACAGCATTTTCAAGCATACTTTCAGTGAAATATAAAATACGAACGCCATTGTCTGTGGAAGCTGATCTTCGATGTGCCTTATCCAAAATTGTCCCTCGAATTTCTAGGCTAGTAGATAAAATGCAGCGTCAGCCCTGTCATCATCAGTGTTACTTCAGCTTGAATAGTTGTAAGATATGACCTATTGATTTTAACTCATAAGTTGTGCAAGCAGCTTCATTTTTTCTCTCCTTTGCTTCTGTCACCTTTTTGGGTGGAAAAAGTAGTTAATTTGAAGCAGCTCATACAACACCGTACTATAGTAACTCTGCAATTAAAATAATTTTCACATTTAGATTATATTGTCTTGTGAATTACTGGTTGCATTTATGGGCTGACAACATCATTACATACACTATTGATGTTATGAACACAAATACTGTACATGTTTGAAAGCCATTTCCCTTTTCTTAAGTCATCATTACTGTCGGTACATGGATGTGCCGAGAGTGCCAAAACTTCACGAGGAAACCCCCGGGATTGACGGACAAGCAGATGTAAAGAGCTGTCAGACAGTTTTGGCTGGATGATATGACTCTCTCTCTCTCTCTCTCACTACAGTACAGTATATATATAACTCTGAAGCAGAAACCTCTATGAAAGGTTTTTCTTTTTTTTCCATGAAAGTAAATAACACGTCTTAAAAGTTATAACACTTTTTTTTTTTTTTTTTTTTAACATACACCTGCCCTAAATGACAGTCCAAGTAGGATACATCACAGCAACTCGGTGTGGGTTTAGTGGCCATATTGGGACGAATGAATGTGTGTGTGTGTGTGTGTGTGTGTGTGTGTGTATCTCAGAGTGTTTGTGTATTTTTTTGTATGTGTGTGCATCTTTGAGTGCATATGTATGTTTTGTGTGTTTGTGTGTATTTGTGTATCTGTGCGTGTGCTTGTATGTGTATATCTGCGTTTGTGTTGAGTGTGTGTGTGTGTGTGTGTGTGTGTGTGTGTGTGTGTGTGTGTGTGTGTGTGTGTGTGTGTGTGTGTGTGTGTGTGTGAGAGAGAGAGAGAGAGAGAGAGAGAGAGAGAGAGAAAAAAAAAAAAGTGTGTGTGTGTTTTGAGTTTGTTTTTTGCTTGTGCTTCTGCGTTAAGAGAAAATTGAAAAGGAAGATTGGAAGAGCAAAGAGAAAAACGAAATACATGTCTTGTCTGACATTCTCATAAACAGACCATGAATAAGTGTCACGCCTGCCTCATATCATCCCTTTCAGTGGAAGGAGCTTGAGGGCCCAACAGCAACGGACAGACACAGATGACAGACAGACGGACAGACATCACACGGACAGATGATACAGACAGACGGACAGACATCACACGGACAGATGATACAGACAGACGGACAGACATCACACGGACAGATGATACAGACAGACGGACAGACATCACACGGGCAAATGATACAGATAGAGGGACAGGGCAGAAGACAGGGAAACAAACCGTTATACAGACAGCAGACAGACAGACAGCGGACAGACGCGCGGACGGACAAGTAATTATAGCCATAAACACACAACAGACAGACAAACAGACATGTAGGCAGACAGGCAGACTTGTAACAGCAGAGAGACAAACAGCTGACAGACGATGAGACAGACAAACAGACAGGTAGATACATAGGTATATAGATACACAACAGAAGGAGAATGAAAATCAAATAAATGCGTAAGCATGCAACAGGTTAACAAATAAAGTCAGTCTAACCAACACAGACACAACTAACTAATGGACAGGCAGCCATGCCAACAAAAACATTAAAAACATACAATAAATGGAGAAAAAACAGACTGTCAGACAGATATATTACCAGAGACAGAGAACAGGGAAAAAGACAGACGCCAGACAGACAGACATCAGAAAGACAGACGGAGACAGACAGAGATAACAGAGAGGTAAAAATACAGTTCAGTAGCGTAGTACACTCATAACTTTTATGTTTACAGTTCTGACAATAGACATGGCAGGCTGTTCCTTGCGGCTCAGCAGTCCTCCTACGTGCCGAGCATCATTACTTTTTTTTTTTTTTTTTTTTAATGCGAGGAAGAAGGAATCAAAGGCCATGAGCCCGCAGTAACAGTTCCCTCCAAGAGAAAAACAAAATACAATAGAGAGCCAAATTCAAGATCCGATCATTTTGAGATGCCTGGACACACTACGTTTGAAAGACTGGAGATCATAGGCAGCAGGAAATACAGACAGAGGGAGACAGTTCCAGAGCTGACCTGTTGCATAAATGAAAGACTGGGAGTAACGGTTAACTCTTGCATTAGAGAGTTGGACAGAAAAGGGATGAGATTTTGCTGCCAGACGGGTGCTACGCGCCCGTCGTAGAGGTGGAGGAATGCAAGCAGACAGTTCAGAGGAGCAGTGATCATTAAAGTAGCGATAGAAAAGAGATAAAGATGCAACAGTGCGGCGAAGAGACAGAGGTTGAAGGGAGACAGTAAGAGGAGGAGAGTTAATGAGACGAAAAGCCTTTGACTCCACCCTATTGAGAAGAGCTGTATGTGGGGAGCCTCCCCACACATGAGAGTTGTACTCCACACAGGGGCGGATAAAACCCCTGTATAGAGTCAACAATTGTGCGGGGGTAAAGAAAGAGCGGAGTCAGCTTAGCACACCCAATCTCTTGGAAGCAGATTTTACAAGAGATGTAATATGATCTTTCCAAGATAAGTCCCGAGTAAATGAAACCCCAAGCATGTTCAAGGATGAAGCAGGATTAAGCTGAATATTATTAAACATTAGTGGGTATACCTGTGGAAGATTTTGTCAGGTTGATAGGTGTAAGAACTGAGTCTTAGATGAATTAAAGACAACCATATTATTTTTACCCCAGTCAGAGATATGAGCCAAGTCAGACATTAGGTGTGCCATAGCCTCATCCCTTGTTTCTTGAAGTAACTGTTGAGATGGGCGTTGCGGGAACCGAATGGAAAGGTGAAGGGTGGAGTCATCAGCGTATGAGTGGATAGGGTTAGATGTACAGCTTAGAAGATCATTGATGAATAAAAGGAAGAGAGTTGGTGATAGGACAGAGCCCTGAGGAACACCACTGTTGATAGATCTAGGAGAAGAACGATGGCCGTCTACAACAGCGGCTATAGAACGACCAGAAAGAAAGCTAGCGATGAAGGCACAGATAGAAGGATAGAAACCGTAGGAGGGCAGTTTGGAAATTAAAGATTTATGCCAGGCTCGATCGAAAGCCTTTGAGATGTCAAGTGCAATGGCAAAGCTTTCGCCAAAGTCCCGAAAGGAGGATGACCAGGAGTCTGAAAGGTAGTTGAGAAGATCGCCAGTGGAGCGTCCCTGACGGAACCCATACTGACGATCGGAAAGAAGGTTGTGATAGGAAAGATGCCTTAAAATTTTTCTATTAAGAATTGACTCGAAAACTTTTGAAATACAGGACGTTAAAGCAATTGGACGATAGTTAGAGGGTTGGGAGTGGTCACCCTTCTTTGGGACTGGCTGAATGAGAGCAAACTTCCAGCAAGAAGGAAAGGTACAAGTTGACAGACAAAGGCGAAATAGTTTGCCTAGGCAGGGTGTAAGCACAGAAGCACAGTTCTTGAGAACAACAGGAGGGACCCCATCAGGCCCATATGCCTTGTTAGTATTAAGGCCAGTGATGGCAGAAAATACATCAACTGAAGAAATTTTAATGTCAGCCATGAGGAAGTCAGAGGGGGGAAGTGATGGAGGAACAGCACCGGAATCATCTAAGGTGGAATTGGAGGAGAAAGTCTGTGCGAAGAGATCTGCTTTATCAGTAGAAGAAATAGCTACAGAACCATCAGAGTAGAAAAGAGGAGGGAAGGATGATGAGGTAAAGTTGTTAGAAAGATTTTTGGCAAGGTGCCAGAAGGAGCGGGAAGAATTCGAGTTGGAGAGTTGAGAGCATTTAGTATGGATGAAATTATTTTTAGTAGAGCGAAGAACAGACTTAGCACGATTCCGGGCAGAAACGTAAAGATTATGTGATTCAGGGGTGGGTAGGCTCCGGTACCTTTTGTAGGCCTTCTCCTTGTTGCGGACAGCATTAGAACAAGCGTGATTAAACCAAGGCTTTCTTGCGTTAGTCAAAGGATATGAGAAAGGAATGTATGCTTCCATGCCCGAGAGAATAACCTCCGTAATGCGCAAGGCACACTCAGATGGCTCACGGCCATGGAAGCAATAATCATTCCAGGGAAAATCAAAGAAGTACTGCCTGAGGGCCTCCCAGTCCTTGGCTCCAAAATGCCACAGACAACGTTTCCCTGGAGGATCCACAGGCCGTACCGGAGTGATAGGACAGGTTAAGGTAATAAGGTTGTGATCGGAGGAGCCCAACGGAGAGAAAAGATTAACAGAGTAAGCAGAAGGATTAGTTGTGAGGAAGAGGTCAAGTATGTTGGAGCTCTCTCCAAGGCGGTCAGGGATACGGGTAGGGTGCTGTACAAGCTGCTCTAGGTCATTAAGGATAGAAAAGATGTAGGCTTGTTCACCAGGTGGAGCCATGAAAGGAGAGGAGAGCCAAAGGTGGTGGTGAACATTGAAATCTCCAAGAATGGAGATTTCAGAGAAAGGAGAAATGGACAGAATGTGTTCCATCGTAGAAGTAAGATAGTCGAAGAATTTTTGATAGTCAGTAGAATTAGGGGATAAGTAAACAGCACAGATATATTTAGTCAGAGAATGACAGGAAAGCCGAAGCAAGAGTGTGGAGAATTCAGAAGAATCAAGTTCAGGAACACGAGAGCAAGATAAGTCGTTGCGTATGTATACACAACAACCACCTTTGGCTTTGAAATGAGTATAGAGAAAGTAGGAGGATACAGAAAAGGGTTTGCTGTCAGTTGCCTCAGACAGCTGAGTCTCCGTTAGAAAAAGAAGGTGAGGTTTAGAGGAGGAGAGGTGGTGCTCAACAGAGCGAAAGTTAGATGAAAGGCCGCGAATGTTGCAGAAATGAAGAAGAAGAGAGTCAGATAGTGGTTCCAGGCACCTCGAGTCGTCACCGGGAGAGGGGCAGATGGCTGGGGCATTTATGGTCCCCCCCCCTGGGGACTCCGAGGCTGGGTGAATTGACGCCATTTTTGGTGAATTTTGAATAGGAAGTGTAGTGTGTACTGTGCATGTAGTTTGGTGAAGATAGTTAGAGAAATCTGTACTGGAGAGCATGCTGGCCTACTCTCTGTGTAACTGAGACACTGAAAAAGTTCAGCAAAGGGGGATGGTCAGGAGCTAGTCCTGAGGGCTGATGAAACGGGAGCTCCAGCACTCCCTGTCATCAGCTTTCCATCCACCTCGGGAGTACTGCCCTGCTCGACTGGTGCTACAGTCTACTCCCCATTTCGGCGCTAATACCCTCCATCCATATTCATCAAGTGCTAGAGCTGGTGTAATGATTTTAGCTGGGGTGTTCTTATGGTATGTCGGTGAGTCTTGTGGGAGATCAGTAAATTCTGCCTTAATGAAAATTCTAATGATCAAACTGTTCCCTGCACCAGCCTGGGATAGATACGGCATCATCACGAACAACAGACGAATTCATTAAGCACTCGACCACCACTCCACCCTTTCGATTCTTGGGCCTGTCAGACTGGCAGATGATTTTTACCATTTATTCCCGTACATTCACTAGTTGAATTGGAAACCTCGGTGTATACTGAGTGCATGCCGGCTGCTGGGTCCTCGTTGGGTTGATACGCTCATTCAAAACCTTCCTGTTCGCCTTTTCTCTTTCTGTAGTTGGTCGAGCAGGCATACCCTGTTTTGTTTCGCATTTTCATTCAGCCCACACATACGATTATCTGTTCTTTATGATACTATTTTATAATTCCCTTCTCTTCATAAGGGTAATTACTTTGTTACATGAACGATGCAAAGGGCCCTAGCTCAGTTACCTACTGTACCATGATGACATATTGCACTGTTTTACATTAACTTGGCCCAGATTTCCGTCTTTTTGTAGCATATTTTACGTAACCCGGAGGCAGAATGAAACTGTGCTGTGGCTGTGATCCTCTCCATAGTATTTTTTCGTGTTTAGCGCCATATTCTAGTGCTACACTTTTGTTACAACCCAACATACATAATGGCGAGATGGTAGTTGTAGGCCGAATTAAAGAAAAAGAAGGGTATAGCTTAGAACTTCCTCCAAATGATATTCTTTAGATTAATTTAAAGAATACTTCCACTAGCAAGAGGGTTTATCAGTGCAGTATCCAGCCCCAGCAGTTCGAAAAGTCTGTCCTAAATTGGAAGACAAAAAAGAAAAAAAGAAAAAAATCCCGTGGTAGTGATGTAGTCAGTATAAAATATGACATCGTACTGCAAGGGTTAAACTTGGGGAAACATCGAAAGACCAGCCAGTGGAATATTCCAGGAAAAAAATTTCGAGTTTTAATTTTCTGCCTAATAAGCTTACTACTACTAAAACCCTTGCAGCCCGAAGACAAATTTTCTGATTAATTATTGCTTCCACCTGATAGTTTCGCTTAGCACTGGTGTTCTCCTAGGCTAAATAAAATCTCCCGGGAGCAGCAAGAGCTAACTACATAAATATGTAATTGTTCAGAAGACTATATTCAGTTTATGAAAGATCCTAAAACACAGAAGATAAGACTATTTCTGATGCCTCTAGCTAAAAGGGTTTTTCCTAAGCAATATATATTCCCCTAGGAGTAGCATGAATAAAGTGCAAATATTGGTCACCGTGCTGAAGTGGTTAACTTCCTCAGTCCGAAGACAAATTAGACTTTTTAATCAGGCCCACGTGAGAGGAGCTTGTATGGTATGAGGAAACCGTCTTATAGATAAGTTAATGATTATATCTATCCTTTCCAGTGAAATTCTCTCTCTTAAACAAAATATAATCGTCGTGTAGTTGTAAGATTAAGTTCTTTTAATGATGACGTGGCTAACTGCGTACGTTGTCTTTCTCCACGTGCCTAGTCAGTTGTTTTAATTTATTGTTTAAACTGAGTAATCCCGAGTTTTATTTAAAAAAGACCCTTGCAATTATGAAAGCTTTCATCATAGCTAAAACTCACCACATCAAGTTTAGCTTTCTTCCTGTGAAACATCGCTGAGTAAAAATAAGAATATGAGTGAAGCCAAACATATATACAACCAATCTCGCACACAGCTTATGATTAGGTTAGTTTATAAATGCGGGTACATGTTCTTCCAGGTAGAACGTTTGTAAGAGACAGACAAACAGACAGAGAGATAGACGGAGGAATTGTGGAAGGTGGTGTGCATTGTAGGTGAGGGCCATTGTGCCCAGTCGTGGTAAGGGGATAAACTATTTTGTCGGGAGGTACTTCCACAGGATGGAAGACAAGACTGACAGAGAGAGAGAGAGAGAGAGAGAGAGAGAGAGAGAGAGAGAGAGAGAGAGAGAGACTCAGACAATCTTTTGTCTTTCTTTCCTTCATTCTTTCCTCTTCCTTTTGCCTGTGGGTTTCTCTAAACCGAGTGACAAGCCAAATGGTTTCCTGTACACCAGGAAACCATTTAGTACGCTGGGTGGTAACCATATAACCAAATTATGGCGCCTGTAGTTTAGTGGGTAATTGAGGCGCTCCAGTCAGATTGGGCCGGTTGTAACTTGCAATACTTTGGTGATAGAAACTCCGTGTACAAACAGCTAGATAAGGAGTTTATTACAAGCCCACAGTAAAACAGTCTACCCTTCTCGGCTGCCCGATATCAACTGATGCAATTACGCCGTCTTCAGGCGTGGGAGAGCATGCTGACCTAGCAAATTTAGTGGGGGCATGTATGCATTGGGGGGGGACATATATACATCGGGGGTAGTCATATTGTGGAGGGGGTACACGGTGCAGGTTTATATCCAAGGGGTGGTTGGGTTTTATTGCTCACGTAATGCCACTCAGGGATAAGTGAAGCTGGTCGCTCTGATCTTAAATGTCCGAACCAACTTGCCTAGTCCCGGGCTCCTACTCCCCTCATGGGGCATATATATATATATATATATATATATATATATATATATATATATATATATATATATATATATATATATATATATATATATATATATATATATATATATATATATATGCAGCCTATATATCTCTACCAAGTGGCTTAGAGTGTCTTGTAGAGAGTGTATGTAGGGTCAGAAGTGCTTGCAAGTGTGATTGTAGTGGCTTTGGATGTGTGTGTAGTCTGTGAACCTAGTGTAATGATCCCGCGCAAGCCGACTGGGTGCAAGCATACTTTATAGTACGCAACACTGGTTCAACCACAGCACCTCTTATGTCCGCCATAGCAGTACGTGGCCGGAAGAGCACTCCCAAAGTTATTACCCTGGCGGGGTGTGAACCCGCGTTCTCCCATGTATGAAAAAACACACTCTACCACTGTACAGCAGAGGCCCCATATATACGGTATTTATCTATCTATATCTGTCTGTCTATTTATCTATCTATATATATTCCATAGACACAGCCTGAATTGAGCTCTACCGGCTCTATATCATTTGATGGACCAAAAACAATGAGGGAAAAATAAATGGACGCGAAAAGTTAAGAATCAGTTTCAACAAGAACATCATTCAACCCTATTTAGCTTGATATGAACAGGAGAGTAGGAGCCCCATGCTAGGCTTCTTCGTCCCAAAATTTAAAGCAACGATTACCAACCTCCATAGTCTGTAAGTGGCGTTGAGAAAGCAAGAAACCCCAGTCACCTTTCAGTTTGAACCCTTGCAGGTATCATCCAGCTAGAGCACGTTAGTCCACTGAACTACGTACCTTCTTTTCCCCTGTACAGTTGTTGATTTTATACACAGGTTTTATTCGCCCCTGTGTAGAGTTTAACTCTTATGTGTGGGGAGGCTCCCCACATACAGCTCTTCTCAATAGGGTGGAGTCAAAGGCTTTTCGTCTCATTAACTCTCCTCCCCTTACTGGCTTCCTTCAACCTCTGTCATTTCGCCACACTGTTGCATCTTTATCTTTTTTCTATCGCTACTTTAATGGTCACTGCTACTTTGAACTGTCTGCTTGCATCCCTCCACCTCTACGACGGGCGCGTAGCACCGGTCTAGCAACAAACTCTCATCCCTTTTCTGTCCAGCTGTTTAATGCAAGAGTTAACCGTTACTCCCAGCCTTTCATTTATGCAACAGGTCAACTCTGTAACTGTCTCCCTCTGTCTGTATTTCCTGCATCCTATGATCTCCAATCTCAAACACAGTATCTCCAGGCATCTCGAATTGATCGGATCTTGAATATGGCTCTCTCTTGTATTGTTTTGTTTTTTCTTTTTCTTGGAAGGAACAGTTTGAGGTCTCTTGGCCTTTGGTTCCTTCTTCCTAGCATTAAAAAAAACACCAGGCGTCATTTGGTTATTTGATTGCCACCCGGAATAGGAAATGGTTTCTATGGATACAGGATATAATTTTGTCTGTCACTTAGTGCAGAGTCACCATGAGAGAAAGTGCCGAGTCACCAGGAAAGAGAGAGAGAGAGAGAGAAAGGTGGGGTGGCAACACTACATCGAGTGGTCGGATGGTGGGCGCTTCTCCTCTTACCGCCAAGAACCATTGTCACATCTGGATTATCATTGCAACAAAAAGGCTGATTTGGCGGCACATGTCTTCATAGGCTTCACATAAATCGATCCTTTCTGACCTGAATCGATTTGATGAAGTAGACCTGATGTGCTGTACTTGGGTCTGAATATGGATAAAATGAATTAGACCATTTTACCTAATCATGTCGCAGATTTTCCTTATATTGCTACTTATTTTGCTACGGTATATGAGGGAAAAAGACAATACCATGGCTGTACATCATTTACATAGCACTTCTTCGTGGCTAGCATCATTTTTCGGTGCTAATCTACTGTTACAACTCGACATCAATATGACAAGATGGCAATTTTATCCAGGTTAGAGTAAAAACAGCACAGAACTACAGGAATGGATTTAAGCTCACTTAAGTGTGTGAAAAGACATGATGTCCCGTAAATGGGTGTGAAGTTGGCTAAATGCACCAGACTTTGGTTGAGTTTTCTCATTATGCAAAAAAGAAAGCAACCAGGGAGTAGAACCTAGAGAACGTATGTCTCGCAAAAGAAAATGCTCACAAAAATATCAGGACATTTTCAGTTTGAAATGCCCAGACAATTTGCATTTTTTTAAATCTACATATTGGAGGGCCTCGATGAATCTCAATTACCGCAAGTGGTAATGAATCAACCTAATTGGATCTAAAGTGATTTTACTGGACCGAAATGGATGTGAAGTACGTGAGTGGTTCGTTGTAGCCTAAACTGCAACTTGTAACTTCTTTATTATAGGACACGTTGAAAAATGATAGGCCACTGGTCATATTAATTATTCGTCTGACTTTTTTTTTTATGTGCTCTATTCTGGGCATAGGCTTCGCAGCCTGCTCCCAAGGCCCAGTAGTCCTCCTACTTATCATACACTTCTACATGTCAACACTTCGGCGCTAACACCCACCATCCATATTGAATTCATGCCAGGGCTGTCTCATACAGGACTGGTGTATTGGTATTAGCGTGGGTATTTTTACGACATGTCGGCGGGTCTGCTGGTAGATCGGTAATGTCTGTTTTACATGAAATTCAAATCCTTAAACTGTTCCTTGCCCCAGCTGACCCTTATACTGGTTGACCCTTATATTGCTTGATCCTTATACCAGCTGACCCTTATACCAGCTGACCCTCATGCCAGTTGACCCTTATACTGGTTGACCCTTATATTGGCTGATCCTTATACCAGCTGACCCTTATACCAGCTGACCCTCATGCCAGTTGACCCTTATACTGGTTGACCCTTATGCCGGTAAACCCTTATACCGGCTGACCCTTATATCGGCTGACCCTTATACTGGTTAACCCTTATACCGGCTGACCCTTATGCAGGTTGACCCTTATACCGGTTGATCCTTATGCCAGTTGACCCTTATACCGATTAACCCTTATACCAGCTGACCCTTAAGCCAGTTGACCTTAAACCGGCTGACCTTATGCAGGTTGACCCTTATACCGGCTGACCCTCATACCGGCTGACCCTTATACCAGCTGACCCTTATGTCGGTTGACCCTTGTACCGGCTGACCCCTATTCCGGCTGACTCTTCTGCCGACTGACAGCTATGCAATAATGACACATGGTCGGCGAACGTTATGCTTTATTTTTCAGTTCTTTCGTATTCTTCGTATTCACAGTATGACTCCCCTTACTCATCCTTCCCCCGTCAGCCCCAATTGTGTCATGCATTTCTGTCTCCTTTTTAGTGCTATAGTTATGCCTGTCCATAAATTATCGTTTGCCATTTATGTCTTTCTTATCATCTAACTTTATATTTTCCTCAGTAATTTTGCAATCATTTTTCCTCTCCTATTCATTATTTTTATCATATTAGCCTTCATTCTCCTGGCTCATTTTTACATTACCTTAATCATCTCTTTCGTCGTATTCCTTTTTCGTCATTCCCTTCAATATGCAATCTTCACATTATTTTTGCTATTACAGTTCCTCGTATTATTATTCGCATTATCATTATTATCTCGCACCGTTTTATCATTCTTTTTCTTGTCTAATATTACCATATTGTCTTTGTTATCCTTCTCCTTCATTTCCCCTTCCATTCCCCCTTCCATTGCATCTCCTCTTTTTCACAATGTTCGTTTCTTCTGTATTTTTGCTCAAAACTTTCCTCTCCCTCCCATTGTTCTCTTCCTTTCATATATTGCACCTTTTATTCCGCCTTGTTTTTATCAGTTATTCGTCGTCCGTACTCTCTCCCTCTCTCTCTCTCTCGATATTTCTTGGCATCATACAGCAGCCTCGTTTTCTCCATTCTTTTTTTTTCCTTTTTTTAACTATCTCTCCTCCATATATTACTCTTTTTTTCTTTCTTTTATCGTCTTCGTCTCTTCAGTATTATTTTTCTGATCATTTCTCTTGTGTTCATTCGTGGCTGTCATATTTCCTTCCGTTTTCATCATTTCTTTTAGTATCACTTCTTCATCATCTTTTTTTTTTTTGTTCATGTCTTGGTATTATTACTCTCTTCGCCTCAGTGTAAGTATTATCATGTTCCGTCTCCCGATTATTATTCTTATGATATTTTACTCTCATTCTTTCTTCCATTTTATTAGATTTATTTCATTCGTCTCCTGCTGGTCTCAAACCCCGTTCTTCCTTTTCATTCATCGTTCATCATCTTCATCGCCTTAGTATTTCTGCAAACACCCTCTCCTCTTCACTACTTCCTGCGGCAGTCGGTGGTATACGAGTTACAGGTCGAGCTTGCAACGGGAAAAACTAGAGTTTCATTCTGGCCTGGAATGGACTCTCGAACATATTTACGATTAATTCCCTGTTGTAATTGCCATCTCTCTCTCTCTCTCTCTCTCTCTCTATAATACGAGGGACATGCAAGGCATAGTGCAGTGAGTGTCTTCCCTTCTCTCTCTCTCCCCCCTCACACACACACACACACACACACACACACACACACACACACACACACACACACACACACACACACACTCGTGCAGTGGAAACCCATTTATTCTGAGTTTTCTTCATTATTATCTCTTTTATTCACATTCATCTTCACAAATGATATCTTTTACTATTTTCCGCTCCATTAAACCTTTCGTAACCTCGAATTTCATTTTTCATTTTTGAGTTCCCTTCATTCCTACTCTTGTGTTTTTCAGTTAATATTTTTCCTTCCCCATTTCCCTTCCTATCCTTTCTTTCTTTTTTTCCTTTTCGTCTCTAGTATTATGAACATCAAATCCTTACTTATGGTCTTTCATTACCCTTCTTCCGTATTCTTCTTCAGTTCTCTACTCTTCACTCATTTTTTCAGCCCTTCTTTCGTCATCTTTGTCTCCCCGTCATTATTCCTGTCACTTCATTTGTTCTCATATATTTCGGTCATTTCTTCCAGATTCTTAAGTTTCCTGCTCTCCTGCATTTATATTTGTCTTGTGAGTGTTATTCCGCCCATCTCACACACACACACACACACACACACACACACACACACACACACACACACACACACACACACACACACACACACACACACACACACACACACACGTCAGTTCCGCGATAATGGTTCGGCTAAGCGGAGTGAGTGGGCAGAATTTACATGCTGGAGGGTGTTGTTAGTGGTTGGCATGTCGCGTAGAGAGCCTGTTGTCATTACTTGCTGGCTGGTCGAAACCAGTATGAGAGAGAGAGAGAGAAAGAGAGAGGACCATACTGTGTGTGTGTGTGTTACTTAACATGGAAAGACCACAAAGACCTAGCTGTCCTTCCTACTTGGTCTAGTCTAATAATAAGAAAGCAGACTTACCATACTCCATAATTACACAAGTGGAGAGAGAGAGAGAGAGAGAGAGAGAGAGAGAGAGAGAGAGAGAGAGAGAGAGAGAGAGAGAGAGAGAGAGAGAGAGAGAGAGAGAGAGAGAGAGAGAGAGAGAGAGAGAGAGAGAGAGAGAGAGAGAGAGAAACTAAATGTCAAGGTCACAGGGAAATCAATCAGCGTTCCGCCCTTCATCTACCGTCTAATAATCATGCAACTTACTTCCAGCAGGTGAACCTGTCAGATAGCTGGGGCACTAAACCCGTTCACAGAAAAGAAAAATCTTTAAAGGGATTATCTCCTTAATGGATTATCTCCTTAAGCAAAAATTCGTATATAGAAAGAGTAGTAAAGGTTGTATGTAGTAAGATCTTCATCGCATTAATTTTGACGCTAATATTGCTGTAGATAAAGAAATAAGTTCGTATTCTGTAAAAGGTGAGTTTTCGGTATACCGAGAATTGAAATTTGTCTTTTTTCCCAATGAGCATGCCTGAAAAGATGAGTTTGGAATTAATGTGTGTGTCTAAAGTAAAATCTGAGGTCCTATTAAGGTAGTTAAACACTGGGGAGCATGGTCTTTGTCCTTAAAAGAAAGAAAAGTGTCTTTTATATACCTACAGTAAATCAATTGTTTAAGTGCGTTAAGACGGTTTTCAAGCTAGCGTTATTCGTGGTAACATCTGTGTCCTTCAGGTATGCGACTGGTCAACTCTGAAACTACTTTTCTCCATCTGTCAGTTCCTCTGATTTTAACTCGCCGCTCTTTTACATGCAATGTGTCCTGGCATTTTGAAAGAACGTGTTATAAATATGGCTTTCTTCCTTGTTTTCTTTGAATTAGAAGTAAAGGTTTTACAGTTTCTAAGTCATTCCTTTTTATGAAGAAGCAACATTATCCAGTATCGATAATCGCAAGTCTGTAACTGGAAACCTGACCGCTAATTCGACTGTTGCGAGACGCATCCAAGGATATGAATAGGAATTGGTAAGAAATAGAGAGGCGATAAGCAAAGCTTTCTTCTTTCTTGTCTCCGCCATCTTTATCCGCAACTCGTTTCTGATGACAATTTTTGGTATGTTGCTCTTGATATATCCTGACAGTTTTACCCAGATTAGGATAATCTCTGTACCTCTAGGGGCTAAATGTTTTCTTTAGGAACTAGAGAGCCTTCCTATCTATATCTGATAGTTGCAGTAATAAACTTCAAATTACTTCGCTGTATTGAGGGAATTATGGCCGATAAAGCTTTAAACTATTGTCTTTCACCTTACAGAGCAACTTCAGACAACACTGACGTCAATCTCTCTCTCTCTCTCTCTCTCTCTCTCTCTCTCTCTCTCTCTCTTGTGTGTGTATTTCACAATTTCTATTTGTAGCACAATACGATTGGGGGAATAATGTCATTTACTCTCGTCTTCTTGTACGTGGTATCAGGCAACACGTCACAGCCCTTCTCTGTTGGAAAATTTCGCTCTTGCTCATGTCCATAGTTATCATCACAACAGTACACTTCAAATCAGAAGTGTATTGTATTCCTTCTCTTATTCCAGCAGCACAGCGCAGTATTTCGACGCCGGCAAGTCATCGTCATCGCCCCTCAACCATCGGCAGCACAACACAAGGCATAGCGGCAAATGTTTTGCTTTTGATCTTTGTTCTCTCTAACTCAGGCAACACCATTCAACACTTCATCAGCCGCAAATCACCTTTCTGCTATTCACAGCATTTATCAGAAAGCATTACATATGGCGGTAGCATCTTTTACTCTCGTCTTCTTCAGGACTGCATCATGGCACACCATACAGCTCTAATGCCAGGTCTCTCTCTCTCTCTCTCTCTCTCTCTCTCTCTCTCTCTCCAAAACAAGGTAGCGAAGTCGTATATTCCATGTTCCTTTCTCCCCGCGTCAAGCAACAAAGGAATACACCAGAGAAGTCTCCATCTTCTCTCGTCAACAACAGTCTTCAGTATACTCAAACACAAGATGGCAAAGTCTTATTTATTCGGCCTCTAATATTTCATATCTTTATTACAGTCCAGTATAT
This sequence comes from Coenobita brevimanus, assembly GCF_032717465.1. Lineage (NCBI taxonomy): Eukaryota > Metazoa > Arthropoda > Malacostraca > Decapoda > Coenobitidae > Coenobita > Coenobita brevimanus. Next base: position 34,158,109 of record NC_136991.1, on the reverse strand, counting down.
AATAGCAAAGTTTTATTTCTCGGTTTCTGCCACGCAACATCTATCGAACTACAGAAAAACTAAAGACAGGTTTCAGTCTCCTCTCGCCAGTCTCTGTCTACAGTACAAAGCCTTAATACTCACGTCTTCTACTAACCTGAACCCCTTCAGTATGATGAAGATTATTATGTTCTCGCTACTACCAAATTAATTTATTCTGATTATAAGAGCAGCCTAATATTGAAGGGCTTATTGAAATATGTATCCAATCTGGCCTGTTCTGTCCAAATCTGAATAAAATCGTCTGGAGGCAGCAAGGATTAGCCTACATAATACGGATGTCCTCGGTTTGAAGGAGGTAAGGAACGTCAAGAAACACTGTGGAAACGTCTGGTGTTCCTCTGCTCTCCACATTTTTGTTTTTCGTCATCAGTTCGACACAATGCCACGAAAGTGAATGTTGTCGTGTGCTGTACCTCAGGAAATAACATGTTATACTTAGACAACAACTTCCTCCCAACTCCTCGGTCATATCCATCTGCTGTACAACGCAACCGAAGGCTTCCTAGTAGTCATTTCCTCTCCATTTCCTCTTACCGGAACATCACTCGCTTCGATAACCGGAGGTCCTTTCCACTTTCTGTAGCATAAATGAACATCTCAGTACAACTCATTTTGGTAGTACGAGTATTTCACGTTTCTTCCACCCTAACTCAAGCAACACAAAACAACACTCCAGCGATTGCAGTGTCGCTCTCCTTTGGTCTCCTCTCGTCCACGCCCAACTGGAACACAACACAGTCTAACATGGTTGGCAGGGAAACACAGGTAAGAGTTTAAGCTGTAAATTGATAAGGCGTCTGTGCGATGTTTCTCCAGGCGTACATACATTATTGTCATTGTTCTTTCTCTTCTTTGATCATCATCTTTGAAGTTGGCCTCTCTTTAGTCCGAAAAAATAAAAAGTAAAGAACTAAGCCTTGGCTTTTTTCTGTTTCTCTTCCACTTATATTTTTTTACTCTGCTTTCACTATGAATCAGTCACAGCTCAAGGTATCAGTGCTAAGTTCATGTCTTTTCATGACGTAATTGAGGCAGTACCACAAAAACTCAGTATATTCACACTCATCTGCAAAATTAGGCAACGCTTGCCAGCAAAGTATAATACTGTTTGTTATTACTTTCTCTCCCTCAAAAGAAACAGTGCAGGATCCTTCGAGGCAAACTGAGGACCATATTGTTGTGGACACTCCTTTCTTAGTTATCCATTTTGCCCGTTACACATTGATGCCGACACTAGGTTGACTTTCTTGTGTGTTATCTTGCTGAAACAAGACGATTTTACTCAACACAACTCCGTGGATGTGAAAGGTTGCTAAATGCCGCTGTCGAACTCCTTCAGTCCGAAAAATATATAGTTAGTTGAATGAAGGCGTAAGAAAACAACAAAGATAAAAATATATATTGACGTCTGAGGGTTGTAAGAGTGAAGTCTTCTGCGCGCCAAGTCATTTTCATAATGTCATAATCTTGAGGAATATTACACTAGCGAATATGATTATGCTAATGCTGAAATTAGACGCCAGGCCGCCTCGTGAGTTAAAGAAATGGTTCTAAATCACTCTCGTCCACCTAATTCACCGAACCCACCTACCCTGCCACCTACCAACTGTCTTGCTTGATCTACCACTTACCCACTACCCCACCTACCCTCCCACCTACCACCTGTCTTGCTTAATCTACCACTTACCCATTACCCCACCTACGCTGCCGCATACCAGCTGTCTTACCAGCTCTTACTACCTACCCACAAGCCCACCTACCCTGCCACATACCCACAGCACCACCTATTCTGTCACCTACCATCTGTCTTGCTTAATCAACCACTTACCCATACCCCACCTACGCTGCCACATACCAACTATCTTACCAACTCTAGTACCTACCCACTACCCCACCTACCCTGCCACCTATCCTGCACCTACCTTCGAGGCCAACTTCATCCTACCCTAGTACCCACTGTCCCACCTAACCACTTCCCCACGTAACAACTATCCCACTTATCCACCACCCACCTATCCACTACCCCACTTACCCACTACCTAACCGACTCACAGCCCCACCTACTCAGTACCCCATCTTCCCACTATCCCACCAACCTACTGTTCCACCTACCTACTACTCTACATACCCACTACCAAACCTACCAACTGCTCCACCCACCCACTGTCCCTCCTACCAACATTCACCTACCAACTACCTTACCTACCATGACCGTATTACATACTACCCTACCTAACCACTATCCCACCCACCCACTTAACACTATCCCACCTACCTACAACCCCACCTATCCACACTACCACACCTACACACACCACCCCACCCACACATTATCCTGCCTACTCACAACCCGACTTAACCACTATCCCATCAACCCACTGCCCCACTTACACACCCACTATCCCACACACCCACTATCCCACCCACTCTCTGCCGACCTACCCACAGGCCCACCTACCCACTACCCCACTTACCCCCTATCTCACCCACCCATTTTCCCACCTACCCACAATCTCACCTATGCACTCTCCCACCTACTTTACCACCTTTCCCAATACCCTACCCCAACTAACCCACCTTCCCTTCTACCCCAGCATCCCAATGCCCCACCTACCCTACCACCTTCCCAATATCCCACCTTCCCTTCTATCCCAGCATCCCACGGCCCACCTACCCACCACCACCCACCACCACCTTGTCCTCCCATGCATACCGCAACACAGTATTTGCCGATAACTCGGGCATATGCTGGGAGAAGAAAAATACTGAAAATATAACAGTTGAATTATAGTCCATTCTACAAAGGGAGCCCCTCTTAATAATTCTGAACATGCGTTATGGAGCGGCGCCAAAATATCGTAGTTAAGGGTGTGAATTAGCGTAATGCGAAACACTTAGCTATTAATATTTTTGCCGTTCACGTTAATGGTACGGTGTTTATTATGCATGGATAATTTTTAGCCCTAATGTGCGGCGCCAGATACAGTATATTCATATTAGAGAGATTTGTGTTTTATTTGGTCTGTATTTCTTTTATAATGAAATACTTGAATACATATGTGTCGTATGTGATGTTGGTTAGGTTAAGATTCTCGCTTTATGAATTGCCTGGAGGAACGCTCATAATTCTCTCTCTCTCTCTCTCTCTCTCTCTCTCTCTCTCTCTCTCTCTGCACAGAAATTTCGTGGCTGTGAAATTAAATGTAGAGAAAATATTATGCTAGGCATTTTAATACATTAAGGTTATTTGAAAAGTAAAGGCTAGGAGAGAGAGAGAGAGAGAGAGAGAGAGAGAGAGAGAGAGAGAGAGAGAGAGAGAGAGAATAAAGACGTCTAAAGCAAGTGCAACTAGAGCAGCACTCAGAGAGCGCATACCTTCTCCAATGCCGGATCCGGATCCGTCCCCAAATTTAATCGATTCTTCTTGGCCCATAGCTCACCCTTCCACAAAATATCATTGAAATTCATAGAGAACTTTTGGAGATACTGTGCGGTAGGATCCGGATCCGGATTCGGATCCGCCCCAAAATTTAATAATTTTGTTCTTGGCCCAAGGCCCACCCTTCCACAAAATGTAACTGAAATTCATTGAGAACTTTTGGAGGTATGGTGTGAATAAACAAACAAATAATTTAGCATCACAACCAAAATCTAATCGATTGCTCATTAGGCCATACCCTACCCCTCTAAATTATTTCATGAAAATCCGTTCATAACTTTTGAGTAATCCTTCCTCCAGACAGACAAACAGGCAGACAGACAAACAGACCATCGCGGTAGAACATATACCTCCTGGTGGAGGTAAATAAAACTGAAAACACCGAATAGACGTGCAGCGTCCACCGGAAATGAGAAACTTTAGTCTTGATGCATATTTCCTGCAACTTGATGTGAGGCAGCCCAATTTAGAGATGAAAGACTGGGAGCTGCGCGGTACTAAAACACATTAAATGCATTGTGGCGTAAAGTGCATTATTCTAACGTGTCAGATTCCCAGTGGATATCGGTTTACAGTGCTGTTGTGTTGAACAGGTAATGTAATGTTTTCAGAGTGGTTTGTGTAGTTAAGTGTTTTGTTGATGTGATAAGTATCGCTGATTTTGGTGTACGTACGTGGTATACTGTTTTACTTGGTCCATGTATCCGTCCTTTTGCATCTTATTTCACATAAATCTATGGCAGAAAAAGACAGTGTTGTGGCTGTACAATCCTTCCATAGACATCTTCACGACTAGCATTATATTACTGTTAATCTAGTGTTATAATGCAGAATTCAAGATGGAGAGATGGCAGTTTTAGGCCAGGTTAGAGGAAAAGAAACGCAGTACTGTAGGCATTAATTCTGGATGTTTCCATTCGACAGAGATGTGTACTGTTTATTATGATAGTCCTTGTTCCTAGGTGCTTAAATTGGTTTTATGGGCTTGGATGTATTTAGGTGCAAGATTGTTTTTATGGGTCGTGATCTTGCCCTAGTTTTCTTAGTTATTTATTTTTACACCCACGCTTGCGGAGGGAAAGAGGTTGTTTTGTTCCGAGCCGTGTGTGTGTGTGTGTGTGTGTGTGTGTGTGTGTGTGTGTGTGTGTGTGTGTGTGTGTGTGTGTGTGTGTGTGTGTGTGTGTGTGTGTGTGTGTGTGTGTGTGTGTGTGTGTGTGTGTGTGTGTGTGTGTGTGTGTGTGTGTGTGCGTGCTCGCGCGCGCGCGTTTTGACAAAAAACTTCAGTTTGAATAGATTTAGACCAAACATGGTAGAAGGACTGAACATAGGGCAAAGAGTAAACCTGTTGCTTTTGAGAACAAAGGTCAAAGACCAAGGTCACAGGGTATGGTCAGCTAATACAGTTTTCATCCAATTAAAACCAAACCTTGTGGAAAGTTTGGAGATAAGTCAAGAATTATATATTTCGATTTTGAGAGCAGTCATTTAAAGATCAAGATCACACAAGAGCATGGTCATCTGAAGCAGTTCTGAATTCATTTGCACTAAGCCTAGTGGGAAGGTGAAGGGTTAGACATTAACGAAGGGATTTTATACTGAGAACAGTCAACGGTCAAGGTCACAAGGAAAGGTCAAATTTCGACCCATATGTCTGCTTTTGAACAGATTGTACAGTTTTGACTTGATTTGGATCAGACACGGAGGCCTGAAGATCACCAAAGAGGCTAATGTGTTATATATATATATTTTTTAATCAATAGGTCAGTATCACATAGCAGTTTCAACTTAAACAGTTTTTATCCGATGTAGGTTATATTTTTTGGAAGGGTTTGGGCTCAGACAAGGTTAAAAGCATTCAATTTTGAGAATCAGTCAAAGGTCAAGGTCAAAGGGAAGTGTCAAAAGCCAACTCAAACAGCTTTGATGTGATCTGAGCCAAAATTGGTGGAAGGGTTAAAGGTTCGACAATGCTGAAGTAATTCGAGTTTGGGAGAAATTTGTCGAACGTCAAGATCATACGGCAAAGTCAAACATTCGTCCCTTAGTCCAGTTGGTGGGCACGAGAGTTACAATCTTTGACTGATTCTTGTTTATATAATATCGACGGAGCTTATATAAATAACACACTGGAGAGGGTTAGCTAAGAAAGAGATGCTAACGATTCGCAATGCCTGTGTTTGTAATGTGTTACTCATCTGCTATTTCTCTTTTGCTTTTTCAGTTCAAAACTTCGCTGTCATACTTCCGTTGTGTTTGTTGTATCAGCAGTGGTAACGTATGATGTCCTTATCGCTTACTGTGCATGTGTTTGTAAATTATTTGAAGGCTTGAACTATCACTGAATTTTTCTGTGGCCCATTCACAGGCTGCTCTGTTGATATTGCCACCAAATTTCGTATTTTCCTTTTTCCGTTTCTAGACTCTGGCCACCCCACGTAGAATCGTGTGGGATAGTCGGTTAAATATAATAATGATGATGATGATGATACGATACGTGCACTTCATTAAGGACAGCCACATATTTTTCACATAAGTTCCTGTCTTGACCATCCTACATAATACTGTTGGTTGTCGATGGTGATATTTGCATTTTTTTTTTTAATAACCTGCCACGTCTCTTCCATTTTTGTTCATGCATTTTCAGATTTAAAAAATTACATGACGCTTTGTTTTCCATTTGTACTCATTTTCACGCAAACGGAATGGTAACATTAAAAACCTTCATCTGTTCTCATTCGCTGTTCTCTCATTCTTAGTTATTTCCCATTTACATCCAACAATCTCTCTATCATCTCTCCATCACACTCACACATACCCTTCATCCCAGACATCTAGTATCTCTTCGATCAGTTTCCCAGTCACCTCATCACGTCAAAGCTGATCATCACTAATTCCCTTCTGTCCCCTCTTCTATCGTCCCTAACCCTCTTATCCCTTCCCTATCATCCTCAATCCTCCCCAGTCCCCTCTCTCATCCTTATCACTTCCAGTCCCTTTCCAGCATCCTTAAGAACATCCAGTACCCCCCTAGTCTTCCCTAATCACCTCCAGTCCTCTATCCATCATCTCTAATCATTAACAGTCCTCTCCTAGTCATTGACTCCAGTCCCTTCCCCATCATCCTTAATCATGTACAAACTCCTGCCAGTCATCCCCAGTCTTCTATAGTTCCATCCCCATCTCTAATATGTCCAGTTCTCTCTCCATCATCCCTAATCACCTCCAGGCCTCTGCCATTCATCTATGATCACCGTCAACTGCCTCCCCATTAACCCTAATTGTCCCAAGGACATACTCTTCAGTCAAATCACAAATCCTCTTGACTCTCTGAATCCAATGACGTATTATTTGCTGGACCCTCCCAAGTTTCAAAAGTTTAATGCCATGAACCACAGGGTATCACGAATGAAGAGGAATGCTGTTGGCTTCTTTACACAATCAGGAAAGAACACTCTACGCAGTCTCAAATGACAGTTGTGGCAATCTCCAATTTATAACTTTATTTATGACTGAAAACATTATAGTTAGAGGCACCCTCCACCCCACAGTTATCCCAACGACAAGTCAGCACGTACCCATCAGGGCATATCAGGTAAGCCCAGAGTCTTTCTGAGGTTGAGAAAAATCTCCACTAGCACGGAATTTCGAACCCAGGTCCGCTAGATTTGTGGACAGTGGCCTTAGCCACTGCGCCAGCTATCACTGCCACTGAATTACTGAAAAAACAAATTGAAATTGACCCCTTTGCAGCCTCCAGAGCCTTCAGAAAAGTTCATGGATGCCTTCCTAGGACTTCCCTGGATGATCTCCAGAGATTGTCTTGTTTAATGTCTTTCGTCACATTGTTAGCCCTCCCTCCACTTTAATTAATTAATTTATTAATTTATTTATTTTTGTCTTTTTTCGGCTAAGTCCCATGAAACGCGGATAGATTTTCCTGCAGAGCTTTATCAGTTTTTACTTTATCCTTTTGTATTGTCTTTTTGGTTAATAAAGGTTTGCGTTAGCATTTTCTCCGAAGGCCCAATCCCTCTCTCAATCCTTAATAATTCCATCACCGCAGAGCACAAGGAAACAGTGTCAAATTAACAAGTGGGTCCGGTTATGATTTACCACACATTCCCTCTCCGATCCACCATCACTACCAGCCCTGATCCCACCCAGTCCCTCTTCCATCAACCGCAATTTCGCTCAGTTCCTTCCTCACAAGCCCTAATCCGACCCAGTGCATTTCCACCCGATATAATTCCACACAGCCGCTCCCACGAACCTTATTCCTACCCAAGCACTGCCCTATCCGTTCTAAGCCTTTCCCCGGTCCCTTCCCACAAGTCCTAATCCTTTTTCCTGTCCCTTCCCCACCTGTCCTAATCACACCGAGTTCCCTATCACAACCAGTCCCTTCCCCATTCGACCCAGTCACACCCAATCCCTTTCCCACCAGTCCCAGTCACACCCAGTCCCTTCCCCACTAGACCTATAGACCTAATCACACCCAATCCCTTCTCTGCCCTTCCAAATCCCACCCAGTCCTTTCACACCAAACCTAATCACACACACAGTCCATTCCCCGTCAGACCTAATCACACCCAGTCCCTTGCCCACGAGTCCAATTCACACCGAGTCTCTATTACAACCAGTCCCTTCCCCATCCTACCCAATCACACTCAATCCCTTTCCCACCAGTCCCAGCCACACTCAGTCCCTTCCCCACTAGACCTGTAGACCTATTCACACCCAGTCCTTTCCCCAGTAGACCTGTAGACCTATTCATGCCTAATCCCTTCTCTGCCCGCCCAACCTTTCACACCAGCCCTAATCACACACACAGTCCTTTCCCCGTCAAACTTAATCACACCCAGTCCCTCCCCCCCCCGGACCTAATCACACCCAGTCCCTTCCCCATCAGACCTATCGCACACAGTCGCTTCACACCAGACCTAATCACTCACAGTCCCTTCCACACCAGACCTAATCACAACCAGTCCCTTCCCTATCAGACCAAATCACATCCAGACCATTCCCTGGCGGGCCTAATCACAACCAGTCCCCTCCCCATCAGACCTAATCACAGTCAGTTTCCCCTCCCCATCAGACCTGTCGCTCCCAGTCCCATCTCACCAGACCTAATCACACCCAGTCCCTGCCCCTCCGGAACTAATCACAGCCAGTCCCTCCTCCATTAGACCTATCAGACCCGGTCCTTTCACACTAGACCTAATGGCACACAGTCCTTTCGCATCATACCTAATCACACCCAGTCCCTTCCCTACCAGACCTAATCACAACCAGTCCCCTCCTTATCAGAATCACACCCGATCCCTTCCCCACCAGACCTACTCACACCAAATCCCATCCCCACCAAGTGTATTCACAACTATTCACACATAATCCCCATCCCATTAGACTTTGTCATACCTGTTCCCTTCCCCATTGGCCTAAGTCGACCTCTGGCTTTCTTCCCTATTAACCCAGTCTCTCAGTATCACTTCCTCTTCATTTTAATCACTCCCATCATCCCAATCATCTCTCTAATCACTTCATCACATGTAATCAACTTTTCAATATACTTGCCAGTCATTATTTCCCAGTCAGTCCTAACCATCCCTTCCCATCAACTCTGTTCATCTCTCTAGTCACCCCATCATAATCAGTAACCCTTTATAATCCCTTAATGGTCTAATTCTTTTCTATATCGTCCTAGTCTTTTCTTCCGTTCCTCCGTAATACTTTAGTAATAATTTCCTCACGACCGCTAATCGCTCCAATCCTTTTCATCTACTCGAATCATCCCAGTCGCCATACTTACCAGGGCATCATTATATCACTCTTCATCAGCCAATGTAAGTCATTTTTGTCTCTTACCGTCTCCCATTCATCCCCAATTTTCAGCAGTCCTTTTCCCATCAGTCCCAATCACCCCAGTCCATCTCCAGTCACTTTAATCAGACCCCAGTCACCCCACTCCACCTTCAGCCACCCAATTCATTCCCCAATAACCCTAATCCACCCTCAGTCACCCCAATCAGTCTCCAGTCAACAGTCACTACCCACACATTAAGCCCTGAATTCGAGGACAAAAGCCACATTGCCACGTGGGTCCTGTTGTGAGTTACGATACATTCCCGGAGGCACCCACACTTTAACGGGACGGGATGGTGTGGTTTACCCGTAGTTTATCTAGCCTGAGTTCGCCTGTCATCGGGCCATTAAGCGAGGGATGCTGCTGGAACCGAACTGTGATTGTAACTCTAAATTCTCTCCCCCCCCCCCCTCCTTTTCCCCTTCGCCCTCTGTTCGTTTCTCCTCATCCTCTCCTCTTGACCTTCTCTCCTCCTCTACCCCCAACCTCCTTTCTTCTTTCTACCAACCCTCTTCCCCATCTCTCTCATCTATCTCCACCCTCCTCTGTCTTTATCTAGCCCTTCCCCTCTCTCCCCCCAACCCCTGTTGTATCCCACCCCCCATCCGCCCGGAACGTTGTGTTGACGATGATGATGGATTGGTAGTTATAATTAAATGGTTTGCTACTACCCCTGTTTGGGGATCGTACTCACAACGAATATTTACTAGCGGTAGGCAGGGTTAGGATGATAAGGATGATAATGACTCAGTCGTGATGGAGGGCATCATTTGGGTAATTTTTGGTGAGGGATAGTATGTGCAAGTTGGCAAGGGACGTGGTTTATTAAAAAAGCAAGCGTTTAATGTTTATCACCCAACGTAACGCGTAAACACGTATGTGGCGGTAGCACCTATCACCATATGCGAATAAGTATCTGTAGAGTAAAGTGGTTTATGAGTATTATGGCATATTATGCCATCAAGGAAAGTGATGTAATGGACTATACGTTAGCATACTCGTAGCTTCGGGATTCTGTACATCAGAGCTGTGAATGCACTAAAACACTTGAGAAACCCTTACTTTTAAACCTACTTGTGGATGTCGAACTGTCTATACTAAAATGTAGTATGGCCATCACATTCAGAGTTGGTGTAACAACATTAGCGGAGTTTGTTTTTATCCATGCCGTGGTTCTTGTGGCAGAACAGTAAAGATCATGCAAACCCTCGTATGGTAGGAACAGCTGTAGTAATATGCATTCAGTCAAAGACGTACGGTTTTATTCAGCGGAGAGTGAGTCACAGGAGACCGATAGAGTTAGCGATATTCAAATTCTCAATCTCCTCCTTACCTAAGCCACAATCGATCTCATGGTAATTGTCACCAGCCTGTTCATCAGGTACTTGACACCCATCTCTCCCAGACACTTTAATAAAGTTAATGATCCCTCCACTACTTTAGGTGATAAGTATAATCTGGTCATAAGTAGTTTTATACTTTTTCAAGGTTGTTAAAACCTAATAATACGTTGGGCCAATTGTTGTTGGCTAAGGAAGTTATTCTGTGGCCATCACTCAGCCTACTTCAGCATCACCGTAAAATATCACATACAGTCCACGATGCCCTCACTGTAAAGCAGTTCCCCAGACCACAGCACATTTACTCACCTCAGGCACCTCGATATTACAACAGACAGTCCTTCAGCTCAGCCTCAGCAGATGTCTGGGAGCGTCAGGCCGAAGTGGCTGGCTGGCTTCTGCATTTCACTTAGTTTACGTCCATATGAACCTGGGACAACAACGACAACACTGATATTCCTAAGCTGAGAACTTGGTATATTTCGTCTCCGATAGATGATTCTCTTTGATACGATGCCTGAGAGAGTGTGTAGTACATTCAGCAAAACTGTAAGCGCAGCTTTGACCCTGACTGTACAAAAAGAATCATACACGTTATGCCACGGTAATGTTGACCTTTGATAATCACTTTTATTATCGACGGGCAAGCTTTGTCATGCAAAATAAACTCCTGCAACAGTATATTCCGTGCTACAGTGTTCTTTTATACTGTGTGTGAATTTTAATGGAATGTTGACCTTTGATACATCCTCATATTTCCTGACAGGTAAGCTGTCCTGTGCTATATAAACTCCCGTTGTTTTCTGTTCCGTGATACCTTATTTGTTTTGCAGTGTGTGTGTGTGTGTGTGTGTGTGTGTGTGTTTTAACGAAATGCTGACTTTGTTAAAAAAAAATTTACTTCTAACGAGCAAGCTCTTTGTCCTACGTAAACTCGTGCATATTTGGTGCCGTGTGTGAATTTTCGCAAGCGTACTACATAAAGGTCAGCGACGACTTTCTTCAATTTGTATCACTCGACCTGGGATATAGTATTCTCTCCAGGCCCTGTTAGCAAGGTATCAGCGCGTATTTATCTCATCAGTCTGGTGCCATGTTGTATAAGTTTATTTGGCGCGGGAGAGACTGTGCTAAAAGGGTTCGATCCGGCCTTCAATAATGTCTTCAGTACAAGAGTGCTTTCCTAAGTTGAATGAAGTCTTGCGAAGGTAGCATGAGTAAGTTATAATGAATACATCCTCACGATAAAGGCTTTAAGCCCTTAGTATACCCATAAAAGTTTGACTAGTGTTGTGCAGTGCGTTTAAACACACACACACACACACACACACACACACACACACACACACACACACACACACACACACACACACACACACACACACACACAAATTCTCGCTCATATAAACACACTCACACACGCACCTTGCACTACAAAGCGATACATTACACAGCACTACACTACAGTACAATACACGTGTCGTCCACTGAAATATTAATCCTGGAGTTCTGGGTTAGGTTACTTGCACTGTCCTATCTACTTTAACTCTCAGACTACCCGCAATCCTCTTAACTGACCTGATTCATATGGTATTCCCCTAAACAAAAGAAATAAAGAGGGTGTACAGCTGCCATTTTTATTTTTTATCTACGTCGTAATTCGCTACGTATAGAGGACCGACGTGTGGTACTTTGGGGTTGTTGTTGTTCTCTCCAAGGAGAGTATGTTGTCACTCCTGTTTGTTTGTTTGTTTGTCTGTTAGCAGGATTACTCAAAAACTGAAAGAGATTTGGACCAAATTTGGTGGGTAGGTAGCCCATGTCCCAGGGAACAATCGATTAACTTTTGGGACCGATATTTGTTAGTTTGTCTGTTAGCAGGATTACTCAAAAAATAAAAGAGAGATTTGGACCAAATTTGGTGGGTAGATAGCCCATGTCCCAGGGAACAATCGATCTGGATTGCACGGGTATTACAGATTCTGGATCCGGAAAACACTTTTTGCGAAACCCTAATCAATGATGAGAAAACCTAACCCATTATGAAAAGTGGTTTGGAAATTACGTTGCCCTTGTCGGAGAGACGCGCTCCACTGAGTGCCTCTCTAGTTGTTGTTGTTGTTAATGTTGTTGTTGTTGTTACTGTTGTTTTGAGAAAGGTTTTACCATTCTGCCTGACACGTCTTCTTTATTTCAGTCTTACTGATTCCAGACGATTTTAATCGTCTTATGTAACTGATTCCAAGATTTTAATCGTCTTATGAAGACTTACTACCGGAGCGGTTAGATATGGCCTCCATAAACCCTTTTATTATTGGAGATTCTTCCTGATTTCAGTATAATCGTTTGATTGTAGTCTGAGTGAAATGAAAATAATGTCTTCGTAGGAAAGCGGTTAACACAAACTTGCGTCATGCCGGTACTGTTCAAACTCAAGTACTAAGATTCACAGGACGTACTAACGCCACACTGCCATAAACCACACGCACCCAAATCCTTCCTGCCCACACCTCTATGTCAAGCCAATCCTTTTCTGCCTTCTTATAACGAATTTCCATGCATGTTCTTACCGTCACGCTGCCTCTCATACAATACATGTCTTCGCAGGGTGTAGCCATCCCTCCCGATTTCGCTTTCCATCATATTTCCATCCCTCCTACCCACTCTTTTCCACCCGGCCTCACCTTCTTCTACTTTGTTTTTCGCTAATCGAATATTTAATTGTTCAGTAACTAATGAACTAATCCACATGCGATTTTGTACATAAGATCAAAGCCTAAATACCTGCGAATAATCCTTACATTATTTTTGGCATGAAGGCAGTATTACCCATGCAGTCGCACTGAACTAGAAAAGTTGATATCTCAAAAAAATTCCACAGATAAGACTGATTTTTGACACACGCTTTCATATGAATGGTCGGATTTGTAATAAACTCATTGTAGGCTATCTGATGAACCACAAGGAACCTGAAACGACTTAAGCTGATGAAATGTTTTTGAACTGATCTGCTTGGGTTTGAGCATGGTGGAAACAAACAAGAACTATTGGAATTAATCTAAACTGACATGAATGGGTGTGGATGGACTTTAGCTTGTCTTAATGGACCTGCAGTAGTTTGAATGGATTTAACTGGAACCATACCGATATATCAGGATTGGAACTGACTTGAGTGGATCTGAATTTCTCCAACAGGGCTGAATGGATGTGAATGGCCTAAATGGTCGTAGCTGAGCTTGAATGAACCCAAATGGAAACGAGTTGTCCTGGCCTGGCGCGAATTGACCTGACTGCCCAAATGGGTGTGAGAGGAATCGGGGTTGAACGACGCTGGGGAACATACTTGGACCTTAATTACTGACTCTGGCTATTGTTTTTTCACCCTAACCTGGTCCAGATTTTCGTTTGTTTGTTTTTTCGGCTTATCTTACGTATCACAGTGGCAGATAAAGGCAGTGTTACTGATCTGCAGCCCCTTCATAGCAATACTTTGTGACATCATCGAGCTAATCTGTTAATATAAATCATCATTCAAGATCGGGAGATGACAGTTTTATGCCAAAGCCTATAACCCTGAACTGACCACATCTTACACAAACAGGCGGAAATTTATATGAAGGGCCTGAATGAGCTGCAAGTGAATGATCCTGAACTAATCTATTTGATATTAAGTGAACCTGAACTGACCTTACGGCTGTGGCGAGTGTAGGCTGAATGAAATCGTCAATTGTTAGTTGGCTTAAAGTACAGAGTTATTATTTCTGTCCCATCACATGAATGGTGAGAGTCTGTAACGGTCTGGATGGCATAGGTTTCTCTTTGAGCATTTGTATATCTGCCTGAAGTTAACTGCAATGGAATGCATGGTAGGTGCAGCCATGATCAAAAGTTCGTCGACAGACCTCTACTATAGTTTTGTCACCTTTACTTGGCCCAGATTCTCGACCTTTTGCAGTCTCTCTTCAGTAGCTTAGTAGCAGAATAAGTCAGTACTCTGCATCATTTCCGCCACACTTCTTCGTGTCTAGCACCATGTCTAATGTTAATCTCTCGTTATACCTCAGCACCGAAGATTGAGAGAGAGCAATATTAGGCCAAGTTAAAATTAACAGAGTATAACATGTGCCCTGCCGTCTGTATTTCTCATTCCGCCCCAGACGAGAGGGGATATCTTTCTTTCGCATAGCCCTTTGTTGTGTGCTATCTTTTGCTGTCACACAAAAATACTTCATGTAACACTTTCCTTTGCCACAGTCGGTGGAGAAGTGTCGATGAACTTTTGTTTATGGCTGTACTTGGCAGCCAAATAATTAAACGGATCTTAACTGCTGACTAGACCGGATTGGATGGGAAGGATTGGCATGGACCATAAGTAGCCTGAATGAACTGCTGAAGCAGAGGTGCATAACATTGCATTCATGAACCCCTTCAACACAGGACTTTCCTAGTTAAATAAAATCGTCTGAGGATTATATATATATATATATATATATATATATATATATATATATATATATATATATATATATATATATATATATATATATATATATATAATAATGTTGAAAAAGTTCATTCATTGCACCGTGAAATGCAAACTTAACTATGATTCAAAATAACATATAGATAAGACGAATTAAACATTAGAAACATAGGTCCCAGCGTGGTAAAATCCATAAAATAACATTTGAGTTATATCATTTGAAATACTGATATGAGAGTTACTGAATCTAGGAACACACGGCACATTAAAATAGTACTGTACTCTGTAAACGTTGCCAGGACAGTCTTGATCGTTAATTCTTTATCCATTCCCCAAATTGTGTCGCCCTCTGACAAAACTTCTCTGAATTACTAAAAATGATGACATGGTTGTAACGTCGCTTCATCGATTCGAAAATCCAGAAGCGAGAAAGAATCCTTGCTCGGGACTGTACCTTTACGTGATGGTCTGTACTTTACTGGGAGAGTCATTCTCTCTCTCTCTCTCTCTCTCTCTCTCTTATATCATTCTGTCTGTCATTTTATCGATATCTCTATCTACGTGTCTACCAATCTACTGTTGGCTTACATAGTGTGGGGGGCGGCCAGTCAAGACAAACAGACTCCAAGCATTTATGTCCCTACTCAATAACTACTCCTCATCCCTCAAAATACAACTCTCGTTTTTTACATCCTCTCACACCTTATCCCCCCATCTCTTTCTTGATCTCTCTCCTTTTTCCTACCACCAACCTCAATCTCGTACACTGTCTTGTAATTTTCAAATAACTATTTTCTTGGTTGTGTAAAGAAATATGTGCCATGGTTATCTAAAGAAATTATTCGTTGCAGTATAAACATAGCCGGAGATGTAAGTACAGTAAATTAGTGTGATGAATGAGAGGAATGGGAACGCCAGGGAGGACGGATATTATGGCTTGAAAACGAATTGAATTGATGAGGTCTGATCATCCAGCAGGGTGAGAGGTGTGTATAGAACAAATTGGAACTAGGATTTGTATTGGGAAATTTCTTGCTTTCCTGTTCTAATCCTTTACCTATAGAATTAGAATTATAGTCACAATATTCTCTCTAACAAACAACCTCGAATGAGCGACAAGGACTGTTGCTGTTTCCACTCCATTTACTTCTTTGACTCGTTATCAGTGATCTACTGCAGCAAGAAGTGCAGAGATTGGGGTAAGCCATACATCACCAGGGCATGGATGTGGATATTTTAAAAATGCTGTTCTGTAGACGATACCATACGATTGCTGAGAGCCTGATTGTGAGAAATGAGACTCTCTTCTAGTATGTTAGTTCGCCACACCATTAATTTGGATAACAGAGAAATAACAAGCGCTTCGCGGCCCTTTTGGGCTTCTCAGCACTTGAAAAAAAAATGAGAACCTTTTCTGAAAAGTGCTGCTGCAGAAATGAATGAAACTACACGGAAATGTCATTTCCGCATAATGTAACACCAATAGAGAGGGGTCAAAACATCACTTTAGACATTTTCAACCGACATAAATGTCAAGCCTGCCCATTTGTGACCTAATTCCAACCATCCGGCCAAGTTTCACTGAACACATATTCTAGTTCCCTGTGGTAACACACACACACACACACACACACACACACACACACACACACACACTATATATACAAGTGCTTTGCAGCCCTGTCGGGCCAAGCGCACTTGTCCAATTGAGAGCCATTTCCGAACCGCGCTTCGCTTTGCCTGCAACCAGCTATTTATGCGTCAACACAGGAGCAAGCGTTTCACTGCCCTACTGGGCCGCGAAGCATTTACTCCTGCAGAGACACATGAGACTCCATGGAAATGCCCCGCCGCATCTTCCGTATAACTCCGTAATGTAACACCAATTGGGATAATACGAGTAATTCGGGGCCAAAACACCCTTGTAGAATATTTCAGTTTACATGGAACTGAATTAAACCCATCTGTGACCCAGTTCTAACCTTCCTGCCAGGTTTCATTGAAACAGTTCTGGCTGTGACACACACACACACACACACACACACACACACACACACACACACACACACACACACACACACACACACACACACACACACACACACACACACACATTTAGTATATTAGATGATTCTCTGGCATGGTCCTTTGGGAAGAAATACTCTATTGCAATGTAGGAGTAGTTGGAGAAATTAAAAAAAAAAAAATCTCTCAATCGTCTGGGTAAAAATATAATGCGATGTACAGCTATTTAAGGTCATATTATCATAAAAGTTGATAATGCAGTGTAGATTTTGCTTAGGGTATTGAAAATTATGTAGCATGGTCGTCCCGGAATAAGTGAATTGTTTTAGAACTGAATGTTTAGAGAACTGTGTGCTGACGTTACCTTGGAAAATGTAGCTGGAGATTAACAGAAATGTGTGGGGGGGGGGGGAAATATGTACAGTATTGCAGTGTAGATGTAGGTAGCTTTATCGAGAACTGTTCGTTAGGGTTATTGTTACAGAAAAATATATTGCAATTTAAATACAACTTTCACTATAGAGAATTATGTCATAGTTATTTGAAAGCAAACTGAACTGTAATGTAAATATAGTTGCAGGAATAGAAAAGTTACGCAAAAAACTTATTGCACTGCAACATAGACGGTTACGTTAAAATAAGAAAGAAATAAAATGTGTTCTTGAGGTATGAAGAAATATGCTCCACGTCACGTGGGGGAAAACGTGCTGCAGTGTAGAATTAACTGGAGGTGTATTAAAAAAAAAAAAATTGTCATGATTATCTAGGAAGAGAACGAAAAATAAAAAAAAATGTATTTTAGGGAAATGAAGATCTGTGTGCCACGGTTATCTGGAAAAAGAATTGTTGCAGTGTAGATATTACCGGATGTATCGAGTGTCGTAGTGGCGGAGGGTGATGAAAGTGTACCCGTCCAGAGTACAAACATTGAGGCGTCAAGTGTCAATCGGCGCATGAAATCAAATCGGAGTGCATCCTAAGTGACTGATGTTATTTCGCAGAATATTAATCATTTCACTGCGATAACGTAACGTATTGTATGTTTTGTTATTTGTAATGCCAAACGATTGTATAAATCTCTGGAGAAACATTTACAGCCGGATTAGTTATATATGGCGTTCATTAACTTCTTCAGAGTTAGTAGTATATCCTAAGCTGAGTAAAATCTTCTGATGGTGGCAAGCATAAAATATAAAAAATACGTCACTGAAGATGTGTATGACTCACCATTAGGTAAATAATGTTGTTCCCTGGCTGCTGAAATACATTACTTATTTTTTCTCGACCATGAGGAGGTTAATGATGACAACATTAACCCATCGGTGTTCATTTTCGCTGCGTGTAGGATTTTGCTGGAAGTATACCTAGCGTGCCGCCCGCCCTTTCAGCCCACAGTGAGCACCAGTGAGTTAAAGAAACTTATGAATTTGCCCGTGATTAACCCATAAATGCCCACCGTTGCTGCGTGTGGAATATTGCTGGAAACGTACATAGCATACCTCCCTCTACCTTTTGGATCAGTCACGAAGCTAATTCTGCAGGTCCAAACTCTAGGTATCCCTCCTTGATTAACTTTGGTAATTACTCAGTTGTCTCTATAAACGGACACTGGAGGAAAGCTCAGCTTCTTTGACTCCCTCACAGATGAATAAGACTGTTTGGCGTTAGCTAATACAGCTCTATTCTATCCACCATGAGAGGTTTAATGGTCACAACATAAACATTTTCAGAATCCCATAACTCCAATTTAGCGAAGTAAAATTGTCTGGCGTTAGTCGGAATAGCTTACTGGAGCTGTACCGAAGATGAGGGATTTAATGATACCGGTATTAGCTCACTCAGATTTCCTGTGCCTATCGTAGAACTCAGTAAATCATTAGGCACTAGCTTGAATTACGTACTGGAGTTGTCCCGGCCATGAGAGTATAAAAAATTTGCTTTCAGTACTGCGTGTTTGGAAGTAAATGTTAATAAGGATAACAAGCAGAATATTATCCCTTAAAGCTTAGATAATAGCATATTCCGTCCAAACACAGGTGTTAGGTGTGCCTCGGGTGACGGCATATTTGCTTTAGGTTTGATGTCATTCCCATCTTCTATGGTAACCAGTACCTGATGCAGGTACAAGTATGTAGGAGGCAGGAGTAGACTGTAGCACCAGTCGAGCAGGGCAATACTCCCAAGGTGGATGGAAAGCTGATGCTGATGACAGGGAGAGCTGGAGCTCCCGTTTCATCAGTCCTTGGGACTAGGTCCCGACCATCCCCCTTTGCTGAACATTTTCAGTGTCTCAGTAACACAGAGAGTAGGCCAGCATGCTTTCCAATACAAGTTTCTCTAACTATCAACACCAAACTACATGCACAGTACACACCACACTTCCTTTTCAAAATTTTAAAAAAGGGCGTCGAATAACGTAGCCTCGGAGTCCCCAGGGGGGGGGGAACCATAAATGCCCCCACCTTCTGCCCCTCTCCCGGTGACGACTCAAGATGCCTGGAACCACCGTCTGACTCTCTTCTTCTTCATTTCTGCAACATTCGTGGCCTTTCCTCTAACTTTCGCTCTGTTGAGCACCACCTCTCCTCCTCTAAACCTCACCTTCTTTTTCTAACTGAGACTCAGCTGTCTGAGACAACTGACAACAAACCCTTTTCTGTATCCTCCTACTTTCTCTATACTCATTTCAAAGCCAAAGGTGGCTGTTGTGTATATATACACAACAACTTATCTTGCTCTCAAGAACTCGATTCTTCTGAATTATCTACAGTACACTCTGGCTTCGGCTTTCCTGTCATTCTCTGACTAAATATACCTGTGCTATTTACCTATCTCCTAATTCTACTGACTATCACAAATTCTTTGACTATCTTACTTCTACGATGGAACACATTCTATCCATTTCTCCTTTCTCTGAAATCTCCATTCTTGGAGATTTCAATGTTCTCCACCACCTTTGGCTCTTCTCTCCTTTCACTGATCCACCTGGTGAACAAGTCTACACCTTTTCTATCCTTAATGACCTAGAGCAGCTTGTACAGCACCCTACCAGTATACCTGACCGCCTTGGAGAGAGCTCCAACATACTTGACCTCTTCCTTACAACTAATCCGTCTGCTTACACTGTTAATCTTTTCTCTCCGTTGGGCTCCTCCAATCACAACCTTATCACGTTAACCTGTCCTATCGCTCTAGTACGGCCTGCAGATCCTCCAAAGAAACGTCGTCTGCGGCACTTTGGAGCTGCAGATTGGGAGGCCCTCAGGCAGTACTCCTTTGATTTTCCCTGGAATGATTATTGTTTCCATGGCCGGGAGCCATCTGAGTGTGCCTTGCACATTACGGAGGTTATTCTCTCAGGCATGGAAGCATACATTCCTTTCTCATATCCTTTGACTAATGCACGATAATCTTAGTTTAATCACCCTTGTTCTAATGCTGTCTGCAACAAGAAGAGGGCCTATAAAAGGTACAGGAGCCAACCCACCCCAGAATCACATCTTTTATACGTTTCTGCCTGGAATCGTGCTAAGTCTGTTCTTCGCTCTGCTAAAAATATTTCATCCGTACAAAATGCTCTCAACTCTGACTCGAATTCTTCCCGCTCCTTCTGGCACCTTGCCAAAAACCTTTCTGACAACACTACCTCATCATCCTTCCCTCCTCTTTTCTACTCTGATGGCTCTGTAGCTATTTCTTCTACTGATAAAGCAGATCTCTTTGCTCAGACTTTCTCCTCCAATTCCACCTTAGATGATTCCGGTTCTGTTCCTCCATCACTTCCCCCCCCTCTGACTTCCTCATGGCTGACATTAAAATTTCTTCAGCTGATGTATTTTCTGCCGTCACAGGCCTCAATACTAATAAGGCATATGGGCCTGATAGAGTCCCTCCTGTTGTTCTCAAGAAGTGTGCTTCTGTGCTTACACCTTGCCTAACAAACTTTCGCCTTTGTCTGTCAACTTGTACCTTTCCTTCTTGCTGGAAGTTTGCTTTCATTCAGCCAGTCCCAAAGAAGGGTGACCATTCTCAACCCTCTAACTATCGTCCAATTGATTTAACATCCTGTATCTCAAAAGTTTTCAAGTCTGTTCTTAATAGAAAAATTTTAAAGCCTCTTTCCTATCACAACCTTCTTTCTGATTGTCAATATGGGTTCCGTCAGGGACGCTCCACAGGCGATCTTCTCACATACATTTCAGACTCCTGGTCATCCTCCTTTCGGGACTTTGGCGAAAGCTTTGCCATTGCAATTGACATCTCAAAGGCTTTCGATCGAGTCTGGCATAAATCTTTAATTTCCAAACTGCCCTCTTCTGGTTTCTATCTTTCTATCTGTGCCTTCGTCTCTAGCTTCCTTTCTGGTCGTTCTATAGCCGCTGTTGTAGACAGCCATCGTTCTTCTCCTAGATCTATTAACAGTGGTGTTCCTCAGGGCTCTGTCCTATTACCAACTATCTTCCTTTTATTCATCAATGACCATTTAAGCTGTACATCTAACCCTATCCACTCATACGCTGATGACTCCACTCTTCACCTTTCCATTCGATTCCCATAACGTCCATCTCAGCAGTTACTTCAACAAACAAGGGATGAGGCTATGGCACACCTAATGTCTGACTTGGCTCGTATCTCTAACTGGGGTAAAAATAATCTGGTTGTTTTTAATGGATCAAAGACTCAGTTTTTGCACCTATCAACCCAACAAAATCTTCCACAGGTATACCCACTAATGTTTAATAATATTCAGCTTCATCCTGCATCATCATTGAACATGTTTGGGGTTTCATTTGCTTGGGACTTGTCTTGGAAAGATCATATTACATCTCTTGTAAAATCTCCCCGCTGAGGGGGGTCACCTTGATGTGGTGGCGGGGCTTGAAGTGTGGTTGGCGGTGCCACCTACTTTGGAGGCACGCCTACCTTTGTAGGGTTCGGTATCTGTCGGTCACGTGGACCACGCACCCCCTACATCACTGGTGGAGGAGGTCTGCTGGTGATGTTAGTCCCTGCCCATTTGCCACCTAGGGCGGGACTGTTACCTCCCCACGTGTTTGCCGTGCGTGGCGTCCCGTAATGCTAGGAGACGGGAGTCCTGGAGGTTGAGTGATGCTGCACGATGTGCCCTGCAGCTAGCAATACACCTCTTTGGTCCCTTATTCTGGCTAGACGGGCGGCCTGGTTGGGCCCGACCAGGTCAATCGGCTGGTCATGCATTGGCTAGGGTCAAGTGGGCACTGGGGGGCCTGGTGGCTCCTATCGTCCTGATGTCACCCTTGCCCAGGTCCCCCAGTGGTTACCCACGTATACTCTCCTGCTACCTCTGGGGTTGCCAATGGTGTTATCCATGGCATATGACCTCCCCTTGTTGGGCTCCATTGAGGGTGGAGGGGTGGGGGAATGAAGTTATTTTGTGTCAAAATATGGCAAAGAATATTCATAACTCTGTTGATGACGCTGGCTCTGCCCCCGGACATTCTTTGGACTCCTCTCTTATTGCCACCCTGGAGCCTTTCCAGGCCCTTGGGGACGTTCCTCTTGTTCCCCAGCGTTCTGCTGGGAGTAGAAGGAACTTCTGACGGATTGGTCTAGCTATGGAGCTCTCCCCAGAAAACACGGTGCCACAGTCTTTCAAAAAATATCCAGTCCTAAAATCCTCTGTAGGTGGATCAGTGAAAGAGATAGATATTTTTGAGTTATACCATGCAATTTTAGCAGCCTGTAAGAGAGAGCCAAAAATTTCATCTCAGGGGGATGGAAGCATCCTTATTGAGGTCTCCTCACTGGAAGAGAATTCCCGGCTGATGTCTTTGACCTCAGTTTCTGGTACAGAGGTTACATGCACTCCACACGCTACATTTAACAGATGTAATGGAGTAATATTTTGTCATGACCTCCTCCGGTACTCGGAGGCGCGATTGTTGGAGGAGCTGCGATCTGCTGGTGTGGTAAATGTAGAGCGCCTGCAGAAGAAGGTAGATGGTGTCTTGACTCCTACACCGACCTTGTTCCTAACATTTGACAGGTTGACCTTGCCTGCCTCTGTGAAGTTGGCTTGGCTATCACTTCCGGTGAAACCATACATACCAACCCCAAAGCGCTGTTTCCACTGCCAGGGATATGGACATGTCAGCCGCTTTTGCCGCCGTGCACAGGCTGGCATTCCTGGTGTATGTGTCTCCTGTGGTGGACTAAGTCATACCAATGACTGTCCAGGACCCCTTAAATGCTATCACTGTGGGGGTCCTCATGCTGTAAATTCTAAAAACTGTCCTCGCTACTGCCTGGAAAAGGAGATTTTGTATATTAGAACAACTGAGAGGGTTTCATTTCCTGAAGCTAAGAAGAGAGCCCAGACTCGCTTTTTCCAGCCGGGAGTTACTTATGCTGCTGTCCTTTCTGGAGTGTCAGTGCGGCGCCCTGTATCTCAGAGGAAGCCTCAACCCATTCTAGTGCCCTCTCCTTCGACTGGTGATTTGCAGATTGATGTCCCCAAGGGTAGTACTGTTTGTGAGACTGAACCTCGCCCACCTTCTAAACTTGCAGTTTCTCCCCACATTTCCGTGGCTGACGGCTTGCACAATTCTGTTGTGGTGGCAGATGTCCACACCGACCGAACTCCTCCTGTCTTACCCAGTGTGACCGAGGCTCCATCTGTACCTAGCAAACACCAACGTTGTTCGTCAGAGTCCTCTGAGACAGAGGACCGACCACCTAAGGTCTCTGTTGTCGACCCTTGTGTCGACCCCTCTCCTGTTCCTTCTGCCCCGCAGGCTGGGGAATTTAGCCAGGTGACAGCTGAAGCTGATGGTCCACATATGGTTCAGTCCCCACTTGGGGAAGTTGCTGGACAAATTGTTGGCGCTTCAGATCTAAAGCATAAGATGCCATCCTCAAATTATTCAAATCCTGTGGACTCTACTTCCACGTCTGGGACTTCTGGTGGGGGCACTGCCCGACCTAAACCTCCAAAGGCACCCCCCAAGCCACCTTCCAAACAAACTGGTATGCCCACTCCAAGGAGGAGTGTGGTAAAACATCCTTCCTCGTCCTCTCGTTTGCCCACAGATGTTCGACAGAGGGTGCGGGTTTCTGGTGCTGGGCAGGCCCCTGCGAAGGGCCTTCATAAGCATCAATCCAAACCCTCTCACTTGTCAGGTGTACAGTCCCGTACTTAGTCATCATTCCTCCATTATGGGTTCTATCATCCAGTGGAACTGTAGGGATTTACGTGCTAACTATGAGGAACTTTGTCATCTTGTTTCTCAATTTACTCCTCTGTGCATGTGCATCCAGGAGACCATGGTAGGTGATGCTGTTCCTTCTGGTCCTTCTGGCTACCATGCCTTTTATTCAGATCCTGTGCCAGGTCAAGGTCGTCATGGAGGTGCTGCTATCTTCCTTTGCGAGGATATTCCATACAGTCATATGGACATCTCTACTCCCCCGCAGGCTGTCGTTGTCCGGATGTTTTTACATCGGCAGTATACAGTTTGCAGTCTTTATCTACCTCCCAGTGCTGTTGTTGAAAAGGCGGATCTGGAACGCCTTATTCATGGCCTTCCTTCTCCCTTACTAGGAGATATGAATGGACACCATCCACTGTGGGCAAACAGTGAGGCCAACCCTCGGGGTGTCATGCTGGCCTCTTTAGTGGAAGATGAGGGGTTGGGCATTTTCAATGCTGATAAAATGACTTATTTCCATAGCCAGACTGGAACTTTTACTGCCATTGATTTGTCTTTGTGCTCAGCTGATGCAGTTTTAGATTTTACCTGGGATGTGTTGCCAGACCTATATGGCAGTGACCATTTTCCCTTACTTTTAACTGCTAGTGCAGGTGGACCTCAGCCACGTCTTCCTCGATGGCTTCTGGGTAAGGCTGACTGGCCACGTTTCAGGGAATTAAGTTCCACTTCCCTTTCTGTCAATGAGTTTGGCTGTCTCACCGAGGCAGTGTCATATTTCACTGACTTGTTGCACTCAGCAGCCCTTTTAACTATTCCAAGAACTAAAGGTCGGTTTCCTAAACGTCCGGTTCCTTGGTGGAACTCTGAGTGCAGTTCCGCAGTGAGAGCTAAACGAGTCGCCTTCTCTCGACTTCGTCATTACCGTGGGGATCCTCAGTATTTCGTGACGTATCAGAGGGCACGAGCTCATATGAGGCAGGTTTTAAAGGAGGCCAGGTGATCATCCTGGAAGGGTTATGTTTCCTCCATCAATTCGAGGACTTTCATCACCCAGGTGTGGAACCGGGTAAGGAAAATTTCAGGGAAATTTACTGCCCCCTCGCCTCCCGTTTTATCTGCAGCAGGTGGAACTGTGGTTGATCCTTTTGCTGTTGCAGAGATGCTTGCTGATCATTTTGCCAGTGTGTCACAGAAGGATGCGGATACGCCTTCAGCTTGCCACCGTCGGCGCCTAGAGTCTTGTGATCTCAGTTTTACCTCTGCTGGGGGAGAGCCTTACAGTGTTCCATTTTCAATTTCTGAACTCCAGGCAGCCCTATCGCAGTGCCATGACTCTTCTCCTGGTTATGATGATATTCCTTATGCCTTTTTAAGTCACCTATCTGATGAGTCCCTTATGTTTTTGCTTTCTCTGTTTAATAAGATTTGGTGTTCCGGGGAGTTTCCGGCTAGTTGGGGTGTTGCTGTGGTTATCCCCATCCCCAAACCAGATAAGGACCACCTACAGGCAACGAATTATCAGCCTATTTCTCTAACATCATGTATATGTAAAGTTCTGGAAAAGATGGTCAATGTTAGGCTTGTGTGGTTTTTGGAGAAAGGTGACTTCTTATCCCCTGCCCAGTTTGGTTTTTGAACAATGCGATCTACCTCTGATGCATTGCTGTCGATGGAATCTTCTGTCTGTGAGGCTCTCTCCACTAACCAACACCAGGTCACGGTCTTCTTTGACATGGAGAAGGCATATGACACTGCCTGGCGTCATGGTATTTTACTCTCTCTTCATGAGTTTGGTCTTCGTGGACGCTTGCCTATTTTTATTCAACAGTTTTTATCTAACTGAATTTTAAGGGTGCGAGTGGGAGGAGTGCTTTCTAATGCCCGAGCACCAGAAGATGGAGTACCACAGGGGTGTATCCTTAGTGTTACTCTGTTTGCTGTAGCCATTAACAGCATCATCAGTGTACTTCCTGATGGTGTACGAGGATCACTGTATGTCGATGACCTCTCAGTTTCCTTCACCGAGTCTAGAATGTCTCTAATAGAGAGGAAGTTGCAGCTGGCTCTCAATAGAATTTCTGACTGGGCAGAAACACGCGGTTTCCATTTTTCTTCAGCAAAGACAGTGGCTATACATTTTTGTCATCTTCGAGGGTTTCACCCAGACCCTTACTTGTATCTCTATGGTAGGAGAATATCCTGTGTGGAAGAGACACGGCTTCTGGGTCTTCTGTTTGATAGAAGATTAACCTGGGTTCCCCATATTCGTTCTGTTAAGGTGGCTTGTCTTAAAGCTTTAAGTCTTTTGAGGGTTTTAGCTCATACCTCTTAGGGTGCTGACCGTCAGACCCTCCTCCTCTTGTATAAGTCTCTTATTCTTCCTAAACTTGAATATGGGTGTGAGATCTACTCCTCTGCAACAGATACCCGCCTCCGGTTGTTAAATTCTGTGCATCATGCTGGTGTACGTCTGGCAACCGGGGCATTCAGATCATCCCCAATTCCAAGTTTGTTGGTAGATGCTGGTGTACTTCCCTTGGACTTGCGGCATCAGTTGCTAATGATGAGGTGTTGGTATCGTCTTCATCGCATTCCAGACTCAATTTCATGTGCCATTGTCTTCCAGGATTCCCAATCTTCTGTTTTTGAGACCCGTCCTAATTTCCCAAAGCCACAGGGTCCAGTCTGTTATGCTAGCCCTCTCTGTCCCAAGACTGGCAATTTGTCCACGTCGGATCCCAAGGGTGGGTTCTTGGCTACTCCCTCGCATGACATTTTGTAGGTCCGTTGTTGGAAAAAAGGGATCACTTCCCTCTCAGGTGTCCCACTCTCTCTTTTTAGAACATGCCTCCATTCATGAGGGTTCTATCCCCGTCTACACTGACGGGTCTAAGACTGATACTGGAGTAGGATTTGGTGTTGTCTTCCCTTCATTTAGTAGGGGTGGTAGCCTTCCTGGCATTACTTCAGTGTATACGGCAGAACTGACTGCAATTTTATATGCTGTTAAAATCATTTTTACTCTCCCCCAATCCGTTTTTGTGATTTTTAGTGACTCGCGTAGTGCTTTGTCTGCACTGGAGTCTTTTAATGCATCCCATCCATTGGTTTTATCAATTTTAGAATGGCTTTTTCTTCTTGGCCGTCGTGGCCACCGTGTAGACTTCTATTGGGTACCTGCACATGTTGGTGTGCTGGGCAATGAGAGGGCAGATATTTTAGCTAAAGCTGCATCTTCTCAACAGCCCCCAACCGACTACCCACTTCCTGTTACTGATGTAACACCTTACTTGCGGTACGCAATTCGTTCGTGTTGGCAGAGACACTGGGATGGTGTTTCTCATAATAAACTAAAAGAATTTTTCAGAGAGTGGTTGTGCCAAGGGTTCTTCCCTCTATGTCTCGGCGACTGGAGGTGGCTCTTGCTAGGCTTCGCATTGGGTATTCTCGGCTTACACATGGGTTTCTCATGTGTGGTGAGACTCAACCGTACTGTGATGACTGCCTTGTTCCCCTTACTGTTCGTCACTTGCTGGTCGAGTGTCCGAGTCTGGGGGACCTGCGTCAGAGGTTCCTTCATAGGCATGGGGTGGCAGATGGTGCCTACTGTTTGTCCTCGATGCTTGGTGAGGCCTTTAATGATTTTACTGATGTTTTTAGTTTTCTTCAGGAGGCAGGCATCCTTCCATTTTTATAAATAATTGTTATTTTATAAACTCTTCTTTTATTATTTTTAGTGTTTTATTCCTGCTAACAGATATTAACTTTATTTTGAATAGGCACTTTTTATTTTGCTGTGTCTTTTACCTTCTCATCCGGCGGCATATGACCCTGGCAGTTGCACCGCCAGATTTTAATTATTTTTAATCAATCAATCAATCTTGTAAAATCTGCATCCAAGAGATTGGGTGTGTTAATCCGACTCCGTTCCTTCTTTACCCCTGCACAATTGTTGACTCTACTGTATACAGGGGTTTTATCCGCCCCTGCGTGGAGTACAACTCTCATGTGTGGGGAGGCTCCCCACATACAGCTCTTCTCAATAGGGTGGAGTCAAAGGCTTTTCGTCTCATTAACTCTCCCCTTCTTACTGACTCCCTTCAACCTCTGTCTCTTCGCCGCACTGTTGAAATTTTATCTCTTTTCTATCGCTACTTTAATGGTCACTGTTCCTCTGAACTGTCTGCATGCATTCCTCCACCTCTACAACGGGCACGTAGCACCCGTCTAGCAGCAAACTCTCACCCCTTTTCTGTCCAGGTCTCTAATGCAAGAGTTAACCGTTACTCTCAGTCCTTCATTTATGAAACAGGTCAACTCTAGAACTGTCTCCCTCTGTCTGTATTTCCTGCTTCCTATGATCTCCAATCTTTCATACGCAGTGCGTCCAGGCATCTCGAAATGAATGGATCTTGAATTTGCCTCACTCTTGTATTTTGTGTTTCTCTTGGAAGGAATAGTTTTACGGGCTCGTTGCCTTTGGTTCCTTCTTCCTCACATTAAAAAAAAAAAATGCCACTGTACCTCAGGAAAAAGAAGTGCTAGGATTTATGATTTCTAATTCCGCATAGTCCAGTTCGCTTGCTACCGCCACCAGCCACCAGTCCCCTGCCTCCTCTACCCCTGCCAAACCTCCCACTATTGTAAGGAATGGGATGAGTGAAGCTGAGATTTGGAGGAACTGACGGAGACTATCATCAATGCCGACAATGCCTGAGAAGTACTCAGAGTTACGTGTCCAGGCCACCCTCCTGTTCCTGCTACCATAGTTTTTGCCACTACTCGAGTGACCCTGCAGAGCCTGAGGACTTCCCCTGCGCTTCTAATGCCTCGGGAGAGTCCTCTGAAGCGTCAGACTCAGAGAATAAAGATCGGACGGTCAGAAGTCGCACGCGACATGAGTGCCGTATTACTAGTATGCCCCTCCCCCAAGCCTCCTTCGCAGCGCCCTCGAGGTGCCCACAGGTCACCACCGTCTCACAAGCATCCACATCATTCCTGCATGGTACATTGCAGGTACGTTAGGAAGCATATATAAGTGTACATTTGTCCATCCATCCATCCATCATCCAATCCTACGTTGCCTCATGAGGAACGTAGGAGCCCGGGGCTAGGAAAGTTGGTCCTGGCATTTAAGATGAGAGTGACCAGCCTCACTCATCCCTGAGTGGCATTACGTGAGCAATAAACCCCAACCACCCCTTGGATATAAACCTTCACCGGCTCAATCCGATTGGAGCACCTTTATTACCCACTAAACAACCAGGAGCCAAATTATGGTTACCACTCAGCGTAGTAAATGGTTTCCTGGTGTACATGAAACTGTTTGGCTTGTCACTCAGTGTAGAGTCACCCACAGGCAGAAGGAAGAGGAAAGAATGAAGGAAGGAAAGACTCAAGAGGGAGTGTAAAGTCACCCGCAGGCAGAAGGAAGAGGAAAGAATGAAGGAAAGAAAGACAGAAGAGGATGGATGGAAAGAAGGATGGAGGAGAGGAAAGGGCAGACGCCCGAGAGCAGCACTACATCAAGTGAGTGGATGGTGAGCGCCCCCACCTATTTGTACATGAAGAAAAGAAAAGAAAAAAATAGTAGTATAGAAAAGTTAGGAAACTTTCCGTGTAATGAGTAAGTGTTTTTACGGAAATAACGACTGCCATTCATTTAGTGAAGGAAGATTATAAAAAATGCAATATTCGTAAGTTATAGAAGATAAGGAAAACTACTGTATGTTATTGAAATTAAGTGTTATGACCAAAACAACCACCTGGAAACGAGTACGATTCCTGTAGTGAAGTAAGACTGTAGAGAAGAGAGTACCGTACACGGGAGCTGTTAGAAGGTAAGGAAAACTACTGTATAGAATGTAAGTGTAATGACCAACAGTACCATTCCTGGAGTGAAGTAACTACTTTGTGTAATGCGCTAGAAAATGGGTAAGCTGTTAGAAAGTAAGGAATCCTACCATACTGTATAGAATATAATATTTCTGACCAAGAGCGCCATTCCTATAGTGAAGAATTTAGATAAATGTTTTATACATAAACTGTTAGAAAGTAAGGAAAACTGTGGTATACAAAACGAGTGTTAGACTGAAGGTAAAATTGATCTTTCGGGGCAAGTACTGTACTGTTGTTTTGTATCCTAGTGTATAAACCATGACATAGAAAACAAAGCTCGAGTGAAAATGAAACTGACCTTGCAGTATACATAGAAATAACTGTTGTGACAAAAAACAGTTTAGAATTTAGTGTCATTCCTGTAGTGAAGTAAGAATTTAGCTAAGTTAGTGCCATATATTTATGTAAGGTGCTAGAAGATAAGGAAGACTACGGGAATAACAATGAGCTTGAATGAAAATGAAAGTGATCTTTTGTGGCACGGGTATAAAAAACGTGTTTAAGTGAAAGTGAAGGTGAGTTTTTGCAGCAAGTACTATGTATTGTAGTGCATAAACCTTGGTATTTTCCTGTCCCACACATCGGTTGACAGGGTGTCACGCTGGAACAGCCGGAAGAATTGGGCAAATAAAATGAGCGAGACGCACATACACGGTGTGATAATTCATTCACTTGGCAGTAGTAGGTGCAAATAAAAATGAGTGGGAAGGTCTTGTGGGACAAGAGAGAATGAGCAGGACAGCCCCATCCGGCAACGGCTGCCGCTGCCTGTGCTGCCAGGCAGCCCTAGCCACTGACTCGTGCACTTATCCGAACGTAGTCTCGCCATGACCTCAAAAGTTACCCCTATTCGTCACCTTCTCATACACATTGCCCCTGCCTGAGTCCTGGGAACAATTGCAATGGAGAGATGAAAGATTGGGGAGTATACAGGTCTATTATTGAATGTTCTGGTTGGTGTAATTACTGGTATATGTTGGTCTGAAAACATGTACTTTTTATGGAAAAATGCCCATATGCAAGGAGCACCGAGCCAGATTTATGCCCGGGCTTTATGGGTTAAACCCTTCATTACAGTAATGTCTTATTACATTCTTGCTAACTCCTTTGATTATATTCAGTTCAGGAGCGATCCTTCCCCCCCCCCACACACTCCACAGCGTGTGCAAAGAGTGGGACAAGACACACCCTTTGACCAGGAGGAGTAGGAGGAGGAAGGAGAGAAAGTGGTTTCAGAGAACTCGTTGCCCGTTGGCAGCAACCACAAGGCGGTACAGAAAAAGGTTTTAGGGCTAACCACTGTGATATAATGGAAATAATTTTAGGACTAACTTTTACGTTTCTGTGAGCCTCTAGGTTTTGCAGAATATCCTGATGTGGAATGGATCTACGTAGCTGTGCTGTACTTTTTTTTAGCCATAGGGTTAGATACATTCATTCATTCATTCATTGCCAGACGCCATGTATCCCAAACGGGGTGGTCAAAGGCTTAGAGTTAATTGTTTTACAGGGAGGGGCACTAATCCTCCACCAACCCCACTTGACACGTAGGGAGAACTAGCGCTAGCAACTGCGTGATTACAGCAGCTTACCAAGCACTAAAGCAGTCGCCAGTGTTGAATAAAATATCTGATAGCAACAAGACTAAAATATCAGAAGACGTCATTGTATCGATGGGGCTACCACAGTGTGGCTGAATAAAACCGTCTGGCGTTAGCTGATATAGAATACTGAAGTTGTTCCGACCATGAGAGGGTTAATGGTAACATAAACCTCCGTCGGGCTGATTCTTTTTAAGGTAGTTTGACTTCCATGAATCGTTGTTTTATTAACACTGCTGGTTCCTTGAAAGCAGTGATAAGAAACAGGGAAGTGAGTATGGAAGTGAAAAAGTTACTTCATGACAGTATTGTGATACCAACTCTAACGTATGGAAGTGAAGCTTGGACGTTGTTGGAAGGACACAAGTCAAGAGTGAGAGCAGTGGAAATGAGTTATTTAAGAGGAGCCTGTAGAATCACATGGAGAGACAGGCTGACAAATGAGGATATAAAGGAGCGTTGTGGTGTGGATGTGGATGTGATAGGAAGCGTTAGGAGGAATACACTGAGGTGGTTTGGCCATGTAGAGAGGATGGAGGGTGAAAGACTGACGAAGAGAGTGTATGTGATTGAGGTGGAGGGGCGGAGAGGGAGTGGGAGGCCGAGGATGAGATGGAGGGATGGGTTGGAGAGGTATATGAGAGAGGGGGGTGTGAGTTGGAAGCAGGGCAGTGAAATGGCGAGGGACAGGGCGACGTGGAGACGATTTGTTTGTGGCCACACTGAACCAGATTGAGGCGTCTGGCAATAGATAGATAGACAGATAAACCGCACTTTATATTAGACTTGCAGTGTGGCCCATGCACATCTTCATTGTGCTTCCTATAAGGTCTGCAACGTGGCAAGGGTTAACTCTAAGACTCCAATGACTCACTAGCTAAATAAAATCTGATATTAACTAAAGATTCAACCAAAGTTGTTCCTGCCTTGAGTAGGTCTATATAGTAAAGTTCTGTGAAGAGTTGTTTGGCAGAGCGGAAAACTGTATAACTTGATTGATATAATGTTCATGAATCATCAGTAAAACTTTTGCACTTCAAAGGACCTTGCATTAGTTTCGTCCGGCACGGATGAGCATCTTTGTATAAGTTACATTTCAAAACTTAAAAACAGAAGTGATGATAACAAGAACGCACAAAGGAAATAAGACTGTAGGACCTACTCGTATTACTGTTTCATCCTTTAGGTGAAGGACATCGTTTTTATATTAATTATCCTATCTCGTGATAATTTACTTCAACTTAAGAAAGATTATTTTTTTTAATGTAATGATGAAAGAACTAGAGGCAAAATGCCCGTGAGTTATCAAGAAAAACATAATAAAAGAAAGCCGGAATCAAATTCCATTTATTTTGAGATCCCTGGATACATTGCATTTAAAAGATTGCTGGTCATAGGCAAAAGGAACACATATTAAGGGAGACAGCTCCAGAGTTGACTTGTTGCATACTTGAATGACTGAGATTATTGGGTAACTCATGCATTAGAGAGCTGGACAGAAAAGGGGTGAGAGTGTGCTGCCAGACGGGTGTTACGTGCCCACCATTATGGTGGAGGGATGAAAGCAGTCAGCCCATAAGGGCAGTGGCCATTGAAGTAGCGATAGTAAAGAGAAAGTTGTTGGGGCCAGTGACAAGAGTTGATGTACGAAAAGCCATTGACGTTACACCATTTAGATGAGTTGTATGTGGGGAGTTCCCCCAATGTACCGAACACAGGGGCGGTGGCTCAATCGGTAGAGAGTTGGCCTGCAGTCCTGACGGACCCGGGTTCAAATCCCGCTGAGGCAGGGAACAGTTTAAGGATTTGCATTTCATAAAAATCAGACTTTACTGATCTACCAGAAGACCCGCTGACATGTCGTAAAAATATCCCCGCTAATACCAATACATCAGTCCTATATGAGACAGCCCTAGCATGTATTCAGTATGGACGATGGGTGTTAGCGCCGAAGTGGTGACATGTAGAGGTGTGCGGTACGTAGGAGGACTACTGGGCCTTGAAATCAGGCTGTGAAGCCTATGCCCAGAGTCGGTCACATAAAAAAACAAAAAAATAAAAAAATAAGGCCTTATAAGGCCAACAGCTGTGCATAGGTAAAGAAAGCATTGAATCGGCTGGGCATGCCTAACTGCCTATTCTCTTCGAAGCCAGATTTGCAGTGGAGAAAATAAAATTTTTCTATGATAGGTTCCGAGAAAACGAAACCCCACGGATAAGGTAGGACTGAGCTGTGTGTTTCTAATATTAAGAGATATTCTTGTGGACGATACTGACTGGTTGAAAGATGTAAACACTGAGATTTTGTTTAAATTTTTTTTTTTTTTTAACCTGATGATAAATGATAGCCAAGTCAGAATTTCAGAGTGCCATAGCCTCATACCGTGACTGCTGATTGATGCTGAGAGAAGTAGGTTGAAATGTGAAGGACGGAGTCATTCGCAAAAAACTGAATAGGGTTAGCTGTGCACTCCAGAAAATCATTGATGAGTAGATGGAAGAAAGTTG
>NC_136991.1:34086220-34118720 GCF_032717465.1 Coenobita brevimanus | reverse complement strand
ATGGAATGGGTATACGATATAAATATAGCATATTCTAAAGTCATTTTTAAGTGTTTTGTGTCACTGAGTTATGATTCAATCTCTCCAATAACCTTATACTACTAAAATTCAAACACTAACATTTCGATCAAACAACTTTTCAATTGTAATAAACTAATGAATTATATATATATATATATATATATATATATATATATATATATATATATATATATATATATATATATATATATAGATAGATAGATAGATAGATAGATATAGATATAATATATAGATATAGATATACAGATATAGATATATATAATATATATCTATATCTATATCTATCTATCTATCTATCTAACTATATATATATATATATATATATATATATATATATATATATATATATATATATATATATATATATATATATATATATATCGATCATTTCCTGTGGCACCCCACGGGATGCATAGGGCCTCAATGAAATCTCTCCACCAATATTTGTCTCTTGCCATCTCCTTCAGGTCCCACCAACACTCTTCTCCTGCTTCTTTTTTCATTGTCCTCAACCAGGCTTCTCTCGGCCTACCTCTTCCTCTTCTTCCTCTAGCAGTCCACTTTGGCACATCTTGTATTAAACTACCTTCTTTTCTGTATATGTGCCCCAGCCACTTCTAGCGAGACAGTCTCACATATTCATTAACTGGTTCCACTCTCGTAATATCCCTTACTGTTGCATCTGTAACTCTGTCTTGCCACTTTACCCCAAGAATCCTTCTCAGTATTTTATTCTCAAATCCTAATACTTTCTGATCTGTTGCAATTGTACTGTACCATGACTCATGCCCGTAAATTAAAATTGGTCTAACCATGGACTTGTAAATTTTCACTTTAGTATGTACCGAAAGCATATTATTATTCCAAACAGATTTCAACATTCCAACTGCTCGCCAAGCCTGTCTAATCCTCTCCTCAATTTCATTGTTTAATGACCCATTAGAATTAGATGATACAATCGTTCCCAGATATTTAAAGTTTTCTACATTCTTCACCACATTATTCCTAATTACACAATCGATTTGGTTCTCCACATTTATATTAATAATTTCAGTCTTTCCACAATTTATTACCAATCCCACTTTTTCTCCTTCCTCCACCAGACAATCAAGCACCCTCTGCATTTCGTAAATACTTCCGCAAATCAGTACAATATCATCAGCATATATATATATATATATCTTTGCAAAATGGGAGGCCATGGCCGCATGCCCCCCCCCCCTCGATACTCCACTGGTCTCAGTTAATCCCTTCAGTCTTTTAATCTCCTTTTTTCTGTCTTGCTACCTACATACGGTTTTGTACTACTTATCATTATGTCAATTGCTAGACGCCTTACTCACGTAATGTTAGCCACAAACAACTCACCTCTATGCCCCCCCATATTCTGCCATTTGACTGCCCTCCCTCCAGTTCACAAACCCCCTCACTCGTATATCTGTTCACTTCATCCCTCCATCTCATCCTTGTCCTCTCCCTCCTCCTCCTCTTCCTCTGCACTTGACGCACATAAACTCTTTTGGCAAGTCTTTCCTTCTTCATCCTCGCCACATGGCCAACAGTTTCAAAGCATTTCTTTTAACATTTTCAGTCACATCCACAAACACTCCATTAATTCTTTATTTTTCTGTCTGTCTGTATACAGCGTCTTATACTTCTTAAAGGAAATTTCGTGCAGTGAAGTGGGGTAAACTCCTTCTCCACGAGGACGTTTTATTTTTGTGTTATTATTGGTATTTCAAGATGATTATATTCTGGTTATAGGAAGCTTATTGAGCTGGAGGGGTTAAATTTAACCATCATTAACCCATTAAGTATTACACGCTCTTTTTAGGGTGAATAAAACCCTGTAGAAGAAATAGGAATGTACCAAAATGAAAGACTGCCAACATTATCACAATGAAGCAGAATGGTCTTCACACATAGTACACTGACGGATTTCTGAATCCGTCAGTGGCAGATCGCCATGACAGTTAATGAGTATGCAAGGACATTGGACCCTGAAACTTGTGTGTTCGTGTGATTTGACCTTTGATACCATAAATCCCTTTAGAATACCCAATAAAGAAAATGGAAAGGTATCTGGGGGTAATTGCCTAATGAACAATTATGCCCAGATTCATGGAAAGAAGCCAATATCCACCCAATTCCGAAGAAAGGAAGTTCGTCTGACCCCTCTGATTACAGACCAACAACTGTCGCATCTTCTCTTGGTAAGGTATTTGAAACTTTAATTAATAAGCACTTTGTTAAACATCTTGAATCCAACAACTTAATTAGTGATAGACAATATGGTTTTCGCCACGAAAGATCCACCATTAACATACTTAATCTCCCAACTCATACCATCCATCAATCAATTGATCTACATGAAGAAACTCATGCAGTAGCTCTTAATATTTTAAAGCTTTCGACAGAGTATGGCACCGTTCCCTGCTGTCCAAACGCCCTTGCTATGGACTAATGTCTTTTGTTCCTTTGATTTCTTCATATCTTAGTGACAGGAAAAAAAGAGTAAAAGTAGATGATGTATATTCCAATTTCCACTCAATTAACGCTGGTGTGCCACAGGGATCAGTTCTGGCGCCAACCCTCTTCTTGGTTCATATTAATGATCTCCTATCCGTCACCCACAATCCCATCCACTCATATGCAGATGACTCAACACTACATAGTTCATTCACACTCAGACACCCATTTACTAAGTCTAATATTCTTACCCCTCAACTCGGTACAGCCCTCTCCATAAATCAAGACCTATCTACGATCAGTAAATGGGGACAAAACAATCTTGTCTCTTTTAATGCTAGTAAAACTAAATATATACAGTTTACTAATAGACAGATATTGCCAGATTCGTTCATTACCTTCAGTGCTACTAATATTCCCATCTCCAAAAGTATTGAAATTCTTTGCATCTCACTTAACAATTCCCTCAGCTGGACCTCTCATGTCAGATCACATGCTAAAACCGCCTCAAAGAAACTTGGATTATTGTATAGAGTCCGTAACTTCTTCGCTGATGAGCAGTTAGCTATAATTTATAAGAGTCATGTGCGCTCTCAGCTTGAATATTGCTCACCCTTGTGGAATGGATGTGGAGAGGTTGCATTAAAACAACTAGACAAAATTCGGAATAAAGCTGTAAGAATTATTAACATCCCTGCCATTACAAATAAACTACCTCCCCTGCAAGTAAGAAGGAATGTTGTCCCCCTTGCATTATTTTACAGATATTTTTTTGGCAAATGCTCAGACGAAGTTGCGTCCATGGTGCCACCTCTCCATGCCTTCCTTCGTGCTACACGGGCATCTGGTAGTGCTCATGACTGGAATGTCACTCAGCCATATTGCAGAACTTCTGCCAATCAGAATTCTTTCATTCCCCGAACTGCATCTCTCTGGAACTCGCTTCCCCAGAGATGTTTCCCTCCAAATTTCAACCCACAGCTGTTCAAGTCCAACTGTTACAGATATTTTATGAACAGAGGACACCAGTAATCTAGTGTATGGATTATTTTTTTTTAATCATTTGTTTTTCCTTCCTCCGTTCTGTTATTTAAAAAGAAAAAAATGCCACGTTTGAAACTAATTGGCAAAGAAATAAAGGAACTGCACCAAGTTGAAAATGTGTGGAAGAAAAACAGAGAGAAAAATGAAAGAAAAAGAAGAAGAAGAAACATGATAAAGGAGAACTTTGATACCCTACTTGCCCTTTCATTATTTTAAGAGGAAATCGTTATTAATGTTGGAGGGGCGACCATCAAGGTTCCTACCTTGCCTATGCCGTGGTCCAGAAGATGTGCCACTTTGCAAAAATTCGTGGTATTAGGTAAAATAATATAGCATTTTCCCTTCCATTGGCTGCCCTCACCCTTGTAGGGCTGGAAAGTCACACTCTGCCCAAAATCTTGCCCGACTGAAGATCTACCCGCGTGCATAATTTTGTTTTCTTAGGTAAAAAGAACTATGGCCGTACATGGCAGCTTTGGTCATGACCCTATGAGGCCACCCACTGCCATAGGACGAGGCAGCTTCCATTATCCCACCCTGACTAAAAGTGGCCCGAGTGAAGGTCTATATCAAATTGCAAATTTCATGTTCCTAGATTTAAATAAATAAATAAATAAAACCATACATAACAGCTCTAGCGGAGACACCCAATGGCCTCCACACCCTCTCCCCCAGTGGAGGGGGACTCCGTCTCCCCCTCTACCTTAAACCTGGCCGGATTTGAAGCTCTATCGCTCTGCAAAATTTTGTGCTTCTATGTAAAAGAAAATGAACATGGCCACACATATCTTTGGCTGTCACCCCTTATCCCGCCATCTGTAAAGCTTGGCTTGAGTGAAGGTCTACCAATATGCAAAATTTCTTGTCCCTAAGTAAAAATTATGTCCGTGCATAATGGTTTGGGGCAGGACCTCGGGGGGCTTCCTGGGGGGCTGTGTCGAGTATATCACTGTGCTTAAAACATGATCTGAATGTTGGTCTACCAGTATTAAAAAATGTCTATTTCTTGCCTGAAATTTGAGGTCATGCATAATGGCTTTGGTAGGGAATCCCCTCCCCTCCCAACAGGCGGGGCCCTCAGGGATCCCACCCTCTCTAAACCCTGGCCTGATTGAAAGTTTACCACACTGCTGAATTTCATGTTCCTAGATAAAATTTATGGTCGTGTTTAGCATCTTTGGCCAGGACCCTTAGGCCCAAACTCAGGTCTCTGTTTTGAACTCGATCCTTGGTTTAAAATATAGATTACAGCAAAGTCCCAGATCACAACTATCCATGACTGGATTTTGAGCAGTTGAGGCTGGTTTAGTCCATGCGTGGTTTATATCGCCTCGTGGGGTCATACTGAGGGGAGATCGAGGCAGGCCATGTCAACATGAACACGAGATTATTCTTTCCAAAGCTTTCTACAGATTGAAGAGTTTGTGGAGAGGCAACTGTTCCTTGACATACGTGATAATATCATAGAATGTCAAACTTCCTTGTTCTATCTGTTTTGCAAAAGCTGTGCAGACAATAGCGTATTATTATGATAACTTATTTTGCTGTCATAGAACTTTGTCAATTGTGTGTTGTTATCGTACTTCTGTATATTTGTCAGCTGTGCAAACAGTAGCCTATTATATTCCACCGTACACACTGTTCGTCTGTATGTATCATAAAACTGTCAGTTGTGCAAAGGGCAGCCTAATATTACTGTAGGTTACTTTTCTTGTATGAACGTTAGCATAAGTGATTATAATTTCCTAGTACCCCAAGTAGATACATTTTATCAGAAATTTAGATGTTCCAGAGAAGCACAAGTAATTTAAGAATGCTATTTGCAAATACCCTCCTCCCCAGTCATGCAGTAAGACCAGTGCGGTTTGACATAATTTGTAGCATTCTCTAATACTTTTACATCGTATCATTATTGAAGGTCTGATAATGGCTACCACAGTGAAAAATGTAAGATTATTAACCTTTCGCGCGAATAAGTTAATAAGTCTCGTGTGCCATGACTCACCTGCTTTTCTCCCCTCCCCCCCGCCTGCTCCAAATATGTGTATTCTTGGCTTATTTTCACCACCCAAACATATTTATTTTGACACAAAACCCACATATTCCTATTCGTTGATGTTTGTTCTACATGATCAGAAAAAAAAAAAAAAAACACGCTATACATACGTTAGGGCCGTGTGAATAAACATTCAAGAGCATACATTTCACTTCCCGACATCATAAGTCAAATGTTTACTATGGTACTCAATCACTACATGTTATACAATCATTGGAAAGAGAATTTTATTAGCTTTCGAATGTCGGAGGTCCCAGTTTGATACGAGGTACGGTGTTCGAGTAATAAACGAAAAAGTATAACCCATTTCCGACAGACAACAGATTTTTTTATTTGGGAAGCTCTAGTGAAAAACTTTTCATGCCACTGTCATGTTTTTATTTTATCAGCCTATGCAGAATTTAATTGGCTTTCATTTGAGCCCAAACGGTGATCCTAGGCCTCATAATTTTTGAGAAAAATGCAAAAACCTACGGTGCACCCATGCTGTGTCGTGACTGCATGGCAGTTTCCTGCCTTCCTCTAAGCTACTGCACGTATTTCACCAATTCTTTGTACACTAGATATGCACACTATAGTCACCTTATTCACTGTCACTATTATTATAGCTGAATACTCACATTTGGTGCAGGGTAGAGGCAGTGTAGTTGATTAGAAACAGTAGCATAGCCTAATCTTCTTTGGCCATCGGTTGATAACGACCATGATTGCTTCACAAACACCAAATATCCTATTGCAAATGCCAAATCTAATCACAACAGTGCCCAAACACTATACACAAGCACTACTGGTATAGTGAAATGTGTTGCACGGTTGGGACGGGAGTAAGAGTGGAAATTTAAAGGGACTGAGCCGCGCATTACCTTCCCCATTCACAGCTCATTTGGTACTGAATAACCTATCCGCTCTCTTGCTGGTATCGGGACCCACAGTTGCCAACTCATTACTTTTGACAAGGAGCAGGGAAGCTATAACGCCTCCAAAAATGATGCCGATTGGCCAAAAACTTTTCCTCTGACAAAAGTTTTTATGCTTTAATGACGCCAAAAGTGTCAATGAGTATAGTCGTATCCACACCCACATGACGACAAACGTGTCATCGTGTACGAAGGGGTTAAATTCACATAGAGCAGAATGATATAAAGTGATAGCTGTGGTAATACAGAAATAATTGCAAATATAAAGTGTTTTGCACCCAACAGTACACCAACTATTATGTTTACTACTTAAAGTTATTGCATTATTCATGAATAGTCATGGATTTCTCTTTTTATTCGCTTGTGCTATAGTGATATTTCACTAGATACTGGATTATTTCTTGTCGCATTCATGCACTAACTGGGCAGGGAGCGATTTTTCTTTTCCTGTAGAGGTCGTTCTCCCCGCCACATTCAAATCACAGTCAGGCTAAAAACGAGTGATGATTGGCTGTGATCATGGTGTCTGATTTCTTCTTTCTCTCTTTTTTTTTTTCACAAAAGATGAGCAGAAGGAAAAAAAATAAATTTGAATAATAATACATTCTGCAGATTACAGGTGTCACTCATTCATGAAAAATCTGTAATAGTTGGACTTAAAGTGCTGTGGGTTGAAGTTTGGGGAAAACTTTTCTGGTAAAGCGAGTTCCAAAACGATGCAGTTTGGGATATAAAAGAATTCTGATAGGCAGAAGTTATGCAATATGGCAGTGTGAGAGTTCAGTAATGAACGCTACCAGATACCTGTGATGTGGGGGGGGGGGAGGCGTGGATAGGTGGCACTATGGATGCATCTTCTGAGCATTTACCTTAAAACTACTATTAAATAATGCAAGGGGTGCAACATTCCTTCTTACTTGTAGGGGAGGTAGTTCATTTGCAATTGCCGCTTTGTTTTGAACTTTGTCCAGTTGTTTTGTGCAACCTCTCCACATCCACTCCACAAGGGTGAGCAGTATTCCAGCTGAGAGCGCACATGATTCTTGTAAATTGTAGCTAACTGTTCTTCAGCAAAAAAGTTATGGAATCGTTTTCGTTTTTCGTTTCATTTTCGTTTTTGAAGGCTCCAACATGCTTGCATGCGTCGGCCTTGGTCACCTAATGGCGGCTCTGCATGCTGCACGATCTATTGCAGCCTCCCTTAACCCTGAGGTCACACTTAATGACCTTGTCCCACATCTTTCTCGGTCTACCTCTCACAACCCGACCCCCGATATTAACACTTCTCACCTCCTGCACCCAATTATCATCCCCCATCCTCTCCACATGCCCAGACCATCTCAATCTACCTCTCCTCATCACAACACCAATACACTCCAGTCCCATCCTACCTCTCAACTCTTCCATCGTAAACCCAGCCCCCCCAGGCCTTGCACGCAGGGACGCACTGCACATCCACCTAATCATTGTCATTTCTGTACGTCTGAGCCTGCGAAAATCCTCCTCCTTTATTGCCCACGTCTCACTACCATACAGCATTACACTCTTAACACATGCTGCATACAAAGACCCCTTAGCACGTAGGGAGAGTCCTCTCAGTGTCAGGAGAGGCAACAGTTCCCTGAACTTCTTGCAATCACTCCCCACCTCCAGCACACAACATGTCTCCCAAATAACAAAACTGTTCCACACAATCAAGAGACTCGCCAGCAAGTTCAATCCTTTTACGTTTGACAATCTCCACCCACTCTCCCTGACACGCCGCACACATAAAATCAGCATTATCTCGCAGTCTGCCTCTGATACCACTAATCTGTTGTGCATCCATTTATCACAAACACTACACAAGATGGAATTACTTCCCACGCCCTTGTGGCAAACTTCACTTGGCCACTCTCCCTCATCTTTGACAGTACTGCCACCAACCCTAGATATCATCACTTTTGTATTATCAGCATTTACCCTTAAGCCCTTGTGCCCCATACCATCTCTCCACTTCCTTAATCTTTCCTCCACCTCCCTTTCGTTCTCTGCAGTCAACACCAAATCATCAGCATACAACATCTCCCACGGGAGTCCATTTCCGAAGTCACATGAGAGGCTTCAAGTACCATCATAATCAACATGGGACTCAAAACTGACCCCTGATGCACACCAACGTTCATGGAAAACTCATCACTCAAATCTCCATTCACTCTTACCTGGTACTGAATAACCCACATACATAGCCGTAACTACCCTAACCAGCCACTCCTCCAAGCCAAGCTTTCTCATTGTCCACTTCACCACCTCTCTAGGGACTCTGTCAAAGGACTTTTCCAAATCAACAAAAACAAAGTACAGATCCCTTTTCTTCCCAATATATTTCTCCTGAAGCTGTCGAACAATGAATATGGCATCAGTGGCCCCCCTGCCTGGCATGAACCCAAACTGCATCTCATCAATATTCACTCTTTCTCTAATCATACCTTCTAGAACTCTCTCCATTACCTTCATTATCTGATCTAAAAGATTTATACCTCTATAATTTCCCCTTTCCAGGGCATCACCCTTCCCTTTATACACATTTACAATTACACTTTTCAACCAATTATCTGAGACAACACACTCTTATATAATCATATTTATCAGGTCAATGACTAACCTCACCTCTATATCTCGTGAGGCCTTCAGCATTTCGGCAGTCAACCTAGACACACCTGTTGCCTTCCCCACATGCATACTGCCCATCGCCTCACTCTCGGTAGCAGCGTCAATCAAAGGCCAAGGGCCAAACACTGGATCTGCTGGCTCCAAACCTTCCCTGTCCCAGTCAAACTCATTCAACAACCGGCTATAATGCTCTCTCCATTCATCTTTAATATCCCCACTGCTCACCACTTCCCTTCCTTCATCGTTCTTCACACACTGCTCACCTTTAATATCCCGATTATCCCTCTTCATCTGATTTGCCACCTTAAACATCATATTTTTCCTTTCCCCATGATTTAGGTCATCAAGTAAAAGTGTCTGTGACTCAGACTTCGCCCTACTTCTAGCCCTACACTTGGCAGCCAAGTATTCCTCCTTGATACCACTCTTCCTCCATTCCCGGAGAAGCCTTCTATTCTCTTAACTGCAGTTTCTACACCCTCATCCCACCACCAAGTTACTTTATGTCATGGTGGGCCTCTTGCCCAACCGCATATTACATCAGTAAACTCAAGAGGTTGTTCTTGAGGGCTCTGTACCGTTCATTAACGCCTCAGTCTATGGCTCCCTGTTCAGCCACCACTCTCCTCATCTCGCTAGAGTAGGCATCCCCTTCTACTTGGTTTTCCAGCTTCCAGGGTACAGTAATCTAATTTCTTTGAAGCGGTTTTAGCAAGTGATCTAACATGAAAAACCCAGCTGAGGGTATTGTTCATTGAAACGCCGAAAACATCAGTACTTTTAGAGATAGGAATATTAGTTGCCTTGAAGGTAATACAGGAATCAGGCAATTTCTGTCTATTAGAATATTGG
This sequence comes from Coenobita brevimanus, assembly GCF_032717465.1. Taxonomy (NCBI): domain Eukaryota; kingdom Metazoa; phylum Arthropoda; class Malacostraca; order Decapoda; family Coenobitidae; genus Coenobita; species Coenobita brevimanus. Next base: position 34,108,688 of record NC_136991.1, on the reverse strand, counting down.
ATATATTTGGTTTTCTCAGCATTAAATGAGACAGTGTTATTTTGTCCCTATTCAGTGATCTTAGGTAAGTCTTGATGTATGGAGATTGCTGTATTTAATTGAAATTTAGAAATATTAAACTTTGTGATTTAGTGTTTAAGTCTGAAGGAACTGCGAAGTGTTGAGCCATCTGCTTATAAGTGAATCGGAATATGGATGACAGATAAGAGATCATTAATATGAATTTGGAATATGGCTGAGGCCAGGACTGATCCGTGTGGCACGACGACATTAATCGAGTGGAAATTGGAATACACATAATCTGCTTTTACTCTTATCTTTCTGTCGCTGACATATGAGGAAATCAGTGGAACAGAAGATAAAAGGTCATGGCAAGGGAGTTGGATAGCAGAAAATGTTGCCACATTCTGTCAAATGGTTTAGAAATATCAAGGACTACTGCATGGGTTTCCCCATGGTGGTCAGTTGACTGATGGATGGTATGAGTCAAGAAATTGAGTATATCAACAGTGGATCTTTCATGGCGAAAACCATACTGTCTGTCACTAATTACGTTGTTGGATTCAAGATTTTTAAGAGTGTGGTTATTAACTACAGTCTCAAATACTTTACCAAGTGAAGATGTGATAGCCAATGGTCTGTAAGCAGAGGAGTTAGAGAAACTTCCTCTCTTCGGAATTGGGTAGATATTGTTTTTTTTTTTTTCCAATAATTAGGGAATGAAAAAGTACGTATGAATAATCTGAATACCTTAGCTAGTACTGGAGCAAGTGCAGGGGAACACTTTTTGAAAACGATTGGAGAAATTCCATCTGAACCTGGAGCTTTGTTGGTTGGTAAAATGTCTAGGATGAATTTTAGGTAGTATCTTACATGGAGCAGTTTCGGGATAATCAAGTTTTAGTACACAGACGTCCTGAATGTAGTGTTTCCATTTGAAAATTCTAGTGGAGGAATGGGTGATGACTTTTTAAAGTTATTTTTTGAAAGAAATGAGTGTTGGCCAGTATATTCTATTACTTATCTATCTGTGTATCTATCTGTTGCCAGACGCCTTAATCCGTACGGGGTGGCCACAGAAAAATCTCCTCATGTCGCCCATTTCCCCGCCATGTCACTGCCCTGCTCCCAGCTCACACACCCCTCTCTCATATACCTCTCCACTTCGTCCTTCCACCTCATCATTGGCCTCCCCCTCCCTCCCTCCTTCCACCTCACTCACATACACTCTCCTCGTCAGTCTCTCACTCTCCATCCTCTCCACATGGTCAAACCACCTCAGTGTGTTTCTCCTAACGCTTCCTATCACATCTACATCCACACCACAACGCTCCTTTACATCCTTATTTGTCAGTCTGTCTTTCCATGTGACTCCACAGGCTCCTTTCAAATAACTCATTTCCACTGCTCTCACTCTTGACTCCTGTCCCTCCAACAAGGCCCAAGCTTCACTTCCATACGTTAGAGTTGGTATCACAATACTGTCATGTAGTAACTTTCTCACTTCCATGCTCCTTTCCCTGTTTGTTATCACTGCTTTCAAGGAACCAGCAACCTTTCTTCCTTGTTGTACCCTTTCAAGCACTTCACCCTCCAAACTTCCATCCTTATTCATCACACTACCCAAGTACTTAAACACACTCATATTTTCCATTACCTCCTCATCCAACCTCACTGTACAGGCTATAAAAAAAAAGTTTCGGCACCCTTACGACACGATACATTATGATACACCACACGAAGCATTCTGAATCATCTCCTGAATTTCGGTGTGTGCTTGGTATCCCTGGCCCTGTGTTGCTGGTGTGTGTTACTTCGTCCGCTAATGATGAAATCCAGTGGGAGAGGGAGAGAGAGAGGTACAGGGGTATCAACCACACCACGTATTCTCGCCGTCTGTAACAGTGATCGTTGCGAAAGGTATCAGAGCAGGGGGTGCCGAAAAATTTTTTAGAGGGTGTACATTCACTTCTCTCGAAGACCATAACTTTACTCTTCCCTACATTCTCCTTTAGATTCCGTTTCTTACACACTCTCTCAAACTTATCCACCAGGCCTTGCAGCTCACCTTCGTCTTCAGTTAACACAGTATCATCTGCAAACAACAGTACAGGGAGTTACCAAACACTGCCCTCTCTCTTTAGGGCCACTCCAACATCCACTGCCCTACCTTGTATCTCTTTTATAACCCCATCCATATATAGATTGAACAACCATTGAGACATGACAAATCCGTATTTCAGTCCAACCTTCAAGTAGAAAAATTCACTCAGTTCACTATCCACACGCACTGCAGCCTTAGCACCCTCGTACATACTCTTCACAGCATTCAACAACTTTCCATCTACTCCTTGTATTCTTAATACTTTCCACAATCCTTGTCTATCCACCCTGTCATATGCTTTCTCCAAATCCATGAAGGCCGCATACAAATTCTTTCCCTTCTTTAGAAACTTTTCCACCAAAGATCTAAGAATGAATATCTGATTTACACAACCTCTTCCCCTCCCTAAAACGTCCTTGTTCTTCTCCAACTAATTCCTCTGTTATTTACGTAACTCGGTCAATAAGTATCCTGCCATATACTTTTCCTATTACACTCAGAAGACAAATGCCCCTGTGATTACCACACACTTTTTTTTTTTTACCCCTTTTCCATTGTACAGGGAAATAATTATACCTGACTTCCAATCCTCCGGAACTCTACTTCCTCCCAGGCCAATCTGCACATCTTCCACATCCATTCTTCTGCTATCTCTCCCCCATGCTTCAGCATATCACTACACACTCCATCAATTCCTGGGGCTTTCCCCATTTTACCTTTCTTCATTGCTTCCACAATATCCCTCCTACTGATTTCTTCCTCCCTTCTCACATCTCTCCATATCCCAGCCATTCCCCAGCCACTTATAATCGCATTACTTTCATTCTCTGTGTTCAACAATTCCTTAAAGTGTTTTCTCCAACTTCTCACTTTTTCTTCCATCTCCACTAGCAATCTACCATTCTTATCTTTCGCACCCCGACTTACTTCTTTGCCACCCCGTCTAACTCGCTTTACCGCATTCCACAACATTTTCTTACATTCCCTCCACTTTACACTCAAATTCCTTCCAAATTCCTCATCCATTCTCTTCTTACTCTTACTACTCTTTTCACCTCTCTTTTCCACATGCGACGCTCTTCTGCCTCTTAACTTTTTCCACGCCCTTGTTTCTCATCCACTCACTATATGCTTTCTTCTTTTGTGCCACAGTCTGTCTCACCTCTTCATTCCACCATGCTGTTCCTTGCACCCCCTTTCGTCTTCTCTTCACGCCACACACCACCTCATATGCTGCACAGATTTCTTTTGTAAATATCTTGCACACACCTTCCACATCCTCCATCTGCTCCAGTCCATATTTACCCAAATGGCTCCTCCACTTCTCTCTTATATTCTGCCTTTTTCTACTGTCATTAGTACAGTTTTCTATTGTCATTAGGATTATCTAATAGTTTGGATGCTTGGTTGTAAAGAAAGTTTGATTTATCGAGGTTTATTACTGTTTTTGCATGATTTCTTGCGATTTTAAATTGACTGAGGGATTCAGATGCTTTTGATTAAAAGTAAAATAATATGCTAAGGACTTTTAGGTCGTTGCTGTGGCACAATCGCTGTCAAACCATTTTGGTGAGTCCAGTCCCCAGTAAATTGTTGACTAAATATTAACAATTCCATAGCAGCTTGTATTAAGTCATTAATGTGGGACCGGGTAGAACTGATGTTGGAGAAGAGACTGCCGTGGAATATCAGCAGAATTATTTCTGAATTCATCCTAGTCTGCCCTATCAAAGTGCCATCTGGTTACCCTGGCTGGTTCAGAACGAGGAGATTTTGGGCAACTGACTAATGAGGCTTTGATGAGAGCGTGGTCGGATGATCATCGCGGTGACAGTATCCTGTATTGATCTGGATTATTTGTCAGTAATAGGTCCAAGAGATAGGAGCTGTGGTCAGGATGATCTGTTCTCGTTTGTTGGTGTACCAATTGCGTGAAATTAAACGATTCTGCAAACAGCTCGCATTCCAGGTAAGTATCATTAGTCCTGGCAGAATGCAATATCCATTCTATAATATGGACGTGAAAATAACCCAAAACGGTAATAATCAGTGGTAAGGGTGAGGTCAAGGTTGGTCAACTGTGTGGACATGGAGTCAGAAGTGCTGGGTTCTGAAGAAGCACTGGGGAAGTCTAGATGTATTTGGTAATGCCTAGGTAATTTAGTTTATACAGTGAATAATCAAAATTAATTGAAGTGAAGTTCACAGTAGCATCGACAGCATATTCAGATTTGATATAACAACAGGTGCCGCCCTTGTTATGGAAGTTTGTGAGGAGATGGTGACCAGAAAAACTAAATGGAGATATGTCAGTAGAGGGAGAGATTTGGGTTTCTGAATAGGGCAAGAGGGGATACAGGCTGGAGAAAAAAATGATCAAAATTCATATTGGTACTAAGTCTATGGATGTTAGTCAGGTATACACCGACGAACATGAACTATGTTTGCAATTAATGCTGTCGGTACAGTCACATACTTGTGACCTGCAGGACCCTGTGCCACCAGCCCTTATTTGCTGATAATACTTCAGTGACCATTGCTAATGCGGGATGGAAATTGAATGTGTGATGTCTAATGTGTATGTAGTGTGGTGTAGGCAGTTGGAGGTAGAGGTGTTATGAGAGTATGCTGGCCTATTCTCTGTATGAATGAAAACACTGAAAATGTTCAGCAAAGGCAGATGCTTAGAAAAAGGTCCTGAGGGCTGGTGAAACGGGAGCTCCAGCTTTCCCTGTCACCAGCTTGCCATCCACTTTGGGAATACCGCCCTGTTCGACTGGAGCAGCAGTCAACTCCTTCTAAATGAGTGCTTCAGTATGAGATTTAAGTCCCAGATTACCCAGTCTCGGATAATCTGTTATAATCCAGCGACCTGAATATGGGTAAACCCTACGTTACAATTCGGGATCGAATAATCCCCAATCCGTGGTTTGAAGCAACATCAAACCAGATATTTCAACCATCATCCTGAATTCGGTCTTGCAGGCTTTTAGGTGTCCCACTCTGAGTGAGAACTGGCCTGGGTGGAGATATACCACTGAAAAATTTTGTTTGTCTGACACACACACACACACACACACACACACACACACACACACACACACACACACACACACACACACACACACACACACACACACACACACACACACACACACACACACACACACACACACACACACACACACACACACACACACACACACACACACACACACACACACACACACACACACACACACACACACACACACACACACACACACACACACACACACACACACACACACACACACACACACACACACACACACACACACACACACACACACACACACACACACACACACACACACACACACACACACACACACACACACACACACACACACACACACACACACACACACACACACACACACACACACACACACACACACACACACACACACACACACACACACACACACACACACACACACACACACACACACACACACACACACACACACACACACACACACACACACACACACACACACACACACACACACACACACACACACACACACACACACACACACACACACACACACACACACACACACACACACACACACACACACACACACACACACACACACACACACACACACACACACACACACACACACACACACACACAGAGAGAGAGAGAGAGAGAGAGAGAGAGAGAGAGAGGGGCCAGGACCCAATTCGTCAGAACGGTACAATAAGTCAGTGCATGATTGAATGAGAGACTTAGGGACGAGAACTACAATTGGCTGCTGGTGTGGGTGCGGCAAAAAGATAGAAGAAAGAAAGACACCGAACAACTACATTTGGTGTAGTTTTTCACTTTAACTTGGCCCAGATTTTCGTCCTTTTACAGCTAATTTCGCGTAGCTCAGTGGCAGAAACAGATAATTTCCGTTGCACTTCTTTATAACTAGCATCACATTCTGCTGTTAATCTTCTGTTACTTCTCAGTTTATATAGTGAGAGATGGCAATTTTAGGCAAGTTAAAGTAAAAATAATACAGAACAAGAGAGGCTCATCGAAATGTAAAGGTTATAATTTTGCCTTCATAAACACCTTGACTACTAAATGGCTGTCCTAAGCTGAATAAAACCGTATGGTAACAGGATGAACATAACAGAAACATCTTCCTCCTTCTGTAGTGACTAACCCTTTCAGTAAGACTGTTCTTTTTTGGTATTAATGACGTGTCCTTTTTTTCGGGGGGGGGGGGGAGTTAGTTTTGTTACCGCCGTTTTCGTTCTGGTTATGGGAGACGTTTGACAGTGAAGGGGTTAATGCCACATCACACCACTCATCCTTCCATTTACTCAGACAACATTTTCACCTGTATTTTATTGTCATATCGCATTACACTATCTCTTACTATACATTAGATATTATTCACTGCCGATTTTCATTTCCGACTTTGTCGCCAGTAAATATACCGAATCACAATCGTTAGACTTCAGTAAGTTTCCTAATGACTAGTAAAATCGTCCGATGTTACTCAGTATAATAGACATTCGTCCCTAGAGGATTAAGGGTTAAACATAAATTATTTTTTAAATAGAGTTTCCTGACCACTAGGCCTCGCATTTCCCCGTCTGACGTTAGCCAAAGTGAAACAGGCATTGAGTGTTATCTCATGGATTTAGGGAGGTATCTCAGTGTCAAGTACAGTCGCGTAGAGGTAGCCAGACTAAAATAGATACCTCGTCCTTCGAAGTTTAAGGGTTACGGAGAGAGCAGGCTTCATTAACCAGATCCCTAAAGCAGGCTTCCCAAAATCTAATCAAAATCGCTTGGATGCAGTGCAAAATAATGTAGAAGGAGTCATTGCACTGAGGAGGTAAAAACAACAAGGGCAGAACACATGCATACAGAGTTCTATAAATTCCAAAACAAAGGAATACATTTTTAAAGCCGGGACTTGCATGAGAAAGCATAGTATCTCCACCAAATAATTTCTGCCGTGTTTACTAAATTCACCGTTAAAAATGGTTGCAATAAGGGGAACCGAGCTTCCAAAATTCACAAGTAAATGTCTTCATTTCTGCTGAAGTTGCTGCAGTTATATATATATATATATATATATATATATATATATATATATATATATATATATATATATATATATATATATATATATATATATATATATATATATATATATATATATATATATATATATTTTGCCAGACGCCTCAGTCTCGTAAGGAGTGGCCTCAAAAAAATCACTTCCATGCCGTCCTGTCCTCTGTCATTTGGTTGTCCTCCCTCCAACTCACGCCCCACTCTCACATTTATCCCTCCACTCCATCCCTCCATCTCATCCTTCGTATCCATATTCTTCCATCCCCCTCCCCCTCACTTACGTATACTCTTCTAGTCAGTCTCTCATTAATACTGCAAGCATTAATACTGTCACGATTAACTTTACCATGATTGGAACATACTATTTCTTCCAGTTAACGTAGACGATACTATTCAGCTAAGAGTTAGTCAGAAGAGCAAGAGAGTATTAATACCCTCACCATTAACTCTGTCATAGGAGTACGCAGTACATAGGAAGTACAGATAACAGGACGCCTGTTGGCCCATGACGAGGTTATCTGTGGGTAAAGGCCAATTTTTCTACGTGTAAGAGAAAAGGATAGGAAGAGGAAGGCTCTCCCCCACTACCCACACCATCCGATAAAACCGGCTGGAAAAAGATAGAAGACATCATGCTTGTTAGGAAGATTCAAGCATGGAAATTTTATAGGAGATGCAGAAGAATAACGACTACGCACTGTGTAATATTTACTCTACAGATCTGTAAAGGAATAAGCGTACACAATCGCCACATGTTCTCATTATTAAGCAAGCGTCACACAGTCGTCAGTATACTGTACACCTTATCAAGGAAGTAAACAACATTCACTTATAGTGTACGAGAATGTCGCTAAATATTTATCTAGCCGAATTTTAAACATATCAGTAGTTTTATCACTAACTATTGTTGCTGGTAACCTATTCCATTGTTCCACTAAATGACCAGGAGAATTCCAGTATTATATTCCAGCTAATGTTTGAGGATTTTATGCCCTTGAGAGTGAGTCAATTTTATTCAGTTGAGAGTGAGTTAATTTTATTCAGTTGAGAGTGAGTCATAAGAGCTGTCAGTGTTAATACTGTAACTTGAATCTCTTATTGTCAGGCCAATTTTGATTGTAGATAATAAAAAAAATGAATATTTCACTCATGCTCGGACGGTATTATTCTATAGTTCTTTCTCCTTAACTTGACTCTGATACACGTCCTTTCGCAGCATAGCTCAGGTAACCCCGTGGCAGAAAAGGATAACGCTGACTCTGGGTTCTTTCAGTGGCTCTTTTTTGTGACCAGCGTCATATCCTAGTGCTAATATATTGTTGCAGTTCAGCATTCAAGACGAACACTGAAATTTTTTTATCAGGTTTGAGTAAAAATAGTATCATATTGTAATCCAGTCAACATTAGACGATTTAATTTAGGTGAGAGTAATGCCTAAAAGTCTGAGAGTTATAATATTTCCATCAGTAACTCTTACGGTCGGTACAGCTCTAATTTTCTATGCCAGATAACTTTAGGCGATTCTATACAGGGAAGAGAGAATCATATTGCCTGAGAGTGTTAAGTATGATTTGGTGAACCATATATGTTTTAAACCCGTTAAGTTCAAAGTCGTTTTTGTATTTTCTACTTCTAGACGATTTTATTCAACTTCGGAGACTTTTCGAATTGAAGGGGGTTAAATATTGCCTTCATTAACCCCCCTAGTTTCCTCTTTCCGATATCAGATCGCCTGTTTGGTGGCCAGAGTAAAAGAAGAAACATCCTCTGGTTGAAGGGGTTGAGTTACGTTTATTTCACGTCATTCACTTTATCCCGAAACGTTTTACTTTAACTTAGGTTGTTCAGCTGCATGGAGTTTTAGAAGTAGCCTTCATCAGCCTCATGATATTCATCGACTTTAAAAAAAAAAAGTAATATAATGTCTTGTTAGCGTAATGAATATGGAAAAACATCAAAGGACTGAACGGGTTAGTCATTGCATCCAGTGATTTTTTTTCTCTCTCTATCCTACTTTTAAATTAGCACTGTCTTCAGACCATTTAAATCAAACTAGGTGCGACTTTTCCAGCTGGATGGGTTAAATAAGAGGCTGTCCGTGCAGTAACCCCGAATAAACCTTAATCAATACCCCAAGGAAAGGGAGCTTAGTCAAAGTTTTTTTATTTTATTTTATTTTAATTTTATCCCTCCACGGAGCATCGTGATAAATATATAAGGCACTTCATGGAGGAACTCTGCCGGCACCACGTGTCTAAAATTCATAATCATATCCCCAACTTTCTCGATTTCGATTTTGGCGCGTTCGGTGTTATCCTGTGGAGTTCCTCATGTAGGCTTGTTAATCTCTTTCACTCCCACGACGTATTTTGTGCTTTATTCATGCTGTCTGTAGACGATTTTTTTTTTTTCCACAGTTCGCTTTCTCCACATGAGTAAAAAAAAAAAAAGTCTGACTGTAGCAAGAATAAAATAACACCATCATTTTGAAAGGATTAATCGTTATCTACTGCACCTTTATAAGAAGTTAAAAGAAATCGTCTAATGGCATTTTGATTAAAACCATTTAAAATAATGCCTCCTGACAAAGTGATCTGAATAAGCGACATTGGAATGCGACACGAACAAGCGCGGTCGACGACCCTGTACTTGCCTCGTGCTGGCCAACAGCCGGTTTAATCGACAGTCAGATTTAATGGTAACTGGCTTATCTGACAGTCAATTTAACAGACATCCGTCTTAACTGTCAACTAAATTCACCGTCAGTTGGCTTGACTGAAAGAAAGCTTGAACAAAAACTGGTTTGACAAATAACCGACATTGACTGATAACCAGCATGGCCATCATCCGGCTGGGCTGTCACTGGACATAATCGTTAGCTGGCATGACCGTTAGATGTCATGACTGTTAAGCAGCATGACTCATAAGAAAATAGTGGATATTACCGATGAATATCTGCCACGATTTAATTAGGAACTTATTAATCTAGTGGTCAGTTCAGGCCACTTAAGAGCTACCGGTAGGCCATATCTGCCATGCACAGACCCAGCAAGAGAAATCATTGCCCACTTTCGCCACTTCAGTTCTAGTCGCGTTAATTTGGTCTTTTGCTGTTAAGTAAGGCATACTGGTTCAGGTAGGTCCATTTGTGCCACTTTGGATCCATGAAGGTAATTTCAGGGCCTTCCAGGTAAGGTTGGGTTTATTCAGGCAAACAAATAATTCTTCACCACAGGTCTGACTCAGTCAGGAGAACTCAAGTTCATTTAAGGTTGTACCCCCTCCACAATATGTCTACCCCCGATGTATATATGTCCCCCCCCAATGCATACATGCCCCCACTAATTTTGCTAGGTCAGCACCCTTTCCCACGCCTGAAGACGGCGTTATTGCATCAGTTGATAGCAGACAGCCGAGATGGGCAGACTATTTTATTGTGAGCTTGTAATAAACTCCTTATCTAGCTGTTTGTACACGGAGTTTCTATTACCAAAGTATTGCAAGTTACATTTGGTAGCAGCGGTGTTTCGAACCATCACATTCTGACCGCCTCCTTGGATTTTCAGTGATACAACAAGATACACGACGTCTCGCATCTGCCAGCCTTGCCCCTCCTCCGTGCCTCTAGTGGTGTACTACCTTGGCTGTGCTTTTCGAGTGTACCATTTTTCTCACCAGTGCTCACCTCTCAAACAACCACACCCATACGCCTTGTTCCTGACCACACGTGTCACCGTCGCCGACCTATGCACCTGTTGCACCTGTTCCCAGCACCTGTTCCGAACTCATCATAGCTCCTGCCCCCACGGTGCCACTTATCACTGTCTGCCCGCTGCCTGCCCACCACCATTCTCTGCATTTGCAACTCACCAGCTCTACACCTGCCTTGCGCTGACATCTGCCCTCACCACCCACCACCGGCCTCCGCCGTCGCCCGCATCTGGTCTGCATTACGGAGCCTCCTAAGACCGCCACTCCCTGCCGGTGATTCATCGCGGCGTCTCTTCTTCTCTCCGCCCAGCTCTCTCTCCACCGCCGCCCCGCCCCGCCCCGTCGCCCCGCCCCGCCCCTCCCCACCCCAGCCCAGCTACGCCCAGCCACCCTGCACGTCATCCATTTCGACACTCCCGTTTCTACTGTGTAACTATAGTATATCTTTCCTTTCTATAGAGATTATCCTCGATTTTCTCTACAAATTGGTTATTGTAAATATTCCATCTCATCCTTCGCATTTTATTTAAACCATCCACGCCCACACCTTCATTCATTTTCACACCTAGTGTATTCCATTCTCCCATTGTTATTTATACATTTCCACCTACGTATCCATCTTCATCCTTTCATCTTCCATTGCCGCATTAAATGTCATACTTTCCACGTCAGCCGCTTACCACCAGCCCTCTCGACCCGGAAACATCACCTGCTCATACCCCGTCTGCCGACTAACACAATCACTCATTTACGAAGTGGCAAAGAGTACCACCGCCCCGTACCTGAGACGCCCGTTTCACTTCCCGCAGAATCACTTCCTACCCATCCTACACTCGTAAATCCAGATACCTCCTCCTCTACTCCTGCCTCTACACTCCCTTCTTCTTCCTCTCCTTCCCCTGTCGTTCCCTCTCCTGCCTTCCTTCATACCCCGTCTTGCTCGCCCTTAACTGCCACTACCTTCTCTCTCTCCCACACCTCTCCTGCCGCCACTTCTGCACTTCCAGCCATGGCCAACCCTCCACAGTCTAACTATCTCGACGATGCCAATCGTCCCAAATTTACCGGCCAGGACCCAACTTGGTCTGTCTATGATTTCCTCAGAGAAGTCGAAACAGAAATAAACAATAGACAAATTAACGAGGAATCGCTCAAAGTAGCCTACCTCCTCGGTCGCTTGCACCACGGTAAATCAGACATCGGATCCGCGATCCGTGCAGGACATTTCGTCAGCATTCGTACCTTTGCTGATTTTCGCACGGAACTCATCAGCCTTTGTTGCCAGCATTCAAATACCGCGTCTCTCATGGGATTCATTAATCTCCTAAACCAACTAGATGAGGACTTGCGCGTCCCAGCGCAATATGCCAAGCTCCGCGAAGCTGCCGCCGCCATGAAAGCAAGTAGTAGCGAGATGCTCCAATTACTGGTAGGCACGAAATGGTTAGAAGACAAGAATGGCGTTCCAATGCTTTCACTCACCAACTTTGCTGACTTAATTGGTTACCTCAGATTCCTTCACTGGCTTACTCCTAAACAGCGAGAGCTAGCCTTGGAAATCGGTTTCCATCCAGGAGATAAACTTATTCCGGTCACTAAAGCCATTCATGAAAGAACAGGTTCGAACTACATGCGTCAGGGCACCACCCAACCCTTGGCCTCCTTAGTCTGTCACACCTCCACTACCCCAGACCAATCTCGCTCCCGTCCCACCACACGCGGCAGACCTGCCACACATCGCTCTCCTACTGCAGGTCGTGATCAATCTAGTGCTCGACGGAACAGACAATCTTCGATTCTTTGCTGGTACTGTGGTCATCCTGGACATCGAGCATCCGGTTGCGACCGTACATACAGACGTCCTCACTCCCAAACCAGACAGCGTACGCTTTCCCACTCACATCGTCCACACTGCAAATACCACAAATCAAGCACGACTCACACCATTGAGGAATGTCGTTACCTCAACCGCCAACAGTCGGGGGAAGCGCCGCGCCCGTATCGGACCAATATCACGTAGAACCAGAAACCCAACTCCCCATCCGCCATGTAGGTCCCATAACATCCTCGGGTTTAGTCATTCTCGGAAGCAGTCATGACATACCAACGTCATTCTTCTTGGACACAGGATCTATAGTAAATCTCATCTCCGAAAATTCCTTACAAATTATTCATCGCCATCACAACCACGTCAGTTTCCTAGAACCACCAAACATTCGCCTATGTGGTGTTAACGGCTCAGAGTTTAAGGTTAAGGGAAGAGTCACCCTTGAAGTCAAACTCCACAGAGATTTGCCCCCTATCCTCATTGAATTTCATGTCACTAATGACTTGCAGTATCCCGCAGATGCCCTTATTGGTTTCTCCACCATGGCACAACATTCCATTGCATTATTACCTGCTTGTGGTAGTATAGACATTTCTGGATTCCCGGTTTACACTATGGAATGTCCCCGTCCTGTTCTTACGATCAAATCAGTCCTTCAATTACCTCTGTCCCTATCACTACCAAAAAGTCCAACCCAGCCCAAACCACCACTATCATCATCTGAGAATACAGAGATCATTCCTTTACTGACTGCGAGCAAGGACATAAATTCCTCAATGTCTCATGATACATCATCTCAGCCCTCGAACATGGCTCTTACATCCTCTCCCGACAACACTATCGCTGACTCAGACATGTCTCAGTTACCTACCTCACACAGTCTGAATGATCTTCTCCAACACGCAGAGACGAAACGTGCAGTAACGAATACGTGCACAATTTTGTTACCGCATGAGTTCACCAACGTCTCTGTTTGTGTTGCCGGTGCGAAAGAAGGAGTGGATTTACTAACCCTACCTGAGTCGTGTTGTGTGAATGGCTTGACTTATGAGTCAGTGTGGTGTACAGTCTTAGAGGACAGTTTATGCTACCTGTACTTGCTCAATGTCACAAATGCTTCACTAAAACTTAAAAGTGGTGTAAAGATTGGAGACTTCCTAGTATACCCAGCGGCCGTAAAGGTGTGCCAGGATTCCTCAATTCCTACTATTCAGACTGATGATACGCCAATCGGTGTATGTACTATTAACTCTACGGGATCTGCGCCAACATATTCACCCGATATGCTCTCACTTCTCACTTGCACAGATTTCCCAGAAAATACGCCTCAACTCCTCGATCTTCTGACCTCGTACAGAAACGTGGTTGCCTTACCCAGTGAACTGATGGGTAGAACAGACCTTGTCAAACATACGATTGAACTACTACCAGGAACTCAGCCGATTTACATACCAGCGTATCGATTTCCTCACAGCCAGAGAAAGCAAACAGATCAAATGGTACAGAACATGTTAGACCAAGACATTATTGAACCCTCCGTCAGTCCATGGAATAGCCCACTTTTCTTAGTACCAAAGAAGGACGGCAACTTTAGACCAGTAGTCGACTATCGTAAGGTCAATTCTGTCACCGTTCCAGACCGTTTCCCGTTACCTGTCCTCACTGATTTGCTAGAATCCCTTGGTGAAAATAACGTAGTCTTTTCATCTTTAGACCTCCTCAGCGGGTATTGGCAGGTCGAAATGAAAGAATCCTCTCGCCCAGTTACAGCCTTTAGCACCCCTTCCGGACATTTTCAGTTTAAGAGACTCCCTTTTGGTCTGAGAAATGCTCCTTCCGTGTTCATGCGACTTATCCATTCAGTCTTCAGCGGTATGATGGGACACTCTCTTTTTGCTTACCTAGATGATATCATTGTTGTGAGTAAATCCATCCCTGATCATTTTACCAAACTCCAGCAAGTCTTTGAACGCCTCCAGCTCGCAGGCCTGAAAATCAATCTCAGTAAATGTGACTTCCTGCGAAAGAAAATCAAATTCCTAGGCCATGTCGTAGATGCACAAGGCATTCATACTAATGAGGATAAAACTAAGGCGATCATTAACTTCCCAGAACCTACCACTACCAACGCTGTACGAAGTTTCCTGGGCCTCAGTGGCTATTATCATCGCTTCATCCGGGATTATGCGAAAATCGCCGCTCCTCTGACCCACTTACTCAAGCAGAATGTGCCCTTTGTTTGGACTAACGACCAGTCACAGGCTTTCCAAAAGCTAAAGACAGCTCTTGTAAATGCCCCTATTCTAGTGTTCCCTGATTATACCACACCCTTCCTTCTCTGCACAGACGCCTCAGGCACTGGACTTGGTGCCGTTTTGATGCAACTCGATGAAGCATCAAGGAAGCGCGTAATAGCGTATGCTAGTCGCACCCTTACAACCGCTGAACATAACTACAGTGTCACAGATCTCGAAGCGCTAGCGGTAATCTGGTCCTTGAAACATTTCAGAGATATAGTCTATGGTTATCCAGTGCATATCCAAACAGACCACCTTCCACTATGTGATTTGTTCAAGAATCGCAACCTAACAGGTAGACTAGCTAGATGGTCTGTCATCATCCAGGACTTTAATCCCACTTTTCAATATGTACCAGGCAAGTTGAATGTAGTCGCAGACGCACTCTCACGTCACGCAGCAGCAGCTATAACATCACTGCAGCCTGAAGTAACTGCAAACACAACACTAACATCAGAAGTTGTTCGAAACTTTCAGCGCCAAGACCCCATGTGGTCCAAAATCATTTATTTCCTAGAATCTGGCGATGCCTCGACCTTACCTACTCTGCCAGTATCACTAGATGAGTTCATGCTAGATGATGATCTCTTGTACAGGAAAACACTGCTAACAGGCAAAGATATGCCCAATCGCGAAGTACGCCAACTTGTTGTCCCCACTGCCCTGATACCAAAGGTTCTTCATATTGTTCATAATACTCCTCAAGCTTCCCATCCAGGTAAAGACCGATGCTTGCGCCAAGCACGTCTCAAATACTATTGGCCAACCATGCGCCACGATATCAATGCCCACTGTGACTCTTGCCTCTCCTGCCACGGCCACAAAGGATCAACCGGATTACCAGCACCTCTCTTACAATACCCAATCCCATCATGACCATGGGAAACTGTCTCAATCGATCTCTTAAAACCACCTCTCACAGAATCTGGCGCTGAGTACTTGTTCGTAGCGGTCGACCACTTCTTCCGCTACTGTGTCCTCGTTCCCCTCTCTGACAAGACCGCGAAGAGCGTTGCACGTGCCCTTGTAGATCACGTAATTTGCCCGTTCAGTACCCCTCATACCATTCTTACTGACAATGGTACAGAGTTCAACAATAGCCTTCTCGATGAGATCTGTCGCCACTTTCGTATCAGTAAGTGCAATGTCGTGCCTAACCATCCGGCTTCCAATGGCCTTGTAGAACGCCACAACCGAAAAATCTTAGAGTGCCTCAGACATCTAGGCTCCCATAGTTCGTCCTGGGATGACTGGATTCCCCAAGTGGCATCCTCCATCAATAGTTCCATCAATGCATCCATTGCTGAATCTCCCTTCTTCGTCCTCTTTGGCTTTGACAAGGACCTCCCATACTCTCTCTTATCCTCAAAGCCAGAACCCATCTACAACATGGATGATTATGTTAAACTAAAATTGGCCAACTTCCAGACAATCCACCAGTATGTCCAATCCACTTTGGCTTCCTCTCAGGAGGACATGCTGCAGCGCCAACATAAGTCCGCTTCTCCTGTCATTATCAATGTAGGCGATCTTGTCTTTGCTCATTCCCATACGCGTTCCTCTAAGTTGGATGACAAATTTATAGGGCCCCACCGCGTCCTCACTCAACAAGGCAACAAATTTCACCTCTAGGACCTGTCCACTAGGGACACCAGATGGGTCCACGTCGATGACTTAAAGCGCGCACCCCGTGGCCTCGTGTTGGAAGAGTCTCTTACACAACCTCCTGCCCCCTCTTCCCCTCCTCCCATCCCTCAATCTACTCTGTCTCCACCTATCCCTCAGTCTCCTTCCTCTCCACCTCCACCTGCTCATTCATCAATCAATCAATATCAGTCCAAACTGCGCTCTGCCCATCAACCTCTTCACGACCTCCCCCATTAACTCTACCCTGATTTTCTAGGTACGATGTTAGCGATCTCCCTGCTGGCAGTGCTGACCCTCCTGGGGTCTGGGTCAGGTCAGGACGATGGTGGAGTACGTCCCGGGGCCTTGGTCGGCTCAGGAGGCGAGGTCTCCTTGCGCTACGGTCTTGCGCCCCTGGCCGATGTAGCCATTGCCCTACCTGCCTACGCGCACCAGCTCCACGGAATCAGGAACCATCTCACGGCCCTCATGGGGACACACAACCCGAATGAGTATCTCTATAACCTTTTCCTCCCACTCTCCTGGCAATTGCAATACATAAGTAACAGATTCACTGAGCTCAATGACACATTTTCCCTTCAGACACCCGTGGGTCGTTCTCGTGTGAAACGAGGTCTCTTCGACTTCGGCGGTGAGATCCTGAGTGGCTTGTTTGGCGTTGCTACAGCCCGTGACATTTCTGGCTTCACATCTGATCTCCCTCATTTAGCTTCAGCCCTAGAATCACAACGCCGATTCATTAAAATCCAACACACTATGTTACAGAAGCTCACCACCCAACTCAATGAAGTCACGTCCACTCTATACAATTTCACCAATATCTTACAACGCCACCTTTCAGATCTCAACGTTATCTCTCAGTTCTTCTACCTCAAACTCAACATGGATAATCTCCAACTGGCCGTTGCCTCTCTCCTGTCTCAAGTCTCTACCTTGGTTCATATCCTGGTCGATGCTATCAATGGACGTGTCACTGCCGACTTAGTACCTGTCTCAGCTCTCCGTTCTGTCCTGGAATGGGCTCACTCCACCTTCGGTCTCTTCCCAGTCCTCCCTTCTCTTCCCTTGAATATTATTATCCTGTTCTCGAAGCCACTCTTCTCACTACATACGTCGTCGTCCATATTCCTCTCCGTTCTGCCATAACCTTTAACCTTTTCCACATCATTCCCTTCCCTTTCCGCCTTAACGACTCCTTGTTACAGGTATCTGTTCCTTCAGAATATTTCCTCCTCTCCCATGATCATCTTTCCATTGCCTTCCTTTCTTCCACAGACCCCCAGCAATGTTCCTCCCTTACTCCGACCTCTCGTCTCTGTGCTGCCCACCTTTTCACTATCTTCCCTAGCCGTGCTACACCCTGTGAGTCTGCTTTAGTTTGCAACCATTCCATCTACTCGGTCTGTTCTTTTGTCCCAGCTCCTGACCTCCCGGTCCACCATGCTCACCTCAACCATGTCCAGTATTTCTTCTTTGCTGTTCCCATCTCTGTCGCAATCATATGTCCTGGTTCTTCCGTTCGCTCCGTCCCCGCTAGTGGTCTCTATAAAGCACCTGACTATTGTACCATCACATCAGAGTCCGTCATCACTTACGCCACTCGCTATCACCAAGCTGTTCGTAAACACTCCTATGACATCTTTCAACCAATTCACATGCCTTCAACCCTACCATCTGCCAACATTACCATCACCTCCCCTCACTTGCGCATGCTCACCTTCCTCAATGACAGTGATTTCATTATGGATCAATTTTCTCTGGCCTTCAGCCGTTCATGGGTTCATCCAACAGTTGTGTTCCCCCTGTGGTTATCGCTTTCATAGGTTTTCTACTCATCATCTGTGCAGTGCATTGTTGTGTCAGAAAAATGGAACGTCGACTCCAGGAGATCAGAGTCGCTACCGCCATAGTACGCCCTACGCACGACGTAGAAACTCCCCGTACTTCGTGCCCTCCCATTCCGTGACTACCATTGCCATCTAACATTTAACCAAACTGTGAACAGCACTCTGCCTACTAGAAAATGATGGTATTTCTTTCATGCATTACTGAGTGACAGTGTATCCTACAGGAAAAAAAAAAAAAAAAAAATGAAGACCAACAATAGAACTCTCATATCTACTCCTTGTTTATCATGTATCAAACTATTATTGTGTATTTCCCATTATGTTTATATATCCCTTCGACCCTTACTGGATTTGTACCTATTATTCCTTGTATATCTTATATCTATATATCCTTCTAATTCCCTCCCCTCAACATGGCCATGTCTCCCCTACTGCCCCTGTATCCTCCTTATCCCTTGTACAAACCTCCCTGGTCCTGCCTTACTCCTATAATCAACAAACTTTAACTCCCGGTGTCCGGAGACACCATCTCAGCTACCCGGGGGAGTAGTGTACCCCCTCCACAATATGTCTACCCCCGATGTATATATGTCCCCCCCCAATGCATACATGCCCCCACTAATCTTGCTAGGTCAGCACCCTTTCCCACGCCTGAAGACGGCGTTATTGCATCAGTTGATAGCAGACAGCCGAGAAGGGCAGACTATTTTACTGTGAGCTTGTAATAAACTCCTTATCTAGCTGTTTGTACACGGAGTTTCTATTACCAAAGTATTGCAAGTTACAAGGTCATTCAGGTTCATTTAGGTCCATTCGGGTTCATTTAAGGCCATCAGTATTCAGTTTAGTCAATACATGTTCAGTTTAGTCCATTCAAGTTCATTTACGCCCATCCAGGTTCAGTTTAGTCCATGAAAGTTCAGTTTATTCCATGCAGGTTCATTTTGGGTCATTCGGGGCCATTAAGAGCCATTCAGGTTCTTTAAGGTCATTCGGGATCATTAAGGGACGTTCAGGTTCATTTAAGGTCATTCAGATTCATTAAGGTCATTCAGGTTCATCTAAGGCCGTTCAGGTTCATTTAGGGCCATTTAGGTTCAGTTTAGCCCATCCGGATTCGGTTTAGTCCAGTCAGGTTCAGTTTACTCCAGTCAGGTTCAGCTTATCCCGTTTAGGTTCTGTTTAGTCCATCCAGATTCAGTTTAGCCCAGTCAGGTTCAGTTTAGGCCATTCGGGTTACGTTTAGTCCATTCAGGTTCAGTTTACTGTAGTCCAAACAGATTCTTTTTAGTCAGTTCAGGTTCAGTTTAGCCCAGTCAGGTTCAATTTAGTCCAGACAGGTTCAGTGTAGTCCAGTCAGATTCAATTTAGTCCAGTCAGGTTCAGTTAGTCCAGTCAGGTTCAGTTTAGTCCAGTCAGGTTCAGTTTAGTCCAGTCAGGTTCAGTTAGTCCAGTCAGGTTCAGTTTAGTCCAGTCAGGTTCAATTTAGTCCAGTCAGGTTCATTTTATCCCAGTCAGGTTCAATTTAGCCTGGTCAGGTTCAGTTTAGTCCATTCAGGTTCTGTTTAGTCCATTCAGGTTCTGTTTAGTCCATTCAGGTTCTGTTTAGTCCATTCAGGTTCAGTTTAGTATATTCAGGTTCTGTTTAGTCCATTCAGGTTCTGTTTAGTCCATTCAGGTTCTGTTTAGTCCATTTAGGTTCTGTTTAGTCCAGTCAGGTTCTGTTTAGTCCACTCAGGTTCAATTTAGTCCAGTCAGGAACAATTTAGTCCATTCAGGTTCAGTTTAGTCCATTCAGGTTCAGTTTAGTCCATTCAGGTTCAGTTTAGTCCATTCAGGTTTAATTTAGTCCACCTTGATTAACCAGTGCCACTTCAGACTCGGTTAGATCCGGCACATCAATATCGGCCAAATCAGGTCATTTTAGGCTACTTTAACGCAATTCAGACCTAATTACATCCATTGAAGGTCAGTACATACCACCCAGGCCGTCAACGTCTATTCAGACATCCATTTGTACATGCATTCGGCTCACTTAAGTTCAAATCCATTCAGTCTCAGTGAGGTCAGGTCATTTGAGGTCCATGCAGGCTCAGTCAAGTTAGTTAAATCCGTTCAGGCTTAGTTAGTCAGGTCATGCCCGTCAGGTTCAGTGAGGTCAAATCGGGTCGATTCAGAGTCAGGAGATTAGTTCAGGTCCATTCAGATCCATTCAGGGCCAGATACGCCAGTTCAAGTCCATTCGGGTCTGCCAGGTCAGTTCGAGTCCATTCAGGCTCAGTCGGGTCAGTTCAGATTTATTCAGGTTCAGTCGGGTCACTTTAGGTCCATTCAGGCTCTCAGCTGAGTTCAGGTCGACTCAGGCTCAGTCAGGTCACTTCAGGTCCATTCAGGCTCAGTCAGACTCAGCTACATCCAAGGAAAGGTATAGGAGGTGGTGGCCGATAGGATAGGGTGAGGATATAACACAATGTGGCGATAAGCGTTGCATGTTGGCCGATATGGGCGTGGCAGTGATTTAATAACTTTCTTTGAACAAAAGAATGTTATGATGTACGTAGGTAGTAAGATTATATACTTAGATGTAAATTAGTATGAAATTTGTACGTCTTAATGGATGTATTGGAACGCCACTCTGCGTCACTGGAGAAGTGGCACGTCCCCGATGGACTCAGGTTTGGAATGTTTTGGGAGTGTAAGGGGAGAAGTGCATGTGGAAATTGTGGAAATCTGTGTTGCAGGAATGACTGTGTTTGTGAGTGAGGGTCTTTTTATGTTATCGAGAAAGCCTGGATAAGGTATGAAAATATAAGAACACATGAAAGCACCCACTGCTGACCAAAACTACTGTTATACTCTGGGTTGCACTTAGTTCCTGAGGATAGGTAGACACACGCGCTACTGACTTAACTCGCCGAAGGCTCCCAAGCAAGAGAACAACAACCACATCAATAAAGCACTCAAGCTTCGGTCATATAATTAGGCGTCTCACGAGTAAGGGAATAACTGGGAAGATTTGCTAAAGCAGAAACGTAAGCTCATGAAATTAGAGTCTCACTTTGTCCCAGCTGCCGACTTACCTACTCACAAACTCACTCACCGTCACAAAATCCTCCCAATTGTTTTTCGTATTTACATATCTTCTTGGGTTTATGTTGTGCACAAGACTGCATAGTCATTCTTTTTCTTTATCTGCATAGCTTCCGTAGCCTTTACTAAATTCCCAAACGTATGATTATTTAAAGTGAAACATTACGACAAGAAAACCAGTTATTCGTAACAGTAAACTACAATGCAAATTCTTCTTTTATCATGGATATTGGTTAAGAGCCTTGGTAAATTCGATCCCAGTTTCCTTCGCCAAGTAACGCGCATTAAGCCAGTCGCCGGGCTGGGGAATAGATTTTCATTCAGATTAAATAGTAATATCGGAGCCAGGACGCCGCGGATCCTGAATATATTGGCGGATCACTGAGACGGCCTGAAGCGGACTATCGGGCATCGCTGAAAGGACGTCGTATCGGAACTGGAATTGTGATATTGTGAATTTTATGGACTTACTTTCACGGGTTTTATATTGAAGAGCAGCTGGAGGTTTTCAATGTATTCTGCTGGCTATTGTCAGTGGAGATACTGCAACGTTATCGGATTCATGCACTTTGAGATTATGACTTCGCCGCGAAATCGAAAGGATATCATACGCACTTGTTTTTACAAGCGTTCGGGGAGCAGTTTGAGGAGCAATTTCAGCGTAACGGTATTTTTACATTTTACATCATTGGCAGCTGGAGAATGTAATGTGTACTCTGACCGAATCTAAGTAGAGAAATGGAGAGGATACAAAACGCATTTTACTTCAAGTGTTTTATTTTAAAGATCAGCAATAATTTGATCCACGAG
>NC_136991.1:33966220-34083720 GCF_032717465.1 Coenobita brevimanus | reverse complement strand
ATCCTAGGGTCTTTGAAGTGGTTTTAGCAAGTGATCTGACATGAGAGGTCCAGCTGAGGGCATTGTTATGCGAAACACCAAGAATTTAATACTTTGAGCGATAGGAGTATTAGTAGTACTGAAGGTAATATACTGTAGGAATCAGACAATATCTATCCGTTAGTAAATTCCATATATTTTAGTTTTCCCAACGTTGAATGAAATAATGTTATTTTGTCTCCATACAGTGATCAAAGATAAGTTTTGGTTTATGGAGATTGTTGTCCTGACTTGTGAGCTAGAGATATTAAACTTTGTTAATGGGTGTTCAAGTGTGAATGACCTGTGAAGTGTTGAGTCATCTGCATATGAATGAATGGGATGATGGATGACAGATAGAAGATCAAAATATGAATTAGGAACGGAGTTGGAGCTAGAACTGGTCCGTGTGGCACGGTGGCAATAATCGAATGGAAATTGGAATATACATCATCTAGTTTTACTCTTCTCTTTCTGTCACCGAGATATGAGGAAATCAGTGAAACTAAAACATGATTGGCCATAGCAAGTGAGTTTGGATAGCAGGGAATGGTGCCATACTCTGTCAAAAGCTTTAGAAATATCAAGGGCTGATGGATGGGTTTCTCGATGTTGGTGAATTGACTGATGGATGGTATGAGTCAGGGGATTGAGTATATCAACAGTGGATCTTTCGTGGCGAAAACCATACTGTCTGTCACTAATCAGGCTACTGTATTCATGATGTTTAACAATGTGCTTATTAATTATAAATCATACATTACCAAGAAGGGATGTGATAGCTATTGGTCTGTAATCAGAAGGGTTATAGGAACTGCCTTTCTTTGGAATTGGGTGTATATTGGCTTCTTTCCAAGAATTAGGGAATGTAGAAGTACGTACGCATAGTCTGAATAATTTAGCTAGAACAGGAGCAGTTCTGAATAACACTTATTCAAAACAAAATAAGGAATTCCATCTGGACCTGGAGCATTGTTGGTTGGTAAACTGTCTACGATGGATTTTATGTAAGTAGTCCATATCTTCAGTGTAGCAATACTGGGACAGTTAAGTTCTAGTACGGGGACGTTCTGGCTGTCTGCCTGTAAGGTAGAATTTCTGGCAAGTGTACTGGGAAGGATGTTCACTTTACCACACGGGTCATTTATATTGTTACCATCTGAAGACTTTATTGGGGGAATGGATGATGACTTATTAAAGTTTGTAAAAGAACTGAAAGTTTACCAGATTATTCCGTTGTCATTAGGATTATTTAATAGTTTGGATGCTTGATTGTGGGGACAGTTTGATTTAGAGGGGTTTATTACTGCCTTTGCATGGTTTCTCGCAGTTTCGAGTTGACTGAGCGATTCAGATTTTTTTTTTTTAAGTGAAATTTAAATGCTAAACACTTTTGTGTCGTTGCTCCGGTACAATTGCTGTCAGACCATTTTGGGGTGTCCGATCTTGTAGTAAACTGTTGACTGGGTATGAACAATTCCATGCCAGCTTGAATTAGGTCATTAATGTGGGACTGGGTAGAGCTGGTAGAGCTGATGTAACTGAAGAAGTAAGACTGCCATTGGAATATCAACAAGGTAATTTCTAAATCCATTCCAGTCTGCCTTATCAAACTGCCATCTGGTCACCCTGACAGGTTCAGAATGGGGAGGTCTGGGGCAATCTACTTACGAGGCTTTGATGAGATTGTGGCCGGAGGATCCAAGTGGTGACAGTACGCCCATCCAGTAATGATCTGGATTATTTGTCATGAAGCTCGGAGGTGGTTCAGCACATCCAACTTCTAAGAAGCTTATTTAACTTAAACTTAATGACATCTTTCCAGGGTAGTTCCTGTGAAAAAGAGAGACCGAAGAAACTACAGTAAAAGATAATGAAAAACTAATCTCTGAATTCTTGAAGGTAAGTGGATGGTCGTGTAGATTGTTACAGGTGCACATTGTGATGATATTCAGTTTCTTTCCTCATCAGTACAGGAGGGGAAAAAAAGTTTTACGGTTAGAACAGGGGGCAATTGCCCGTACTATTCACATTTCACTCACAATTCCCAGCCTCATTATTCCCCCAGCTTCGACTCGACTAACGCCCCCACACCTCTCACTCACCGCACGTAATTTCAACACTCAGACCACTCCAGTCTACACCTCATAGTTCATCACACTGTTTTGTTCTTGTCGCTGTTGCTGTTGTGGATTCAGTCTCATTTGGACGTGAACCCGGTAGACTGCAGGAAACTGGCCACTTTATCCGGGCCCTCATATATATATATATATATATATATATATATATATATATATATATATATATATATATATATATATATATATATATATATATATATATATATATATATATAAAGAATATGTTAAAGAATTGTCTGTGTTGTGAGAACGGAGTCCATGAAGTGTGTATATATATACATATATATATATATATATATATATATATATATATATATATATATATATATATATATATATGTTAAAGAATTGTCTGTGTTGTGAGAACGGAGTGCATGAAGTGTTATGATGAGAGGGCTTGTATTATAGTGGGGGGCATGGTGGATCTTTTGTGAGTTGAATGATGTGGGATTGAGATGCATGAGGTGAATAAGTGTGTTATGGTGGTGGGGGCTGCACTACAATGAGGATAGTGTGTGTTGCGAAAGTGAGGTACAAGGTAAGTACAGTAATTGTGTTGTGGTGCGAGGGGCTTTGCTATAGTAAGGGCAGTTTCGTTCGTAATGAGGTCAGATAGCGAGCACGGAGTAATAGTGTGTGTGTCTGGGAACACAGCAGGGCGAGATAATACTGTAGTCAGCCAGGCTACCTAAGTAATGCTCCGTAATGATGTATTAGGAATTACTCGCAGGAATATCTAGTATTATTTGGTAGTTTGTGAAAGTCTCTGTGAATGTATTCATGATTCTTAGTTTTCAAGGAAAATGTCTTAAACAGGGTTAAATACACCTAGCCACCCTTCCATCATCTAAACCGTTATCGCTTCATCAGGAGCGTAAGGGTTCAGGGCTAGGCTACGCAGCCCAGACATTAAGGTAGGAGTGTTGTTCGTTTGACCCAGAGTGGTGTTTTGGGTTTATTCACTGTTATCACCTCAGCCCTGTTCTTGCAATAAATGGACTGGAAATGATTCAGGACTAGGAACAAGTAACCATAAAAGTAGAAATTCAGTAAACAAAGGGTCTCGCGAGATGGACCACACATACGTCCACTGTACTTTCGAGCAAGCCTGAGGAAGACCCTTAACCTCTTTCAGCTTAATGAATGGCCATATGTGCTCAGATTGCCAGTCATTTGATTAGTAACCAAGGAGACTCATTCTTGCCTCAAAATTAAGGCTTATCAAATTTCATGCATCCACAACGTACTATTCAAGTTGTGGATGTGATCCAATGCCGTCAGTTGAATGCAAACCGACTATAATTATATGCACAACAGAAGCGTCCACCGTCCACATATCCTCACTGCCCTGTCCTGTATCCCAGATCAAACTACTTTACCCTTTCAGTTCCATTACGTCATTTTAACTTTGTTCTAGTTAACCTTAGAATATGTTATTCGGTTTATATATCCCCCGTATTTCGAAAAGGTTTCCTGAAGCTGAATAAAATCGTTCTTGAGATTACACGAGTAAGATAATACGTTATTCGATACTGAAGAAGTTAAATTTCCACTGTGTACTTTCTGCACTAAAAAGCGAGTATCTGTCTTTCGCGTATTTTACTCTATTTACACTTAACTTGACCTACTATTGCCAACACTCCATTTTGAATGCTGAGTTGTAGACATAGATAAACACTAGAATATGATGACGGTCACGAAGAAGTTCTGTTGAAGGGATACGGTAGCATTATCTTTTTGCACCACCAGTTACGTGAAATAAGCTGCAAAAAGAAAAAAAATAGGTCAAGTTAAGGTGAAAGAACTCTTGTGTGTTTAATTAGCCGAGGAAAGAGGTTGCCTTAATAAAAACTATCACATAGTTCTTTAAGCTTTTCATGATCTCGTCTTCTCCAGTATTAAATTCCAGGAAACGTCACAGGATTCTTTAAATATGAGAGTGAGCCAAAAGAGGCTGAGATAAGTGGAGTGCTTCTTTACCAGCTGAGTGAGGTCGCCTTTTGAAAGTTTCCAAGTACTTCCTTAACTTCTCCTGCCACTATATTTAGGTGAATTATTCTTGCTGTTCCTGAGTGTTTATATTCAGGTACAGAGATCGATCTGAACTTGATGGGATAAATACAGCCTTCTTAAATCCCTCGACTAAAAGGACGATCCCATTTTTGGTATTCGAAATTGGGCTATTTTTGTGTTTGCCGAAAAGTTCGTAATCCTAATATTCCTGTGTTGTAACATAATAAATTTGGCCATATGGAGATCATAGTTGATATAGATAGGGTTACGAAAGGAGTAGACCAGTATGTGAGCGAGTATGAAGGCTGGAGGAAAATGGTGGATGGGTATCTAATTGAGTGTATGAAAGAGCGAGGTATGAAAGTTGATAAGGCTAGAGATCTGACAAGGAATCGAGTTAGTTGGACAATTAATGTAAAGAGCACATGACTAAGTAAAAAATCCATCTTTAACTTGATAACCGACGGATTGCCTTATCTTATGGGTTTATATTAAGTGTATCAATGAAACAGTATGAATAAAGCAAGAAGGCGCATCCATAGAGTGTAATACTTGTACAAAGGTATGAATAAAGCAAGAAGGCGCATCCATAGAGTGTAATACTTGTACAAAGGCCTAATATTCAACTTTGTCCTCTGACTTCGATTTTCGGCCGAGTGGTCTTAGAATCGGCATACCGTACTTCATCACTGCCTGACCCTCCATCTGTCGACTAAGTTTGGTCAAAATCAAACGGATTTTGCTGTGTAACCTTGGCCTTTAACCTGTTGTTCCTAGACTCGAATATATTCATCTAAAGACCGATCCAGATTAAATTAAAATTGTTTTGGGTTAAAGGGTCGAATATTTGACCTTACCATGTGACCTTTACTTTTGACGGACTGTTCTCAAATTCGAATCCTTCATCCTTGCTTGGCCCTGAAGGGCATCCAGAAAATTTTGTCAAATTCATATGAAAACTATTTAGGTTGATCTTATCATAGGACGTGTTCTCAAAAAGAATATACCAACTCCTTGGCAGAGCCACAACCCCTCCACCAACTTCGGTTAAAATTATGCTCACACTCGGTCTCATACAGGTCGAACTTTGACCTTACTCTGCTACCTTAACCTTTGACTGATTGTTCTCAAAATTGAATCCTCTCGTTCTTGTTGCACTTCCGAACCTCCTAAGAAGTGTGGTCTTACTTGGATTAAAAAAAAAATAGTTAACCTTGCCATGTTACCTCAACTTTTTACCTACTGTTGAAAAAAAAAAAAAACATTGTTCCATTGGTAGACCCTCAACTTTTCCTTCTGTACTGGTTAAAATCGAATTAAAATGCTTGAGATATTCATAAATACAGACAGACAGACAGACAAAGATTGACGGACATATTAAGTCCGACCAAAATATTACTCCCTCCCTGTTACTGCCTATGCAGTTATGCAGTGGAAGCATACTCGTATTTCTGGGGGTTTGAAAGGTATGTGATTAAGAATCCGACCCCATTCCATTAGACATGCCGTGAAATGTTCATCTTTTATTCTTTCTCTTTCCATGTTTTCTGGGCCCTGCCTAACCCCATCCTAAGGAAGAAAGAAGCTGCTGCTGATGATGACAGTGACTGAAACAAGCTTCTCATTATCAGCGGCGGCATTAGGGAGTATTAATATTGATTAATGACCCTGTCTTTTTGTGCTAAATAAAGTCTAATGAAACCTCTAACCTAAATCTTCAGTCACATCTTGACTATATCCAAGAAGGATGAAGATATTCTTATGAGAGACCTTGGTACTTTTAGTTTAGTTAGAGTACCTCTCCTTCCATTTTTTGAAAACAAATTTCATTCTTACATGCTTTTCCATTCAGCTGCAGCGACAGTTATCATGACTCACTTCTTTGTATTGGTACTTAATAATATATTGCATTAGATGTTTTACAGAGAAGAGAATCTGTATATCTGTTTCTAAGTATTAGAATTTGGTTAATTTTATTTGACCGTATTATTGGGTGATACTATAAATAGTATCATTTTAAAGCCAAATATTAGAACTTTCGTAGGTCGATAATTGTCCTATATTTTTAGATCTGCCGCTAAGAGAAATGGATTATTTGCTTTTATTCATCACTTTAGTTTACATCATCTTCCATTCATACGTGAGCTGACATCAAGGATAATATTATTCTGACTTTCATTTAATCCGTATTTATCATTATTATTGTTTGTTATTTCAGAGTGACACTAAGAATATTATTATTATTTTAATAACTGTCCCGTGTTTATGTTTACCATCCTATACTTGAATTTTACCAGCAAATACGAAAAAGCCAGAGAAACAATTTCCTTATCACCTTTCGTCGTTCATTGTACCTGTTTCTTTGCCCGTTTTTACTATACTTAGAATAACATTATACTTCACTCTTGTTCCGCACTTATCTTTACCACGGTGGACTTGTATTTTTAGCAGTTTCAAAACAGTCAGGTAAATACCATCGTCAACTTGTATTTTTCAAGCAAATAAAAAGAAGGTTAGGTAAACACTTTTCGTTATCACCCTTCCCCTCTCATCGTACCTCTCCCTTTGATCTTATTCACCGCACTCAGCAACCCTGGTCAATCCACTTCTCAGCCCTCTCTTCTCCTCCCCTCTCCTCTCCTCCCCTCATTTCCTCCCCTCCCCTCACTTCCTCCCCTCACCTCTCCCCTCCCCTCGTTCATTCCCGACACTTTCTCTCCCCTCCCCTCTCTTCTCCCCGTTCCGCTCCCCTCCTCCCCCGGTCTCTCTCTCACGTCATTCGTAATCTCCCTCTCCTTTCACCTTGATTCCCATGTCGTTCTGTCCGTTTTCTCCTCGCTTTCCGTCTCCATTTTTCTCTAAGTTATTTTTCTTCTCTGCTCTCCCTTTTTTTTTTTCCCTCTCCATTTGCGCGCAGTAACGCTGGGATATAATTTTTTCCTTCTTGTGTTCGTTTGTTTGTTTGTTTGTTGGTTGGTTGTTTGGTCGCGTGGGTGGGTGGTTGATTTGTTTGATTTGTGTGTGTGTGTGTGTGTGTGTGTCTGTGTGTGTGTGTGTGGATAGTACAAGTAAAACAGCTTTCATCTGATTTGGACCAAACTTGGCAAAGTGTTGGGAATCAGCCAAGGATGAAATAATCCGTTTTTGAGAACAGTAGGTCAATGGTCGGGGTCACACGGCAAGGATCAGCTAAAATTGCTGTGATCCGAATTGGACCAAACTTGGCGGTAGTGGTGAGGGTCATGTCGTGATGGGGTGATATGATTTTCAGTATAAGCAGTCAAAAGTCTAGGTCACAGGATAAAGTCATGTGTTCGGTCAGGGCGTGGGTGTTGCGCTATTCGAGTGTTCCTTCTTGCCTAGTAAGCCTGTTCTTCTTGCAGCCTATGTCCCAATTCCCCCTGTCTTTCCTTCCATTCTAAGCTTTTTCCTTTATTCTCCTTCTGTACTTATCTTCACACTCCTTCTCTACTTTCCTTTCCATTCTCGATGTTCATATTTCTTTAACTTTGCCATAGTGAGAAAAGTTCTAGTACTTTTATCAGCGTCGCACGTCGCCATTGTTATGAGAGCAACGAAAGATTATGCTGCTCTTGTCGGAGAAGACTTTAATGTAAATTTTCACTGCACTCAGGCCAGTAATTCTACGCTGCCCATTTCCACAGGCTGTACTTTCATGGCACCTCCTACTCCCATCACAATTCCAGCTAACCCCACCAGAGTCTTTGTTCCTCACGTCCATACCTGCAGCCTCCCCTCCTCGTCATATTTTAGATAAGAAAGCATCTCTGGCAACGAGGTTGTCCGTCAGTCATTCATTAACGTTTTCTGGAAGAAGGCGCAGAACTCATGTAGACTATGGCGCCCCTGAATTTACTGCCGAACTTTTAAGCTTATTGTTTTTGTAAGATAATTTGATCTAATTTTACATCACCCATTTTCACACGGTATTCCTGGCCAAACCCAGCGCCCACCACCCACCAGCATTTCAGTCCTTCCCACACAGTCCTTTTGCTCGTCATGCTTATTTCTTTATCTCCTCTTTGACGGTTCCATGGCTGATACAAGTCACGCGGTCGACGAACACACTTCCCGCTGACGATTATATTAAGCTGAGAATGAGTACAGAAACCTGAAAGTGTTAATACTGTCACCATTAATTTTTTTTTGGCCAGTACAGCTCAAGTATTCTATTATATCTACTGTAATGCCAGATGATATTATTCTGCTTAAGAGCGAAACATAAGTAGCTAAATGTTATTGTTATCCTCATCTTCCTCACTTTTCAGTTCCAGTTTATTTCTTACACATCCTTCTATCCTTGTTCTTCTCAATTCCCCTCCCTACTGTTCTCTTCAGTTTTCGTCGTTGCTCTCCTCTCCTTTAATATACTTTTCTTTCTCCTTTTCACTTTTCACTTTCTTTAACATTCTGGCAGTTCACCATGATTTTAACTGGAGAGCAAGTTGCCCCGACCTTGAAAGAGTTAATTGTCACAGTGTTAGACTCCTGCGACTCCCTTTCATTTGAATAAACTCACTAGAATACAATACTAGAGTTATCCCGACAGTGAAAGAGAATAACAGCAGTGAGAGAGATAATAACAGCAGTGAAAGAGATAACAGCTTCTTAATTTCCTTCACATCTTATAATTTTTCTAGTATTCCCCTCTTTCCTCTTCCTACTTACCTCTGCCATTCTTCTCCTTTCCAGTTTCCTCTTTCGTTTACGTTTATACTTTTCTGACATTTGTTTCACTCTCCATTCTCGTCCTTGCTCTCATTTCCCCTCCTTTTCTCTCGGTTCTTCAGCTTTCTCATGTCCTCTCCCCTTCATCTTTTTTAAATTTTTCTTTATCTTTCATCTCTGCTCTCTTCTTCCTCGTCCTCCCCTCCTTTCTTTCTCGTTCTTTCTTCTCGTATTTTCTTGGTCTCTTTCTGCTTTTCCTTCCTTCTTACTTCTAACTTTCCTTTCTTTTTTATTATTATTATTATTATTATTATTATTATTATTATTATTATTATTATTATATTATTATTATATTATTATTATTATTATTATATTATTATTATTATTATATTATTATTATTATTATATTATTATTATTATTATTATTATATTATTATTATTATTATATTATTATTATTATTATTATTATATTATTATTATTATTATTATTATTATTATTATTACTATTATTATTGCCTCTTCTGACATTCAGAGGCTCTCCCTCCGTGCTAAGGGATCTTTGTATGCGGCATGTGTTAGGAGTGTATTGATGTATGGTAGTGAGACATGGGCAATAAAGTAAGAGGATATTCGCAGGCTCAAACGTACAGAAATGACAATGATTAGGTGGATGTGCAGTGGGTCCTTGAGTGCAAGGCCTGGGAGGGCTAGGTTTACGATGGAAGAGTTGAGAGGTAGGATGGGACTGGAGTGTGTTGGTGTTGTGATGAGGAGAGGTAGATTGAGATGGTTTGGGCATGTGAAGAGGATGGGGGATGATAATTGGGTGCAGAAAGTGAGAAGTATTAATGTTGGGGGTAGGGTAGTGAGAAGTGTACTGAAGAAGACCTGGGACGAGGTCATTGAGTGTGACCTGAGGGTTAAGGGCCTAAATAGGGAAGCTGCCAGAGATCGAGCACCATGGAGAGCCGCTATTAGGTGACCAAGGGCGACGCATGCAAGCATGTTGGAGCCTTGAAAAACGAAAACAATTATTATAATTAGTAGTAGTAGAAGTAGCAGTATAATTATTGTTATTCTCTTCTTTCCTCTTTGTTTTTTTTTTTCTTAACTCATCATTCTACTCCCTTCCTTTTCTAGTTTATTCTTCCTGTCTCATTATTCTAATTTCTTCCCTCCTCCGTACTTCCTCTCATACCCTTTTTCTTCCTGTGTATCTTTTCATATAATTTGTCGCTCTACAGTATACTTTCACCTCTCTTTTCCTCTATCTGTAATTCCAATTTTCTTTTGTACTCTCCTCTTTCTCATGATCCTCTCTTTCCCGTCATTCACCTACTTCTTCCTCTCCTTCCTCCTTGCTTACTCTGATTCCTTTCCTACTTTTTGAAATTGTTCTCTCATTCCTCTTTCCATATCGTTCACACTTTTCCACTTCCTTGATATTCAGTCTTTGGTCTCTTCAGTTTCTTCTCATTCTCTCTCTACTCTCTTCTCACCTTTGTACTTCCTTTCCTTCCTGTTTGCTCCTTTTATTCGCGTATTCTGTACCTTGCCTGTTTTCTTCCATGAATTTCCCCCTTCTCATTTTTTTTCTTCTTTGATCTGAAGTTGCATATTCTAGTTCTTTTCTCACTTTCCTCCTTCCTCTCCTTCCACATTTCTTCCAAAAATTCCTCAGCTTATCCTGTTTCTTTTCTCTCCTTCTTCTCTTTCCTTCCCTTCTCACATTTCCGCAGCCAATTCTTCCAGCTCCTGTCTACTTATCTTGTCTATTTACTCTCTCTCTCTCTCTCTCTCTCTCTCTCTCATTTCATTTCATTTCCTACCTTTACCCATTCCTTTCCTTCCAGTAGTCTGTCTAATTTTCCATCTCTTTTTTTGCTTCTCCATTCCATTCTTCCTGATTCATATGTCGCACTTTATTTTCCATCCTCCTCCTTCTCCTCCTCCTCCTTCTCACTTTTTCAACTTCCTTTACCACTCTCTTCTTCCAAATCTGTCCCAGTTCTTTCCCTCCACTTCCTTCTGATCTTTTTTCAAAACCTTCCTCCTTCTCTTTTTTCTCCTCATCGTCCTCTCCTTTTTTCTTACTCTCTTCTCTTTCTTCCAGATCTTCCTTTCTTCCATTCTTCCTCCCCTTCCTTTTCTTCCATATTCATTATCTTTCTTCTAACCATTTTCCTCCATCTTCGTCCTTGCTTCCTTCTTACTCCTTCCGCTCTCTTCTTTTCAAGATTTTCCCACCATCCATTTGTTTTCACCTACCTTCTCTCCTTTCTTTTTTCGTCCTGCTTTTCTCCTCTCCCTCACTTTCCCTTTCTCCTCTCATCGTAATCTTTCTTCTCGTCTTCCATTTTCATGTTAAGTCGTTCCTTTCTTCCATATCTTCTCTCTTTTGTACCTCATCTCCCTTCTTTCTTTTGTATCTTCTTTCTAATTTTATTTTCTACTTCTCGTTTTCTCCTCATATTTTTCCTCTTCTTCCTCTTCCCTTTCATTTCTCTTCCTCCACTTCCCTCTTCTTTCTTTTCCTCTCCTCCTTTTCTCTCCCTCTCTCACCTGTCCATTCTTATTCCGTTTCCTTTCCTTATGTCTTTCTTCTTCCGTTTTTGCCCCTTCTTCAACGTCTTCCCTCTTTCATATTTTCTTATCTTCCCTCTCTGTTTCCCTTTTTATCCTCTTCCTTTCCTCTCATCAGGTTTTCCTCTTCCTCTTTTCATTCTCCTCTTCCTTTTCTTCCTTCCTTTTCCCTCTATCCCCTCTTCATCTTCCTTCTCGCAATCGTCCTTCTCCTTCTCATTTCCTTTATTCGTCTTCATTCTGTTTTCTTCACTTTCTGACTTTTCTTTCTTCCACCTTTTCCTGCTTTTCTC
Organism: Coenobita brevimanus; assembly: GCF_032717465.1. Lineage (NCBI taxonomy): Eukaryota > Metazoa > Arthropoda > Malacostraca > Decapoda > Coenobitidae > Coenobita > Coenobita brevimanus. Next base: position 34,071,983 of record NC_136991.1, on the reverse strand, counting down.
TATTCCTCATCTTCCTCCTTCATTCTTCGTCCTCACTGTCCTTTTCTGGGCATCATCTTCATCACCTTGTCATCATTTTCTTTTTGCCGTCTTATCTTCCATTGCTCGTCCTCCTCTTCCGTCTCCATTTCTCTCTCTGGCAGTTCATAATCTCTTTCCTCCTTCCTTAATTTCCGGGTCGTCCTCTTTATTTTTCTTCCTGATCCTGTTTTCATTTTGCTTCGTCATGCCACTTTTTTTTTTAGTCTCTAATTTCCTATCCTTTCTCCTTCACTTTTTTTTTTTTTACTCCTTCTCACGCCATTCAGAATTTAACCCAATCCTCCTTCCATTAACTCTCTCTCTCTCTCTCTCTCTCTCTCTCTCTCTCTCTCTCTCTCTCGTAATCATCCTTACTTTGATACCAATTTCATTACGTTCTCTCACATTTTAATACACCTCTCTTTGTTTCTCGTTTTTCCATCTTCACTCTTTTCCTTTCTTTATTCTTCCTTTACATTCTTCAGTTGTGGCTTCCTTCTTCCACGATATTCCAGTCAGTCCTTTATATTTCATTCCTTTACCTGGTTTTTATTACTTTCTAAATTTCAGTTCGTTCATTTTATTACATTTTAATCCAACAGTCCTTTTTTTAATTGATTTCCGTGTTGAGTCTGTGTTTCTTTTCTTTCATTTTTCTTCCAAATCCTAAATCCCCGTTGCTTGCTCAAGTTGCACTCCCATCAGTCTTTATTATTTATTTCTTCCATTCTTTCCAGATTATGTTTTATACTTTCATTTCTCGCTGAGAGTGTTTTTCTTCCTGTGGTTTGTGCCTACATTATCATCTTTCTTATTCCTCTCATTCTTCCCTCACATTCTCTAATTTCCTCTCCTTCCTTCTCATTCTTCCCTCACATTCTCTAATTTCCTCTCCTTCCTTCTCATTCTTCTCTCACATTCTCTAATTTCCTCTCCTTCCCTCTCATTCCTCTCTCACATTTTCCAATTTCCTCTCCTTCCTTCTCATTCTTCTAACATATTCTCTAATTTCCTCTCCTTCCTTCTCATTTTTCTCACACATTCTCTAATTTTCTCTCCTTCCTTCTCATTCCTCACTCACATTCTCTAATTTCCTCTCCTTCCGTCTCATTCTTCTCTTACATTCTCAAATTTCCACTCCTTTATTCTCATTCGTCTCTCACATTCTCTAATTTCCTCTTCATCCTTCTTTCATTTTTAATCGCTTTCTGTATTTTCTCTTCTCCTTTTTAGTCCCCCGTTTTCTCCTTTTTTATTTTTCATCCTCACTTAATTTACAGCTCACTTCTCATTTTTCATATTCTCATTTTCTTCGTCTTTCTCTTTCCTCACTGATTTCCCCGTCCAGATGTTTTCTCCCTTTCCCCGATTATAAGTTTCTTTCCCCTCGACGATATTCTGCGTGACCTCTTTCCTCCTCAATTCATTTTCCATATTATATTCACGTCCTTCTTCACCCCACATCCCTTCTTCTTTGTTTTCCGCCTCTCGCCCTTCCCCTCATTCCCTTGGCTTCTCTCGTTTTTCTTCTGTACTTTCGTTCGCTTTCCGTCTGTCACATAATTTTTTATTGAATTGTCCATTTTTGTTTCGGTGTCTGTCTTTAATCATATGCCTCTTCGCATTATTTATTTTTCTTCGTTTCTGTCTCCTTTCACTTGACGTTTTCCTTCCTTTGTATTTATTTACCTTTCGTCATGTCGCTTTTAATTACTTTCTTGTTTTCTTCGTCTCTGCTTGCCCTGTTTTTCATTAAGTTTATTATTCCCTCTTTCCACCTTCGCGCTTACTGTTATCCATGCTTCCGTTCATTTTACGTCTCTGACATAATTTTTCGCAATATTTCCTTTCCTTCTCGATTTCTTTCTTCCTGCTTATCGTCTGATGGTCTGGATAAATCTAGTATTCCTTTTCAGCAAGTGCCAGATCAATGTATTCAGCTCAGAGCGAGTTAGAGAGACTGTGAGAGTTCGCTCTACCAGAATCTTTTTCCCATCCATCATATCCAGAGTCTCTCCCCCCCCCCAACCAACCACCCACCCTTGCTCAGTTTTCGCTCACCGCCTCATCATTCTTAACTCACTCTCCATATTTCTAATTTTTTATTTCCTCTTACCCTAGATTATTTTCATGTGTCTCTTTCTCCTATATTTCATTCTCTTAGCCATCATTATTTATTTAGTGTTTTTCTGCCATCCATTCCTTTAGATTTTAGGTCCTTCACATTTTTTATCCGATTAGCTTTTGTTTTTCTCCTGACCTCCATTAACTCCCTTACTGACAGAGATCTTCCCTAAACCTGCATGAAATCGTCTAACAGTAGGGGAAAAAAAACTAAAGACGTCACAGCACTGAAATGGTTAACAGTCCTTTTTCCCTGTTCCATCATTTTCATTTAGAAGTGTGTTGAAAGATATATTAATTTTTCACTCCTGCATACGGTTCTTCATCTAGTTTCCTTATTCCTAGATTTTTTTTTTTTTTTCGTCTCCCATATCTTTTATCTCTCAGCTTTCATCTTTTACCCCCATCCATCATTTTCATTCGCCGTTTTCTTTCCTCTCGTCCCCCAATTTTCCCTTCTCGCTCACAAAAACTTTATCATATTTCTCATGGCCATGCGTTTTGCGTCTCTCTCTCACCCTCAACCTCGCCAAATCCGTTCCTCTTTCCCTCCAGCTTATCTTTTTAATTATCATCTCTGCTTTCATTCTTGTTTTTTTTGCTTTCACACATCAATCAATCAATCATTTCCTGTGGCACCCTCGGGGATGCATAGGGCCTCGATGAACTCACACCACCACATCCTATCTTGTGCTAACTCCTCAAGATCTCCCCAACACTCATCTCCAGCTTCCCGTCTCATTGTCCTCACCCATGTCTCTTTTGGCCTTCCTCTACCTCTCCTACCAAGTGCCACCCACCCTGGTGTACCTCGTACTATTCCCTGTCTCCTATACACATGTCCTAACCACTTCCATCGTGAGAACCTAACATATTCATCGACCGGCTGCACTCCCGTTATTTCTCTAATTCTACTATTTGGTATCCTTTCCCACCACTTAACTCCTAATATTCTTCTAAGTGCTTTGTTTTCAAACACCAAGAATTTATTTTCCATAGTCACTGTGCTGTACCAAGACTCGTGTCCATAAATTAAGATACTCCTAACCATTACCTTATAAAGTTTGATTTTTGTATGCACAGAAAAATTGTTATTATTCCAAATATTTTTAAGCATTCCCATTGTCTGATTAGCCTTCTTTAACCTTTCCTCGAATTCAAAGTTCAAAGAGCCATCCTTGGCTAAATAAGTACCTAAATATTTAAACCTATCAACTTGCTTTACAACCATACCTCCAATTACACATTCCTGCGCATTTTCCATATTCATATTGATTATTTCAGTTTTTCCACAATTAATAACCAAACCCACCTTGCGACCTTCACTCACCAAACAGTCCAACACTCTCTGCATCTCTTCTGGCCCATCACAGATCAAGACTATATAATCTGCATAATCTAAATCCAAAAGTTTCCTGTTCTCTCCCCAAAGTATACCTGCACCGGTTTCTGTTCCAACGCGTTTCATAATGTAATCAATGACCAATATAAATAGTAAAGGCGACAGAACACCACCTTGAATTACTCCGGACTTGACTTCAAACGAATCACTCAGACAACCATCAACCATCACTTTACAAAATGTGTCCTCATGCATGTTCATAATGACCCTCACAAACTCCTCTGGTATTCCATAATGTCTCATGATCTTCCCCATAGTCTCTCTCGAAACACTATCAAAAGCCTTTTCAAAATCAACAAAACAAAGACTTAACGGTACTCTCATTTCATTAACTTGCTGCATCAAATGCCTAACTATAAAGATCTGATCATTGCAACCACGTCCCTTTCTAAAACCAGCCTGTTCATCCCTCAGAATACCCTCAACCACCGGCTCCAACCTATTTAACAACACTCTACTGAAAACTTTCAAAGCTATCGGTGACAAAGAGATTCCCCTCCAAGTACCACATTCACTCAGGTCTCCCTTCTTCGGAACTTTAACAATTACACCATTCTTCCAAACTGATGGTAGTAACCCCGTCACCCATATCTTATTGAATAGCTTGGTCAAGATCATTATTAATCTATCCCCCTCCACGTTAAACATTTCCGGAAATAAACCATCCTCCCCTGGTGCCTTATTATTCTTTAACTGTTTTACTGCTTTCTCCACTTCTGCAAGCCTCAACTCTCCTATTTCTATATTTAAATCTTCCTGAGCAGACGGTATATCCTCTTCTGGTGGTATTGGTCTATTAAGAACTGTCTCAAAATGCTCTTTCCATCTATTTTTAATATCTCCATCTTTGGTCAATAAATTTCCTTCCCTGTCTCTAACTGGTATTTCCTTGCGTTTACCTGCATTACCACTCAGTTCTCTAATCGATTCATATGCTATTCTTTGACTCTGTCCATTATTTTTGTTTATTAAGATTTCAGTCTCTGCAACCTTTTCATCCACACATCTTCTTTTATCTCTCCTAGCTAACCTTCTTACTTTTGAATTCAAACTCCAGTACGCAGCTCTTGCTAATTCAATCTCTCGTTCATCAACGCATTGCATCTCACTCCTCAATTTAGCCTCACCTCTCTTTTTTATCATATCCCACGTTTCCTCTGATATCCATTTCTTACTCCTGAATCTATGTCTCCTTCCAATCGTACATTTCACATTATATTTTCCTTGTCTATTGCTGTCCTTGTCTCTCTCCTTACCATACTTCTCATTATTTTCCTTTCTTTTCCCACCCTTCATGCAGTATTTTTGTCGATATATTTCTCTCTTCTTTCCCTTATTTTTTCATTCACCCGCGCATCATTTTTATTTCACTTGCCGCATTCCTAGTTTTTTATGTTTAGCGTTTCACTCTTACCTCCACCACCATTATCACAGCTACCATCAGCACTAGCGCCACCACAACAGCCACCACCATCACCATTACTGGTTTCATCACAGCCATCACCACCACCTCCTTCAGCAGCACAGCAACCACCACCATCACCTCCAAAGCGACCACCACCAGCACCACCACTGCGACCATCAACACCACCACCACAGCGACGACCACCACCACCACTACAACTATCACCACCACCACCACAGCGACCACCATCACCACCACCAGTACAACTACCACCACCACCACCACCACAGTGATCACCATCACCACCACAGCTACCACCACCACAATCATCATTACAACTACCACCAACACGACCACCACAGCTGGAATGACCACAACGAACACCAGTATGTCTACCGTCAACATCACCACCACAACAACATCTACCCACCACCACCGTCAACGTCACAGCCTCCATCACCACCATCAGCAACTGCCACCACCACCGTCAGCACCACTGCTTCCACGAAAACAAACATTACCATCACAGCTACCACCACCACCACCATCATCACAGTTACCACCACCACTACCATCATCACAGCTACCACCACCACCACCGTCGTCACAGCTGCCACCACCACCATACCACCTATTACCGCCATCATCATCAGACCGACCACCACCACCACCCCCAGCTGTCACCAGTTGCTGCTCAATATAATCTTTTCATAGCATCAGTAAAGTAATGGGCACTGGGGTGTAGATGGACAGCCCTCCCCCCCCTCTCTCTCTCTGGGAGGACGTGCGAAAACACAGAAATGCCTCGCCGCCTCTGCCACGTGCACATATTGTAACACCAATCGAGATAATTATTAGGGGCTATAAAACCCCTTTCAGAATATATCAGTCGACATGAAACTGACGCCAGTTCCAACCATCTTGCCGAGTTTCATCAAAATCCTCTTTCCAGTTTTGGCTGCACTCCCCCCCCCCCTCAACACACTCACAGGATTAAAGCATTATTAGATTTTCTTTCCCGTCTCTCCCCTTTTTTTCCTGCCTTTCTCGTCATTTTTATCTTGTTTTCCTTAGCCCTAGCTTTTAATGTATCTCCCATACCCTCTTTCTCTTAATATTTCTTTTACCCCTTCCATCATACTTTTTGCCTCATAAATCCGATACAGTTGTTTCCCACCTTATTCTTTCTGCTCTCAGCCTATTTTTTTTTTTTTTTTAATAGTTAGAACTCCTTCATAACGGACTGCTTAATGAAGACTACATCCAGTCCTTACAGTTCGAGGAGTCTCCCCTAAGTTAAATAATATCGTCTGCAGGTAACAGGAATAATGAAAAAGATTATCTGAATAAAGTAACTAAGCGGTGTTCCTTTCCCTCCTTACCTTTACGTTTCTCTGTCTTCCACATCGTTTGTATCGTGCTTTCCTTGATAATACTTTTTCTGTTTTTTCCATATACAGTAGGCTCACACAGTGCGCGAGAAACTGGGCGGTCCACGACCTCGTGCACTGGGAATTCGTGTACTGGGACTACATAATCTTATGGGAATAATTACATATGGGCGGTACCCCCTCATGCCTGGACATTTTTTGGCCCTTAGAGACATAATAAAGGTCATATTTTTCAGACATTGTACTAAAGTTATAGCTACAATAACAAAAATATGAGTAGTCACCTTAACAACAGTAGACAACAGGCCTGATGACCTTAAATAACAGGGGTTCCGAGGCTCGGCAACACTTACAGTGCCGCACTCCCCACCGCACCTCCCACCACACCAACACTTCCCTCCACAGACTCCTCTTGAGCACCTTCCCCAGGAGCATCAAAGTCACTCACTTCGGCCATAAACCCTTCAAAGTCCAATGCTGACACTTCTGACATTGCATCCTCTTCATCCTCAACAGGAACAGGAGCAGACGATGTCGATGGTTCCGCAATTTCACCAACTTGAGCCCGCTGTGTGTAGCTTGTTATGAGCGTCTGTCTTCTCCTGTTTATTTCTTCCCTGTGCCTGTCTGTGCAGAAACGGAAGAGTTTGTCGATACCAACCAGAAGTTCCTTCGTTCTTAGGTTGCTCACTTCCTGTTCCTTCACCTCTTCCTTGAGCTTATCCACGGCAGCAAGGATCTTACTAATGTTTGACATACACAGCTCAGTCCTGCCTTCCATCACGCTAGGCTGCTCAACTTGACTCTGCCTGGCGTCGGGCTCTGTGTCAGCCTCGTCTATCCGTTGCAACACTTCCTCGGGAGGCTGTTCCTCAGTGGCAGTGTGCACTTCTTGTATGTCCGCCAATGTAACGTCCTCGAAACCTGGTACAGCTTGTGCTGTAGAATGCCCGGGAATTTCTGCGCATCAACATGACGACACGTGACGCGCTGTGTGAGGGGTGGTCGCGCACTAATAGAAAATGGCATTTTTGAGCCACTCGTTGCCTCTGCCTCGTGCTCTGTGCGGTAAACTCGCGCATTCAAGGGTTTTTGGTTATCACCAAAATATTTCCTTCATCTGAGAGAAATCCTATAAGTCTCTACTAGCCCTTTCTCTTTTCTCAATATTCATAAGGATTTTATGTATGATAACAAGATGAATTCCTTCAGACGAGAGAAATACTGTTCTGTTTTTACTCCTATTTGGTCCAGATTTTTGCCATTTTGCAGTTTATTTCACTTACCTCCGTGGCAGAGAGAGACAATGCTACCTTTCTACATACTTGCCATTGCCTCTTCTTTACACACACAGAAGCTCGTACCTTTTATATCTTCATAAATCTCCTGGTCCGTTCCCAAATAGACGCGTGGAAAATCGCCCTGTACTCGTAGTCGTAAACAAACAATCATAATAAAACATAGCCATTTATATAAGCACTTCACAACACACACACACACACACACACACACACACACACACACACACACACACACACACACACACACACACACACACACACACACACACACACACACACACACACACACACACACACACACACACACAGTACAATAACCTCATATTTCCTTGCTACTGCTACAGGATTCTATTTTGCATTAGGAGGCGTCTCGTACTCTCCTTCAGTCCTTAATTAAGATGTTTATATTTTCTCTGTGACTAGCATCATAATCTAGTATCAGTCAGTTCCAGCAACTCGGTGTTCAAAATGGAGAAATGGGATTTTTAGGCCAAGTTAAAGTAAAAAGAGCTTAACAGTCCATTTCTATGCTTAAGTCTCATCTTTCCCTTTTGCTATTTTTCCCAATCCGTCTCTCTCTCTCTCTCTCTCATTCCATTTTCGCCTCATTCGTATCTCATATAACCTTTTTATTTTCCCTTTCCATCTCATCCCGTCTATTTTTTTTCCATTTTTCATGATTTCTTCCATTTTTCAGCTCCATTACCACGTTGTCCCTTGTTGTATCTTTTTCACCATTCTTCTCTCCCTCTCTGTGTGATAATCTCATATCCCTTTTCCTCCTCTGTTCTCTTACAATTCCCTCTTTCTTCCACTTCCTCATTTATTAACTTTCCTACATTCCCGCATTCTGGACATGCACAGAAATTTTTCCTCCTCCTCCTCCTCCTCGTCTGTTTCATTTTCTTCCTCTTCCTGCTTCCTCTCCCTCCTCTTCTTCCTCCCCCCCTTTTTTTTCTTCTTCCTCCGTTTCCTCCTCCTTCTCGTCATCATTATCAGTCATCAATCATCATCATCATCATCATCATCAATCATCATCATCATCATCATCATCATCAATCATCATCATCATCATCATCATCAATCATCATCATCATCAGTCATCATCATCATCATCATCATCATCATCATCATCATCATTATCAGTCATAAATCATGAAAATCATCATCGGCATCAGTCATTAATCATCATCATTAACAATCATTACCATTATCATCGCATTATCATCAGTCATCCATCATTTCCTCCTCCTCCTTCCCTCGTATTGTGGAATTTGTGCCCTGAGGTTATGGCCTGTTTATCTGTCTGTTTCTTTGTCCACAAGATGTCTGAAAATGTTATTGACTGATTTCTGTAACATTTTTTGGATATATGGATCATGGGCAAGGAAGTGTTTGTTAAATGTTGATTTTGATCTGAGTTTGAGCCCTAGTTCAGGGCTGTTTTTGTTTGTCCAAAAGATACCTAAAAATTTATTGATGGATTTCAAGTAATTTTTTGTGTATATGTGGGTCATGGGCCAGGAAAGAGTTGGTTAAATTTTGGTGGTGATCTGTGTTGTGTGGTATAGACTTTGGCGGGAGTAAGCGCTTACTGAGTGGTGTCTTCCTGTGTTTTTCTTGTAATACTGTATTATCTTTTCCAGCTTTATTCACTCTTTCTCATCTCTCATCTCTCGCTCTTCCTTTGGCTGCCCTCTGTTATTCCTTTGCTTTCTTTTTGATGAAGTCAAGGAAGTACACCAAGAAAGGAAGGAAAATGGAAGGGATGTGAAGAACAGTGACGAGAAATGTGAATGTTAATTTGGGAATAACGAAAGCACTTCATGACAGAAAAATGAGGAAGGAAAGGAGCGTTGCGATATTGATGTCGATGTGTTGAAAGTGTTAAGAAATGTTGGAGATGGTATGGCCATGTGGAGAGAATGGAGAATGGGAATGACTAGAAAAGTGTACGTGAGTGAGATGGAGGGGGAGAGGAGGAGGAGGAGCTTAAGGATGAAGTGGAGGGATTAAGTGGAGAGATATATGAGGGAGAAGGGAGGTGAATTGGACGTAGAGCAGCTCAATGACAAAGAAGAGGGTGACGTGGAGGTAACCCCTTACGGGGTCAGTCTTTCAATAAATAGACAGACAGACGAACAGATAGATAGCAAGGAAGATATATAGATATTCCAACATTATCGTACAGTTGTGAAGAGTGGACTATGCTAACGGGACACGAATTAAGAGTGAGAACAGAGGGAAATTTATTTATTCCAGCTTTATTCCTGCACAAAAGCACACCCATAAGCAAAAGTTCACTTCGTTTCCTGCAAGTTTTGTGTCCTGCCGTCATATTGCTCACTCCTTCCCAAACGACAGGGCGTAGCTTTTCTTTCATTTTTTTTTTTTTTTTTTTATTGTGTGCCTCAAATTGCTAGCACAGAAAAAAAAATATTTCATATAACACCTTCCATGGCCTCAGCCCACAGAGAAGTGCTGCCGGACTTTTGCTCATATCTGTACAGTATCAAAGTATGGACGATACCTGATGAATGCAGTCAGATGTCTGCCAAAGTGATTATTTATGACTCTGACATTCAGAGTGAAGAGTGGGCCATGCATGAGGGAAACTGTACTTTTTTTTTTAAATTTTAACTTGGCCTAAAATTGCCAACTCTCCAACATGAGTGCTCAATAGTTTAACAATAGAATATGGTGCTACTCACGAATAAAGCGCTATAAAAAGATCGTAAAGCAGTTGCATTGTCTTCATCAGCCACTGAGCTACTGGAAATAAGTTAATAAAAGACGATAAGCAGTAGTCCTGGTTAGAGTAAAAAGGGTATAGAGTGGAATAAGGTACAGGGTTTGCAGTGGAAGTTACTTGAGGGAAACCATACCTTTTTCTAACATTAACTCGACCCAGAGGCTTGTCCCTTTACGGGTTATTTCACGTACCTCACTTTCAGAAAAGAAAGTACTACAACTCTACATAATTTCCATAGCACTACTTCGTGACTAGTGTTACATTCTATTGTTAATCTATCGTTAAAACTCAGCAGTCACTATTGTACAGAGTGAGAGCGGATGATACCTGAAAGTGAATCAAGAGTGATGAGTGCTGAAACAAGTTACTCCAAAAGTGTGTATGGAGTGACATGAAGGGATGGAGGGATCAGGAAAGGAGCCGTGTAGAACGCGTCTAGTGGTTGATGTGGGGGGGAAATAAACAGATATACTCCGAGGTGGTTTGACCATTTGAGGATGATTGAGGATGGGAAATTGATTTGGAGAGCGTATGGAAAAAGTAGTTGTTGGGGGGGGGGGGAAGAGGCAGAGAGCTAAAGGAAGATGGGGAGATTAGGTGTGAGAGTATATAAGAGAGTTAGCGTGTGTTGTAGGGAGAGGGGGACGTTACAGAGTAGGGAGAAATGACAGGGAACTATAATAACAATGGATCGTAAAGCACCCTAGACGATGGGACGTCATGCAACAGAAAGATTGACTGTTAGATTGATGAATAGAGAGATAGGCAGACAGCTGATAAGATTGGTAGGCAATTCAATATACGATGGGTTAGTAGAAAGATAGGGACGCACAGACAAAGATAAGTAAAGATATAGGAATGAACAGATAGATAATAGTAGATGGGATGATAAATAGATAGACAGATAAAGATAGATATTCTCCATTTTTCTTATTTCCATTCTATTTTTTTTATTTTTTATCTTTTTACCTCGACTTAGTCTTTACCTGGCTTTTGTCCCCTTGCCTTCCCCTATCGCTCTCTTTCTCTCTCCTCTAATATTATGCTCCTTCATTCTTTGTTCTTATGTTCACTTCGCGCTTCTCATACTGTCCCTCTACCTCTTTCTTCTTCCTTATCTTCCACAGTTTCCTCCTCCCTTCCTTTATTACATTCTTTATTTCTATCTTCTCGATATTACAGTACTTCCATTTCCACTTATTAACATTTCCATCTTTGTCATTCTACTTTCATATTTTTTTTTTCCTCGCCCTCTTCCTTCTCTTACAATTTGCTTCACTCTCCTGTCTTATCTTTCTTATCTTACCCATTTACCCACTCCCATCTCTTATCTTTGTCTTCGTATCGTTCTTCTAATATCTAACCTCTCCTCTTTCCTCCCTTCTTATTAGTCCTTATATTCTATTTCATTTCCTTACCCCTTTACCTTTTCTTTTTCCTCGCTGTCATACATTTTCCTCCCCTCTTCTTTTATCATTTTCATTATATCACTTTTTTAGTATTTCCCCTCGTCATCTTCCTTTCGTTCTCTACGTTTTCCCATCTTCCGTTTTTCTTCTCTGTTTCTTGCCACCTCCTTCCGCGGTCTTCCATACCGAACACATTTCCCCCTTCATCACTTATCACTATCTTTATTTCTCTCCCCTGGTATTCTTCCTCTTTCTCTTGATCTTCTTTCTCATTTTCCTTTTCTTCTTCGTTTTCCTCCTTTCAAAATTCCTCATCACTTTCCTTTTGCTAATCACTTTTCACTGTTTATATTTAATTGTGTATTTAATATCCCCTTCTTGCTTACGTTTGACACTCTTAATTTTCTTCCCTTTATTTCTGCCCTCTGTCTGACGTTCTACCCAGTCTTTCATTTTCCCTCGTATTCTTATCACCCTCTTTATTTCTCATTACTGTTATACTCCCTTCTTCCTATTCCTGTCACCTTCATCTTTCACTTAATCCCTTTTCTTCTTTCACCTTTTTTTCGTGTTCTTCCTTTTCCTACACTTTTTTTTATTTTCCTCTTCATATCAGCCTCTTCATTTTTCCTCCGTTTTCCTCCTTCCATATCGTTTCATTCATTCTTGTCTTTCCTTTCCCATTCTCCCCCTTTTCTCCTCTCTTTCCCCGAGTTTTTCCTTATCCTTCGCATGTTCGTCTTTCTTTCGTTTACTTCTCTATTTTTTTTTCTCCTATCTTTTTTCCTTATCCCAATTGCCTTTTTCATCATTCTCATCTTTTTCTTGTCAAATTTCTTTTCCTGTTATACTTCCTCGTATTTTCCGCTGTCAAATGTTTTCTCTCATTTCCTTCATTGCTCTCATAATTTTCCATTCCGGATAGTTTTCTCCTTCGTCATCTCTTTTGCTTTTCATTCGTTTTCTCAGGCAGCATATTCTTCCCAATTGCTGTTTCCTATTGCACGGATCATATTGTCGTTTCTTCCCATTTCTCTTATGTCCCTCGTTGTGTCTGTTCCTCATCTATTTTCAGTTTGTATTACTTTTCATCTTAGTCTTCTTTTTTTCTAACGTAATATCTTATCATGCTTTTTTATCTTTAATTACCTCCTCTTCGCGGCCTCTTCATTTGTTCATCTCAAACTTCTGTTCTCCCTTTCATCTCACGCAGTTGTTTTCACTCTTTTCATCATTTTCCTTCTTTTCTTTTCCATTCCTTTTCTCACTCCATTCTTACCTTCCTTTTTCTCCTTCCTTCCTTTTTTTCCTTCCTTCCTTACTCCTTTCACGTACCGCTTTCCTCATTTTTCTCTTCTGATATTGTATTTTTCCTTTTTTTCACTCCCCTTGTATTATTGTAAGTTCTCGTCTTCTTTATATTCATTAAATTATCCTTTCATCTTTTCTGGCAGTTCTTTTATTTTCTTCTCCCGTTTTCTGTATCGCCATATTTCTCTTTCCAGGTATCATCTTTCCTCTTCTCTTTTCGTCCTTCTTCTGATTTCTGATGTGCTTCCTTTCGTCACGTTTCCTCTTTCATTGTACCCTTCCTTATCGTACATACTTTCCTCTTCCTTTCTTTCTCATCGTCTGTATTATCATTCTTGATGTTATTCTCATTTTTTCTTCTGTTCTGCCATGGTCTTGATTGATTTTTCTTTTCTTCCTTTTTCCATTTATATAATTCTTGGACTTTCCTTTAATCGTTTTCTTCCCACAGTTTCCTCCTCTCTTCCTTTATTACATTCTTTTTTTCTATCTTCTCGATATTACAGTACTTCCATTTCCACTTATTAACATTTCCATCTTTGACTTTCTACTTTCATATTTTTTTTTTCCTTGCTCTCTATCCTTCCCATACTATCCTCGTCATTTCCTTTTCTTTCTATTTTCCTCATTTCCCCCCATGGTATTCTGTATATTTCGTTTTCCTGATGTTTTCCTCATTTTCTTCCCGTTCTCTTGTCTTTATTTGGTTTTACTAATATTTTTCTCATTTTCTTCACTTGCTATTCACTTCATATCGTTTTACTGATAGTTTTCTCATATTCTTCATGTTTCTTTCATCATCTAATCGTTGAATTGCCCATAAAGACAGTAAGAACCTGAAGGTGTTTGATTGCTGCTCCTAAATGGCATTATTTGAGCAGTAAACCGTAGTCAGCCTTCAAATTTCAACCCTTTATGCCTCATCCGATTGACGTACCTGAACCCACTATGGCACCAGGCGTCCATTTGATTCTATTATTTCCACCTACTGTAGTAAATGGTTTAGAGGTACTGGAAACTATATGGTAAATGGTTTAGAGGTACTGGAAACTATATGGTAAATGGTTTAGAGGTACTGGAAACTATATGGTAAATGGTTTAGAGGTACTGGAATCTATATGGTAAATGGTTTAGAGGTACTGGAAACTATATGGTAAATGGTTTAGAGGTACTGGAAACTATATGGTAAATGGTTTAGAGGTACTGGAAACTATATGGTAAATGATTTAGAGGTACTGGAAACTATATGGTAAATGGTTTAGAGGTACTGGAAACTATACGGTAAATGGTTTAGAGGTACTGGAAACTATATGGTAAATGGTTTAGAGGTACTGGAAACTTTATGGCAAATGGTTTAGAGGTACTGGAAACTATATGGTTCTCACGTAATGTTGAGCCACCTGAAGGTAGCACTACATCAAGTGAATGGATGGCGCTCTTCCTGACCTACACTGGTCTAAATGTCATCAATGCCTGCCCTTGTGTTGTCTTAACCGTTCTTATTTCTCAGAAAACATTGTTGCCGATTCACTGAGAGCAGTGATAATGAGTGAGACAGCACGGACTTTAAATAATTGATTTTAAAAAGCTGCATTTAAAAAAGCTGATATTGTGATCACCACTCTAACGTGGACATGAGTTATCTGAGAGTAGCATGAGAAGTTGCACGAAGACACAAAAAGAGCGCCGATGTGTTGATCTGGATGTTCTACGAGTAGAAAACAGTAGGTGAAGTACTCTGAGATAATTTTGTCATGTGGAGAGGATAGAATATTAGCGATTCACTAGGAGACTGTGTGTGTGTGTGTGTGTGTGTGTGTGTGTGTGTGTGTGTGTGTGTGTGTGTGTGTGTGTGTGTGTGTGTGTGTGTGTGTGTGTGAAGTGGAGGGGAGAGGGGAAGGGAGACACCGAGGATGAGATGGAGTGTTAAGATGGAAAGGTATACATGAGAGGGGTGTGTGAGCTGGAGAGGTGGCAGATAGATGGCAGAGGACAAAATGACATGGAAGCAATTCGTTCCTGACCACCTATTACGGGATTAAGACGTCTGGCGATTAATACTGATAGATAACTAGATATACAGAATTTTCTCATTCTCCTTTATCATCGTGTTCATCTTTATCGCACTTCATTAACCACCTTCACCATTTGTCTTCTACCTTTTTTTTTTTTTTTTGCTTTGCCATCTTTCTCGTGTTGTTTCATCTCCCTTCCTTCCTTACTTACTTCATTCTCCTCTGACTTTTCTTCCATTATTTCTTCGTTCCCTCCTTCCTCCCGTATTTCCTTTGCGTCGTTCTCTCCTCTCACTTTTTTCTTCCATCCTTTTTTCGTTCCCTTCAGCCTTCCTTCTTCATTTCCCCCTTGTTTTCTTTGTTTTTTCCCCTCCACATTCATCTTTCCGATCTCTTCTGCCTTCTTTGCTTCGTTCTCTCTTCATTTTTTTCCTTTTGTCCTTTCCTTATTGTCTGCCTCCTTATTTATTCCTTCTTTCTCACATCTTCACACCTTCTCCTTCCTTCCCCTCATAGTTCCTTTCTGTCTTTCTTGCTTTTCTTTCTTTCTCCGATCCCTCCCTCTCTCACTTGTTCTTTCCTTCCTTCCTTCCTTCATTCATTCGTTCATTCACTTATTCATCCTTTCATTCATTTTCTCCTCCTATCATTCCATCCTTTCATTCTCCCGTCTATCCTCTCTTTGTATCCCCCTTCCTTCGTTCTTTCCTTCATACTCCCATCTGTGTTTTTTTCTTTATTCCTTCCATGCATGTGTTCCCTCCCTTCCATCTTTTCTTCTTTCCTTCCTTCTCCCTTCTTGCTTCCTTCATTCCATCCACTTTTGTCATCCATCCCTTCTTTTATTTCTGACCTCCTTCCCTCCGATCTCTCTTCATTTACACCTTCTTTCTCTCTCCTTCATCCCTTTCTTCCTTCCTTCTCGCCCTCCATCACCTCACGCATTTCCTCCCCTCACATCTTACGTCCCTATTTTTATTCTCTCCTCGCTGCCTGTCGTGTCTAGTCCATATGTTCTCCCTCTCACCTCTTTTTCGCCGTCGCTCATATTTTCTTACCTCTCCTCTTCTTTTTTTCAATCTCCGATTCTCCTGTCCTTCGTTCCTCCTTCTCCCATTTTATATATTTTTCCCTCTTTTCTTTTTTATTTACGCAAGGAAGAAGGAACCAAAGGTCAGGAGATTATTTCCTCCATGAAGAAAAAAAAAATATCAGATAGCCAAATTCAAGATCTGTTCATTTCCAAATGCCTGGACACATTGCCTATGACATCCAATCTTTCACAAACTTGAGGTCTTAGGCAGTAGGAACTACAGACAGAGGAAGACAGTTCCAGAGTTTACTTGTTGCATACATGAAGGACTGGGAGTAACGGTTAATTTTAGCATTAGAGAGTTGGACACAAAAGAGATAGAGTTTGTTGCTAGACGGGTGCTACGCGCCAGCCGTAGTGGTGGAGGGATGCAAGCAGACAGTTCAGAGGAGCAGTGACCATTGAAGAAGCGATGGAAAAGAGATAAAGATGCAACAATGTGGCGAAGAGACAGAGGTTGAGGGGTCAGTAAGAGGAGGAGAGTTAATGAGACGAAAAGTCTTTGACTCCACATTGTTGAGAAGAGATGTATGTGGTGAGCCTCCCCAAAAATGAGAGTGATACTCTACAATACTACTGTGATCTTTTGTCTCCCGTTTTGCATTTCATGTATTTCTTCTTCTGTGCAAAAAAGCAAGAAGCGGAGACTAGAAACCAGCAAAGTCGTTCTTTCAAGGAAAATCAAGTAAAACAGAGCCAAATTCAAGATCCCATGTAAGATGCCTAGGCACATTGCGTTAGAAGGAAAAAACAAAGAAAAAGAACTTATGCCGCAAGTAATACAGACTGATTACGGCAGTTTCAGAATTTAACTTGTTGCGTGTATGAATAACTGAGAGTCTCGGTTAACTCTTGCTCTAGAGAGTTGACAGAAAATGGCTGAGTGTGTGTTGCCGGGCGGGTGCTACACGCCCGTCGTAGTGATGAAAGCAGACAGTTCAGAAGAGCAGAGACCTTTGAAGTAGCGACAGAAAAAGAGATAAAGTTGCAATTGTGCGACGAAGAGAGAGAGGTTGAATGGAGTCAGTAAGAGGAAGGGAGCAGATGTGACAAAAAGCCTGTGACTCCACCATGTTTAGAACAGCTGTGTGTGTGTGTGTCGGGGGGGGGGGGGACGCTTAACGCATGAGAGCTGTACTTTACACTGGACCGAATAAAAACCCTGAATAAAGTCAATAACTGTGTGGGGATAAAAAAAAGTCACGGAGTCAGTTCAGCACACCCAGTTTCTTGGAAGCATTGTTTACGGGCGAGGTAATGTGAAGTTTGTACGATAGATCCCGAGAGAATAAAATCCTAAGGATATTCATACATTATTAACCCGCCCCATCCCAACGTTTTCTGGGCAGTGGTACGCCCCAGTCCCAACATTTTTGGACCTTTTTTTTTTTTGGCTCAAACATCCGCTTTTGGTGAGAAACATCGAAAATTCATAGAGAAATCGCTCACCTGAGGTTTAAAATACTCGATCCAGGTGGGAGTACCTCCTTACCTTACAGGGTTTTCTATCAGGCTGGCTGCAAAGAAAGCGAGTTCTGTGGGAGGATAACTATTCCAAACCACTCATAAACGGTATTTATTTATTCATTTGGTACGATTTTATATGTAGTATGAGAGTATATTGGTTTTCAAACGGTAATATAGGCATTATAAGCATTGTTTCACTCACTAATTCATCACCATTCCTGACCTTTTTTTGCCACATTACCTGATCATCATTTCTAACTGTTTCTTCCTCTAATGCTATGTAAACTTTGTCCTCCACATTGTCATCGATTGGGGAATCACTCTGTCCCTGAATGTCTTTATTGGCCAGGTCACTGGTAACAGGTGAATTGCCAAAACAGTGGCTTGCAGGGAGGGGGGAGAGGTTATGCGGTGTAAGGCATTGTCCCTGCTTGGCATCTTGTAGAGGAATAGAGGAAGGTGTCCCGTGTATATGTGCCAAAAATCACTCGCAAAAATTGAAAATTGTACAAATTAGGGACCTTGCAATGTTGCCGCATTTATTTACGTCTCCGGGATATGAGTGCACATCATGTGAGGACGTGAATTCACGTCTTCGGGATGGGGCGGGTTAATGTATATTCATACATTCATAGGAACTGAAATACCATTATTGAACATTATGTTTTCAGTTTTACACTGAATAAAAGCATTACTAATATATTTTTAAAATCTTCATAACAATATGTTCTCATCAGAATCACGCAGTTTATTCTTGATGCTCTTTTCTGCCATTCCAGAGGAATCTCCTTCAGATGTTTTTACCAAACAAAGGTTTTTTTCATTCTACTTTCCTGAACGGTGTAGATGTGTGGAGGGTGGGTGAAGCTCTCTTGATATTGTTATTAAGGCCATATCACATCGTTGGAACCGAGATGCCTGTGTGGCCAACGTATCTACATAATTCTGTATAACTTCTGTACGACCTGGAAGTGTAGGGAAACTTTCTTGTTATTACCTCCACCAAGGAGGTTATGTTTTCACCCCAGTCCGTTTGTTTGTTTGTAGGTTGGTTGCTTTGTGAGCAAGATTACACAAAAAACTACTGGACAGATTTCCATGAAACTTGGTAGAAGAATGGGCCTTGGCCCGGAATAGACTCATTAAGTTTTGGTGCGGATCCGGATAAAGGTGCGGATCCAGGACTTTTTTTTTTTTTCACTTAATTTAACATTGCGAGCTAGGGCGTTTTTCGACATTTTCGTAAATTTTTGAGTGAATATTGCATGGATCTTGATGAAAAAAAAATCAGGCATAGTTAGGATGTTGGTATCAACTAATGTGTACAGTTTGGCGCGGATCCATATAAAATTCCGAATCTAGCGGATTTAAATACGCTTTTATAGGGGGGTAGTCTTTTTCCAGCTGCATGTTGGGCCTTGGCAGAGGTATGCGCTCTGCTGAGTGCGTCTAGTTGTTATGAGCGTCGGATATAACTTGTGTATCTGTGTAACTCTATGTAACACCTCTTCTCAAACCTCTCCTTTCCGCAGTTCTCCTTTTTCACTCTGTCTCTTATCGCATCACATCTTTATTCTCTCCCACTTCTCCGATTTTAATGTCTCCTTGTCAGTCTTCTTTTTTTTTCTTTTTTTTTTTTACTGCCTTTTTCCCATCCCTCATCTGTCTTCCTTGATTATGTCCACAATTTTCCCATTCTTTTGTTTCGTCTGTCTCTCTTTCTGTGTGTGTGTGTGTGTGTGTGTGTGTGTGTGTGTGTGTGTGTATCTATCTGTCTATCTATCTATCTATCTATCCATCTATCTATCTATCTATATATATATATATTTATATTTATTTATATTTATATTTACCTATCTATATCTATCTATATACCTAGGCCGCTTCCCCCAAGGAAAGGGAGGTAGCCGAGACAGGACGACACACTCCCAATTTACTTATCCATTCAAACACATTTATTCACATCTTAGCCCCAAAGGGGAGAAGGGACAGATCCTCACCGCATCACACTGCACGAGGGTCAACTTGGCAGTGCAATCAGTGACATCCGCAGCAGGGCCCAACAGCAGAGCTGGTTTACCCCTGCCACATCATAATAGACCCATCCCCTTACCCGCACCTGACCTGATCAGCTGATCAGACCAGAACGGGGAGAATATCCCCTCAGGGCTGCGTCATCATTTATTCATTCACAATTTCTCTCCATTTATTTCTGTCACGAACAGCCACTCTTCCTTGCTCAACAGTCATCTCTCTCGCATCCAGTGCTCTCTTCACACTGTCCATCCATCCTATTCGTGGTCTCCCTCTCAGCCTCACACTGTTCACATCAGATCTAGTTATCTTTTTCACCAGTCGCTCATTATCCATTCTCTCCACATGCCCAAACCATCGCAACACCCTCTGCTCAACTCGCTCAGCCATCTCCCGAACAACTCCAGTTCTCCTTCGCACTTCATCATTTCTCACTCGATCCATACACGTCACTCCACGCATACTGCTCAGACACCTCATCTCCATTACATTCAAACTTTTCCTCTCTGCTACACCCATATTCCATTTTTCAGCCCCATATAACGCAGTCGGTACCACAACACCGTCATACAGCCTTCTCTTTTCATCCATTCTAAGCGAACGACATCTAAACACTTTTTTCATTCCTCCTAGCACCTTTCCTACTTCATTCATTCTAAACTTCACTTCTGCATCTATTCTTCCATCCACAGCAACATGTAACCCTAAATACTTAAAACACTCTACCTCCTCAAGCAACTCACCATTCAAAACTATATTCATCTTTCTGCCATCTGCCGACCTCGTACACTTCATCATTTTAGTCTTATTCTCATTTACTTTCAGTTTCCTCCTTTCACACACCCTTCCAAACTCCTCCACCAACTGTCTCAATCTCTCCTCTGAATCAGCCACCAGTGCAGTATCATCTGCAAACAGCAGCTGCTTCAGATTCCACTCTCTACCATTAACATTCACCAGACTCAGACCTCCACCTAAAACTCTTGCATTCACCTCCTTTACAACACCATCCATATAAATATTAAACAACCAAGGCGACATCACACATCCCTGCCGCAGCCCAACTCTCACGGGAAACCAGTCACTCACGGTATTTCCCACTCTTACACACGCTCTACTATTTACATAAAAACTTTTCACCCCTTTTAGTAATCTACCATCAAGTCCATACAATCTTAAAACAGTCCACAAAGCCTCTCTATCAATTCTATCATACGCTTTCTCCAAATCCATGAATGCCCAAAACACGTCCTTGCCTTTCGCTAAATACTTTTCACACACTTGTCTCACAGCAAACACCTGATTCATGCATCCCATCCCTCTCCTAATGCCACACTGCTCATCACCAATCACTCCCTCTGTACCCTCTCTAACTCATTTAATTAACACTCTACCATACACCTAACCTACAACACTCAACAGACTTATACCCCCAAAGCTAGTACATTCGTATTTATCACCCTTGCCTTTATACAACAGAACGACACAAGCACTTGCTCAGTCAACTGGCACCATACCTTTCACAATGCATACATTCAACAGTCTTACTAACCAGTCAACAATAGTCACTCCACCACCCTTCAGGCATTCCACAGCACACCCATCCATACCTAAAGCTTTCCCTTTTTTCATCATCTTTACTGCCTCCTGCATTTCCTCCTCCGTGGTCAAAGAATCATTCAACTCTCCCAACACATTTATTCCTTGCACCTTTCCATCCACCACAATCTCAGCCACCCATTCCTCCTCTACATTTAACAGTCTTTCAAAATACTCTGCCCATCTCTTCCTTACTGCATCCATCTCAATTAACATCCTTCCATCCTCTGCTTTTACTCGCTCTTCCTTCCCAGACTCTCCCTTTCGCACCCTTTTCACTTCTTTCCAAAACATTTTCTTATTCTGTTGAAAATTCTCAATCAACCGCCTACCCCACCTCTCATCTGCTGCCACTTTAGCATCACGCAAAGCCCTTCTCGTCCTATTCCTCTTTTTCTTATACCTCTTATATGACACCTCATCTTTCCTCTGCAGCCACACTTCATATGCACGTCTCTTCTCAGCCACAGCCATATTTACTTCCTCGCACCACCATTGTCACGAATCAAATTCGCGACATTTCCCTTTTGTGAGAAGCCACGAACTATTAGTGGAAAACACTGTGTATCGTTCAGTTAACCGCTCATTCGGATGGAAGCTTTGTCAAATCAATTTTTCATTGTCATACGTGATCGTCTTTGTGTGAAACATTAGCGCTTCCACTGAGCGATTTGTTTTGGGCGCGTTTCGCTCACTCGACCATTAAAAAATGCGGCCTAGTGCTCCCCTTTTCTTTCCCACGACTTACTCAGTCCAGTGTTTGGTCTGACGGAGGAAGGATCTGTGCTCCAACAAGTGAGAAGTCAGCCAGGCTCTACTTAGACCACAGTCTCTAGTGCTCCCACCTTGAATTGGGTGATACACAGCATTCATCGACCAGTATTTCTTTTCATTTTCGTAGTCTTAAGAGTTTAATTAAGGTGTTTTTTTCCTAGGCGTAAGAATTTAGCTTTTGTGTGAGTGAGTGAGTGCGATCTCATTAATTTGATTTTGAACTGTAATGTTAAATTTATTTTGTAATCAATAAATTTAACAGTTCTTTTTCTTGAGCTTAATGTAAAGTAAACTCTTGTTTCATTTCTCCACAATTAAGCTTATTTTCCATATAGCTCCTAGCTCACATAAACGTTTTGCTATTCATAACTGGTACTTAGGCCAGTCTTGTATTAAACTCAAAATCCGTTGTGCCTCCTAGGAGTTAAGCAAAAATGCAAATAACTGGGAAGACTCAATAATTAACACAATGGGTACGGCGACTTCCCAGGAGCGAATAAAATTGTGTGGTGTTACCAAGAATAAACTAGAGTTAAGTACTCTATTGATTAATAAAGCAAAATTCACTTGCTAAATTAACGGTAACCACTAGTAAACTTGTGCCTATAAACTTTAATGAAAAATTCCTAAATATGAACGAGTGAGTACTATCTAGTGAATAGCTTTAGAGCTAGGAGTTAACATCCTGGCGAGGTCGCCAATTGTCACGGGGTTTGTAAAATATCAAGGGTTTTTTTAAAACATATGCTAAATATTATTTAATTGATAATAATATTCAATAATATTGAAGAGCAGGGACAATGATCGTCTTACTAAATCAAGCAACGATTACTTTACGCTGACTTCTTCACACGATTCTCTAAGAACGAGAATTTATTAACTTTCTCAACAGTACACAGCAGAGACTAATTACTCGATTGCTGTTACTGTTAGCCTCTGGAGAAAGTTACTTCACCCTTGGCAATAAATAACTAATACTAATAATGGTATCAGGTTCTTGCTGGTGCTTAACTCCTAGGAGGCACAACGGATTTTGAGTTTAATACAAGACTGGCCTAAGTACCAGTTATGAATAGCAAAACGTTTATGCAAGCTAGGAGCTATACGGAAAATAAGCTTAATTGTGGAGAAATGAAACAAGAGTTTACTTTACATTAAGCTCAAGAAAAAGAACTGTTAAATTTATTGATTACAAAATAAATTTAACGTTACAATTCAAAATCAAATTAATGAGATTGCACTCACTCACTCACACAAAAGCTAAATTCTTATGCCTAGGAAAAAAACACCTTTATTAACCCGCCCCGTCCCATCGACGTATAGGTACGTTGCAACGATTTGCATTTGCCAGTCCCGGCGATGTACCAGTACGTCGTGCAATTGCAATGTGCATAATTTCGACAATTTTCAAATTTCGCGCTTGATTTGCGGTACGTACCCTCGCCTGACCTTCCCCTACCTGCCACCAGGCGGGGACACTCAGCGACCCCGCGCGACCCGCGCTAGCCCGCCACTCGTCCACTCACCTGGTAGCCACGGTCCTGCTCAGACATGGCTAAGAGAGGTCTCTCAGACAGCGAGATTCAAGTCACCCTGGACACCTTTACCGGCGACAGTGATTCTCCACTGGATGACGAGGAGATGGACAAAGATTATGTGCAGCCAGAGGAGGAAGAAACCACCAGCAGTGACGAGGATGTTCCGTCACCCAGGAAGCGGCAGTACGTGACTTACCGTGCTGCTAGAGGGGCAGGAGGCAAAGAAGGCACGTGGTATATCCTATCCCTATCCCCAGCATGATTTGGAAGGAGAATTCGAGGTCGAGGACGAGGATGAGGACGGAGCCGTGAGACGTGCTGCCACGTGGTATGGACGGGAGGTCATTACACATCGTGGCCCAGAGCGCACACCACATCGTATGAGCAGGTATGGGCCTAGCATTCTGTTTGGGGAGCTAGGAAGTCAAGTGGAGGGAGTGGGGAGTGAAATGGAAAGTCCTGGGATTAGGGAAAGTGAGAGTGACGTGAGTGAGTCATTGCTCTCCCTACGTAGTGTGAGGCGGCAGAGTGGATCACGTGGGCCAGTGCGGGTGCATTCCTTATCACGTGGGGTTGTGAGGGAGGGGGAAGGTGGGGAGGAACCACTCCAAAGCACCTCTTATGCTCCCCAATATCCCCTAACACGTGGTCGAGCTAGGTTGCGTGAGAGAGCACGTGGTGTGGTAATGGAGGGGGAAGGTGGGGAGGAACCACTCCCCAGCACGTCTTCTGCTCCCCAATATTCTACTATTTCATCCCCCCAGCCCCCTAATGTTCCTCAAGGCCGTAAGGGTAAGGGAAAGGGAAAGGGTAAAGGCAGAGGGAAGAGGAATGACAGTGGGGAAGCCCTCCGTACTCCTTCTCCCCCACCTCCCCAACCAGGATCTCCTCCCCACCCAGACGAAGGCGGTGATGGGGCTGATGGGGACGAGGGATTTGTGTCGTGGGATTGGGAGGATGGGAGTGATTTTTCTCCCCTCATTCACCCCTTCACTGAGCAAGGGCGATCTGGCTGCATTGCACCAGGTATTCACAGTAATTCCACCAGGTTGGATTTTTTCCACCTGTTTTTCAGTGAGGCATTCGTGGATCAGATCGTTTATCAAACAAACCTGTTTGCAAGCGCCCAGCGCCTAGAAAGTGAAAGATTGGGAACAAGGAGTAGGCATTCTATGATCTATGATTACCCTGTCTCCCTTCCAGAAATGTTTTTATTTTTTGCCCTGGTCCTTTTGATGGGTATTATAAGAAAGAATAGAATTCCTGCTTACTGGACTAGGGACCCTGTTATGTTTACCCCCATATTTGGTCAAGTGATGAGCCGTAATCGGTTTCAACAAATTCTAAGTCGCCTCCATTTTTATGATGCTCATCACCCTGCAAATGCAAACAACATTGACAAAATGAGGCGAATTCGGTTGGTCTTTGATCACCTCAGGCAACCCTTTCGTTCCTCATTCTATCCCTATAGAGATCTCGTCATAGACGAGAGTCTCGTGTTGTTGAGAGGCAATATTTCATTCAGACAGTATATACCCAGCAAAAGGCACCGTTTTGGGTTCAAGATCTTTGTTATGTGTGACTGTAGGACTGGATACGTGCAAGACATAGTCTTGTACACCGGTGCACAGACAGACATAATATAAGATCGAAGTATTGGACTGTCGGGAGCAGTGGTAAAGACGATGATACAAGACTACCTTCATCGCGGTCACGTTCTCTACCTCGACAACTGGTACACTAGCCCTCTTCTCGCTCGTTATCTTCACACACATGAAACGGGAGTCTGTGGAACCGTAAAGGTGAACCGGCGTCACATGGCCAAGGTTGGGCGGAAACTTGCAAGGAGTGAGGTTGTCTTCTTCAAAGCCAACAACATCCTTGCAACAATGTGGAACCACAACAGAGAAGTAAGCCTCTTGTCCACGGTTCACCGCCCCTTGATGCACCGTACTGATTCTGTAGATTACCGTAGCGAGAGCAAGCGTCGTGTTTGGAAACCTGAGTGTGTTATGGATTACAATATAAACATGCGCCTCGTGGACCAGTCAGACTCCATGATATCGACGGTAGAGTGTGCCAGGACAACGATGAAGTGGTATAAAAAACTGTTCTTTCACTTACTAGATATCACTGCTCTGAATTGCCACCACCTTCACGCCATGACCACAGGAGTTCAGGAAACATTTGAAGGGTTTGTGAGGGAGCTCACAAGAAAAATCTTTGCAAAGTATGCTGTTGAAAGGCCACAACATCGCACCCGCACTGCCCCTATTGCCCAAACTCCCCAGAGAATATCCGGCCGCCATTTCCCCACTCCTATCCCTCCCCAGCCCAACAGACCTAGGCCCCAGCGCAGGTGTCACGTGTGCAGTAATTCCCAGGTGAGACTCACGACACAGAGGAAGGACACCCGCTATGAGTGCGTGCAGTGTGACGTGGGTCTCTGCATTCACCCATGTTTTAGTGAATATCACACGTTGATGCAATTTTAGCATGGTGTGAATGCGAAAGGACGCTGAAATTATGAGGTAAATGCGACAGACAGACGCTCAGTGAAATTATCAGTCATGTGGATCTCCAAATATTAGTATAAAGTGCCTACGGGTAGAAAATAAGTGAAAACATTGTGTGTAAGTATATAAATCTGCCCTAAGTTGAAACTTACATAGAGAGGGTTGTATGATGCGATATTCTGTCGCTCAGTGCAATAAATACGGCCCGTAATTATATAATTATTATTATGTGACATTCTTACGGGTATAATATAAGTTCAAATTATTGTATGTGATGATATATATTCTAAGTCAAATATTCATAGCGTGTGTATAAAGATAAGATTTCCTGACGCTCAGTTGAATGAATAAGGCACGTATTAGTCAAAATAAAAGTCAGCAAGTGATAAAGTGAATAATTAGTATATAAGTGTGTGAGTGAATTAGTATATAAGTGTGTGAGTATTATGTATGACGAAACATTCCTTGCGAGGGTATTTTCAGGCGATTTTCTCACGCTCACTTGAATAAATAATGGCAGTAAGTATGTACAGTGCATTCTAGGGGTGTAAACGTGTGTAATGTAAGTGGGAAATTATAATTGGAGTGAATAAATAAAGTAGATGATGAAACACGAGTGTTTGAGATCGTGGTTGCTACGTGAATATGCGCTAGCATATCGCTAAATGCCCTCATAATGAATGAAAATAATTGAAAACCTTTACAGTGGTGGAGGAAAGGTTCTATGTAAAGGGGAAAATAATTGGAAAGTGATAAAACAATTTGGTATGTTGAAATACGAGTCATAGCGAGTGCGCTTACTAAGCTGATGTGCGTTATACTTATGCTGCATGTCATCATAATGAATGAAAACATCTGAAAACACTTACAAACAGTTGTAATTGGTAAATTGTCATTGAAACAGAAGTATACAAGTAGAAAAAATGATAGGTTGACTCATACCAGAAACTTAGCATATAGCATGTTACAACTCGGACCAAACTCGCTATGCTCGCGCGATGGTACAATGCTTATTTTTCATATATATGTGTCTGAAATCCATTATATTGTTACTGTTATTGTTTATTTGTTCAAATTCAATAAATGTAGAGGTGTTGTGTGTTGTTTCTCCCATTATTCCTTACCATAGAAAACGTAAACGCATATCCAGCCCATTACAGAATACGATACCTGCGGGGGGGAACCGCACCTGTACGGACCACTTATAGACCGCAGGAACCACTTTCTTTATGATTTTCCTTCGTTTCTCGACCTAAGCGGAAGTTTTAGCAAAAAAAAAAAAAATTTTCCAAAAAGGCTCGGGACTGGGGGATGTCATAGGTGCGGAAAACCTCGGGACGTGACGGGTTAAACTCTTAAGACTACAAAAACGAAAAGAAATACTGGTTGATGAATGCTGTGTATCACCCAATTCAAGGTGGGAGCACTGGAGACTGGTCTAAGTAGAGCCTGGCTGACTTCTCACTTGTTGGAGCACAGATCCTTCCTCCGTCAGACCAAACACTGGACTGAGTAAGTCGTGGGAAAGAAAAGGGGAGCACTAGGCTGCATTTTTTAACGGTCGAGTGAGCAAAACGCGCCCAAAACAAATCGCTCAGTGGAAGCGCTAATGTTTCACACAAAGACGATCACGTATGACAATGAAAAATTGATTTGACAAAGCTTCCATCCGAATGAGCGGTTAACTGAATGATACACAGTGAGTTTTCCACTAATAGTTCGTGGCTTCTCACAAAAGGAAAATGTTGCGAATTTGATTCATGACAACCATTCACTTCCTTTTCTTACACCACCACCCACAGGTCTCACACCACACACCTCTTCCGCATGCCCCACCACAGCACGCATAAACAACTGCCATTCCTCCTCCACACTGCCATTTTCCTGATCTTTCACTGCGTTCCACTCATCTTTCAAAATCTCCTGATACTCTTCACATTTTCTCTCATTTATCCAACTCACTCACTGTCAAAACCTCCCTGCCACACCTAACGCTTGTAGCTCTCATCCATCTCTAACCCACTCTTAACTTTCCCTCCACCAGGTAATGGTCAGACATACCTCCACCATCCCCTCTCAGAACTTTCACATCCAACAATTTTCCTGTTACATTCCTGGACACAACCACATAGTCCATCAATGCTCTATCAACAACCTTTCCACCCTCCTGTCCCACCCATGTATACTTATAAATATCTTTCTTCTCAAACAAGGTATCTCCAATCACCATCTCTCGCTCAACGCACATCCCTATCATTCGTTCCCCATTTTCATTTCTTCCAAGCACACCATGCATACCAACTACGCCTTCAACTGCTACATTTCCCACTCTAGCATTCAGATCTCCCGTCATTATCACATTCACATTCACTCCAAAACTCTGCAGACACTCATCAACATCATTCCAGAAAGACTTCCTCTCTTCTTCATCTCTTTCACTTCCAGGCTCATATGCACTCACAGACACCCACAACTCACATGCAAATTTTGCTTTCACCCACATCAGTCTCGATGACACCTCCTTCCATTCCGTCACACACTGCTGTATTTCCGGACTCACAAGGCCACACCTTCTCTTGCCCTTCCTCTATCAACACCTGACAATCTTCCATTCACACTTCCAAACATAAACTTACCTTTTCCTTTCATCTTCGTTTCACTCAAAGCTAACACATCTAACTTTCTTCTCACAAACATTCTCCCAATCTCCTCCCTTTTAGCCTCAGTTGTACTACATCCACGCACATTCATAGACCCAATCTTCAGGGTACGGGGATAACTCCATCCCCCATCCCTTTCTCTGGCCTGTCTCTATTTAGGAACTAAAAAAAACAGAGGAGGGAGTCCCTAGTCTCCTCACCCCGCCCCTTTTAGTCGCGTTTTACGACACGCAGGGAATACGGTGGCAATATTCTTCCTAACACAGCCTGGCTGCAGAGTTGTAGTACCACTCCGTAGTGCTGCCAGACTGTGTTCACCCCGCCACAGGTGCAGTGGCAGCTATTTTGATTCACGTCTTCCAAAACTGTGTTGAGTAGGTGAAGGAGAGCTGGTATGGTGGTGTTCATACTGAAACAATAGTATCAGACCATAGTTTGATGAATGTATAGCGGAAAAGTCGAACCATATACAAGACACACTAGTGGAAGTAGAGTTTATTGTATGTCGTCAGGTGTAAATTTTCTTCAAACGGAAAACTTAAGATAGTCGTTTCTTTGACTGTATAGGGAGCCATGACAGGGTAAATATTCCGTATGTATATAGTCATTTTTATGCTGTTAAGCACATCAGAACTGAACTAGATGCGATAAGTGGGAAGGATTGGGTGGGATGGGCTTGAATGACTGTGGGTAGTGTGACAAGTCGGGGGAAGCATGCACTGTGAAGACGGGTGCTGTAGGTGGGGAAACAGGAAATGGATGGGGTTGGCAGTAAGGAGAGAATGGAGTGGGTGATGTGGTGGATGATGGGTTTCGGATGGAGTGAGTATGCTATGTGAATCTGAGCATTGTATCGGGAGGGAGGAGGATGCATTTCACAAGATTGGTCCTAAATAATCGATGTAGGAAAGTAAGCAAAAGTTATGGAGGGTGGAACTGAGTGGACAGAATGGGTCTAAATTATGGTGGGCAGTGAAGGCTTATATTTTGGCTTTACTGGTATGGGCATGATGATGGTTTAGTTCAAATCTCTCCAAACAAGGAGAAAAAGAAGAAGAGCAACAAAGTAAACATATACCGCTGTCACATAGCGGGCATAGCATGTGGTAAGTACTGATGAGTAGGTTAAATGGAAATCAATCTCTTCTAAGCTAAATAAAATTCTGTGATTGAGCTGTTAATAAATTACTGTAAATAAAATGATATTCATCATAATTACGTGTTTTGTTAGGCTATTCTTGCCACTCAAGATGGCTTCAATTGAATATGAGTAAACCTCTCGCAGTGAATGGGAGAGTATGGTGAAGTGGTTTAAACCCCCAATGCCTGGCAATGTTCCTGTTCATAAACGCGTCATTACAGTCCAACTACCCATTACCAAGTCATTATGCGCCTCCTAAACATCGGGACACAATTAGAGAGGTCGTAATTACCACACAATGAGCTTTCACCTGTTACGAAATTGGCAGCCCCAGCCATTACCTCTTTGATGCGCAGCTGGAGTGGTAAATATTCCTTTTACGTTATTTGGCATGTTGTTCACAAACTTTCTTAGCCCTGCTCTGTTCATGAAATTGTTTGATTAAACTTTTTACATTATCTGGTACTACCTCGTATATGCAGAAACTTTCATGCTCAATGTTGCTCAGGTAATTAGGATTCTGTCTGTATGTGTGCCAACAAAATAAGTAAGTTTTGATCCGAGTTTAGCCAAACTTGGTGGAACTGTTGACGATCAGCCAATGGGTTGAACTACAGGTAATGAGAACAACAGGTCAAGGTCACATGTCAAAGCCAAGGCGAAAAGATTTTATACGATTTAGGCCAAGCTGGATGGGAGGCTTAAGGGTAAGGTAAGAATGAAGGGGTTCGATAAACATTATGGTCACATGGCACCGTCAACTTGTTTGCAGCAGACTTGATGGAAGGGTTTAGGCTACGGCAAGGAAGAGGAGATTTATTTCGAAAATCAGCCACAAGGGGCAGGATCAGAGTTCGACCTTTGTTTGTGTGTGAGCATTATAAACAACACAATTTTGATCCTGTTCTGACCAAAATTGGTGAAAGGATTAAGAATTAACCACGAGGATAACATTTTCGTTTCATTTAGATTAGTAGGTCACATGGCAAGGTTAGCTGAATCACTCTGATCTAATTTAGACCAAACTGATTGGAATGGATCATGATAAGAGAAGCATGAAGGGATTCGATTTGGGGAAGAATCTGTCCAGGGTCAAGGAGACGATGTCAGAGCAAATGGCCGAACGAATAACTCATAGATTTTATTTGATTTGACTCAGACTTGGCGAAATGATTGAGGGTCAGCCAAGGATGAAGGAACTGAATTTTGAGAACAAACAATAGATGAATGGTCAAGGCCAAAGGACAAGGTCAAGTCAAAAAGTTCTCTTCGGGTATTGAACCATACTTGGAGTAAGTGTTGAGGACCATGCAAGAATAAATTAATTCAGCTTTGAAAACAGTCTGTCGAAGGTCAAGTTCACAGGGTAAGGTAAAATTTTAGGCCCGGTGATCAGCTTTAGGGCGCAGATGTTGTAGTCTCTGATTATTGCTTCTTGTTCATGCTATTTTGCCTATTTGTTTTTTGTTTGGTGGTAGGTGGGGAGCTCACCATCCACTCACTCGATGTAGTACTGCTCTCGAGTGACTGCCTTTACCTCTCTTACTTCCTTCTTTCCTTCCTTCCTCTTCAGTCTTTCTTTCCTTCATTCTTTCCCCTTCCTTCTGTCAACGGGTGATTCTACAATGAGCGACAAACCAAATGGTTTCCTGTACACCAAGAAACCATTTACTACACTGAGTGGAAACCATATAACCAACTTATGGCGCCTGGTGGTTTAGTGGGTAATTAGGGCTCTCCAATTGCATTGAGCCTGTGTAGGTTTATATCCAAGGGGTGATTGGGGTTTATTGCTCACGTAATGCCACCCAGGGATGACTTGTCTAGCCCCGGGCTCCTACGCTCCTCATGGGGCAACACAGGATTAGATGATATATGTATGTGAGTATGTTTTTTGTTTTAATGGAATATGTTATACCCTATGCACAAATTTTCTTAACCTCAGTTCTTTCGGGCACCTGTGAAACACTCTTGGTCCAGTTAAATCGTTTTGCTTCAGCTGGAATAAAATACTAAAGAAGCCCCTACCATGAAAGGACTACTGATGACAATGTTAAGACTGTCAGGCCCTATAATTCTTTCTTAGTCAGAGTTGGCCAACAGCTAGTCTGGTGGCCACAGGTGATAAGCATCCCTCTCGATTATGTGGCGTCTTTAGGAATGATTAATCTGATTGTGAGGGTAGTCTGTTGAAGGTCAGAGTCACAGAGCGAAGTACAGTATATTACATTTATACCAGCTGATGATCGAGGATGCTCCACTCTTTCAGTGATCACCCCCCCCCCCACCTTTTTTTTTACTCTTCCTTTGAACAGACATTTTATTCAGTTCAGGAGAGTGCCCTAAGAGTGAAGGAACTGATGGTGGCAGTATTCAACTTCTGCAACTAAAAATTGCTCTCCTATAAACAATAAAATCGTCAGGAGATGGCAAAAATTTATGGTAGTACAAAACGCCACCGCATTCATGGGATTAATTGTGGATGGTGAGCTGAAATGTTAAAATGCCAGCCTGCCTGGAGATCACTGACTGAGATGACACGGTTAATTATAAGTATTTTGCGGCTCGGATATTCGTATTAATTGCCGTGGACGAACGTTCTTCAAGGTGTACAGCTGCACGTTAAGGAAACGATCCCTAAGGCTACGGCCACACAGAACGCGACGAGTGGGGAGGTAGCGTCGCGCGATGAGCGTCAACACTAACTACTAGTATGAATTCTGGACATTAATGGTCTTTGATAGATTTTATAACAACGGTGGAACAAACGTTACATAAGCAATCGTATGACAAAATAATGCTTGATTATAATTTTCCATTTGTATGCAGTTATTCACAGATATCTTCCCAGTGTTTCTTCAACACTCCAGTATTTTTGTGGAGTGGATCATTTGGATCCCACACAGGTCTCCTGTGGTACACGGCTCCAATAAGGTGTTCAGTAGACATAATTACCAGAACCCAACCGCCCCAACACGCAGTGCCAGCACGACTGAATGATGATGCAGATGCCTGGGAAGTGGGGAGGTCGCTAGGCAGTGTGCGAGATTTGGAACATGCTGCATCGCGTAGCGACGAGCGTGGAAGGTCAGCGGGGCGGCAAACCTTCCCGTTCATTCAGTGTGGCCACCGAAATAGGATTTAGTGTTTTTTATCGTGTTGCCTCATCCCTTCCCACTGTAGTCGTCCCGCTCGTAGCGTTCGGTGTAGCCGTACACTAATGATGTTGGATCATTGGTGAAAACATAGACATTTGAAAAACCAACCACTAATCCTCAGACCCTTCCACTGTTGCCTTACATATTTACAGGAAAATATTCATGTAAAAATTTTTTCTAATATTTCCCGCACATGAAATTGAGTTTCATTTGTGTTTGATGATCTTGCTCCAGTGCTGCAATTTATACAGTATTTGTAAAAGATAATTGGTGTTTGATGATCTTGGAAATAAGTATTGGGCACAGAAGTCTTGCTGGTAAATCACAGTATTTTACTGTATTCTTTTTATGCCTCTATATTATTTCGAGCATATCGTACTAATTTTCTGGTGGGCCAGTAAAACTCTTTATCGGGCTTCTTATATTTGCGATTCACATGCTCAACAGACTAGCTAAGCCTTATACCTCTGTCCAGCTGATTAAACCGTTTGGCTTCAGCAGAACAGATTCTGAAGTTATAGGTGTCTACTTTTGGAATCGTGAACGCCTATAGCATGCTTACCAATGTTGATATTTTAGCTAAAAGAAGTGCGTCATCCCTCTTGCCTAATATTAATGCACACTTTGAAATAATCCGTCTTATTCCAGAAACTGCAGACTACCATTTTAGGGGATTTAGACTCATGCCAAAGTTTGGCGGGCCGCACACTTGACTCAGTTTTCATGCTGAGTTTGCCATGTTGTGGCTCTTTTCAACAATATGCTGCCGAACTTCGAGAAAAGTTTCTTAAGCAGTACCAGTTACTCTTCCATATGTTTTTCGATGCTATCATAAGGATGCTGTAGCTTTACTAATTCTGAGATAACCTAGTTTTGGTGCTGTTTGGGTTTTTCAGCATTTTTTTTTTTCTTTTTTAGAATAGCCCAATGAAGTAAAACATTGCTTTTCCGTCAGCTTTCCAGCGATGTACGTAGGGTCGGTGTAGCTTTGTTAATTTCCAGAATAACAGCTTTGGTGCTCGGTTTTGCTGTTTTTGGCTTTTTCTTAGCAATATGGTGGCGAATTTTTTGAAAAGTAACTTACATAATACCTTATGCTTTTTCTTAATGTTTCCAAATATATGCATATATCTGCTGTATAGTAGCTTCAGTAGTCTCGATAATAATAAAGTTTTGTTGCTTATCTTTTTTTTTTTTTTTTTTTTTTTTTTTTTGGTTTTTTTTTGGGGGGGGGAGAGGGGGCAATATGGTGGCGAATCTTGATAAGCTATCATCGTGAAAGGATCCTCTGTTAGGTGCTCAGATTAGCTTTTTTTTGCTATTTTTCAGCAGACGGTGGCGATTATTGAGGAAAGCCACTTACGTAACAATTTTTTCATAGGATTACTATATATGTGCGTAGATCCGCTGTAACTTTAACTCTTTGAATCCGGGTGTCTTTTTTTTAGTTTATTCTTAATGATGCCTAATAGTCTTATTTATCACCATCCAATCCCATTTTACACCATATGAACAGGAGCGTAGGGGCTCGGGGATAGGCTACTCATTCCAGACATGTGGAGGTGTAGGAGGACTACTGGGCCTTGGGATAGGTGACTGCCCCCAAGAAATAGGCCCGGAGCCTTTGCCCAGAGTCGGACACTTAAAAAAAAAAAAAAAAAAAAAAAAGACACTCTTGGCGATGGTCGCTAGCCTATCTCACCCCACAGTGGCATTACGTTGGCAAGACACCCCAGCTACCCCTCAAAAATCCTTACAGTCTCCATCTCGTTGGAATGCCCAAACCTACTAAACCACCAACCGTCACTGGGGTACATATTTACCACCCAGCATAGTAATGGCGTCTTGGATTACAGGAAACCCTTAGGCTTATCAGACAGTGTACAGTCACCTAGAGAGAGAGAGAGAGAGAGAGAGAGTAGTCAGGGATACATAAGAAGTACAGGTAACAGGAGGCCTGTTGGTTCATGACGAGCTTATCTGTTGAAAATAATGCTAATTTTACTAAGATTGACCAACATGTATCGGGTACGTAAGAGAAAAGGACAGGAAGGAGAAAGACTCTCCCCCACCCACCTCACCATCCAGTTACACTGGCAGGAAAAAGATAGAAAAACTTCATGGTTGTTAGAAAGAATAAACGTAGAGACTTTTATGGGAGAGGTAGAAGTGGAACAGCTATGCACTACATAATCCCTGTTCTACAGATCTGTAACAGAAAAGCAAACACGATTGCCGAATGTCTTCGTTATCAAGCGAACGTCTCACAGTCGTCAACATCACTTCAACCGGAAAATAAACAACACAAAGTTAGCTATAACCTATAGACTGAAAATATAGGCCTAGTCGAATCTTAAACATACCAGTAGTTTCGCACTACATACTGTTGCTGGTATTCTATTCCATTGTTCACTGTGCCAATATTAAAGCAGTTTTAACCTACGTTTGTGTTGCATCTCGTTCATTTGAATTTCATTTCATTATTTCTTGTCACAGAATCATTCTGTATTTCAAACAAATTTTCATATATTACATCGTCAAATGTGCTAATTTGCTTTACTAGTATTTGATCTCTGAATCGTTTTTTTTTTTTTTTTTTTTTAAGAGAACAAATATTTAGTTTCTTTAATTGCTCTTTGTTCGGTAAATTTCACAGCAGTGGAATAATTTTTGAAGCTCAGCGCTGCACCCTCTCGAGCCTGTCTTCGTCCATAAGAAGATTTGGGGACCATTGCTGCACACAGTATTCTAGGTGTGGTCCAACTATTGACGTATAAAGCTTAGAGATTACATCGATTATTTTATTGTCAAAGTTCCTTGTGATGAAGCTGAACACTTAGTTTGACTGCTTTTCACTGTTTTGAGTTTGAATTTGTCACTGGCAATAACTCCTAAATTCTTCTCATCTTTACATCTGTCGGTGGGGTACTGATCATTCAGTATTCATATTTAATGCTCTTTGTCGCCAAAGTACATTAACTTAAATTTATGTGCATTAAATTTCTCTGCTATTTTTCATTCCAATGCCTTAGTATCCAGGTCGTTTTGCATCGATTCACAGTCTGCTTTCGTAATAACTTTGCCCCCCATCTTCGTGTCATCCGCGAATTTTCTGTACCTTAGAAACCAGTCTGTTCTCTAGATCAGTGATACAAATACTGAAAAGAACATGTCCTAGAACTGACCCTTGAGGAACTTCTAACCACTCTAGTGATTAGTCCGTAATTACCACACGTTGCTTGCAGCTCGTTAACCAATCAGCAATTCATGAACTTCATTTGTTAGAGGCCGTGGGCTTTTGGTTTTTCTGGCAGTCTTTGATGGGGAACCGTATCATTTGGCTTCTGGAAATATATATATATGTAGGTACTGTATGTAACATCCAACGGTATTTTTCCATCCATGTTATCGTATATGGTTGTAAAAAATTCAATGACATTTGTATGGCATGATCTGTTATTACGAAACCCCTGCTGATTACATGTTGTAAGATTATGCTTATTAAGAGGAGTAGACTGTAGCACCAGTCGAGCAGGGCAGTACTCCCGAGGTGGATGGAAAGCTGATGACAGGGAGTGCTGGAGCTCCCGTTTCATCAGCCCTCAGGACTAGTTCCTGACCATCCCCCTTTGCTGAACTTTTTCAGTGTCTCGGTTACACAGAGAGTAGGCCAGCATGCTCTCCAGTACAAATTTCTCTATCTATCTTCACCAAACTACATGCACAGTACACACTACACTTCCTATTCAAAATTCACCAAAATGGCGTCAATTCACCCAGCCTCGGAGTCCCCAGGGGGGGGGACCATAAATGCCCCCGCCATCTGCCCCTCTCCCGGTGACGACTCGAGGTGCCTGGAACCACTGTCTGACTCTCTTCTTCTTCATTTCTGCAACATTCGCGGCCTTTCATCTAACTTTCGCTCTGTTGAGCACCACCTCTCCTCCTCTAAACCTCACCTTCTTCTTCTAACGGAGACTCAGCTGTCTGAGGCAATTGACAGCAAACCCTTTTCTGTATCCTCCTACTTTCTCTATACTCATTTCAAAGCCAAAGGTGGCTGTTGTGTATACATACGCAACGACTTATCTTGCTCTCGTGTTCCTGAACTTGATTCTTCTGAATTCTCCACTCTCTGGCTTCGGCTTTCCTGTCATTCTCTGACTAAATATATCTGTGCTGTTTACTTATCCCCTAATTCTACTGACTATCAAAAATTCTTCGACTATCTTACTTCTACGATGGAACACATTCTGTCCATTTCTCCTTTCTCTGAAATCTCCATTCTTGGAGATTTCAATGTTCACCACCACCTTTGGCTCTCCTCTCCTTTCACGGATCCACCTGGTGAACAAGCCTACATCTTTTCTATCCTTAATGACCTAGAGCAGCTTGTACAGCACCCTACCCGTATCCCTGACCGCCTTGGAGAGAGCTCCAACATACTTGACCTCTTCCTCACAACTAATCTTTCTGCTTACTCTGTTAATCTTTTCTCTCCGTTGGGCTCCTCCGATCACAACCTGATTACCTTAACCTGTCCTATCGCTCCAGTACGGCCTGCGGACCCTCCAGGGAAACGTCGTCTCTGGCATTTTGGACCTGCGGACTGGGAGGCCCTCAGGCAGTACTTCTTTGATTTTCCCTGGAATGATTATTGCTTCCATGGCCGTGAGCCATCTGAGTGTGCCTTGCGCATTACGGAGGTTATTCTCTCGGGCATGGAAGCATACATTCCTTTCTCATATCCTTTGACTTATGCAAGAAAGCCTTGGTTTAATCACGCTTGTTCTAATGCTGTCCGCAACAAGGAGAAGGCCTACAAAAGGTACCGGAGCCAACCCACCCCTGAATCACATAATCTTTACGTTTCTGCCCGGAATCGTGCTAAGTCTGTTCTTCGCTCTACTAAAAATAATTTCATCCATACTAAATGCTCTCAACTCTCCAACTCGAATTCTTCCCGCTTCTTCTGGCACCTTGCCAAAAATCTTTCTAACAACTTTACCTCATCATCCTTCCCTCCTCTTTTCTACTCTGATGGTTCTGTAGCTATTTCTTCTACTGATAAAGCAGATCTCTTCGCACAGACTTTCTCCTCCAATTCCACCTTAGACGATTCCGGTGCTGTTCCTCCATCACTTCCCCCTCTGACTTCCTCATGGCTGACATTAAAATTTCTTCAGTTGATGTATTTTCTGCCATTACTGGCCTCAGTACTAACAAGGCATATGGGCCTGATGGGGTCCCTCCTGTTGTTCTCAAAAACTGTGCTTCTGTGCTTACACCCTGCCTAGGCAAACTATTTCGCCTTTGTCTGTCAACTTGTACCTTTCCTTCTTGCTGGAAGTTTGCTCTCATTCAGCCAGTCCCAAAGAAGGGTGACCACTCCCAACCCTCCAACTATCGTCCAATTGCTTTAACGTCCTGTATTTCAAAAGTTTTCGAGTCAATTCTTAATAGAAAAATTTTAAGGCATCTTTCCTATCACAACCTTCTTTCCGATCGTCAGTATGGGTTCCGTCAGGGACGCTCCACTGGCGATCTTCTCACCTACCTTTCAGACTCCTGGTCATCCTCCTTTCGCGACTTTGGCGAAAGCTTTGCCATTGCACTTGACATCTCAAAGGCTTTCGATCGAGTCTGGCATAAATCTTTAATTTCCAAACTGCCCTCCTACGGTTTCTATCCTTCTATCTGTGCCTTCATCGCTAGCTTCCTTTCTGGTCGTTCTATAGCCGCTGTCGTAGACGGCCATCGTTCTTCTCCTAGATCTATCAACAGTGGTGTTCCTCAGGGCTCTGTCCTATCACCAACTCTCTTCCTTTTATTCATCAATGATCTTCTAAGCTGTGCATCTAACCCTATCCACTCATACGCTGATGACTCCACCCTTCACCTTTCCATTCGGTTCCCGCAACGCCCATCTCAACAGTTACTTCAAGAAACAAGGGATGAGGCTATGGCACACCTAATGTCTGACTTGGCTCATATCTCTGACTGGGGTAAAAATAATATGGTTGTCTTTAATGCATCTAACACTCAGTTCTTACACCTGTCAACCCGACAAAATCTTCCACAGGTATACCCACTAATGTTTAATAATATTCAGCTTAATCCTGCATCATCCTTGAACATGCTTGGGGTTTCATTTACTCGGGACTTATCTTGGAAAGATCATATTACATCTCTTGTAAAATCTGCTTCCAAGAGATTGGGTGTGCTAAGCCGACTCCGCTCTTTCTTTACCCCTGCACAATTGTTGACTCTATACAGGGGTTTTATCCGCCCCTGTGTGGAGTACAACTCTCATGTGTGGGGAGGCTCCCCACATACAGCTCTTCTCAATAGGGTGGAGTCAAAGGCTTTTCGTCTCATTAACTCTCCTCCTCCTACTGACTCCCTTCAACCTCTGTCTCTTCGCCGCACTGTTGCATCTTTATCTCTTTTCTATCGCTACTTTAATGGTCACTGCTCCTCTGAACTGTCTGCTTGCATTCCTCCACCTCTACGACGGGCGCGTAGCACCCGTCTGGCAGCAAACTCTCATCCCTTTTCTGTCTAACTCTCTAATGCAAGAGTTAACCGTTACTTCCAGTCTTTCATTTATGCAACAGGTCAGCTCTGGAACTGTCTCCCTCTGTCTGTATTTCCTCCTGCCTATGATCTCCAGTCTTTCAAACGTAGTGTGTCCAGGCATCTCAAAATGATCGGATCTTGAATTTGGCTCTCTATTGTATTTTGTTTTTCTCTTGGAGGGAACTGTTACTGCGGGCTCTTGGCCTTTGGTTCCTTCTTCCTCGCATAAAAAAAAAAAAAAAAAGGTAATTTTATCTTTAAAAGTTTTTTTGTTTTCTAAAATTTGCATAGCACTGACATTAGGCTTGCTCGGCGGTATTTTTTTTTTTTAGATACACGATATATTAGCGAGCTTCCAATGAATATTAACTCAAGATATAGTTAATGATTTATTGAATACTTTAGTTATAAGAAAGGCTAACTGTCTGTAACCTTCACTCAGAATACGAGGAGACATCTGGTCTTTTCTGAACATAATTTAACACACCATGTCCTGTCACCTCGTTGATTTATAATTTACAGTCTTCTGATTATGAGAAAATTGATTGATGGATGGGAAGGCATACGCTTTTTTTTTTTTTTTTTTTTTTTTTTTTTAACAGTGAAAGAGTCTTTCAGTACTGTTGCTTTTGTTTGGTTATCATGACCGAGATTGCCTTCTGAGCTTAGTTGAGGGGCCTGTGCTATCTTTAACATTTTTCTTGCTTCCCACACAATAAAAAAAAAAAAAAATAGGGCTTGACTTTGCTTCACGAGAAATATTTGCCTCGTAGTCACGTTTAATCTTCCAAATAATCACCATACATTTCCGTTGTAATTTAAGATATTCGGTACCGCCATTGTGATTTACTGTACGTTTGTGTACTCTTCACTTGCCACCAGTGACTTCTATAATATTCTCTGGCGTCCACTCCGGTTTATTAAGGTGATTATTTCTTCGGGTAATTCTCTCTCTCTCTCTCTCTCTCTCTCTCTCTCTCTCTATATATATATATATATATAGATAGATAGATAGATAGATAGATAGATAGATAGATTTTTTTTTTCGTTCGATAAACATCAAATGATTAGCAAATATTTTTCACGTTTCCTCAGCGTTATCAAACTGTAGTAACTTAATCCAGTCGGTGATAGCAATTTCGTTTCTCATATTTTCGGAATTAGCAATTTAAAGGTAGGAACTAAGAGCCTGTTTGTGATGGTTTTACAGTTTATGTTAATTCTTCTGATGATATTATGATGATATTATGATTGTTGTTGCTAAAATTGTCACTGGCACACAGACTTATTAAATCACTATCTGTTGCTGGGACAAAGTCGAGGATATTATTACCACACGTCGGTTTATTTATTGCCTGACTTAAAAGTGCATCGTTTATTAGCTCTAACAACTTGTTCCCTGTTTTGTCTGCACACTCGCTTCGCTTGCTCGAACAACTTGCGTTAGGCCTACTCCCATTTACTTCCATGTGAGAAATTTAAGCTGTGTATAAGCGCTGCTTGTTTATACCTTTTGAGTCACTTATCTGTCTACCTACCCATTAATCTACCTGTCTTTCAATCGGTCTGTCTATCTATGTATCTCTGTGGATTTATCCGTTTATCAATCTGTACCTCTACGCCTGTTTATCTGTCTGTTTGTCTGTGTATTTTCTTTTTCTTTTTATCCTTTTATCAAGCTATGTGTCTGTTTATATAGCTGTCTCGCTGGATACCTGCCTGTTGTTTGGCGCAGCATACTCTGAGGGTGGCCCTGACAAGAGGACCTCGTAACGTTTCTGTTCACACTCAGTAACGACCCCTCTTCTCAAGACATCACCACCCTCCCATACACACTCCGGCGCCTTATCTCTCCATCTCGTTCTCAGTCTCCCTCTCCTTTTCATTTGAAGTACAGACATGAGTAAAACTTGCCGACGTTTCCCTGCCGCATGTGACGATGGAGAGTGTTGTGTGGAATGTTTTATGTGACAGAAGCATGAAATACGTCATGAAAGAAAAGGAAATGGATGAATGCTCCCAAACGCTTAAGGTGGAACTAAAGATGTAGGAGGCAGGACGCAATGATGGCAGGAGATTGTTGGGGAACTTCTGTCCATGGCTGTACCTCACTGTCATACACTCTCCTAATCAGTCTCTCTCCATTCCCTCCTCCAAAATTCAAACAGGAAAATCAGCAATCTTCCCAGCTTTGTCCGAAGAGTATTTGTTACTGACGAGACATACTCAAAGTCTTCACCCGTTTAGGTCGGCTACATACTCGTATTTTTTCTTATATTCTACATAATGAACAGATGGTTTTATACAACGTAGGAAATACCTCTTGACCCTGATTACGTTAACGAAGGCTGTTAATGGATCTTCCAATTTGAAAAACAATTCTTTATTAAGCAGAATTAAATGTTCTGAAATTTACAAGGCTAAAATATCGTACTCTAGCTGAAGGGGTAAACTAGACTTTCCAGGGATAATTTCCTCAAGTCTTGGGAAGATAATCGATTCTTTGATTGTACTATATTCGTTTAGGTTCTTAAGCTTGCGCAGTAGATGGTTTGTTTATACATATAGCTTCTCATTCAACTAGGAATAGGTCTACTTGAATTTAAGCTGTGCATAATATTGCTTGTTTATAAATGTAGCTTCAGTTATACA
Source organism: Coenobita brevimanus (assembly GCF_032717465.1). NCBI lineage: Eukaryota > Metazoa > Arthropoda > Malacostraca > Decapoda > Coenobitidae > Coenobita > Coenobita brevimanus. Next base: position 34,029,641 of record NC_136991.1, on the reverse strand, counting down.
GCTACTAATAGATCTTCCTGGGTCTTAGCTGTGTATAAGATTCTTGCTTAAACTTATAACTTAATTCAAACAGTTACCAAAAAGCCTGTCTATCTGTCTGTCTGTCCATTAGTCTGTCTATCTATCCATCTAATGCCAGACTCCTTAATCTCGTAAGCAGTGGCCACAAACAAATAGCCTTCATGTCGTCTTTTCTTCCCTCATTCGGCCGCCCTCCCTCGAGTTGACAACCCCCCCACCCCTTCTCATATATCTCTCAACTCCATATCCATCTCATCCTTGGTCTCCCCTTCCTCCTTTCCCCCATCCCCCACCTCAGCAAGCATACATGAGTTAAACCTCCGTTTAAAGTTGTTTCTATAACTTTCGTTTCATTCCTAAAGCCACCAGTACTGCCCCCCCCCCCTCAAAAAAAGTGGTGCCAAGGACAATAAACCTCGCCCGACTTGCTTAAATAATTGTTACTGCCATTTATTGTCAGTACACAATTAAGATGTAATGGCATGAATGTTTTCAAGTTTTGCCCTCTGAAAATCTGTGATCATGCGTTTGACCTTGCAAGGTCACTCGAGGTCAAAGGTCATGGTGCCAAATGAATGACCCATACGAGACTTTCTATACCTTGGCAATAGTGAATATGTCTATCTTCAACGATTTTCGAGTTATAGCCCCCTGAACATCCGTGACCTTGAGTTTGACCTTTCAAGGTCACTTTCGGTCAAAGGTCATGGTACCAATTAAAAACCCATATGGGACTTCCTGTATGTTGATAATAGTAAATATCTCTCTATCTTCAACGAGTTTCCCCCCCACCCCGAATATCCGTGACCTTGAGTTTGACCTTTCATGATCACTCGAGGTCAAAGGTCTTGGTGCCAAATGAAAGCCCATGTTACGAGTTCCTGTATGTTCTTAATAGTAAATATCTCTATCTTCAACCGGTTTCAAGTTATAGCCCTTTGAAAATCCGTGATCTTGACATTGATCCTTCAGGGCCACTCGATTGCCTCCAATATTTAATCACTTTCTTTTGGGACCAGTGCCCACATAGCCTATCCTGAAAGTTTCATGTAATTTCATTCATCCGTTCTTCGTAATGTTGCTAACAAACAAAGAAACAAACAAACAAATTCGACCAAAAACAATACCTCGCCGGACTCCGGTCGGGCCAGGTAATAAGGTGAAGGAAGTTACTGGTACTTGAGGAATGTGGAGAAGCTCAGTGATATGTCTCTGGGCTGCCACTCTTTTTGCTTCAGTTGGACAGCCAGGGTAGAAGAGTGGCAACCCAGAGATGGAGTCAGAGGAAGAATAAGATTGAGAGTTTAGTGGAGAGGTGCAGTTCTTAACCTCTTCAAGCCTAGGACGTGTATTTTAATTATTCTTGCTTCCACTAACTGACAGTAAAAGAGACACGTTGTGTGTGTGTGTGTGTGTGTGTGTGTGTGTGTGTGTGTGTGTGTGTGTGTGTGTGTGTGTTGTACTGGCCGGATTTGATAACGGTGTTAATCATCAGAGGCTTTTATGACCGCTGAACTGAAAAAAAATCGCCGAGTAAAAAAAAAAGGGCGTACGAGAACATGAAAGGATAACAGGAAATGACATTATCACTCAGACTACTATATTCACAGTCAGCTGAATACAAAATTATAAACCCAAGCGATTTTATTATTATTATTATTTTTTTTTTAAGTTGAAGCGACCACAAGAAGAAAATGAAGGTTGCTTCTAAACGATCTGCTTCATAAGCTATTTACTAAGATGAACAAATCGTCAGCGATAAAAAGAAGAAAAAAGAAACGCCATTAATCTAAAACAGACGAAAACAGTCAGATTTAGAAGAATCTAATCCTGTAGTCCACTGATGCAGTTTGAAACAATGGCGTGCGTGATTGTGTGTGTGCTAAATTGTGGATTATATCTATCAACACACACACACACACACACACACACACACACACACACACACACACACATCAATATATATATATATATATATATATATATATATATATATATATATATATATATATATATATATATATATATATATATATATATATATATATATATATATATATATATACTTATCAGCCGTTTGTGTGTCCACTACAGGACCGGCCTATCCCGACCGAAGTGGGGACGATACAGCCAATGTATCTCTACCAAGTGGCTTAGGCTATCTAGTAGAGATTGTATGTAGGGTGAAAAGTGCTTGTAAGTGTAATTGTAGTGTTGGAGTGGGTTTGGATGTGTGTGTAGTCTGTGATACAAGTGTAATGGGCCCGCGCAAGCCAACTGGGTGCAAGCGTACTTTATATTATGCGACACTGGTTCAACCACAGCACCCCTTGTTTCCGCCCATGCAGTATGTGACCTGAAGAACGCCCCCAAAGTTTATTATCCTGGCGGGGCGCAAACTCTCGTTCTTCAGTGTACGAAAACGCACACTTTACCATTGTACCATAGAGGCTATATATATATATATATATATATATATATATATATATATATATATATATATATATATATATATATATATATATATATATATATATATATATATATATATATTGTGTGTGTGTGTGTGTGTGTGTGTGTGTGTGTGTGTGTGTGTGTGTGCATGCTCCGTTGAGCCTGTGTGTACGGCATGTTTACAGTTTTTCCATTTAACCCCTATCGGCTCTGGCAAACTGCACACACGTAAGCCAAATACAGTAATCCGCCAAGCTCTTTGTTACACCAGGATTCGTGCTAAACCTGCTAGCCAGTCGGACTGTGGGCTTGGGTTCTATTATTGAGCTTAGCCACAAACACCGGCTTACGAGTGTACACAAGCTCTATGTCGCGCCTGTGGATTGGAAGGGACGATAGAATGATTAACTGTACTGTTCCTACAATATCCCTTCCACGATCTGATTGACTCTAGTATTCTATCTGCTATAACCCATCCATGATCCGTACAATTGTAGTATTTTATCAACTGTAATCCTTCCATGATCCAAACAAATCGAGTGTTCTGTTCCAGCCAACAAAAGACGATTCTGCGCAGGCGACAATGAGTTCTAGGACAGTGAAACTGTTCATACTGTTACTTATGACTCGCTAATGCCCGGAACACTGTAGTAATCTATTTCGGTTAACACCAGACGGTTTATACTTTGTCGATTTTATTATATTTTTGTGGTCTTCGGACGATTCTGTTCAGCTTTGGAGAGTTTCCAACTTAGAGACGTTTTATATCGATTAATAAAAATCACAATAGTTGGTTTGTTTTCACTTATCCGAAATGAAACACTTTCTCTGCTTGGATACCAAGTCGTGGTTACATCAAATTCAGTGAATCTTGGTTATGGGAAAGAATTTAATCTCCTCGGTTACTAGTCAGATTACAGTAACCATCCAGTCTTATTATAGTCGCGGCGCACGACTCTGAGGTTATTATCGTACCCTGGCAACGTACCATTCAAAAGTGCGTCCGATTTCGTATCATATTATACACGAATCATATTATTATGCACGAATATATTATACACTATTATTATTTTAAACGAACATATTATACACAAATCACATGCGTCTCATATTATATACGAAATCACACACACTTCTGAATAGTAGGTTGCCAGGGCACGATAATAATAACCTCATAGTCGCGCGCCGCAACATGCACATCGTCATAATCTGAGTTCAAAGGGGTTATAGTTCCTTGTCAGACTGAAGCAAGTGCGATGTACAAGGCTCCCATGAGATGAATAAAATCGTATATATATATATATATATATATATATATATATATATATATATATATATATATATATATATATATACTGTATATACTGAACAGATAAATAGATAGGTAGATATTTGCTTCATATTGCTGTATACCCCACATACAGTTTTTTCTTGTAATACCTAAGATTGCCATAACCAGCAGTAGAGTACTGAAGTTTTGCATTGACCTATTCTGAGCGCAACATAGTTCGGCCGTCAAGTGATTTCACTGAGATGGGGAGTGAAGTGGATGGGTAAATGGAAGGGTGTTTAACCCTTTTAATCAGCTGACATATTTCAAAAAGTATTCTTATCTCTGGTAGACGATTTCATTTAATTTACGAGTACCCTCCAATGGTCATGGGGTTAATGAGGACTATACCTAAACCCTCCAGTTTGAAAAATATTTCATAATTTGAATAAAATTAAAATGTAAGTAGCAAGAGCATGTTAAAAGATATACCGGAGCGAAGAATATTAATCACTGGACTGATGCAGGTATTCCTCAGTTACACAAAATTTTTGAGCGTGAATCCATACCAACAACAAGCAGTGCCAAGGCACAGCAAACCATTTCCTGGCAGTGATTTTAGTGCTGACGTGTAAACACAACAGGATATCTAGTCAAAGGTGTCATATATCAGATTTGGAGTAAATTAGGTGAAAATTGATGATTTTATGCTCATTTGAAATTTTAGGCCCGACCTACCTGATATTGACCGGTCTACCGCTGACTGGGGGATGATCCCCCTCATGTAATGAGGCATTTTATAGGATGCAGATTTGATAGATGCACCTGTAGATTTTGGTGTCATGTCGATATGTCGATATTGAAGGGAGTTATGGCGAAAAAACTATTTTTTTTTTTTTTTACATTTTTTGGGGCCTACACCCTTGGCCTTGACCCAGTTTGGCCGAAAATTTAATCAGGTGATCAGAAAGTCATAGCCCATCCTCCATGTAATTTTAGTCAATATCGCACCTGTAGGTTTCGCATAAAGTTGTTGACAGACAGACACACAGACAGAGAGACTGACAAACAAACCGAATGAAAACAATACCCGTCCTCGAGTCCCTACGGGAAGGGGAAGGGTAATGAATGGCTTCATTCTTTCGCATTGTTTAGAGACATAAATCTATTTTATTGAAGTTTCCAAAGGACGATTTTTTTTTTTTTTTCAGAGAAGGGAAATACTATACAGTAGTTGGTTTGTTTTGACCTAACGAACTGGGTCTCCCACAGCTTGAATAAAAAGTCATGATTGTTTGGAATCCTAGCATCCTTCATTTTAAGGTAGTAATGAGTTTCCCTGGTTAATGGTCAAATCGACCCTCTTGTCTAACTGCACTTCGTTATCAAAATCGACCCACTCATCTAACTACACTTGGTTATCTACTGAGCTGATGTGGGCTGTGGACGTTTTCCAGGTTAGAACAATAATTGCGTTATAGTCGCCAGAGTATTAAAAACTGTCTCCATTGACCTTTGGAATGCTTTGATTGTCCTTCTCTTCTTAAAATAGAGTGGTTCTAACCTGAATAACATACTAAGGTGCGTCCATAACAGAGAAAAGGCTTGAAGATTTTTTCTAACCCACTGATTTGTAGACATGAAATATTAAAGTCATACAACTATGAATGATATTGCTTTTTTGCTCGGTTAGGTTTTTGAAGTCTATGATTTTCCAAAATAAAAATGTTTAAGCATGGCTTAACTGCCGGTAGGGGGAAGGAAAGGATCCTTTGAAAGGTGAGAGGGCTTGGTGATGGAAGGCTGTGTAGGGGTCTGAAGGCATTTTTGTCGTAGCCACCCTCCATGTAACCTGGCACTGGGCTCAGGCCAGTGGGTAAACAAGCAGATTAACTGACTGGTAAACAGAGATTTATATCACTTGCTCCTTAGCCTATATATATATATATATATATATATATATATATATATATACAGTAATCACTCTAATATCCGGACGCCCAATAACCGAACATCCCCACTAACCGAACCTTATCGTCCTGGGATCAAACATTCCCAAAATGGTCCGAAAATCCAAAAAAATAAAAAAAATAATAGATTTTTTGCCGTCCGTAATTTGAACTTGCCACGCGCGCCGCGTGAGAGCATTGCTTTGGTTCGTCATTCCTCCGACGTCCGATAGAGCGCCGCTGCATCCTCCCCACTTCCCGCCTGTCTCTCACCGCGACAAGACCTACGCTGTTCCCCATGGCTGCCCACGTGCTCGCTTTTGTGGTGGTGCCGTACTTGCTGCAAGGCCTCCTGCTGCTCTCTGCCCTACTCTTAGTGTGTGTGATGATGGCCCCGCCTCCTGAGAAAAGGAAGAGAGTGGTGTTGACTCTGGAGAAGAAACGGGAGATATTGGAGAAGGTTGATGCGGGTTGGTCTTCCTCACGCATTCTCCGCGAGTTCAACCTGGCCCGGTCGACTTTGTTCGATATCAAGCGTTCCCGAGACAAGCTCATGCAGTACACGGCTGACTTCTCGTCGAGAAGCAAACGCAACATAGAGAGGAAGGTTATGTTTACCCCCAAGTATGCAGAGATCGACCGCTCCACGTTGATTTGGTATCGACAGCAACGTGCAGCTGGTGTGATGGTATGTGGAACGGAGCTGAAGGCTGCTGCTGAGAAGTTTGCAAGGCTTCATGACGCCCTTGACTTCAAGGCATCCGAGGGTTGGCTCTTCACGTTCAAGTTACGACATGGCCGTACTAACCATAAAGCACATGGCGAAGCATTGGACGCTAACGAGGATGGAGTGGATGAGTTTCGGCACAAGGTGAAAGGCTTGATCGACAGGGAGGGCCTCACTCTCGGTCAAGTCTATAACGCTGATGAAGCTGGCCTATTCTATCGCTCGGTGCCAACGAACACTCTAGCCGATGAGACGGAGAAGCGTGTACCTGGCCGCAAGCTTTCTAAGGAACGGATATCTGCTTTGTGTTGTGCCAATGCTAACGGCATGCACCGGCTTAAGCCCGTTATTGTTGGCCGTGCAAAGCAGCCTCGGTGCCTTCGTGGGGTGAAGGATGTCCTTCCTGTCGTATGGTACCATTCTTTGAAAGCATGGTTCACAGCTGTGATTTTCAAAGACTGGTTTCACTATCACTTCGTCAGGGAAGTCATCCAGTACCAGACGAAGACACTGGGAATTCCTCGCGACCAGGTAAAGGCTCTCCTTCTCCTCGACAATGCACCTGCCCACCCGTGCGACAAGGACTTGGTTGCTGAAAATGGCCGTATTAGGTGCATGTTTCTGCCACCTAATACGACTGCTCTCATTCAACCAATGGACCAAGGAGTGATCGTGGCAACAAAGCGCCTGTACCGTCGGAAGTTCCTGGACGAGGTGATAGTTGTTCTCGAGGACGAGGACGAGCGCAGGGAAGGACGTGACACTCGAGGCAAGCGGACTTTGGAAAACCTTCGCCGCTACAACATCAAGTCTGCGCTGTACAACTGGGCTAGTGCATGGAAGGAAGTCCCTGTGAAAACTCTAGAAAAAGGTTGGTCTCGTCTGCTTCTCGGAACAGATGTGGGCGCGATTTCCTAGGGTTTGACGTGGATGACTTCCATGCACGGCTACGTACGCACGGCGACGATGTTAATGTGGACGATGTTCGTGAGTGGTTGGACGACGACGAGGGCGATCCTGGGTATCAGACGTTGTCTGATATCGAGATTGCGTCTTCGGTTGCTGGTGTCAGTCCCGAACTTGAAGATTCCGATAACGAAGGCGATGATGATGCGGACTCCTCTCAGCAGGACACTACTCCAGCCATCCCCAAGCTGAGCACACTCCGGGAACATCTAAGAGTTCGTCCTAGACTACCTGGAACACCCGGACTGCGACAGGGAGATGGGGCCCTTGGGACTCATGGAGGAAGTGCGTGCTTTCCGGCAGCACATCATCAATCGCCAGAATCATCAGTCCTTGCGTCAGTCAATGATTGACAGTTTTTTCAGGCCCGTGACCCCTGCTGTGCCAAGCCCTGGTTCCACTCCGTTGCCTCCCCAAGACAGGCCCTCATGCTCCAAGCCACAGCCCAGCACATCAGCTACAGTGGAGTCACCGCTCGATGTGAGTTTGCGGCTATCTTCAGAGTCTTCTGTAGTCGGTACACCATCACCACGACCCACCGATGCACCCCTTGGTCGCCTGCCAGTGATACTCTCGGACTCTGACAGTGAATAAACAGCAAGAACTTCTCCACTAGACCACACGGGAATTTTGAGTGTTGTGCAGTGAAAAAAACGGTGTGTTGTGTTAAGGTTTTCAAGTTGGGAGAAAAGACTCAGTAGAAAAGAAATTTAACGTAACTAACCTTCTTTGTTTTGGCTTTGGAAAATTAAAAAAACTTGGGAAAAGTTAATGTGCAACACTTAAAGTAAAATGGAACATTATTTGGACTAAAGTGAACACTGTGAAAAGAACGGACTTCTGTGTGTTAGTGACTAAGTTCAGTGCAAGACTTCAGGAAGAGTGTAGTGCAAGTGCTTCAGGAAATCGTTCTTACTGTCAGAGTCCGAGAGGAGGCGGTTATTCATCGAGGTGGCCAGGGACTTGCTGTAAGTAGCCAGAATGTTTCATGTTGTACTATTTTCCATACTATATTTACCAGAATGTTTCATATTGTACTTTTTTCCATACTATACTTACCAGAATGTGTCATACTGTAGTTCTTTCCATACTATACTTACCTCATGCATGTGCAGTAGGAATGTGTTTTTCAGAGTTAGGTTCGGTTAGAGTCTATAAGTACCAGAATGTTTATTAATGTATGAACATACTTCTAAACCCACATTTTATGTTTCTTTTGCATTTATTTCAGTCATTTATGTGCCTTATTGGTGTGATTTGGGTGTTAAATAGGTGCTATGCATGTCCGGATGGAATTGTATAGGTGTTTCTCTGAGTTAGGGTCCATAAGTACAAGTCCATAAGCTGGGGCCCAATATCCGGACGAAACCAATATCCGAACCTACCGATGGCTCTATTGATCCGGATATTGGAGGGATTACACTCTCTATATATATATATATATATATATATATATATATATATATATATATATACTGTATATATATACATATATATATATATATATACATACATATATATATATATATATATATATATATATATATATATATATATATATATATATATATATGTGTGTGTGTGTGTGTGTGTGTGTGTGTGTGTAAAATCAAATTTGTCTAATTATTTGGAACTTCTGTTCAAAGTGTATGATGATTTATTATTATTCAAAGCTGAAGTAATATAATATATCTACATCTAGAAAAATTCAAGGATAAGAAGGTAGATAGATATACGTTACACACACACACACACACACACACACTGTAACACTTAACAGTAGCAGCGCCATGCTCAGACTGCGCGACTACGGTCATCTACTGACAAATTCAGTAGCTTTTCGGAGATGACCGTAGTCGCGCAAGAGAAAGAAAGAATATACAGTATATATATATATATATATGGAGCCTCTATGGTACAGTGGTAAAGTGAGCGTTTTCATACACTGAAGATCGACGGTTCATGCCCCGCCAGGGTAATAAACTTTGGGAGCGTTCTTCAGGCCACGTACTGCATTGGCGGACACAAGGGGTACTGTGGTTGAACCAGTGTCGCATACTGTAAAGTATGCTTGCACCCAGTCGACTTGCTCATGCCGGTTACACTTGGTTCACAGACTACACACACATCCAAAGCCACTCCAACACTACAGTTACACTTACAAGCACTTCTCACCCTACACAAAATCTCTATTAGACAGCCTAAACCACTTGGTAGAGATCCATTGCCTGTATCATCCCCACTTCAGTCGGGATAGGCTGGTCCTGCAGTGGACACACAAACGGCTGATTAGATGAGATGAGATATATACATATGCACACACACATACACACACACACTATGATGGAAAATTAGACTCTTGGATGTTAAATAAACTGAAATCGATGAAGATCTATGCATACAATGTAAGAAGCCTCGCAGAAGATTACAAACTTGATAACCTGATGACTGAACTGGAAAACATTAGTTGGGATATTGTAGGTCTGAGTGAGATCCGCGAAAAAGAAGAAAAAGTAATTCAGCTCGAAGACAGCAAACACCTATTTTACTACAGAGGAAAGGAAAATGAAAGAGTTAGTGGTGTAGGATTTCTAATTAACAGAAATCTTGCTGACAACATTATTAAATTCAGCAGTGTATCGGACAGAGCAGCATTTGTTGTCATTAGACTATGCAAAAATATACCCTGAAAGTCATACAAGTATGTGCACCAACTTCTCAGAGCCTAGATGAAGAAACAGAAACATTCTTTGATAACATCTCCCAGATTACGGAAGAAGAAAAGACAACATATACCATACTCATGAGAGACTTCAATGCAAAAGTTGGGAAGTCGAAAAATGGAGACGCATGTATGAGAAAATTTGGAGTGGGAGTAAGGAATGAAAGAGGAGAAATGCTGGTAAATTTTGCTGAAATGTTTAACATGAGAATAATGAACACATTCTTCCACGAAAGAACAGGAAGAAAGTGGACCTGGAGAAGCCCAAATGGAAAAACAAAGAATGAAATAGACTGCACTATAGCAGATAAGAATAACACGATCACAAATGTCACAGTTATCAACAAAGTAAATATAGGTAGTGATCATAGAATGGTGGGTTGCACAGCCAGATTCAATTTCAGAAATGAAAAAAAGAAGATGATGAAAGATAAAAAGATATGCCCAATAATAGTAAACGAAAACAAAGCAGCCTTTCAGTTGGAAATAAGGAACAGATTTCAGGCTCAAAGTAATGCTGAATGTGACATTGATGAGCTGAATGACACTAACAAAAATGCTAAGAGAATCAGCAGAGGCAGTAGGAAAACCTAATACAACCAAAACCAAGAAGTATTCAGAAAAGACACTCGAGCTTATGAAAAAACGAAATGACATGAAATTAAAGACAAAGAAAGACGAAATAGAACGAGCAGAACTAAATAAGCTTATCAACAAAAGACAAAGAGAAGAAAAAAGAAAGAGAAACATGGATCAGATCAAAGAAACCATCAAAAATGGAAAAAGTCTGAAACAGGTCCGAAGTAAAATGGCACTAGGAAAGCAACAAATGACATCACTGAAAGAAAAAATCGGTGAAATCATTACATGCAGAGATAAGATGGTGAAGAGAGTTGAAGAATTTTTACAAAGAACTGTATGCATCAAAGACAGTAGTACCAATAGCTAACTTTTCAGTTGACACAAGTGAAATACCTGAGGTAGCACCAGACGAAGTAAATATTTGTCTTAAAAATATGAAAAGAGGGAAGGCTCCGGGAGAAGATGGAATAGTAACAGATTTACTGTTGGATGCCGGAGTAGAAGTACAAAATAGGCTTGCTCACTTATTTACTCACTGTATAAAACAAAAGAAAATTCCCAAAACATGGTGTAATGCAATAGCTATTTTACTCTACAAAAAAGGTGACTCAAAAGATCTTAGTAACTATCGACCCATTAGCTTACTATCAGTCATTTACAAACTCTTCACTAAAGTCCTTACGAACAGAATAACAACAATTTTAGAGGAAAACCAGCCTCGTGAACAGGCAGGATTCCGAAGCGGGTATTCGACAATTGATCATCTGCATACAGTGAACCAGCTAATTGAGAAAACTACAGAATATAATAAACCACTGTGCTTAGGTTTTGTTGACTACGAAAAGACTTTTGACTTAGTGGAGCACATAGCAATTATAAATTCATTGCAAGAACAAGGAGTGAATGAGAACATTGTAAACCTGCTCGAAAACATATATGAAGAGGGAACTGCTACAGTTAAATTACATAGGGACTCAGAAAAATTAAGATTGTGAGGGGCGTGCGTCAGGGAGATGCAATTTCACCAAAATTATTTACAGCATGCCTAGAAAGTATTTTCAGAAAGCTAGACTGGGAAAACAAAGGAGTGAACATTGATGGAGAAAAGCTAAACCATTTAAGATTTTCAGATGACATTGTCCTAATCTCAGAAACCGCGGAGGCATTGCAAGAAATGTTAAATGACCTGAACAGAGAAAGTCTGAAAGTAGGACTGAAGATGAACCGAAGTAAAACTAAAGTAATGTTTAATCCACAAACTCCAAAGAGCGTCAACAGAATCAGCGATGAAATACTTGAAGAAGTTGGGGAGTACAACTACTTGGGACAAGTACTAAAATTAACGAAAGATCATGATAGCGAAATAAAAAGACGCATTACAATTGAATGGAAAGCTTTCGATAAACATAGAGACATTATGAAATGTAGCTTGCCAGTTTGTATGAAACGAAATGTATATAAAGAAAGTGCAATTCCAGCAATGACGTATGGTTGTGAGACATGGAAACTAACAAAATCAGTGGAAAATAAATTAATCCGTTCTCAGAGAGCAATGGAAAGGTCAATGTTGGGAATATCTTTAAGAAACAAGAAAAGATCAGCTTGGGTGAGAGAGCAGACTAAAGTCAAAGATACTATAGAAGTTATAAAAGAACAGAAATGGAGGTGGGCAGGCCATAAAGCAAGAATAAGGGATAACCGATGGAGCAAGAAACTGACTGACTGGACACCAAGAGAATGTAAGTGTAGCAGAAAAAGGCCAGACAGGAGATGGAGAGATGAGATAGAGAAATTTGCAGGGAAAACGTGGCAAAGATTGGCTCAATCAAGGAATTCGTGGAAAAGGTTGGGGGAGGCCTTTGTTCAGCAGTGGACTAGTTATGGCTGATGATGATTATATATATATATATATATATATATATATATATATATATATATATATATATATATATATATATATATATATATATATATATATATATATATATATATATATATATATATATATATATATATATATATATATATATATATATATATATATATATATATATATATATATATATATATATATATATATATATATATATATATATATATATATAGATAGATAGATAGATAGATAATTTCCCGGGATGAGGGGCGAAGGGTAAGGTGAGGGGTATGATGAGGGTGAAGGGTAATTTAAGGGGCGAAGGTTAAGATGAGGGATGAAGGGTAAGCTGAGAGATTAGGGGTGAGGGGCAATGTGAGATGAGAAGGGTGAGGTGAGGGATGAGGATAAGGTGAGAGATGAGGGGTAAGGTGAAATGTGAGGGGGTAAGGTGAGGTGTGTGGGGTAAGGTCAGGTATGAGGGTCAAAGTAAGGTGTGAGGGGCAAAGTGAGGTGTGAGGGGCAAAATGAAGCGTGAGAGGTAAGGTGAGGTTTGAGGGGCAAGATAAAGTGTGAGGAGTAAAGCAGATGTGAGAGGTAAGGTGAGATGTAAAGGGTAAGATAAGATGTAAGGGGTAAGACGAGGTGTGAGGGGCAAAGGGAGGTGTGAGGGTGAAGAAGAAGGTGAGGGATGGGGGGTTTGGTGAGAGATAAGGGGTGAGGGGCAAGGTTAGGGATGAGAAGTGCAACGAAACACCACGCAGTGTAGAGATATTGACGCTGAAATTTAAAAGGAAAGTGGGAAAGGAGAAAAGAGAAGGCCTCAAGTATACAAACCAAAGGCATGCTCGATGCTGTTACTAACTCCAGCATGAATAAATCTTTTTATTCACTCAGTTTCCCAAAGTAGATATTCTTCTCAGGATAGGCTTTTCAAACTGGGAGATATACATAGCTTATATTAACCCTTCATAACTAAGGTGCTCTCTTAAGCTGAATAAAATCATCTGGCAGCAGCAGGAATAAAATACCATCCGCTTCATCAGGCAGAAGAAATAAGTATTCTCCTGTATGCTGTGTATGTAAATTCAGTCCATACTCACACGATATACACAAAATATGTTACAAAAGAACACTCATTTCTCTACTATAATAGGTTTCCAGTGGTACATAGGAGCATTTACTTATTTCCATGAGAGGCTTCCAGTGATACAAAGGATCAATTGCTTTCCTACTGTGAGAGGTTTCCATCGAAGCTGAATAACAGTCTTGTGGTTGCAGTAATAAGATAAAGCAAACGTAAGCAGACGTGTGGGGTTTAATATCACTGTTTCCAACCCCTTCCGTATAACTAATCTCACCTATACTCAGTTATTTTTATTGAGGCGAAGATGCACTTGACAGGTTGGTGATGATTGGCTGAATGCAACATGTACGAATAGCATTTACTAACCCAAATTTCCCTCTCAGATATAAGTTGTCAATTAATAATGCTAACGAATAAAGAGATTATGAAGTAATGTTCCTTTCAGCCAGTCATCACCAACCTGTCAAGTGCATCTTCGCCTCGATTTAAAAAAAAAAAAAAAAAAAATGAATATACTTTGAATATAATCATCTGCAGAAGAATCATCATAATCATGAAAATAATAATCACTCTAAAACAAAAGTGCAAAAGCCTTCATCATACTGAAATATGTTGTTGCTGTTGTTGTGGTCCCAAGCGCATCTGAACGTGAGCCCAATGGGCTGCGGGTGAAGCTGCCGTTCATTTACAATCCACTGTCTCGTTTCGGGGATATGGAAAAAAGCTGAGAGATGCTTCTATAACTGGTCAGTCAGTTATACTGGAGCATGCACTTCTGGAAAGTTCAAGGTTTGATATACAAAATAAACCCCTCAGGAGGAACTAAAGTGCCTCATTAGCTCACGAGAACAAGTCTGTGTAAGGAGAAGTGAAAGTGTAATATTCAGAATAAACTGCTCAGAGAGAGAGGTACTAAAAACCTCCAAAGCTGACAACAAAACGTCATCTTAGGAAAGTGGTTAAGATGTAATTTGCAAACCAATCGCAATGCAAGAGAGGAGATCTGAAAATCTCCCCAGCATGTGAAATTAAGAAATCATGTGGAGAAGTTAAGTAATAGCCAGGAATATAAATAGTTATGGAAGAGAGAACTAGTAGAGAGCCTCTCAGTTCACTGGGACACGATCCTGAGATAGTCTCACTAGAATTGAGCACTAGGCGGAGGGACGAAAATCGGAGAGCGTGGAGCAAATGGAGCAATCATACATGTGAATGACTTGGCCATGGCGTGGAGGAGGCTCGTCCGGAACCATCCCAGCATCCCTGTTGGAAATTGTGCTCCTGGCATTTGCTACCCAAGGGCATATGTTGAGGAGGAGGAGGAGGAGGAGGAGGAGGAGGAGGAGGAGGAGAGAGAAGACGGCGAGTGAATGAGGAGACGAATAGAGGGAAAGGGATTATTGAACCTGGGAGATAGTGTAGAGAAATGGTTTTATTTGTTTAACCTAAAATTGAGCTGGCATTGCTGCCCACGGGAATGTGCTAAAGGTGGAAGAAGGAGGAGCTTGTGAAGAGAGGAAAGATTTATCTGTGCTGACGTGGCAAATGAAAAAAAAAAAAAAGCTGAAGGACAGGTGCAAGTGGTCTCTCTCTCTCTCTCTCTCTCTCTCTGTATGTATATGTATGTATGTATTCCCTTACCAGCCATGCCCAAACTGCAAGATTTATCCATCATATTAGCATAACCATTTCAATATAATCTGGCTTCTCATATCCATTTCATCATACTCATTTTTAGCCTACATATTCATTTCAGGTTATCCATGCCAGTATTATAACTTCGTGTTATTCTTTTTCCAACAGAACTTTTTCAAAATATCATTATTACACGTCATTTTCAGTATATTCATATCAGCATATTCATCTAAACCTATCCAACAAATTTTAAACAAGAAGGAACGCTAGAGACCACAATACCTACGCATCCACCAAGTAGTGTAGGCTTGTGGGATAAGCATTTGATTTTGGGATGTGACCTTGACCTTAAACCAACTTCAATCAAAATTAAATCTCTTCATTGTTGCTATACCCTAAATCCTCCTCAAAAGATTGGTCTAAATTGGATCGAAACTGTTTTAGTTGACTTTGCCATGTGAGTCTGACATCTGACTTTTCCTTGTGACCTTGACAACTGTTGTCAAATTCGACTTTTATAATTCTTGCTTTCTCTGAACCCTTTTATAATTTTTTTTTATTGGACAGAGACTTAATGCTGACCTTGCCATGTGACCCTTAACTTTGACCTATTATTCCAGAAAAAATATATGTCAGCCCTTTGGCTGATCCTCAACTCGTCCACCATGTTTTGACCAAGTTTGATAAAATATGTTTTAGTTATATTGTTAACACACAGAAACACAGGTCAACTTTAACCTTGCCTCTTGGCCTTGACCTGAGACTGTTCTCAAAACTTGCCCACATCTTCTTTGCTAAAAATAAACAACAGGTTTACTCCTTGATTATTCGTCTACTCTCCCTCAAGGTTTAATTAAGCACAGATAAAACTGTGAGATGCTTTTCTCGCACACACACACACACACACACACACACACACACACACACACACACACACACACACACACACACACACACACACACACACACACACACTCATATATCAACTGGCAGGAATCTCGCCACTGCGACCATTATTATGTGTCGGTTTGTATAAATTCCTCAACTGGTCACTATTATAACAGCTTATTGGAATCCCACAGCTGATCACCAATTATATATCAGCTTAGACGTGACCTCACTGTTCCAAGCTGTCACGAATCAAATTCGCGACATTACCCTTTTGTGAGAAGCCACGAACTATTAGTGGAAAACTCACTGTGTATCGCTCAGTTAACCGTTTCTCTCTCCATTTCGGGGTGTGCTTTTCAAAACATTCGTCACTGTTCAAGAGTGACCGATTTGATGCACGTCACTAAGTGCACTACTGAGCGATACTATTGTTTCTTTATTGTTCGCCCCTGCTTGCCTCAACCGTTAGCCACGCCTTCTTCCGGTGGCTTGTGCGTCCTGCCCATACAATGTATTTTGAATTCAGTCTAGTGTTTGCTGTGACGGAGAAAGGTTCTGTGCTCAAGAAGTGTGAGAGGTCAGCTAGCACCCAAGCTCCACTAGTACAGTGCCCAGTACTCCCACCCCCCGGGTGATACACAGCATTCATCGACCGGTATTTCCTTTTTGTAATCCTAGTTTTAAGAGTTTAATTAAGGTGTTTTTCCTAGGCGTAAGTATTTAGCTTTTGTGTGAGTGAGTGAGTGCAGTCTCATTGATTTGATTTGAAATGTAATGTTAAATTTATTTTTGTAATCAATAAATTTAAGTTCTTTTTCTTGAGCTTAATGTAAAGTAAAATCTTGTTTCATTTCTCCAAATTAAGCTTATTTCCCACATAGCTCCTAGCTTGCATACACATTTTACTATTCATAACTGGTACTTAGACCAGTCTTGTTGTATTAACTTAAAATCCGTTGTGCCATAGGAGTTAAGCATCAGTAAGGACCTGATTATTATTATTAGTATTAGTTATTTATTGTCAGGGGTGAAGTAACTTTCTCCAGAGGCTAACAGTACTAATTCGGCATTTGTGAGTAATTAGTCTCTGCTGTGTACTGTTGAGAAAGTTTATAAATTCTCGTTCTTAGAGAATCGTTGCTTGATTTAGCAAGACAATCATTGTCTCTGCTCTTTAATATTATTGAATATTATTATCAATTAAATAATATTTAAGCATTTATTCCAAAATTACCGTGATATTATAAAAAACCCCGTGACAATTGGTGACCTCGCCAGGATATTAACTCCTAGCTATAAAGCTATTCACGAGATAGTGCTCACTCGCTCATATTTAGGTATTTATAATTAAAGTTTATAGACACAAGTTTACTGGTGTTTACCGTTAATTTAGCAAGTGAATTTTGCTTTATCAATCCATAGAGTACTTAACTCTAGTTTATTCTTGGTAACGCCAGATGATTTTATTCGCTCCTGGGTAGTCGCTACCCATTGTGTCTATTATTGAGTCTTCCCAGTCATTTATATTTTGATTTATTCTTTGCCAGTTAACTAGATAAGACTGGTCACCACTAGCTTGTGTCTGTATTCTTTATTTGTGTTATTAGCATTTGTTTGCGAAGCAGTCAGTACTCAGTTTCGGTTTACTTAATAAATTAGCGCCATGGCTACTACTGTATTTTTACAGGAAGCCAAAGAAATGGGTCTTTTGGACCCAACCGAAATTAAAGAGTATATACTCTCACGGCATAATCAGGAGCAGCAGTGCGAGAATGATGCCCGTGAAGAGCGTAAGATTCAGCGCGAATGTGAGCGAGAACAACGCGAACACGAGCGAGAACAGCGTGAGGAACGCGAAAAGGAGCGCGAACACGAGCAGAAACAACGCGAGCTCGAGTTAGAAAAAGAGCGAGAACAGCGCGAACACGAGCTAGTACAAGAGCGAGAACAGCGCGAATACGAGCGTGAACAACGAGACAGAGAACGAGAACACGAACGTGCCGAGCGAGAAGCACGCGAAAAACATGAACTTGAAGTGCTGAAGCTCAAGCGAGATTCCTTGGCTTCAGACACGTCTGCTGCAGTTGGTCCAAGCTCCACAAGCGTTTCCCCTGCACATGTCCTGGCGACCCCACGCATCAAGCTTCCTTCATATAAGGAAAGCGAGCGAATCGAGCTGTACATAGCTCGTTTTGAGGACATGGCCGACATGTATCAACTGGATGAGGCAGCTAAGTGGCTTCAGTTTCTTAGCCTATTTGAGGGCCCTGCCCTCGATATTCTCCACAGAATTCGTGGAGACAATCTCACATATGAGATGATGAAAGCTGCACTCATTAAGGCGTATGGTCTCACAGTAGATGACGCCAAAGTTCAGTTCATGCGAGCTCGTCTCCAGGACAAGGAGACAGCTGTTCAGTTCCTTGATCGTCTCACAGCTTACTTAAATGAGTGGATGGAGAAAGATGAAACTCCTTCCACGCGTGAGGGGATAATTGACCTTATGCTGCGTACGCAGCTAGAGAGGTCGTGGCCTGCTGAGCTCATAGCACAGCTTAAGATCTGCCATGTGAAAGATGCCAGCCAAATGGCAGAGAAGGCTGACGCATTCTTTACTGCATACGGGTATCAAACTCGTAAGCAAAACACCTGGAGCAGAAAAGATACTGCCAAGTCTGGGAAGCCTTCTCAGACTGAATCCCAGCACCAAGGCCGTTCTCAGAGTAATGGCCAAGGTCCAAAACCGCAGTGGAAGGACCAGGGGCAAAACACTCAGAAACCTGAGTGGAAGAGGTACAACAAGTACCCTAACCAACAGCAGTATCAGCCACGCAACCGACCGTCGGGACAAACTTTTTCACCACCAGCTCAGAAGAGGCAGGAAGCTAATGCAGCCTTCATTCCTCAGCAGCAGCACGGTGGTCACGTTTCTACCAGTATGGGTACTCCCCCACAGTTCACTAGTCCCACAGTGACAGTGAACCCCCCTCCACAGATGGCCAATGTTCCATCTTCCCAACATAATTCACAAGGCACAATGTTTGCCGCATCAATTCAGCAGCCTCATGAGTGGCTAGCTGCTTCCTCCACAGGCCCTCCCACAGGTGACAGTACCTTATTGATGGATCAGTGAGATTGTTCCCTGAGGCATGTATCCAGGTGGCATCTCCATTTTATACTGGTACGACACTTGCAGTTGTCATGCCAGAGCCTCTATTTGACTTTATAGTAGGCAATATTCAAGGAGTCAAGGATAGTTGCTCCGATGATGACGCTACTCAGACTTCGGCTGCTGTGGTAACACGAGCCATGGCTGAGGCTCCAGACTGTGTCACCCCAGTGATCAGTGAATCGCCGCAAGATCTGATGTGTAGTCAACTTGTTGTACAAGAACAACATTCTGACCCGACACTTGTTGCCGTGCGGAACAAACAAAAGGGTCGAGTGATTAAGTATTCACGGGGAGGTAAAGCCAAGTTCCTTTGTAAACAAGGACGGCTCTACCATGAGTCACGAACACCCGAGGGCGAGGTTCGACTGCAGTTTGTCGTTCCCACCAAGTACCGCCTAGCAGTGTTAGAATGGGGTCATTGTTCAGCCTCAGGAGGTCACATGGGCAAAAGGAAGACCCAGGGCCGTATCCGAGCTGACTTTTTCTGGCCAGGGATGGGACGGGACATAGATAGTTTTGTCCGTTCCTGCAGTGTGTGCCAAAGTATCACCACTAATCAGGGACATGCCCCTCCTGTGCCATTTGTAACCACACCCGTAATCTCTGAGACAGTTGAGAGACAGGGTAGTGGTGAAGTGGGTGCAGACCTGACGTCTTGCCCATTGGCCCCACAGGACACAGTATGTCCAGGGCCTGTACATACATATTATGTACCGCAAGTTAAGGGGGAAGTTGAGAGGCGACTTGAGGCTATGGAAGACCCGAGTTTGCACAAGGATTCTCAGCTCCCCGATACTAATATAAGTACTGTAGATTAAGGGGGAAGTTCGAGAGAGAACTCCGCAGAGGCGACTTGAGGCTATGGAAGACCCAAGTTTGCACAAGGATTCTCAGCTCCCCGATACTAATATAAGTACTGTAGGTTAAGGGGGCAGTGAGAATTCCGCAGAGGCGACTTGAGGCTATGGAAGACCCAAGTTTGCACAAGGATTCTCAGCTCCCCGATACTAATATAAGTACTGTAGGTTAAGGGGGAAGTTCGAGAGAGAACTCCACAGAGGCGACTTGAGGCTATGGAAGACCCAAGTTTGCACAAGGATTCTCAGCTCCCCGATACTAATATAAGTACTGTAGGTTAAGGGGGCAGTGAGAATTCCGCAGAGGCGACTTGAGGCTATGGAAGACCCAAGTTTGCACAAGGATTCTCAGCTTCCCAATATTAATATAAGTACTGTAGGTTAAGGCACAGGTTGAGGACCCGTGTGCAGTTCGAGGCTATGGAAGACCCGAGTTTGCACAAGGATTCTCAACTTGTCGAAACTAATCGTGTGCTATAATTAATGGCGACCTCGAATGTACGAAGCTTAGGCTGTCACTCGTATTTTTCAGCCAGAGCGTATTTTTCGTAGCATGTACTGATTGCTAGGCAGAGAGAGTAATTGTAACTTAATAAGAATTTTGTCTCATTGACACTTTTGATGCTCCACCTTAATTGGTTTTGCAGGTTCAGCAGTGGGTGTAGCAGTTTTGCTGTGCGGACCAGCTGATCGTCTGCCACATGCTGCCGCCTCTTCTCCTCTGCCTTCGTCGTCGCCATATTATTTACTGTGTCATTCTACACATAGGTACAGCCACACTACAACTGTCACACCTACACAGTGTATTACATACACCACGCTACACAACAATTAGTTGTCAGTGTAAATGTAGCGAATTTTCGCTCAGTTGAATTGAGTACAGGATTTTCACCGTCGTCACGGAGTTTTTCCCTCAAGCTTGTTTCTGTTAACGTAAATACGAGGTTTTTTCGCTCACTGGCGACTGCGACTTTCTCCTGTAGCAGGATAGCACACACACCACAGTGTGAATCTTGTGTGAATGACTTAGGATGTGTACATATATATATATATCCACAAATTTTCTCCCATAAGGAAAAAATTTAATTTTGTAGGGGCGTAATGTCACGAATCAAATTCACGACATTACCCTTTTGTGAGAAGCCACGAACTATTAGTGGAAAACTCACTGTGTATCGCTCAGTTAACCGTTTCTCTCTCCATTTCGGGGTGTGCTTTTCAAAACATTCGTCACTGTTCAAGAGTGACCGATTTGATGCACGTCACTAAGTGCACTACTGAGCGATACTATTGTTTCTTTATTGTTCGCCCCTGCTTGCCTCAACCGTTAGCCACGCCTTCTTCCGGTGGCTTGTGCGTCCTGCCCATACAATGTATTTTGAATTCAGTCTAGTGTTTGCTGTGACGGAGAAAGGTTCTGTGCTCAAGAAGTGTGAGAGGCCAGCTAGCACCCAAGCTCCACTAGTAGTGCCCAGTACTCCCACCCCCCGGGTGATACACAGCATTCATCGACCGGTATTTCCTTTTTGTAATCCTAGTTTTAAGAGTTTAATTAAGGCGTTTTTCCTAGGCGTAAGTATTTAGCTTTTGTGTGAGTGAGTGAGTGCAGTCTCATTGATTTGATTTGAAATGTAACGTTAAATTTATTTTTGTAATCAATAAATTTAACAGTTCTTTTTCTTGAGCTTAATGTAAAGTAAAATCTTGTTTCATTTCTCCAAATTAAGCTTATTTCCCACATAGCTCCTAGCTTGCATACACGTTTTACTATTCATAACTGGTACTTAGACCAGTCTTGTTGTATTAACTTAAAATCCGTTGTGCCATAGGAGTTAAGCATCAGCAAGGACCTGATTATTATTATTAGTATTAGTTATTTATTGTCAGGGGTGAAGTAACTTTCTCCAGAGGCTAACAGTACTAATTCGGCATTTGTGAGTAATTAGTCTCTGCTGTGTACTGTTGAGAAAGTTTATAAATTCTCGTTCTTAGAGAATCGTTGCTTGATTTAGCAAGACAATCATTGTCTCTGCTCTTTAATATTATTGAATATTATTATCAATTAAATAATATTTAAGCATTTATTCCAAAATTACCATGATATTATAAAAAAAAACCCGTGACACAAGCAAGGTTAATAACGTTGCGCTTGGTCGAAGTCACTTTCGGCTGACACTCTCCACCAAATGTCTTTCTCACACACTGGAGATGGTGGGAATCGGTGTAGATCCTGTTGAAGGAATTGTAGAGGTAGGTAGCATGTGCAGGTGAACTGAAAACTGAGCAGATTTATCTCTCTTTATTGGCCACAGAAAGATACAACCGCGACAGAGAGAGAGCCCAGAGTACATACGTCCCTCTCGTTTGAATGATAAGTGCGTTCTGCCCTAGCTGGCCGGCGTCCCCTCTAGAGTGGCGTTGAGGTCAACATATTCAGAGATGCCAAACCCCACAGACAACTGGGATTTATACATGAATAGAAGCATCACAACTTTACCATGCATATTATACAGCTCCATAAAATAGTATTGATTACATTAAAGTATACCAGCAACGTAAATATTTCCCCAAGACTTTAAACATATACGGTATACAATTCATATTTCTCTATCGTCTTCCCTTTACCCAAGGTTGTTTTGATTGAAAAAGGCAGTCTGATTGCGCATCCTATCCCAAGCCACACTTGACAGTGAAATGGTGTTTGGTTGCTTATCATTCACACTATATTACACATTGTTAATTATGAATAAACAACTTTGTATGTAATATGTAACAGTAGTGTGAAACTACAAATCGTCATGGGAAATGATGTTGGCACCAGAACACACACACACACACACACACACACACACACACACACACACACACACACACACCATTCAAAACAAAACTTGCTGTTGTTTCGCGAATGCGGATATATTAAAAAATTGTTACGTATTATTTTAAGGTAATCTGTATCAACATATCCATTGCATCATACCCGTATCAACATATTCATTTCAATTTATTCATAATTATGACTATAACCTTTCTGTCGTAGCCATCTCAACATTCCATTTCACTTAATCGATTGCAACTTACTACTCCCAACATTTTAGTTTTTAATGCTCTCTTACTCTTAAGAACAAATACATCCACCTCATCATATCCACTTCAGCCTAAAACTTCAGCAAATCAGATAATAATGTTTTGGCCACTCAAAATTATATCTATGTCTGTCTATATATCAGTCTGTATATATATATATATATATATATATATATATATGGAGCCTCTGTGGTGCAGTGGTAAAGTGTGCGTTTTCGTACATGGGAGAACGAGGGTTCGCGCCCCGCCAGGGTAATAAACTTTGGGAGCATTTTTCCGGCCACGTACTGCTTTGGCGGACATAAGGGGTGCTGTGGTTGAACCAGTGTCGCATGCTTTAAAGTATGCTTGCACCCAGTTGGCTTGCGCGGGCCAGTTACACTGGTTCACAGACTACACACACATCCAAAGACACTCCAATACTACAATTACACTTACAAGCACTTCTCACCCTACAGTACATACAATCTCTGCCAGACAGCCAAAGCCACTTGGTAGAATACAGAGGCTGTATTGTCCCCACTTCGGTCGGGATAGGCCAGTCCTGCAGTGGACACTCAAACGGCTGATATATATATATATATATATATATATATATATATATATATATATATATATATATATATATATATATATATGTGTGTGTGTGTGTGTGTGTGTGTATGTATGTATGTTTGTATAATTATTCTGTATAACAACATAACCATATCCATATCAACGTACCCATTTCGACACAACCACATTTACTGTTTTCACGCACCATAACCTCACACATCACAACCCATCTCCCTTTTGCTATCACTTTACGGGGTAGATTTCCGTTCAGTATACACTGTCATTGTCACTTCGCAAGAAGTTTTATTTTTCTTTGATGATTATTCATGTATTATTATTATTATTCTTACGTAACTAAAGCTATCCAAACCTAACCTAACTGAATAACAAAGTAATTTAATTTGATACTAACTCAGACTTTCCTGGATAAGAAAAAAATAATGTTAACAGAACGAAAATCAGTCTCCTGAGCAGAGGAACCCCGACTAAGAGTTATGAACTGAAGGCACCTCTTATCTTAACCATACTTATGTCCTCTGTGGCCACTTGTGGCTAGGAGGGGGCATCAGAACGGAAAGACTCTGATTCCACCCACGAGATTCCTGGGATAAAAGAACCATCGACACACAGTGAACTTTATTCAAGTGGGCTTGGTAGGTTTGTAGCATCTCTTCCCTTTTTATGTAGGCTACCGTAAAAAAAAAAAAAAAAAAAAAAGTTAGAAGCCTATAATAGTGTATCATTTCCCAAGAAAGTTCAGTATTAGAGAGCCAAAGCAAGATCTTTTAATTTCGTGAAGCCAAAATTAACACTTTGTTTCTAAAAGACTGAAGGTCCTAGGCAGTGGGAAATTAAGAGTGAGGGAAACCGTTGCAGAGTTGACCATTTGCTTGGAAGTTTATTTATGCAAAATGTTATTTATGGAAACTATGTTCAATCCACATCAAAATGATGTAAATGACATACAGGATCATTATTAATATGCTATATACAAACCAGATAGCATAAAAAGGGAAGAAAGTAAAACTGCCCTACTCAATACTAACTGTAATTAAACATACCTTGTCTAAGTTAGCTTAACCTGACCTTATTTTATTTCGTGCCATTTTACGAAACACTGATTTTACAAACTGCCCAGAACACATTTCTTCCATTTGAACAGATCAAGGAACTGTGAAAGCAAGACAATGTTTTACATGGTTCGGCCATGTGGAACAAACTGGAATAGAGATATTAGTTACTGATGTGAAGGAAGCTGGAAGAAGATGGGCTGCAACAGTAACAAGAAAGATAGCATGGGGGAACAGGGCTTAAGTCAATGTGGTTACATGAGAAAAGGGTAAGATGAGATAATTGAAGCACTGAGTGAGGATACATGAAGGCAGGATAAGTGGGCGGTGGGGTGACTTGAGGGGGAGAAAATGGGGACATGAGAGGTGACATGAGGGGTGACTTGAAGTGGAGAAAATGAGGACATGAAGGGTTCTTAAGGTGGAGGGCAGGGAAGGTTGACGTGGTATGTAATGGAGTGTAGGATTGTTAATTAGTAGGGAGAGAATGGTTAGAGGTTTTTCGTCAAGGTTCTCTCTCTCTCTCCAAGACGCGAAAATATAGATAGATAGGTCGAACGATGTGTAAATATTGTACTGTATAGATAGAGGGAGAAGTAAATAAATAAAACAATATATGTATAGGAAAGCGAAAAATGGTAGGTAGGTAAGAGCGTACATAAACAGGCAGATAAACAGATGAGAGGACAGGCACAAATACACATAGAAGAAATAAACGGATTGATGGATGGACATGATAATAATATTCAGACTGTGAAAGTGACGCATTGCATACTGTCAAAAAAAAAAAAAAAAGTTAGAGTATGTTCCACTGTATTTTGAAAGAGTAATTGCATGCCCTTAAATTACAGCATCACAGACTCTGGTTGGCGTTCGTCAGTGCAACAGGGAAGTAGAATTATGTTAACTCTCCAGTGCGGTGATCCCTTTCCCAGTCTGTTCTGGCAAAATATTATTTTATTCAGCATAAACCATTGAGTCTTATGAAACGTCTTATATTTTTCGTGTTGCTATCTTCACGTTTTTATTCAGCTGATGAAAATTTTATTGTTAAGTGAGTTAATTAAGGCTGTATTTGACTGCCAGTTTGAAGAGTTTCTCCTAAGGTGAACAAAAGCGTCTGGTGGTAGTAGCTTTACTCAAATTAGCAAGGACGTCTGGTGATGGAGTTAATGAGGGCTGTATTTGGCGTTTCCATTCCAAAGTCTCTCCTAAGGTGAATAGAATTGTCAGGTGGTAGAAATAATAGAACATACAGTAGAATACGTCATTGGACGGAAGGTGTTTTCTGTATTTTTTATGTAGTGGGTAATGAACCTTATTAAACAAAACCGCATACTCGTAACCATAAAACTCTATTGCCCTTCCCACTTTACTTTTCTCTTTTTCAAACTATTACAAACCTCTGTATGTGCAACGAATGTGAGGTAACATACACAGAACATAGAGGGTACGCAACAATTATAACAGCAGTATAAAAATGGAGTGAGCAGAATATTAGTACAAACACCTAACATAACTTAGAAAAAGAAAGAATAGAAAGTGCAACACCCGCGACCAATAGGTAATCTAAAGACCGATATTTAACTATGGCATGTGACCTTCAAAAGATTACTTTCAAATCAGATCGCTACCTTTATGCTTTACCCTTAACACTTCCCCCACCTTTGGTTCAATTAGATCATAACAGTTTTGAGTTGGCTTTGCCCTGTGACCTTCACCTTCGACTTTTCACTGTGACCAGGACCTTCGAATGACTGTTATCAAAATCAGTTCTCCTAATCACTGTTTAACCTGAAACTTTCCACAAAGATTAGTGAACCGCGATTGAAAATGTTTAAATTTACCTTCCCATGTGACCTTGTTCTCTGGTCTTGGATAATCCTCAAATCATCCACAAACTTTGATCCAAATCATATCATAATTGTTCACACACACAGCCACACAGATCGAGCTTTAACCTTCTCCTGTGCTCTTAATCTTTTGCTCAGTGTTCTCAAAATTGAATCCCTTCGTTCTTACTGGATCCTTAACCCTTCCACTAAGTACGGTTCAGATAAGAATAAATATATATATTTGCATTCACCTTGCCAGTGACTTGGGAAATTGACCTTTCCCTATGACCTTGACCTTAAGCAGATTGTTCTCGAAATGGAATCCTATATTTTTTGCTTATCCTAAACCCTAACGTAAGCTTTGGTCTAAATTTGAAAAAAAAGAAAACTATATATTGACCATTTCCTGTGACCTTGACCATGTGTTTTTAAAAATAAAGGTTTTACTTCATGACTGACCCTCAACATGTCTACCATGATTAGTTCAAAATTCATCGAAACGGCTTGATTTATTTTGGTAATAAACGCACATATGGGTTGAACCTAAGCCTTGCCCTGTGACCTTAACCTTTGACTGATTATCTGATAATTAAATAGGCCATTCTTACCTTCTCAGCCTTTTCCCCCCATGTTAAATCAAAATTGAGTATAATCTGTTTAAGTTGATGTTGCTAGGTCAACCTTGAACCTACCCTTGTTACTTTAACTTTTGACCTATTGTTTTTAATAATGAAGAAAAAAAGTTTACTCATGGGCTGACCCTCAACCTGTCCATCAAGTTTAGCTAAAATCGGATAAAAACTGAGCAGTTGTGTTAACAAACACACACGGTGGAACTTTAACCTTGCCGTGTGACCCTGAATTTTGACGGAGTATTCTCAAAACAGGACAATTTCATTCTTGCAGTATCTTTAATTCTCCTACAAAATTTGGTCTAAATCAGATAATAAATGTTGGACTTCACCTTGTCATGTGATAATGATCTTTGACCTCTTGATCACAGAAGCAACGGTTTACTCCTTGGCCGACCCTTTGGTTAAAATCTACTCAGTATAGTTTGAGTTATTTCGTTACTACAAACGTAGGTCAAAATTTGAACTAGCCCAGTGACCTTGACCTTTAATTGATCGTTCTCAAAATTAAATGACATAACATTACCTTCAACCACTCCATGTTTAGTCAGAAATTTATCAAAACTGTTTCAGTTGTTTTAACTCATTTAAATTTTGACCAAGCCCTGTGACCTCAACATTTGACCTTTTTTTCTCAGTATTTGGAAGTTTTCACATGGACTGACCCTCATTCCTTGCACCAGCATTGGCTAAAATCGGATGAAAATCAAGTTATTTTGTCACACACACACACACACACACACACCGATAAAAGCATCAGACTCAGTCTTGCTTCACTCTCTTGGGTGTACCAACCTTCATAAATGTAACAGGAAGACAGTCTTAAAGCATACTCTTACACAGCAATGTGTAATTCAGTACTGAGAACTCAAAGGTTTTTACGTAACTGACAAAACTGCGTATCACTTAAACAGAACTACATATGTAACTGATTAATAATATTTCTTGTATTTGGTGGTAGGTGGTGGCGACCATCATCCACCCACTTAATGTAGTACTGCCTGATTTCTTCCCTCGTCTTTATCATTCTTTTTCTGTGTCTGTCTTCCTCGCTGCTCTTTCTTCGATTCCTTCCTGTCACTTTTTATTACTCTTATTTCCACTTCAGGTGGCCCTACACTGTGTGAGAAGCCTAATGGTTTCCTGTAACCCAGGAAACCATTAACAGCACTGGATGGTGACCATATGACCAAGCAATGGTGTGATGTGGAGCAAATTGTGGTGCCCCTGTGAACTGGTGGAGCGACGCAGATGTGGTTTCCATCCAGAACCAAACCTCCACACTCTTCCCCGCTCCTCGTTGTGGAGAGGTGCTGTCGACTGCAGGGAAACATCGGTTTAGTGCACGGGACAGCCATGTAAGGGCGCTTGTTTCCCTGCAGTTGATCGGTCTGCATGGTAAGACATACAGGCGTCACCCAACAAAAAGAACTTCTTAAGTTATTCTGTTACAAGTCAGACTCACTGCTGAAGGGCAAATGAATACACAACAGGGTTAATGATGGCTCACTTACAGTAGCAGATATAATGCTAACAGATTTGTAAACTGTAGGGAGTGCTGGACTGAAGAGAAGGTTGGATGGGTAACCCTTCCCTAGCCTTACTCTTTCCCTTTTCATATTTTTATATCTCCCTTAATCTACTACTCTCTCTCTCTCTCTCTCTCTCTCTCTCTCTCTCTCTCTCTCTCTCTCTCTCTCTCCTCCTCCTCCTCCTCCTCCTCCTCCTCCTCCTCCTCCTCCTCCCCACTTTTCTCTTCATCCTTCCTTCCTACCGACTATTGAACCTTTATCACAGCATTCGTAAATGACAATGGAGCAGGAACCAAGGACAGTATTTATGAATGATCCCAACCACTTTGTAAGATAAAAAAGTATCACAGCACAGTATTATCAAAGACTGCATTTTTGACATGTTTTGTCACAATAATATAAATCTAGTATAGTTGCGAAAGATATGATAGCTACCGGTACAGGCTTAATGACAGACGTACATAATGTACGAGTACAAGCTAGCAGTGTTACAACTTCAGCTTCGGAGAATTGTAAATACTGCCCAAGAGTGAAAAAATATATACAGTGGGGCACCAACTTTCGCTACAGCAGGATTCGCGGAATCCACTTTCGCGGCATGCACCAAATATTCCCTAACTTCCACTTTCGCTTGAAAAAAATCGATTTTCGCGCACAAATTTTGGGTTTGGGACAATATTTTGAACTTTGAATTTCCTAAACTTCCCGCCCGCAACCCACCGCCATCTTGAATGACGTCATGTCAACACTCTGTCCACCCATTCCCGCCATTGTTTACGATCGTGCTAGCTCCACTGTGTTGGATTCTCACGGTTCAATGGTTCAAGTCTGATTGGTGAAGTGTTCAATAAACACATCCATGAAGGGCAGCAGGCTCTTATCACACGCTACCTGCAGAAGACTAAGGAAATAACGGAGGTGGAAGTACCATTGGAAGCCGAGGGGGCAGCCGACCATGGTGCTATCCCTACTGACAGTGCCATAGAGGAGCTTAACCTGGATGAAGATTTCGATGGATTTGTTCAAGAGAACCTAGCACAAAGGTAAATTCAGCACAGAGTGGAAGTGTTGCATCAAGTTGCATCTGAGGAGGCAGAGAGAGAGAGTGGTAGCGAGGCAGCAAGAGGTGGCGCCAATACGTCTGGCATGGCTAAATAAGCCCGCCACGCGCCTCGGATACTTACCCCCAACATCCATTAAACACCTCAACCTGGTCTCTGTGGTATGTTTCTCCTCATATAATGTGTACTGTACAGTTTTTATTGTTTGTATCTCACAATGCAATGTACAATAGTGATTTGATGTACTGTAATGCAAGTGAAAATGAAAATCTAATGTTACTTTAGGATAACCGGGAACCAATTAGCCTTTTTGCCATAAAGACAATGCCCCAACTTTCGCTAATTCCACTTTCGCGCATTATTTTTGGACCCAATTAGGCGCGAAAATTGGTGCCCCACTGTATATATTTATTGTACAAAGTCACTCAACTCTTTCTTTTCGCCTTTCAGATTCACCAACCTAACTGAACTTCTTTGGAATGTTTGTCACTGAAGATGTAACCCACTTTAAATTTTTAACTTACCTCATGCATTGTTTTCTTCAGGTGATTTTACGCTGAATGACAGGCCAAATAGTTTCTTGTAGTCTAGGAAGCCATTTACTATACGTTAGGGAGGAACTTTATAACCAAATGGTGGCATAGTGAGTGGAGGTGCTCCAGCCGGGAGTGGCCAACACGGGCTTACGTCCGAGGAGTGGTTGGAGTTTATTGTTGACATAATACCGCTCAGGATTGGCGACTGGTTATTGTTGCCTTAATTGTTTGGATTAAGTAACTTAACCCCGGACCCGTGCACTCTTGATGAGGCAAGATAGGACTGGATGATGATGTTACTGTAATGAATCCGAGTCTGGGCGTATTATTAAACAGTCCGTTACTTTAGGTACAATAGTTTTCATTAATAGTTTTTATAGAGTCCTTCTAAACTGAACAAAATTCGCCTGGTAGACGTAAAAACTACAATTGAAATACGCCGCCCAACTGAAAAAGTTAATCTCACAAAGGTCCCCTCGAAGCCACTTCATTAACATAATTCATTTGGTTTTTGCTGGCTTCAAACGATTTTTTTTTTTTTTTCAGAATGGGAGACTCTTATAAGTGGTAAGGTTAAATACAGCTGTCATTCACTTCTTCGTGGCAGAAGATCTCTTTATGTGGCGAAGAAGTTGCCTGGAGATCACAAGAATAAATTGGTGACTTATATCATCGGACTGGCAGAGCTGACAATAGCTCAAAAATGCTTTTCATCCGGTGTTTTATTGTTTACTGTTTATTCTTCCTCTCTTCTAATGATTTTCTTCTGCGTAGGAGAGACTTTTCCAGATGGTAGAGTTTTATAACGGCCTCCATTACTTCCAGAATACGAGGCACCTGTCCTAATCCGAAGTAAAACGCTTGGTGATAGTAATGGACCATTAAGGAAGAATTTGATACAACTTGAAACTGTCTTGCTCTGTATTTCCTTCTGCCTATGACCTCCATTCTCTTAAACATAATGTGTTCAGGCAGCTCAAAATGATCGGACCTTGATTATGTTATTTTTCCCCTGGAGGAAGCAATCTTGCCGGCTTTTTAGGTTTTGGTTCCTTGTAGCTTGCATTAAACGAAAAAAAAAAAGTCTCTCAGACCAGCTGGTTCCTGAGAGTCATTTCTTGTGATCATGTGCAGGGGTGAGGACTCACAAGTCAGAATGTCCTCTCAAGATGATACCCGTACCTCCCCCCCCAAGTGGTCTGTAAATAACACTTGACTAGAAATTCACTTTGGCGGTACCCTGTGTGTTGTGAGGACTGCTCAGTGTGCTCGGTGCTGGTACGGCCTGGGTGTGGCAGTGTAATAAGAAATTAATTAGTGATGTCGACGAGACACTCATAACGCATAACGCTGAGCTGTTATTGCAACACACAAGATATATCGTTCTTAGGAATGGAAGGTAGGTATCATACATATAAATACAGAGAGAGAGAGAGAGAGAGAGAGAGAGAGAGAGAGAGAGAGAGATACCTCCTACCACGGTATTATATTATTTTAGAATCAGCAATTTAAGGTAACTTGTAAGCAATCAGGGAAAATGTAGTAGCTCAGCTGGGAAAGTTTTGCCTGGCAGACCCGGAAACACTGCGCATCATATCAGTGAGAATTCTCTGTGATCAGAAAATCATACCAAGCTTCTCTCAGATCATGAATATTAGATATCACAAGAATATAGGTCCCTGTCTCCAGGGGAAGACTTACAAAGGATAATCTTTTATTCCCTTTTTCCTCCTGCTTGACAAATATATGAGGTTGAGTATAAAAGAGGGTACGTTGTGTGTGTGTGTGTGTGTGTGTGTGTGTGTGTGTGTGTGTGTGTGTGTGTGTGTGTTTATCGGATTAAAACAGGGAACTTAATTACTGCCGGAAAGACAAGCTAAACATAAAACCCATTATGTTGACACTTCCTACGTTTATGTTTACAGGTTCAAGGAGGGTGCGTAGACAAGCCCACCGGGGAGAGAGTTGAAAGGGGAGAGGAGTGAACAACATGGCCTTAATTAACAATAACACACACACACACACACACACACACACACACACACACACACACACACACACACACACTGGGTGGGAAAAAATTGTGTATAGGATTATAAGAGGGATTGTTGAAAGGGTGTTTTGCGCATTAAAGGGGATCGTGTGGGGTAAAGGTGCATTGTGTTGTGCCGTATGGCCACCGCTGCAATAACCACAATAACCTTTCATTTTTCCACACCTGCATATTAGATTGTGTTGCTTCAAATCTGAAAGGCTGCCTGTTTTAAAATCTCGCTTCCTTACTATTTTAAAGGTAGATAACTTCCTTATTAGTAAGCAGTAGGAAGTGTCTAATATTATGTTTAATAACAACAAGGAACACTCAAGCAATACAACGCCCACATCCAGCATTTGCTCTAAGGGCCGAATATTTGATTTTGCTCTGTTACCTTAACCTTCGACTAATTACTCTCAAAACTGAATTGCTCATTCTCGCCTGACAACTTATCACTCCACCAGGTTTGCTTTAAATATGATAAAAGCTGTTTGAGTGAATTTGGCCAGTTACCCTGACGTTTGGATGTTCATTATGACCATAACTTTTTTTTTTTTTAATCCTTCCCTGTTATCTTGACATTTGACTGAATGCTCTCAAAGCTACATCTCCTTATCCTTGCTTTAGCCTGAGACACTTCCACGAAGTTTAGTTTAAATCGGATAAAAACTGTTTAAGCCGACCCTGCTGTGTGACCTTGACCTAATGTTCTCAGAAACAATTAGTCAGCCCATTGGATGATCCTCAATATGTCCACCATTTTTACCGAAATCAGATTTAAACATTTTACATACAGACACACGGGGCGCGGTTTGACTTAGCCCCGTGACCATGATTATTGACTGATTGTTCTCAGAACTGAATCCGTTCATTCTTGCCTGACTCAACCTTTTCACCAAGTTTACTTCAAATCAGATGAGTTGACCTTGCCTTATGACCTCAACCGTAGAAATTTCCCTCTGACCTAGACCTTTGATTGTTCTCAAAATCGAATCCTTTTATTTATGCTTCAGTTTTAACCATTCCACAAAGTTCGGGATAAATCGGATAAAAAAAAGTGTTAAGTTGACTTTACCCTCTGACGATGACCTTTAACCTATTGTTCCAAGAAACGATATACTTGCTCCGTGGCTCACCCTCGACCCATTAAGCAACCTTGTTAAAATCAGATAAAAACGATTTGAGTTGTTTTTCACACACACACACACACACACACACACACACACACACACACACACACACACACACACACACAAGTATTTTATGAGGGCATTTCTAGATACTCTTTACACGCATCGTTTACCAGGATATTTCTGGCCATTCATGGCGTGAAAATAAAAGGTCATTAGAATTATCGACTATATGGACAATGCTGTCCACGAAAACTACAAGACATTTGCGAGAATGACCCTCCCTCATATATATATATATATATATACATATATATATATATATATATATATATATATATATATATATATATATATATATATATATATATATATATATATATATATATATATATTATGTGTGTGTGTGTGTGTGTGTGTCCGACTCTGGGTATAAGATAAACTCCATGTTCTCTTAGGCCCAGCAGCCCTCCTACGGACTTCACCTCCACATGTAATCGCTTAGGCACTAACACCCACCGTCCATGTTGAGAACATGCTAAGATTGTTCCATATAGCACTCGTGTATTAGTATTAGCTGGTGTGTTTTTAGGACATATCGGTTGATCTTAGATTAAATCAGTAAGAGTCAGCCTTAGCGAAATTCTGATCCTTAATCTGTTTCCTGCTACAGGCAGGAATCGAACTTGGGTCCACTGGGACTGCAAGCCACCTTGCTACTACCTCGATTACCGTCTCCCCCATGACATAAACGCTCGTTCGCTCTGACTGGCTACAATTTCCCGTATAGCGATACGCGTACATGGATCCAGAATGTCTCCCGGGTGGAC
The DNA here is from genome assembly GCF_032717465.1 of Coenobita brevimanus. Classification (NCBI taxonomy): domain Eukaryota; kingdom Metazoa; phylum Arthropoda; class Malacostraca; order Decapoda; family Coenobitidae; genus Coenobita; species Coenobita brevimanus. The sequence continues at coordinate 33,995,132 of NC_136991.1, read as the reverse complement.
GCCGCAGTTGCTCTACCCAGGGTGATCATCGCCTCCACCTATAGATTTCTCTTCAGCATCCCACCCGCAACAAGAAGTAATGTACTATACGACAATGTGTGTGTGTATTATGTCTGTCTGTCTTTGTCTATATACTGTATATATACATACATACATACAAATATATATACAGTATATATATATATATATATATATATATATATATATATATATATATATATATATATATATATATATATATATATTTATACATATATATATATATTTAGTTATTGCAAGGAAGAAACAAATAAAGGCTTAAAGCCTGCAATTTCTTCTCTCCAGGAAAAACATAACAAGACAGCTAAATTCAAAGTCCATTCGCCTTCACATACCTAAACAATTTACCTTAAAAGGACTGGCCATTCGGAGAGGGCAATACAGATTTAGGAAGACAGTTCCAGAGCTGACCTGTTGCATTAAGAAGTACTGAGTCTTTTTTATTAGCTCTTACGTTAGAGGTTTATGCGAGACGGTGTGAAAGTACGTTTGCTAGATTAGTGCTACACGCTGCCGTCACTGAGACATGCAAGCAAGTTATTCACATGAGCAGAGACCACTGAAATAGCGTTGGTAGAGGGTTAAACATGGAGCATTTCGGTGCACAGAGAGAGGATAAAGGGAATCAGTAAGAGAAGGAGAGATGATGAGATGAAAAGCCAGTGACTCCACCCTGTTTAGGAGAGTTGTATGTGGTGCACTCCCCCCCCCCTGCATACACAGATGAGTTGACCAACACTCACCGGTGAATAGTACCCAAGTCCAATGTAACACCTGTGCAGTAGTAAAAAAAAAAAAAAAAAAAAACATAGTCGGCTAAGCACACTCAACCTTTTAGAACAGGATTTTGCAAGGGAGGTACTGTATGTGGTCTTTCCATAATGGATCCCGAAAAACGGAACTTCCGAGAATACAGAGTGATGACGAAAGACAGAGCTGTGTACTCTTGAATATTAAGGGATATTCATGCGTAGAATTTTGACGGGAAATGGACTCTTGACATATTGAATTCAAGGTTTCGTCTACCTTAATCAGAAATAATGCCCGAGTCAGAAAACAAGTGCGTCATGACCTCATGTCGAGATTGCTGCAGTTAGTGCTGTGATGGATGATATGAAAAACGGACGAAAAGTGAAGGGTTGTTTTATCAACGCTTGAGTGGATAATAGTTGTGCAGCCCAGAAGGTAACGGATGAGTAGAAGGTCGAGAATTGGTGACATGACAGAACCGAGTAGAACGCCATGACTAATAGCTCTAGAAGAAAAGCTAGCTGTCTCAGATCAGTTACAGAACTTGCAAAAAGGAACGTGCGGTAGAGATGAAAGAACTGAAGATTGTAAAGGGTAATGGAGCAGTTTCGAAGTTAATGATTTGTGATATTGTCAAGTTCACTGGCAAAGATTTCTCTATGGCCCCGAAAGGAGGATGACCAGGAGTCAGAGGGAAAAGTGAGATCACTAGTGAAGCGTCCATGGAGAAACCCAAGCTGGTGGTTAGAAAGATTACTAGAAGAAAGTAGCTTTGAAATCTTCCTGCTTAGGATAGACTTGGAGAGTTTAGACATGCAAGATATCATAGCATTTTGGCGATAGAGGACCGGGACAATTCTCCCTTCTTTGGGCAGACTGAAGAGAGCAAACTTTCAGCAAGAGAACTAGTTTTTACAAATTAAGGTATTCATTGTTTTTTGCCACTGATTCGAAACCCATTGCTTAAACACTGGATATCAGTGATGCGCGGAAATTTTCAGGGGAATTCCCAATAAAGCTGTAGTGTTACACGTTCCAGTGTGTAACACACGTCCTGCAAAAAATATCAAACCCAAATGGTAGATCACTGATATTTTGTACTATCTGTCAACAAACAACTTGCACACAGGTGTTTATTTTACTGCAAGTAATCAAAGGGATAAAAATAAATATGTTTTTCGTTGACAATCTCTCTCTCTCTCTCTCTCTCTCTCTCTCTCTCTCTCATATATATATATATATATATATATATATATATATATATATATATATATATATAGAGAGAGAGAGAGAGAGAGAGAGAGAGAGAGAGAGTCATAAGAATACGTATTATCGCCATTATCAGGAAGTCTCCCCCTCCCTCGATATTTCAACTATTTCAGAACCAAGAAAGTAATAACACCAACAATGAACCCATGAGTCACAGACACTGGAGAGCACACTGGCGATAGAAGTGGGATAGTTGCAATTCTCAGCGCCTTTTAAATGAGAAGAGTCAGTTATAAGTCCTGCAGCTTATTTAAGCTTTTTGGAAAAGGATGATCTTATGACAGTGACAGTTGTACTGTTTTCATTCAGCAACCCTAAGGTCAGTAATGTATTTGAGGCGGTGGCAGAATCGGTAGAGAGGCGACCTGCGGTCCTAATGGACCCAGGTTCGAATCCTGGCTGGGGTAGGGAACAGTTTAAGGATTTGAGTTTCTTAAAAAGCAGACTTTTCTCATCTACCAAATGGCCTGCCAACATGTCATATAAGTACCCCCGCTAATAACAGTGCATCAGTCCTGTATGAGACAGCCCTAGCATGTATTCAACAGGGATGGTGGGTGTTAGCGCCGAAGTGGTGACATGTGGAGGTGTAGGAGGACTACTGGGCCTTAGGATAGCTCACTGACCCCGAGAAATAGACCCTGAAGCCTTTGCCCAGAGTCGGACACGTAAAGAAAAAAAAAAATGCGGAGGTGCAGGAGGACTACTGGGCCCCAAGGAGGACTACTGGGACTTGGGAATAGGCCCTGAAGCCTTTGCCCAAACTCGGACAAGTAAAAAAAAAAAAAAAAGAAAAAAGCAAAGGGCGAAATATCAATGCCATTCGCTGAAATTTCCGATGTATTATTAAGCACTAATGTGCTCTAAGAATAAAAGATAACCGTAACTCCAGTATTCGGGACATGTAACATTACACCCAGGATATTACCGTCCAGTTAGCTTAACACTTGTAGTCTGCAAGTTGTTGGAAACTATTATCTGAAACAGTTTTGCCAAACACTTAAAAAAAGAAGTAATAATCTCATTATGGATTTACGACATGGTTTTCATGATAATTGCTCTTGTGGTACAAATCTTGAAAAATTTTTGAAATGATATATTTAATATATGCAGAGATCAAATCCACTGATATTATCTATCTATCTTTTCAAAAGGCATTTGACATGGTTCCCCACAAAATACTCTTTCAGACTCTAAAGACACATGGTTTCAGTGACAGTATGCTTACGTGAATAAAAAGCTAGCTTAAGAGACGTATACGAGTTTCAATAAAGAGAAGTAATCGGAATGGAGCGATGTTAAAATGATAGTGTCACAGGTTACATTTTGGAGCCTAATCTGTTTTTAATATACATAAGAGTTACACCGAAGAAGGCTTATTGTGTAAAATATATAGACTTGATGGATACAAAAATAAGTAACAGAGTTTAGTCATACTGACAAAGGAGGGCAATTCTGGGAGATCACAAGAGTTATACCGAAGAAGTCTTATTGTGTAAAATACATAGATTTGATGGATACAAAAATAAGTAACAGAGTTTAGACATACTGACAAAGGCGGGCAATTCTGGGAGATCACAATCAGCTCTTTATCTTGAGCCAGACATGGCAGATGTATTTCATTACAAAATGCTACGTAGTAAGTACTGACAGTAAAAATGAACAATACGGTTGGCGACGATGGCCAGTTCTAAGCAGACCAAACTTTGTCAGCGGCCGGAAGTGAGTTTCAGTATAAAAAGTCACTCCTGTATGGCGGTACCGAAGGACAACATGCCGCCCAAAATCATGGATCTGGGTCAACAACCTTCAGAGCCTAAGCATTCTGTACACGCTTAGTAGTGATCTCAGCAATTTTCATATTTTTGCAACTGACGACCTTTGAACCCTAACCTGGCGGGTATAGGCCATGGATGTACAAAGCCACTTATAGTACTCATTAACGTCTATAACCATGCAAAATTTCATTCTTTTCAAAGGGCAAACAAAGTTTTGAAAAGAAGGTAACTATCAGTGAAAAAGCCGAAGAAGCAAGCTATTTAGTAGCTGAGCTAGATGTAAAAAAAAAAAAAAAAAAAATGAAAAAATGAAAAGCCTCGCCATTGCTGAAAACCTAATAAAATAATTGTGAAAACAATGACAGGTGAAGATGCTGAAAGTGAAATAGACAAGGTTCTTGTTTCTGATAATACAATCAGTAGGCGTGTGGATGACCTAGCCTACAATATTTCGGATATATTGTCTGAAATAATGAAAAATACTAAATTTGCCCTTCAAGTAGACGAGTCAACAGACATAACAAGTAAAGCGCAGCTGTTGGCACTCGTTCGATTTGAAAACGAAGGTGAAGTAATGGATTTTTTTCTTCTATATAGAACTGCCACAAACGATCAAAAGTCAAGTAGTTTTCAAAATCTTATCTTCTTTTTTAGAATGTTGTGGTTTGTCATGGGGCCGGTGTGTTGGAATCTGCACTGATGGTGCCTCCTCTATGACAGGCACAGTACAAGGCTTTGTTTCACTCTTGAAAGAAAAAAAAAGTCATAACGGCTCACTGTTTTCTCCACCGAGAAGTTCTTGTTTCAGAAACTGTAGGGAAAGATTTAAAACAAGTCCTTGATGTAACTGTGAACATGGTCAGTTTTATAAAGTAGTGTCCTCTCAAGTCTCGCATGTTTGCAAGGGTGTGTGAAAATATGCAAAAATTTCACGTGACTCCTTTTGCACACTGAGATCAGATGGCTTACACAAGGTAAAGTTTTGACAAGGCTATTCGAGCTGCGAGAGGAACTACTGCTTTTCTTCAGAGATAATAATAAAGCCATTTCTTGTGAATGCCTTGAAGCAACAAACTAGCAGATGAAACTAGCCTATTTAGCAGAGATATATCAGCATTTAAATGCCTTGAACACCAGCATATAGGGTCCAAAAGAAAACATTCTGACTTCGACAAACTTCTTGCATTCAAGAATTAACTCAGTGTTTGGAAAAGGCACCTTTCAAGAGGAAATGTTGGATTGTTTCCGCTCCTACTTCAGGTTCAGACTCAGACTGATTATTACGACGACATCCCATTAATTTCCAGTCATTTGGGATCACTGACAAAAAACTTGATAATACTTCCCTTCCTTGTCATCGGTTATGTATGACTGGATTAGAAGCCCTTTTACTGAGTTCTCATCAAACTCACAAAACCTACTCAGTCTGCAGAAAGAAGACGAAATAAGTGAACTAGTGCAATCGACCCTTGAAAATGAAATTTAATGAAATGTGTTTTGGAGTTCAGTAAGAAAAGAGTACCCTTTCATCTCAGCAAAGGCACTGCATATTTTACGCCAGTTTTCAACTTCTTACCTGTGTGAACAAGCTTCCTCATGCCTTAGAGTCACTAAAAGCAAAACAAGGAATCGTCTACTGTCTGTTGAGGAAAAACTGCGAGTGTGTTTGTCAAAAATCCGACCAAGAATTCAACATTTGTGCAAGCGGAAACATGCCCAAGTATCACACTGAAGGTAAATGTTACATTGACGGTGTAATGTGAGCTCTCTTGTGATGTTTAAATATATTTGATGTGGACTGTATTTTTTCAGTATTTTTTCTTTGTGTGTGTGTGTATATATATATATATATATATATATATATATATATATATATATATATATATATATATATATGCGAGTATAAGTGGCTGGGGAATGGCTGGGAGAAGGAGGGAGGTGAGAAGACAGGAAGAAATCAGTAGGATAGAAGTTGTGGAAGCAATGAAGAAAGTTAAATCGGGGAAAGCCCCAGGAATTGATGGAGTGTGTGGTGAAATGCTGAAGCATGGGGGAGAGATAGTAGTAGAATGGATGTGGAAGATGTGCAGATTGGCCTGGGAGGAAGGTAGAGTCCCGGAGGATTGGAAGTCAGGTATAATTATTCCCTTGTACAAAGGAAAAGAGGAAAAAGAAGTGTGTGGTAATCATAGGGGCATTTGTCTTTTTAGTATAATAGGAAAAGTGTATGGTAGGATACTTATAGACAGAGTTAGAGAAAGAACAGAGAAATTAGTTGGAGAAGAACAGGGAGGCTTTAGGAAGGGAAGAGGTTGTGTGGATCAGAAATTCATTCTTAGATCTTTAGTGGAAAAGTTTCCAGAGAAGGGAAAGAAGTTGTATGCGGCTTTCATGGATTTGGAGAAAGCATATGACAGGGTGGATAGACAAGGATTGTGGAAAGTGTTAAGAATATATGGAGTAGATGGGAAGTTGTTGAATGCTGTGAAGAGTATGTACGATGGTGCGAAGGCTGCAGTGCGTGTGGATGGTGAACTAAGTGAATTTTTCTCTTTGAAAGTTGGTTTGAAACAGGGATGTGTCATGTCTCCATGGTTGTTCAATCTGTACATGGATGGGGTAATAAAAGAGGTACAAGGTAGGGTAGTGGATGTTGGAGTGGCCCTGGTGAGAGAGGATAGTGTGTGGAAACTCCCTGTACTGTTGTTTGCAGATGATACAGTGTTGTTGAGTGAAGACGAAGGGGAGCTGCAAGGCTTGGTGGATGAGTTTGGGAGAGTGTGTAAGAAACGGAACCTAAAGGTGAATGTAGGGAAGAGTAAAGTGATGGTCTTTGAGAGAGGTGAAGTTAGTGAATGTACAGCGAGGTTAGATGGTGAGGAATTGGAAAATGTGAGTACGTTTAAGTATTTGGGTAGTGTGATGAGTAAGGATGGAGGTTTGGAGGGTGAAGTGCTTGAAAGGGTACAGCAGGGAAGAAAGGTTGCTGGTTCCTTGAAAGCAGTGTTAAGAAACAGGGAAGTGAGCATGGAAGTGAAAAAGTTACTACATGACAGTATTGTGATACCAACTTTAACGTACGGAAGTGAAGCTTGGACATTGTTGGAAGGACACAAGTCAAGAGTGAGAGCAGTGGAAATGAGTTATTTAAGAGGAGCCTGTGGAGTCACGTGGAGAGACAGGCTGACGAATGAGGATATAAAGGAGCGTTGTGGTGTGGATGTGGATGTGATAGGAAGCGTTATGAGGAACACACTGAGGTGATTTGGCCATGTGGAGAGGATGGAGGGTGAGAGACTGACGAAGAGAGTGTATGTGAGTGAGGTGGAGGGGGGAAGAGGGAGGGGGAGGCCGAGGATGAGATGGAGGGATGGGGTGGAGAGGTATATGAGAGAGGGGGGTGTGAGTTGGGAGCAGGGCAGTGAAATGGCGGGGGACAGGGCGACTTGGAGGCGATTTGTTTGTGGCCACCCCAAACGGGATTGAGGCGTCTGGCAATAGATATATATATATATATATATATATATATAGACTAAAAGTAAAGATTCCCTGGAATATGAAAAATTGTTTCAGGGGTTCCTCCGAGGTGTACAGGTTGGGAATGTCTTCTTAAAGACAAAAACACCCACATATCCTAACTAACAACATAACTCACAACCCTCAGTCAATTCTAGGATGTCTCAATATACTTGCATACTTGGGCGCTCTCCAAATAAATCAACATACCTGCTAAAAATTGGCGAGAATCCACAGGCCGACACAACAGCTTTGGCAGACACAGCCCATAGTATTCAGCTAATTTATCTTCAACTTTTGGCGCGCAAGGGCGCGCGGTTTGAAACTGGACCCATCTCCAATATATATATATATATATATATATATATATATATATATATATATATATATATATATATGTGTGTGTGTGTGTGTGTGTGTGTGTGTGTGTGTGTTTTAGGGAATTTATGTAACCACTGATTTCACGAAATCCCAAGGGAATTCGTGAAATGGGTTTAAATTAGAGAGGGTTTATTAAGGTTAGGTTAATTTAGGCTGCGGTTAGGATAGGCTAGGATAATCTAAGGTAAATTTAGGTTGTTAGACTAGGTTAGTTAGGTTAGGTTAGGTGAAGTAAATTGAGATAAATGATAACTAACCTAACCTAATCTGAACTTTACCTAGGTTATCCCAGCCTATCCTAACCATAGCCTAAATTAACCTGACCTTAACCCATCCTAATTTATACTCATTTCACGAATACCCTAGGGATTTCGTGAAATCACCGTGTACACTAAATCCCTGTAACATATGTAAGTGTGTGTGTGTGTGTGTGTGTGTGTGTGTGTGTGTGTGTGTGTGTTGGGTGCAGAAAATGAGAAGTGTTAATGTTGAGGGTAGGGTAGTGAGAGGTAGACCGAAAACGACCCGGGATGAGGTCATTGAGTGTGACCTCAGGGTTAAGGGATTAATAGGGAAGCTGCCAGTGATCGAACAGCATGGAGAGCCACCATTAGGTGACCAAGGCCGACGCATGCAAACTTGCTGGAAAAACGATATACATATAGATAGATAGATAGATAGGTGGATAGATAGATGGATATAGATATAGATATACAGTATAAAGCTTGTCTTGCTAATCAGAATTGTAAACTTACCATTGCAATAGCCTGCTAGTATAATGGAGTTATGTATACCCGTAACATCATCGCCATTAATTCCAAAGAACATACTGTAGGCACAAGACCAAAGTCCATGACTTGTGTTTTTCCGTGTTTTTTTAAGTTACCCTATGAAACTGTTCAATGACCGGGCTGTTTTCTATGGTTTCCCGGCGCTGTGGAGTCGAGATACCTAGTTTTGTGAGTAGGGGTGAAGCTTCATATGTGTGATTGGCTAATGAAGCTTCAACCAACTCTCCGGCTCAGTCTGGCCATCATCAGCGAAAGTTTTCTCACTAGTTGTTTGAAGTCGGCTTTCTCGCGCAGTCCATGTTGCTTCGTTGTGGGTGGATACATAAGACTGTCGTCGGTTTGGGGGCTGGAATGCTTTTGAGCGTTACTGAATGTGGAGTAAGGACATTGTATTTGCTATTTACGTAAGACTGAAGGGTTGATAGTGCTTAATACCGTACACAGTAAGAGATGTGGAACTATGCATCCGATAAAGGTTTATACGAATTTCAGATTCCATTATATTCGAAATACTGAGTTAAGGTTCTTCAGAGTGAAGGACGAGATCAGACACCACAAGTTACCTAATCTGATGCAATGATGAGACTACAAGTTATCATTAATGGTGTGATATCGGGTAACTGAAATTGCCTAGAAGCCTGAGAGTTTGTGATAGTAAGAGCAGAGAGATCGTAATTAACATGACTGTACTGACATAGGTTATGATGAGTCAAGTTAATGATTCCGTGACATCGAGCGACCGAATCCGTATTGAAGCTAAACAGTATGAGGTGGCTAGATATGGTGGTTTAAGCAAGCGCCATAATTTACATAGTCTAATGTGTGAGTGAAGCACAGGAAACTGAACATTATAATACGCAGCCAGGAAACTGTTGTTTACAGCGTCAAGGTACCGATGTTCAGCTTCATGCATTTTGACAGTAGCCCACATATATCAGACATCTAAAGGCAATTCTTTGTATAATAGAATTGTTCTTTAATAGTTACACTACCGAATCGACTGAAACTTTTTGAAATATTCATGAAAATGGAAATAGCATGGACACTACTGCAGCCTACATGAACATAAAACCGAAACTGAACAAACTTCTGTATAATTTACTCGCCACCTCGTGAAGTATGAAAGTATAATCGTGCATGCAGTTAAGTAAAAGTGAGACCATGACTGTTATGACGTGAAATTGAAGTCATGAATAAAGTTCTATGAGAGTGAACCCGTGAATGGAAGCTACATGAAAGTGAAACCGTGGATTAAGTTACAGGAAAGTGAAACAATGAATGAAATTACACGAAAGTGAAACTGTGAAGTTACATTAAAGTGAAACAGTGAATGAAGTTATATGAAAGTGAAACAGTGAATGAAGTTATGAAAGTCAAACTTTTAATGAAGCTGTATGAAAAGTAAAGCCTAAATGAAGCTACACGAAAAGTACACCTTGAATAAAGTTTCATGAAAAGCTAACCTTGAATGAAGTTGTATGAATAGTAAACCCTGAATGAATATGAAAAGTAACCCCAAATGTAGTTACATGAAACACAAACCGTGAATGAAGTTGACTTGAAACGTAAACTCCGATTTGTTACGTGGTAAATAAACCCTGAATGAAGTTACAAGAAAGTTAAACCGTGTGAATTATACATGGAAGTGAGCCTCTCGTAGAAAAGAGTTTTGAAGCAGTCTATCCTTCTAGTATAATGCCAGCATATTTAATTCATGTTATATCCTGCAACTTTATTTTGCTTCGGGGAAACAGTGAAAGGGAATCTACTTGCGAAACACTGGCATACATGGAAGTTTGGTCCAGTATTACTTATAAATTGATATATTATTTCAAGGTGCTTGTGAATTCGTCAGAAGTATAGGCCCTTTTGAAAAATGAGGGATTTTACCCTTATTATTGTTGTTGTTATTGTTGGTGAAACTGCTTGACGCGCACGTAACAAGTAACCGGCAACGAAACAGCAGCAAATAACGATGGCCACGTGACTCCACCATGCTTCCGTGACGCTTTTGTAATGGTGAGTAGCCTAATTGTTCATTATGCTGATGTTTATTTAGCCTACTTTAGAACTGATATTAGTCTGTTTCACTGTAAAGATTTGATTTAGAGATATCACGTAAATGTGAGTTTGATTCTAAAAATCAAAGATAAACTAATAATCACCGGACTGTGTGCAATGGTTACATCATTATTATTATTATTTTTATTTTTTTTTGTCAAATTTGGTATGTTTGTGTCACGCATTTGCGGAGTCACTGTACCCTTCTGAAGACCGAAACCTGACAAGCTGTGACTAGAAATTTATCAGCGTCACACATATAGGAGGTGTTAAGGGGTGGCGATACTGGCAGTCTGATGTGCGTCAGAAGTGTGTCTGGGGATATGTATCTGCGGTGTGTCTGACGGTTGTGTCCGGATACAAGGAACGCCTTTGGGGATATGCTGGGGTAGTGGGTACGGTTGGGGCGTGTGCGGGTATCAGTTGTGTCCGCTGCCGCGTTTATAGACGGTAAATGAATTTTTCACACCTAGCTGCCTGCTTGTTTATCAGAAACTGCTTAAAAGTCAGTGGATCCGAGCTGATACACAGATGCATCAACTACTGCAGGTAATATAGTGTTCATGTTGAATTTGATGAGCTTTAACAGTCTTCAGGAACATCTGACCGTGACTGCACGTTTGCTAAACAGATTTTTCTCTCGGGATCTGAGCAAGACGAGACAGTGTCTAGGTAGGCTGTGGATTTGATTCCTCTACTTACTTGGTCTGACATATCGGTAATTGAAGGCCCTGCTGTCGCCATAATATGATGTAAAAAAAAAAATGCGCCCTATTAGAGATGCCAAGTGTATATATGATGTAGATAAAGGAAATTATATTTTATTTCATTTGTTATTCTAATGTTAGTGAATTACCAAAGGCTTGCGAATCGCGGCTAAACTAATGGTCCCAATTTATTCTCTGATCTCAGGCTACACAGCTAATGGAAATTCACATTAAGCCAGCATGTTTTTTTCGTAGTAAATTAACTTAGTTTATTGTTCAAGCAAGCGAGAATATTTCATCATCATCACTGTCATCTTCATCATCACCATAAGTCACCGTCACCATCAGCAGCAGCAACCTGAGTCAGTCCACTGCAGAACAGATGCCTCTTATTTTTTTTCCCCGCACTAACCTGTTAGCTGTTAGCTGTTCCAGCCAATCACAGTGAATTTCCGTCTCGTCTTGTGTCTGTCTGTCTCCACCTTTTGCTCCATCTATGAGTTGCAGCTCCGTTACCCTGGTAGAGGCGCAAATTGGTGTAGCCTCTACTACCGCAGTTTTGTGGTAATACTGAACTTACAGCTATCAGTTAAACTTTCTTGGAATCCTCATGAGAAATTATTATGTCCATGTGCAACCAGCTTTATCAGAATTTGGAAATTATACTTATGAAAAATAATGCCAAGTATTATATAAATTGTCATAGCGCTTAACTTTCTAAAGTTGTTCAAAAAAAAAAATGATCAAAATTGGTTGAGGAATAAAATGATGAAAACTAGTTTGGAACTTTATCAGAGGCTATGCGTGACAAATTTTGTTTGATGATGTCCGGTACCGCTGTCGCTACACACAAAGCGTCCTAATTATAACTTTGGCACGAGTCACAAGTCGGGACGTGCTTATTTGATTTTTGCGAAACGAAAACTATTTCAACCAAAGCAAAAAGTGAAACTGCAGTGGACAATGGTGAATTTGATGTTAACTGTGAATTTGATGAACATCCTTGCTTAACATAATTTTAATCAAAAGCTACTCAACTTGAACAGTTTCTGCCTTGTCTAAATTATATTCATGTGCACCTTGTTTCAGTGTAGTCGTTTATGGGAAAGAAAGTTTTTAGTACAAAGTATTTCAAATTGTTTTCTAAATACAGCAAATTGTTTTAAAAGCACCCATTTAACTCGTAAATTAATAACCCGGTAATTTGCATAAACCGCATAAAAATTGGTTAATAACCTAGATTATCCGAATATACAGATTCTCATGTCTGCAGGCGAGAGTGTTACCGGATAATATAAAACATTGTGGTATATGCAACTTGTGCAGTTTCCAATACCATTTTCTAAGTAGGTTGGACTAATGCCAGCTCAGTTAAACCGGCTCATAAATATTTAACCGGATTAAAAGTAATGTTACGTTTCATTTGCCTCTCTCAACCCGTAAAATGTTTACGCAGGGTTTTCAGCAGTGCGTGAAATTAGTTTTGAGTCAGGCTACATCACATTTCTAGAGCTTTTAATTTCCTTGTTTCAGAAGAGTGAGGATATCGTTGACTTGACAATATTTTTTTCATTTTTTTTAAGTTATCATGACACCGGTACATCAGATAAGCCAAAGCTGTATTTCGCTTGTATACAAACCATAAACCTTGAGGAGTAGCTGCTGAATGATGATGGCCTATGATAAGCTCTGTTTTAATTATCTTATAGTTTTGAGGCGTGTTGTTATGGAAATGGCCCATAAGATGTAAAGAGACATTAATGAATGGTGTGCAAGTCAAGTTGAACTTCCTGTCAGTGTTTCGGGCATGCTCCTATCAAGAGAAATATAAACAAGTGGCTGATCCCTTGCTTGGGTTACTGTAATATAAAATTAATTTATGACTGTATAAGAAAAGTGAGGTGAGTGGACACAGTGATAAAAAAAAAAAAAGACGAGGTCATCAGCAGTTGTGGCCTGATCTCTAGCACTTACAACAATATTGAAGTGCAGTATATACCCTCACTAGACTGTGATAAATGCGGTCAGACATAAAAATAACAGCTAATTTCAGATGTTATTGTATGTTAGAGTATGTGGAAAGTGAAACATAACCTAATACATGCGTAGTACTGAGAATCATTACTCTTGATAAAGAGGCATAAATGTTGCTTTGCGTAAAAAAAAAAAAAATGCTTTCATAGAAGTCATTAGTTCGTTTCTCACATTTGCAGCTAATTCTTGCCTGGTCATCAGCACGTTTATGCGCAGGAGAAATCTTTAGAATGTTGGTTACGGAAATGTAGAATTTGTTAAAGGAGTGTTGCTTTTTCTCAATTTCTTTATCAGTCTGCTTCACAGATTTACATTTCTTTCCCTCACCCTCTCTCTTTCTGGTCAGCAGAAAATTTAGTGCAACGGTGGTGAGCATTTAGGGAACAGGGAAGGGAAATTGAGGGTTTGTTCCGGGGATTTTTCTTTTCTCCTTTATGATACTCCATTTCGTTCTGTCTTGTAAGATTATTTAGGGGTTGTTTTAGAGAAAGCTTTTTATTCCCTCTATTTCATTTTCTCCATTTCTGTTTTCCGCTGTAAGAAGATGTAGACTTTGTTCAGTGATGCAGACATTTTCTCCATATCCATTTCTCTGCGTCTCTTCTGCATGCTTACCGAATTACAGACAACTCATGGGAGGATCACGCTTAATCAGCTCAGTCCGATAACTTATTTTGTATTTATTCTAGCTAATACCAGGCGGATCTGTTAAGATTAGGAGGCTCATCGAACTAGAATGGTTAGATACAGCCGCCATTAACACCCGTCACTAATAAATCCAATGTTGTATTATATTTTTGCAATCACCAGACGATATCCTTCAACTTAGGACAGAATTATCTAGCTGAAGAGCTTAGCTGTAGCCGTCACTAACAATAACCACCTTCATTACATAGCCTACTAGAGGTCTGCCCTAACTTCAATGAAATCGTCTGAAGCAGCAAATATATATATATATATATATATATATATATATATATATATATATATATATATATATATATATATATATATATATATATATATATATATTTGCTGCCAACACTACAATTACACTTACAAGCACTTCTCACCCTACATACAATCTCTACCAGACAGCCTAAGTCACTTGGTAGAGATACATTGGCTGTACCGTCCCGCCTTCGGTCGGGATAGGCCGGTCCTGCAGTGGATACTCAAACGGCTGCTGCTGCTGATATATATATATATATATATATATATATATATATATATATATATATATATATATATATACTGTGTGTGTGTGTGTGTGTGTGTGTGTGTGTGTGTGTATTTACAGTTATACACTGTATATATATAGACATATATATACAGTATATATATAAATATATACCATATACCATAGAGAGAGAGAGAGAGAGAGAGAGGGCGTTCGTATAGTCTTTGAGTGGTTTTAAATAATTAATTAACGATAACCAATAAGGATAGAATGATGCGGTTTTTTGCTTAATGTGGAATACACAATAGAGTTCTCTTATGAGTTACAAAACTTCAACGTGACCTCCTTTTGTGGCCCTCAGCACATCCAAACCGACGATCGATTTCTTGCCATATGACCCGCAGCATATCACCGGTGATCTTAAGTATGGCTTCCGTTATCCATTCACGAAGGATGTCGATATTTGGAACAAGTGTCTTGTAGACTTCATCTTTTACACAGTCCCAAAGGAAGAACTCTAAGGGGGTAACGTCAGGAGACCGATGTGGCCACGATATCGGGCCATCACGCCCTATCCATCTGTCTGGAAATTTCTCGTTGAGCAAATGGCGCACATCTAAACTCCTGTGAACTAAATTCCACATTAAACTTTTGTACCTCATATAAGAAAAACTCTATTGTGTACTCTATATTATGCAAAAAAAAACGTACCATTCTATCCCTAATGGTTTTGGTTAAAAAAAAAATTTAAAACAACTCAATGACTTTGCGAACACCCTATATATATATATATATATATATATATATATATATATATATATATATATATATATATATATATATACTAGCCGAAAAGGTCCGCCTCCGTTTTCGGCTAGCTCCTGCGGAGGGCTGATTGGGCCTTCGGCCAATATACCTAATGTAATTTTTCAGCATACGATTAATCCTAATAAATTATATACCAAAACACTCCCTGGATCATGCTGATTCAGAATATGTATATATGTGGGGATAGACCCTAAGGGAGCCGAGTTTATAGGTAACAAACATACAAACACTCGCCTTAATTTTATATATATATATATATATATATATATATATATATATATAATCATCATCCGGACCTCCTTTCCCACCCAAGGACAGGGTGAGGAGTAGCAATGTCCAGACAGCCCAGATTTGCCCAGTCCAGTGGGCCACGCTTCCATTCACTCATCATTCAAGCCCCCGGAATCCTGGCTCTATCGGATACACCAAAAACATTCACCACGTTCTGTAGCTTCACACACACACACACACACACACACACACACACACACACACACACACACACACACACACACACACACACACACACACACATAGAAAGATAGACAGATAGATAGATAGACATAGATTTCGATATAGTTTAGATAGAGATAGGTAGATAGATAGACAGATAGATAGATTTAGATATATAAATTTATGTACGCCACTGGTGTGAAGGTTAGATTCATTATGATGAATGTATGTGTGTGTGTGTCTGTCTGTCTGTCTCTCGTTCTTTCCGTTTGTCTGTTTGTCTTTCTGTCTGTCTGTCTGTCTTTGTCTGTGTCAGTCTGTCTTTCTGTCTGTCTGTCTGTCTTTGTCTGTGTCAGTCTGTCTTTCTATCTGTGACTGTCTGTCTGTCTTTGTCTCTCTCTGTTATTATGTCTCTGTAAGACAGACAGACAGACACATATGGAGAGAGAGACTAATTTGTTTGCATAAGTGCGCGTCCACACGTGTGCCCGAACTCGTGCTGGCAACATATAAGTGCGCGTCCACACGTGTGCTCGAACTCGTGCTGGCAACATATAAGTGCGCGTCCACACGTGTGCTCGAACTCGTGCTGGCAACATATAAGTGCGCGTCCACACGTGTGCCCGAACTCGTGCTGGCAACATATAAGTGCGCGTCCACACGTGTGCTCGAACTCGTGCTGGCAACATATAAGTGCGCGTCCACACGTGTGCCCGAACTCGTGCTGGCAACATATAAGTGCGCGTCCACACGTGTGCTCGAACAAGTGTTGGCAACATGTAAGCAACACAATAACGAACACGCTGCAAACATGTTGGGAACAGCAGCTTCCATATCGTGTTGGCAACATCATGTTGAAGTCTCAGCTGCCTGGTATGGACACACTTATCCCATCGCCTCTGCTGCCAGTGTTCGAAGCTGTACTGAAACATGTTTGCATACATCTGTCCAAATACTGCTGCAAACATGTTCCCGAACATGTTGCCAGCTGTTAACAACATATGTTTGAGTACACGTGTGGACGCGCGCTAAGCAACACAGTAACGAATACGCTGCAAACATGTTGGGAACAGCAGCGTCCAGAACATGTTGGCATCATCATCATGAAGTCTCAGCTGCCTGGTATGGACACACTTATCCCATCGCCTCTGCTCTCAGTGTTCGAAGCTGCACTGAAACATGTTTGCATACATCTGTCCAAATACTGCTGCAAACATGTTTCCGAACATGTTGCCTGCCGTGTTGCCAACACATGTTCGAGAGCACGTGTGGACGCGCACTAACTTAGGCCAGTTTGTATGGTTTGTGGTGTGGAGAAATTGAGAAGTGTGTCCTTTAACCTGGCCTACTCTTTCTTTTTGTCTAAACCGGGCTGTGTAGTGTGTTCTATATAAAGGTTTTAATTTTGGGGTTTGTCCTGGTGTGTGGTGTGTCCTGATGGAATGCGTCGTGGTGTGTAATGCCTCTTGGTTTGTGATGCTTCATGGTGTGTAATGCGTCGTGGGGTGTTGTGCTATAAATTCCTAGTGTATGGTATGTCTTGGTGTGTGTATGTCTTGGTGTGTGGTATGTCTTGGTGTGTGGTATGTGTGGTACCTCTCCACTCCATCCCTCCAGCTCATTCCTTGGCCTCCCCCTCTCTCCCCCTCCACCTCACTCACATTCTCCTCGTCAGCCTCTCGCTCTCCATCCTCTCCACATGGCCAAACCACCTATTTTGTTTCTCATAACGTTTCCTATCACATCCACATCCACACTAACGCACCTTCGCTTCCTCATTTGTCAGTCTGTCTCCCGATGTGACTCCACATGCTCCTCTCAAACAATTCATTCCCATTGCTCTCTCTTGTGTCCCTCCAACAAGGTCCAAGCTTCACTTCCATACGTTGGAGTTGGTATCACAATGCTGTCATGCAGCAACATTTTCACTTCTATGCTCACTTCCCTGTTTCTTGTCACTGCTTTCAAAGAATCAGCAACCTTTCTTCCTTGCTGTACCCTTTCAAACACTTCACCCTCTAAACTTCCATCCTTACTCATCACTCTACCCAAGTACTTAAACACACTCGCATTTTCCATTTCCTCCTCATCCAGCCTCACTGTACATTCAGTAACTTCATATTTCTCGAAGACCATAACTTTTCTCTTTCCTACATTCACCTTCAGCTTCCGTTTCGTACACACTCTCCCAGACTCATTCACCAAGCCTTGCAGTTCCCCTTCGTCTTCACTTAACAACACAGTATCATCTGCAAACAACAGTACAGGGAGTTTCCACACGCTGCCCCCTCTCATTAGGGCCTCTCCAAGATCCATTACCCTGCTTTGCATCTCTTTTATAACCCCATCCATATACAGATTGAAAAACCATGGAGACATGACACATCCCTGTTTCAATCGAACCTCGGTTAGAAAAATTCACTCAGTCCACTGTCCACACGCACTTCAGCTTTAGCACCCTTACACATACTCCTCACGGCATTCAACAACTTCCCATTTGCTCCATATATTCTTAATACTTTCCGGAATCCTTGTCTCTCCACCCTGTCATATGCTTTCTCCAAATCGAAGAAGGCCGCATACAACTTCTTTCCCTTCTCCAGAAACTTTTCCACCAAAGACCTAAGAATGATATCTGATCTACACAACCTCTTTCCTTCGTATAACTTCCCTGTTTTTATCTAATTAATTTTCTGTTATTTCCGTAACTCTAGCAGTACACAGATTCAGTTTTAGCATCATCCTCTTTTGGCAGTCGCAGATGAATGGAAATACAATACCAAATAACTCTTTTTACCAGACCACAATATTCCGGTAAGTCCTACCACCAAGCAGCAGGTTAATATTTTAGTTAATTTTTACTACCTTCAGACACTTTTCTTCAGGTTAGGGAAGATATGTTATTTGAAAGACTTAATGGAGGCTATATCCGAACCCTCCAATTCTAAGTCTGTCAAAAATTAAGTAAAATCATCCAGACATAGCAAGAATAAGATAGAAAATTACGTTCTCATGCCGTAGGGATAGGTATGTAAAATCTATCCCTAAAAATGAAGCCATTGAAGTGTATTGGCTGATGCAGCATAGTTTTATTAAGTCTTCGGGATAATGGAACAGTGAAAAGGGTTCAGAATTCAAAATTCCATCAATATTCTAAAATTAAATCCATCGAAAGGTTCTGCTAGAAGTTTTGCCGGTAATTATCAGTGTGCATGTGCTGCCGCTTTATTAATTGTTCAACAAAATGGTTTAAAAAAAACTTCAAAATTAATAATCTGCCCTCACATGCACATTATACCGTCGTAATTAATTAGTTTGGCACATTGGATTGGTGATTATTTAGGCACTGTCAGTAAGTCAATACTTTTGCGATGATTGACAAAATCAGAAATATTTAAAGTGTCGTAGGTTGGGAAGTTCGTAACGCAGGTACAAATATTCATATCTAATTTGAATTACTGAAGTTATTATCGGATTAATTCAGTAAAAAACAATGCAGATTTATTTAAATCATTTGGTTTCACTTACTTGTAACCCTGATTTACTTATACACCACGACTTTCAACTCTCAACATCAATCATCATTTCATTATTTTGAGCATTTAAACTCGGCAACATTGATCAACAGTCTTCAAACAACTTGGTTCAAACACACAGTTCTTGACTCATTATCCAGCCTCCATCCTTCATCCTCCATCCCTCAGCCTTCATCTTTCAACCTTCATTCCTCCATCATCCAGTCTCCAGTATACATCACTCCTCGCATCCTCAAACTGATACCTCTCCAGCCTCCATTTTGCACCCTCCATCCATCCCTCAAACTACAGCCTCCATCCTTCAAACCAGTAACCTTTAACCTTCATCATTCAGTTTCCATCCTTCAGTCTTTGTCCTTCATCCTCCAGTTTTTGTCCTTCAACATACAGCCTTCATTCTTCATCCTCCATCCTCCAACCTCGGTCCTCCACACTCCAGTCTTCAACCTCCATCTATCAGCCTTCATTCTCTTACGTTCATCATCTATAACCTTCAATAACCTTCATCCCTCAAGCCCAGGGTTGCCAAACCAGCTTCAGAGGACGTTAAGCTTCCTGTCTGAAGGTGACAAAAAAAGACACTAAAATCTCTAGAGAGTATGCAGAAATTGCTAGAATGCTGTTAAAAGTTAAACATTAGCCTACAGACACTGAATGGAAATAAACATCTCTGATCTGTTTATAGCATCGCTGATTTGGCTGTCCTTCCTCCAGTCTCAGGGTGGCCAGACGTCAGGATTTTGCCCGTGTGTTAAACTCCCTATCTTCTGTGGCGCACTCACAGGCCAGACATTCATTTGTACTTTTTGCGGCTTTAAAGCGGATCGTCGCGTTTGCGACGCTCGGCGAAAAGGACATAATGGCGGATCGTCGCGTTTGCGATTCTAGTAAATTTTGAATAACCGCGGGCAAGCAGGCTCCAGCTGTTATTGTCTATCAGTACCACCACCCTCTAGCTACAACTAGCATACTTTACCTTTGTACTACTGACCTCAGTTGTTGCCAAGTATCGCGTTTTCCTCCCGTCCCCCCCCCCCACGGCCCGGCCAGCCTGGCTGTGATACATGGCAGCGCTCTGAGCGCTCAGAACTGTAAATCTGCGCTCTCCTCTCACAAGCAGTTTATGCTACTAGGAAACGCTTGTTTCCCCAGTTGTAACACTAGCTTTTTTTCTCACGGTTTGCCCCTGTTTAGCGTCAGTTTACTGCAGGCTTTCAAAGTGACATTATGGCGAGTTCTAGTTCTTCCCAGTCAGTGCAAGCGGCCGACAGGAACGAGAATAAAGTGGCGGGCGTAAGGCAGAATAAAAAGCGCGCCGTGGTGATCTTTTGGGAAGTAATATGATTGAAAATAATGTAGTATACATATTTTTAGCTGTGAAAATGGAAATGTTTGAGTGACGGGAAGACCGCCGCCACAGTGCATGTCGGCCGTACGCTCCGTTGATTTTAGCCTTATTTTCAGTGCTTATTGTACAAATACGGAATCCTAACTACCTTTACGTTGTAGTATAAAGTTTACTGTGACAGAATGAGGCTGTGGTAGAGGGGAAACCGGGTTGCTGGAGGTGTGAAAGTGAAGATTTGGTTACCCAACTTTGCAAGTCTCCACAAGTCCTTGGGTAGTCCACGAAGGCTCAACACCTGTCTCTGGAGAAAGCTGAATGTAAGTACTATCCGCCATACCAAGTATAATGTTCTAGGGTTAATCTCTGATTTTTGGCGAATATTTTCCTACAGGTACTCAGACCGCGATACAACCCCGCCACTCGGGGAGAACGACTGTACACGGCCGCGTTTAAGGGGTTAACGGTTCCGTACATGATACAAATGGGCAGATGTATCGGATAGGTGTCGCTCTATGCTGAATATGTATTTTATCTTGTTAATTACTTGTGCAGCAGGTTAGGGCTCGGTTTCATTTCAGTTTAATCGGTTAAGAAAAAACAAGTGTATGTTCAGTGAATAATAACGTTTTTATTATTTCTTTGTATTGGAAAGGAAATATAAGATCTCTACAATATTATATAAAAACTCATCTGGAATTCAGTTAACAAGAAGAGCCTTGCTGTACTGGAAAGGCTGACCAGGAGCTATCAAGTGAGGTGACCAGGAGATTGCAAGTGAAGTGACCAGGAGACTGTAAGTGAGGTGACCAGGATTTTGTTAGTGAGGCTGACCAAGAGTTTGTAAGTGAAGTGACCAGGGGATTATAGGTGGGGTGACCAGGGGATTGTAAGTGAGGTGACCAGGGGATAGTAAGTGAGGTGACCAGGAAACTGTGAGGCAGTTGGGAAGAGAGAGGTTTAAAACGAGATGGAGAGATAGCTGTGCAAGAGCAAATAAGGGAGGGTGGTGGTCTGACGTGGAGGATGTAGCGATATACAGTACTCGTACACGCCTTGAGGTCTTTTTCTTGAAGCCATTACTAAGGATGTGGTGTCTGGCAAGACGTGGATGTAGGTTATGGAGTTCTTACTGGATCTAGGGAGTTGCTCCCACAGAGTATCCTCCGTTTTTTAAACTTAGAAGTGGGTACCATATCCCCCCTCCACCCACTAATGAAATTATTATTGGCTTCTTGAAATTATTATTGGCTTCTAACCATCCGCCTTTGACTTTCAATCTAAATCCTTCGCCAAAACCTATAGTTCTGTCCTTGAAGGACCTGTGTTGTATTATTAAGCTGATAGAGAAACTGAAGTGAAGTTGTTAAATGTTGCAGCTTATGTCACCCACGCTATCTCAGGAAGTCAGGTCAGGCTAGTGACGGCCTGGACAGGTAGGCCTGTTGGTAGCTCAGCTAGACTATGGAAACGCTAAACAAGGTGGGGACCTAACCAAAATAGTGTCGTTAAGCTTATGATTAGGCTTAGGTATATTACCGGGAATTTTGTTGATTTTTCAACACCAAATTTCACTGTATCTCGAAGTCTGTCCAAACGGCGCCAAAAAATTGGATTTTGATATTGTGAACTACAGAAATTTCCCCTGAATTTGGAACATGCTGTACCAGAACTATAAAATGTGTGTGTTTAGCCTTTGACACAGTATCGTGTATGGATCCTATAGCGTATCACGATCTGTTCTTACCTTTCACCTCTAATCATTTAGGGCCTAATCATCCATATTTCTTAACTATGGCATTTCTAAATGTAAAGGTCAGGTTTAGTAGTTTGTAGTATTATCTTCACCAATACATTTTCCAGAGCAAAGCGTGCCTACCAGTACTGATTTTATCACAGGAAAACTAAACGGAAGCATTAGTAATCACTTAGAGAACATCTGCTGATGTTCGTTTTTTATGGCAAACTTATTAAAAACATGAAAATTAGTAATATTTTAAGAGAACATTTTAAGTCACCAATAACACAGTGCTTTACAAGACTGAGGTGTGTCAATCGTATCTGGTTACAACATGCATGAGAGTTCACACACCATCACTCAAAAGGTAACCTGAGATTCTAGTTCAACGTGCCCTGCTCGTTTTTACATCAAATGACTGTGATACGTGGTCCGCTCACTTTCACCATCATGTTTTATTGTGGCCTCATGTTTTATTGGGCGTCATATTTTATTATGGGGTTCATGTAAATATTTTGCGTGCCGTAAATTTTTCCTGTGCTGCATTGTTTGTGTGTTTATGAATCTTTCCATGAGGACAGTTTTTATATGTAGTATATTAATTGAGAACTGATTGTAAAAAAAAAAAATGCAGAATAAGTTTAGTTCCTTCACTACGATGGTATTATTCTACACTATACGCACACTACAAAGTGATAATTTTATTGAAGCAAGGGAGGGCATCTTGTGGTAAAGCAGTAATAGTGATAAAGGTTGTATCAAACTGTACAAATTCGATACGTTTTCCCGATACTGAATAAAACTGTGTAAATCCCCAAGAATAGATGCCCTCATCGCAGGGAAGAGGCTACATATTTTGGTGAACATCATATATTTAAAATAACTTTAATCCTTTGATTTTCATGCACCTTAAATCATTGCTAAAATGAGTGGTTTTAGCCAGGATATAAGGCTAAGTTGAACAGACACTAGCAACAAGCACGTACTCGTAAGATTACGTATATGAGAATGAGCAACCCCTCCCCCCCACACAAATCTATACCTGGTATATAAGGGCCGCGATCTTTGTTTTTTGGTTTGTCTTCAATCACTCTCAAACCAAGGACCAGAGACCCCCAGACCCATATATATTCTGAATCAGGGTGACCAAAGGATGGTTTTAGGGGGGTCATAATTCAGATCTAGGTCATTTGAGGTCACAGGTAGAATGTTCGCCTTTTTGGTCCGGACAACGCCGGGTACCCCTACACCCCAATTTTTGTCATGAAAACTCGCATGGCTTTCAGTTCGGACATAGGCTATGCAAGATTGACCTCCGAGGTCATTTCAGATCACTGGTCGGAGGTCGTTTGAGGTCACCGGTAATACACGCTCGAACGACCTGACCCAGCAGCCCAATTTTTGGCATGGAGACTCACATGACCTCCAGTTCGGACGTAGGCTATGTGAGGTTGACCTCAGAGGTCATTTGAGGTCACCGGTAATGGTAAACAAGTGCGCACAAATAGTGTGAGTTAGTCTGCAAAAGCTGAAATAGAAAGATCCTGGACCTCTTATAAAGAGGTACATGGTCTTTATGGAGTAAAAGAAAAATTGATCTAGAACAATTAGGATTAGAATGTTCGCCTTTTTGGCCCGGGCAACGCCGGGTACCCCTACAAGTAATTTATATATATATATATATATATATATACAGAGAGAGAGAGAGAGGATGGGAAGGATAGACTGAGACAGACAGTCTGCCTTCAATTATCGTGTCATCGGTGTAAGTAAACGATAAACTCCAGTGAACGAAAATAAAGGTAGATATCGTACGGGCCTGACTCAGTTTGGCCGTCGCCTGGCTGTGTGCTGGGTAAACTGGTATTAATTGATCTCTGGAGCCGGATTCGTGCCCTTCGAGTCCTGGGAGAGACGGAGGAGGGGAGGGGGGAAGGTCCTTCGTTATTTTACCCTATAAACCTTTAATAACAACGATTGAATGAGACTGATAGGTTCCATAATCTGTAAAAGTTAAAACATTAAAATATAACTAGAAGAACTACTGTAATGATCTTTTATCTATAGAAAATATGCCACACCTAAGGTAAGTTTTCTAGTAATAAGTAAATAAAATGGTAAATGCCTTATCATACGGACGGTGTTTTTGAGTAAGGTCAGCACTTAGGGCATGTAAAACTTGTTTTGCTAGATGAATTTCTGACAGCATACTGTAGGTATGTAGAAAAACATAAGCCAAAACGCAAAGTGCGTATTTTCTCCATTTAGTAACTGAACTACTTTAAGGTTCGTTTTTAATTACAGTTAGGGATTTAATTGCTTCATACATACGAATATCGAGAATTGTATGTATGAAAATAATGTTTAATAGTATTTTTATGAAGTAAAATGCAAGATTACTGTTTAGTTGCAAGTGATCCTACCAGTTTCAGGCTAAATATACCCAGAACTATCTTTTTTTTATTTATGTACACAATTAATATATTAAATTTGTGCCTTCAACATTTTTTTTAACAAAGCTTGCTAGAAAAGATAAATGCTTACACTTTGACTGTTAAGAATTTAGGCTACTTTGGACAAATATAAATGTCTAGCGATTTAACAGAATTAGCAATTGAACGGGTCAGGTGGAGGGGAACTGCATCTGAAGAAATCGTTACACTCCACAAGTCCGCACCAACAGGGTTACTTAGTTTTCCCTACTTTTGCCACTACCCTGGGCAGACTGCATTCTGGCTCAGGAAGTTTTACTCCCTAATCCGTTTTTGCTCTTGGCTTAAGTTTGGTGATCCTCTTTTTCCACTAAAACTCTTCACGCAGAAGGTAATACCATCGTGCTTCTGCCCCCATGAATTCTTTCACCTAATACCTGTTTATTCTTGTACAACGCTCCAAGGAGTGTGTGAAATATACTGTATTGTGAAGTGTAAGAATACTGTGTGTGTGTGTGTGTGTGTGTGTGTGTGTGTGTGTGTGTGTGTGTGTGTGTGTGTTTTCAGAGAAAACTGTGATTATATATCGTGACGTGTCAATGAAATATCAGAAGTATGCATTAAAGGTGTATGCAGTGAGCATAACCCCGATCTGTCTGACCAAGCAGACCTGTCAAACACAGGTAAACAACTGCTCTTGTGTGTGCCGTCCTCCAGATGCAGTACAGTATATAAACCGTGAAAGGAACCGGCACCCACCTAGACAGCCTCGCCGCGGTTGGTCCAGGGTCCTTGCTCACGGTAAGGTGTATGGGAATATGAGGAGGTTTGGCATCGGGGTGAACGCCACAACTGCATTGCTCCACCCAGGGTTCACAGTGCCACCTCATGTAGGATCCTCGACACCCCCCCCCCTTCTCTCTCTCTCTCTCTCTCTCTCTCTCTCATCCGTGTCCCTTCTCCTCTCCTCTCATCTCCTCTCTTTGTTCATTTTGTCTTCTTTTGCTCTTGTTTCCTCTCTTCTCTTCCTTCCTATTCTCTTTTCGCTCTTCTCTTCTTATCTTTTCTTTGTTTCTCTTTCCTTCTCGTTTTTTTTTCTTTTCTCATCTTTTCTTCTATTCTTTGTCTTTATCTCCTCATTTATATATTCTTCCCTCTTCCCATCCTCTCATTCGCTTGTAATAAAGTCTCTCAGTTAAACTTTAAATATCTAAGAACCCATTTTATATCTCATTTTTACACTACGCTAATTATATTCTTCATGGCTGTGCTAAATCAGGTGTTCAGAAACGTAACACTTTTTTTTCTAGATTTGCTGCTACGAGATTATTTCACGCTACATGTTAAAGTTGTCGTGTATTAATATTTTTTTTTCTATCAAGGGAGAGAGATATGGGGGGACAGATGGGCGGGTACACTCAGACATACAAACACAAACACTCAAACACAGGTGCCTACACATACGCTCTCTCTCTCTCTCTCTCTCTCTCTCTCTCTCTCTCTCTCTCTCTCTCTCTCCCCCCTTCTTCTTCTTCTTATTATTATTATTATTATTATTATTATTATTTTGTGTTTTTCTCCTGTCTTTTTGTTTTCGCTTTCTTCTCTTTAGCCCCTGTGTGGGTTGATGGATGGCAGGTTAGCTGTGTTTAACTGATGAATTGATCAGAGGTTATGATTAATTACTGTTTAGAACTGTTGAATGAAATGTAGCCTAAAATGAGAGAGTAGATGGACAGCTCGATTGTTTCTTATTCTCAAAGTTTGTGACCTCTTAATTAAGAAAAATTGAGAGAGAGAGAGAGAGAGAGAGAGAGAGAGAGAGAGAGAGAGAGAGAGAGAGACTGTGTGTGTGTGTGTGTGTGTGTGAGAGAGAGAGAGAGAGAGAGAGAGAGAGAGAGAGAGAGAGAGAGAGAGAGAGAAGCCTCGCTATTCCAGCAGTGGCAGTGCTAAGGCATCTCATGCCCTATGGCTTTGCTATTATTGGGGTGTCGCCCCCCCCCACCTCGAATTTTAATGTACTTTAGCCGTGGAAGATATGCAGACCTTTTGTTGAGACTGTTATTAGTTTCGCAATTAAAGACTGTCTGATCGACAGGAATTTATTTGATTTTTTTTAAATTATTTTGCGAATGTTAGTTCGCGTAGTGGTGGGAACAGTGCTGCCAGCAAATTACATAACAGTTGTGCCGGACGTAACAAGACAAACTCTCCAATAATTGTTCCACAGATCATCCTGCCTACAATCAGTTAAAATTAACTGCGTATAGCTGAGCCGAAGATTTTAACCTCTAAGTTGCAAGTAGCAAGTGACAGTGTACGAGATGGCAGTGAATGGGTGGGGAGAAGGTAGGCATTGTGGTGGATGTGCACTGTACCGCTGTGTGAATATGGTGGATGTGTACTGTACCTCTGTGTGAATGTGGTGGATGTGTACTGTACCGCTGTGTGTGTAGTGGATGTGTACTGTACCGCTGTGTGAATGTGGTGGATGTGTACTGTACCGCTGTGTGAATGTGGTAGATGTGTACTGTACCGCTGTGTGTGTAGTGGATGTGTACTGTACCGCTGTGTGAATGTGGTAGATGTGTACTGTACCGCTGTGTGAATGTGGTAGATGTGTACTGTACCGCTGTGTAAATGTGATGTGTACTGTACCGCTGTGTGAATGTGGTAGATGTGTACTGTACCGCTGTGTGAATGTGGTAGATGTGTACTGTACCGCTGTGTGAATGTGGTAGATGTGTACTGTACCGCTGTGTGAATGTGGTAGATGTGTACTGTACCACTGTGTGAATGTGGTAGATGTGTACTGTACCGCTGTGTGAATGTGGTAGATGTGTACTGTACAGCTGTGTGAATGTGGTAGATGTGTACTGTACCGCTGTGTGTGTAGTGGATGTGTACTGTACCACTTCTGTGAATGTGGTAGTTATGTACTGTACCGCTGTGTGAATGTAGTAGCTGTGTAGTGAACCGCTGTGTAAATGTGGCAGGTGTGTACTGTACCGCTGTGAATGTGGTACCTGTGTACTGAACCGCTGTTTGTTGTGTGGTTTGTTTATCAAGCGTCTCCGTAAAAAATAAAAATAATAATAAAAAAGTTATTGTAATAGGAATACCCGGTACCATACAACCCCATTAAATATATACCCTGTAGCTTAAGTTAGGTCTGGTTTGTATAACATGATAATTGTGTGTTACATGAAGTACAGCCTCATAGACACTGTTTCAACCACCCCATTGCTGAACGGAACAAAGTCGTCACCACACCACTTCTGTCATTCGTCAAACATCAACAGGTAATGTACGGTTTAGTTGAAGCAGCAAACACATCTTACCAGTTTCCTTCTTATTGTTACAATTTGTTTACCTATTGTTACAGTTTGTTTTCCATATTTTTTTGATAATTTTATGGTTGTCAACGATTCATTTTAATTTTTTTCTTTTTTTAATGTGAGGAAGAAGGAACCAAAGGCCGCG
The DNA here is from genome assembly GCF_032717465.1 of Coenobita brevimanus. Classification (NCBI taxonomy): domain Eukaryota; kingdom Metazoa; phylum Arthropoda; class Malacostraca; order Decapoda; family Coenobitidae; genus Coenobita; species Coenobita brevimanus. The sequence continues at coordinate 33,966,811 of NC_136991.1, read as the reverse complement.
AGACCGCAATTATTGCTCCTTCCAAGAGAAAAACAAAATACAAGAGAGAGCCAAATTCAAGATCCGATCATTTCGAGATGCCTGGACACACTGCGTTTGAAAGACTGGAGATCATAGGAAGCAGGAAATTCAGACAGAGGGAGACTGTTCCAGAGATGACCTGTTGCATAAATGAAGGACTGGGAATAACGGTTAACTCTTGCATTAGAGAGCTGGACAGAGAAAGGGTGAGAGTTTGCTGCGAGACGGGTGCTCCGCGCTCGTTGTAGAGGTGGAGGAATGCATGCAGATGGGTCAGGGGAGCAGTGACTGTTGAAGTAGCGACAGAAAAGAGATAAAGATGCAACAGTGCGGCGAAGAGACAGAGGTTGAAGGGAGTCAGTAAGAGGAGGAGAGTTAATGGGACAAAAAGTCTTTGACTCCACCCTATTGAGAAGAGCTGTATGTGGGGAGCCTCCCCACACATGAGAGTTGTACTCCACACAGGGGCGGATAAAACCCCTATAGTGTCAACAATTGTGCAGGGGTAAAGAAGGAACGGAGTCGGCTTAGCCACCAAATCTTCTTGGAAGCAGATATTACAAGAGATGT
>NC_136991.1:33938417-33966120 GCF_032717465.1 Coenobita brevimanus | reverse complement strand
CCTCAGAAAATTTCAGTCGGCATGAAATTGAAACGGGTCCATGTTTGACCTAATTCCAACAATCCTGCCAAGTTTCATTAAGCCCATTTTTGGCTACTTTATACACAGGCATAGACACACACATGCCCAGGATTATAATACTTTAGAAAAGCTGGATAAGATTATCCTGATTTTAGTTGGGACACAAGAAAAAAATAAAAATTTTGAATAGCGAACTCCTAACTTTATCTTCCCTTGAGCTTCAGCTGGATAATGCCAGCAATTGGGATTCCTTTTCGAACCTTTTGGCATTTTCTTTTTCTTGCAACTTATATTCTGTTTCATTTTGATTTAATATACACAAACGGAATAAATATAGAATAATATGATATGAAATAATATTTTAAAAAATTATTTCCGGTGTAGTTCAAAACGAGGAATAATTTATAAAGTCAGAATGATGTTCCTTTTACTAATCCTTTCAGTACATAGAATTCTTGATACCAGAAGACACTATTCAACTGAGCAGTGACCTCGTGTAGTGATGAGATAACATTAAACTCCATTCCTGTGGCACAATAACATGCCTTGAATTTATTCTAGATACTGCGAGACGATTTTGCTGAACCTGAAGTGGTGGGAGACATTTCACAATGAATGGGTTAATTTTTTGTGTTTGCTTCCAAATTGGTATAATTTCGCGATTTAATTTCTTTTTAAGGTTAGCGACGCGTATCTTTCCTGTGTGTTTAAGTGCTACGTAAAAAATCGACACTAAAAACACTATTGTACTTAAAATATGGAAGACACGCTAGACGTTGGTGAAATTGGCGAGGGTTGTGCGAGTTCTTCTGAGTCTCTTGAGTAAACTGCTACTGAGATTTACTGGCTTGCCAAGCTGGCGTCGTGGGTCAAGGAGAGATGTTCATTGTTGTTGTATGTGTGTGGAAGACTAAAGGGTGCTCCTCTTACAACTCTTCAGTGGCTTTTATATTTTACTCATGCTGCTGCCAAAGCGATATTAATGTAAAATTCCTGAAGAAGACCTAATGTGTCATGAAGGATTAATTATTTCTTTTTATGTTCGTGTGGTAGTAGGTAGGGGTGCCCAACATCCATTCACTCGATGTAGCGCCGGTTCAGATGGCTGTGGCAAGCCAAATAGTTTCCTGCAACCACGTCGCGTGATAACCAGTAACCGAACGGACAGCCAGGCGTCTGGTGAGTTAAAGTGCTCGAACTGGATTTAGCCTATACGTTAGTGAACTGAGTAAGTTTTTCTGTTTGAAGGTTGGGCTGAAACAGGGATGTGTCATGTCTCCATGGTTGTTCAATCTGTATATATGGGGTTTTAAAAGAGATGCAAAGGTAGGGCAGTGGATGTTGGAGTGTCCCTAATGAGACAGGGCAGTGTTTGGAAACTCCCTGTACTGTTGTTTGCAGATGATACTGTGTTGTTAAGTGAAGACGAAGGAGGCGAGCTGCAAGGCAGTGGATGAGTTTGGGAGGGTGTTTAAAAGAGAGAATCTGGGGTCAATGTAGGGAAGAGTAAGAGTTGTTGTCTTCGATAGGAGGTGAAAGTCAGTGAATGTACAATGCAGCTGGATGATGAGGAAGAGGAAAATGTGAGTACGTTTAAGTACTTGGGTAGTGTGATGAGTAAGGATGAAAGTCCTGGAGGGTGAAGTGCTTGAAAGGGTACAGCAAGGAAGAAAGGTTGCTGGTTCCTTGAAGGCAGTGATAGAAAACGGAAGTGAGCATGGAAGTGAAAAAGTTATTACATGACAGTATTGTGATACAAACTCTAACGTATGGAAGTGAAGCTTGGACGTTGTTGGAAGGGACTGGGGATCAAGAGTGAGAGCAGTGGAAGCGAGTTATTTGAGAGGAGCCTGTGGAGTCACATTGGAGAGACAGACTGACAAATGAGGATGTGAAAGAGCGTTGTGGTGTGGATGTGGATGTGATATGAAGCGTTAGGAGAAACACACTGAGGTGGTTTTGGCCATGTGGAGAGGATAGAGAGTGAGAAACTGACGAGGAGAGTGTACGTGAGGTGGAAAGGGGGAGAGAAGGGGGAGGCCAAGGATGAGATGGAGGGATGGAGTGTAGAGGTATATGAGAGAGGAGTGGAGGGAATTGGGAGCAGGGCAGTGAAATGGCGGGGGACAGGGTGACGTGGGGGCGATTTGTTAGTGGCCGCCCCGTATGGGATTAAGGCGTCTGGCAATAGATAGATAGATAAATATATTTTTCATCCAAGGCATGGATAGGGCTTAGTGCTCACTCAATGCTACTAAGTAGTTAGGAACTGGTCACCTCAGCATAGCTATTGGCTCTAAATAGCCTGTCCTCGGACCACTACGCTCCTGTTGGGGCAAAACAGACTAGATTGGTATATAATCAGATAGACGTTTCATAACTTTTGGACCCAGTGTTATGGGACCGCCTGGTTTGATTTGCTGCGTACCAGTAGACAGTTGCAACAGGAAGCTGTACCCGACTGCTATCCTTGCGAGAACCCGTAGACTGTTGTTTCTTCAATGCATTATTTTCAGATTGGGTATCTCGTACACTGCGGTTTATTGTCAATAATATGGGTGCTTTATCGCATATTGGTCGGCATGTGGAGGAGTACTGTTTGTCTATTGCATTTCTTTTTTTTTTTTTTCTTTTTTGTTACCGGGCTTTCTTAGAGAATGGTGTGTTGGCAACAGTATAAATTTTTTATTGCATATTCGTGATCTTATGGAAGAGTACTGAAACCAATAACAGTATCAGTTTTATTCCGTTTATTTTACCGATTGATGCACTCTGACTGGAGGCCGCAATATCGTTAAAACCAGCTCAGTATGAAAACCATTCTGCCATACCTTTAGCATATAAATACTGAGCTTAAATACTCCTTCCAAAAATACAGCAGCAGCAGCAATATTAGCAATAGTGGTAGTAATTAATCAATCTTTATCTCTTGTCTCGCATGATATATTCTGTACGGTTACGGTATATATATATATATATATATATATATATATATATAGATATATATATATATATATATGCGCACACCAGCCACTCACACGATGTGTGTGCCCTTTCCTCTCCTCCATCTTTCTTTCCTTCCATCCTCGTCTGTCTTTCTTTGCTTCACTCTTTCCTCGTCCTTCTGCCTACCCGGATGACTTAACACTCCCCCTTCTGTCATTTCTTTCCTTCATTCTTTCTTCTTCCCTTCTACCTGTAGGTGACTCTGCACTTAGTGACAAGCCAAATGGTTTCCTGTACACGAGGAACCATTTACTTCACTGGGTGGTAACCATATAACCATATTATGGCGCCTGGTGTTTTAGTTGTTAAGTACCGGCCCTCCAATCGGATTGAGCCGGTGAAGGTTTATATCCAAAGGGGTGGATGGGGTTTATTGCTCACATAATGCCACTCGGGGATAATTGAGGCTGATCACTCTCATCTTAAATGTCAGGACCAACTTGCCTTGCCCCTTTCGCTCTCTGCGCTCCTCATGTGGCAATGTAGGAGTTGGATGATGATTGAAGATATATATATATATATATATATATATATATATATATATATATATATATATATAGGTCTCCCTCACTATTCGATTGGGTTACACGTTCCTGAAAACTAGATCGAATAGTGAACGATCAGATACGAACTTAAGGTTTTAATAGGATTTAATTTAATGCGGACCGCTACATTAATATTTACCAATAATAGAGATGGAAAACACTTTTCCACGTCACCCAAGGAGGCAGTGTAATAGACGCGTTATTTTTTTTTTTTTATACAGTGGTTTCCCCCAGGAGGCCTATATCCACTGAAAAGATCAGAAAAATCAAAAATCACAAACGCGCTAGGGCTAAGTCCTGCACGTAACGTACCTTTCATGGCTGCGGTAACACTCTCAACTCAGAGACTCTTTAGTCTTCACATTAAATCACTGGAAAGAAAACTTGCTCCTCAATGTCGTCAACAGTGGCCAGGGGCTTGATGAATCCTCGGATGTCAGTGATGGATGATGACACAGTGGCAGAAGTGGATGGAAGAAATGCGGCATCAGAGCTGGTAGAGCCTAGACGGGACAAGCAAGCGGGAATGAGCGCGGAGAATGAGCGGGCTTGGGTACGATCGCTCCAGCCAGAAAAACAAGCGCGTGATGCAATGCGTTTGTTTACGATGCGTACATTTACTTTTTATTTAAGCGATCGGATAATCGAGCTGTTCTCAATCCCGATTAATGAGGGAGTTGGTATCAATAAATATCGATCGTATAAGCGAAATATCGCCGAATAGTGAGGAATCGAATAGTGAGAGGAGACCTGTATATATATATATATATATATATATATATATATATATATATATATATATATATATATATATATAGACGAGAGACTTAGAAGGAGAGTGTGAGTCAGGTGGAGAGTATGGGGAGAGAGGGGGAGACCGGATGATGAAGAGAGAGTGGAGGGAGTTGGAATGGAGAGTTATTGTACATGTACTTCTAGGTACATTATACATCCTTTTTAAGAGCATTTGCATATCCACACTCAGAAAAACTTTCTAAAGTATATTGCATTTCAATATTTTTCGTATTCCATTAATACGACCCATAGTCAGGCACTCAGTATTCTTTAAAATATACAGAATTGTCTGTGTATCAGTATTAAAGTAGTAGTAGTTGTAGTGGTCCATTACTACTACTGTTGCTACTACTACTAGTACTACTACTACTACTAGCAATAGTAGTATCCTGGAGCGGAGAATCCCCGGTTTGTCTGGGTGAGCAGACCCATCAATTGTAGACATGTAGTCGCTCCTACAGGGACATTCCGAGCAGTGAACCGATGTTCTCTTGTGGTGGAGGGAGCCTCGCCAAAGCAAGGAGCGGGAAAGAGTGTAAAAGGTCTGTTCCCGGATGGATGCCGTATTTGCGTCTCTCCAAACAGTTAACAAGGCCACCAGAGTAGGGACTACATGATTCCGTTACTTGGTTATATGGTTACCACCCAGTGTTGTGAATGGATTCTTGGGTTACAGGAAACGTTAGGCTGGTCACTTGGTGTTGAGTCACCTTAGGAAGAAACAGACAACAAGGGAATGGATGATGATCGCCACTACATACTTCTAAAGCACAAGTGATGCAAGGAAATAAAAATCAAAACCTCCTTGTAAGTCTGACAAATCTGACAGATTATATAATAAATTACCACTGCAGACAGACAAAATGTTACTTAAAAATGCAACGTCTAATCCCAGATTGCCTCAGTGATGGGTTTAGAGCTGAGGCTGGGCTACCTTCATTCAAAATATTAACCCTTTTAGTCGGATGATGTATCCATCATTGTTTCAGGCCACCACCAGAATATTTCAGACGTCTTGGAATGGATGTTTGTAGAGAACGGGCTAAGAGAAGGTTATCATAGTCCAGGACAGCATACTCTTCAGCCAATGAACGTATCCTTTTCATCAGACTGCCAGTAGACAGTTTTACTCAGCATATAAAGGATACTCCATAGCAGACGAAGGGTAAGTTAAGGCTGTATCCAACCTCTTTTTACTTTTAAAATGTTTCTCCTTAAGCTGAATATAAAGGAGAGAACAAGATGGAAATATATGATGTTTTCGAGCTGGTGAGGTTAAAATAGGCATTCATCGTCGGTCCCTGATGGCATTGACACATTGTCGAAAAGCATTGCTTCCTCATTGGAAACGTATAGTAATATGAAGGCAACCAGACATGGGGAACAGAAAGTAGCAATCATCAAGCCTGTCATTATCCCCACAAAACTCCCAATTTTTCCCCTTGTTGGCTTGCACTCCGTGAGGGTGAAGGAAGACAGACGAAAGAGTAAGAGACAGAAAAGGAGCAAGGGTAAAGACAAAGAAGTGAGGGGAGATGGAATCCTAAAGTACATACAAGATTATATTGATACCTGATGCTGAATGATGACGCGAAGAGGGGAAGTAGAAGAGAGTGAAGGGACAACGATGTGAGGGAATGAGCTAGCTGGACAGAAAAGTTTTACAGAAAGGTGTAATTATGTTTATGTTGAAAAATGTGATAAGAAGACGGAACTAGGAGTGAAGGAAAAGATATGGATAACGACAGCAAAAAGTGACAGAAAAAAAAAAATAAATCAAATGATTATGATAGGATGTTGATGGTGAGGAAAAGAAGAGAAGAAATTAAATGGGAAAGAGCAGAGAATAATGATGAAAATGAATAGTGGCAGTAAGGTAATGGAGGGAGAGAGACAGCAGAAAATATATGATGCTAACAGAAGTAAAAGCAAAAGGAAAATGGAAAAAAAAGCCGTAAAGAAGAAGAGAGCTGGAAGCGATGACGGGAGTGATTGTGAGGAAAGGAAGTGGAAGAAACAGAAACTACAGTGATAGAGGCCAAGAAAGAAACTGGACACAGAAATAGAAAAAATAGTAGTAAAAATGTTGATGAAGAGAAAGGAGCCAGAAGGGTACAAAGGACAATGCTTAAAACAATGAAAATGTCGAGAAAACTGTAAAAAAAAAAAAAAAAAAAAACCAACAGGAAAAACATTAATGAAACATGAATATAGTGAACAGGAGCACCGTAAAGGAAGTTAAAAGAAAGTTACTGAAAATGAGAAGAAGATAGTGGACGGGAAAGAAATAAAGGCAAAGGGAAACTAGGGAAGCAAATTCAGAGAGCGCATACCTCCACCTATGCCATTGCCATTTGAAAGGATCCGGATCCAGAACCGTGGAGGTAGTGTGTGGACTAGCATAGGATCCGGGGTCTGCCACCAATTTAATCAATTGTTTCTTGACCCATAGCCCACTCTTCCACAAAATGTTATTGAAATTCATTGAAAACTTTTGGAGGTATTGTGCGGGATACTTAGGATCCGGATCCGCCCTGCAAGAATTTAACCAACACGTGTTCCCTACGTGACAACAAGTGAATGTGGCGGAGGGATGAGTGTCCCCTTCCCGGAAAATAACTAACTAAAAATACAAAGAAGAAGCCTTGGACCAGGATTGACCAACAGGTGACAACTAAGGACCGAACAAAGGATATGGTACGGACTGCGACATGAAATGTAAGGGCCGTGAATGTTGAGGTGAGAGATTGTCCAGTTGTTTGAGGGTGCAAAAGTGGATGTATGTGGCATGACTGAGACTAAATGGAGAGGTGAGTGTGTGAGAGAGTGGGAGTATGGATGGAGTATATGGGTGGGAGTAGGTGAGAATGAGAGGGCAAATGAAGAAGTATGTATTGTTTTGTGCCAGAGATGGAAGGAGAATATAAGAGAGTATGGATCAGTTGGCCCAAGGATTGTGTGGGTAAAACTGAAAGTAGATGCGTGATTGTATGTGTGCATGCGCGAATGCAAGCTCGTGCAAGTAAAGTGAAATATGAGTTCTGGGCAAATGTGGAAGCATTCATGGAAAAGGTTGAAAGGAATGAGAGAGTGTTTTTGATTGGAGATATGAATGGAAAAGTAGGGAATGTGAAGGTGGATGGAGTAGTTGGTGAATGGGGTGTGTCTGCAGGAGTTGATGATAATGGCAGTGCTATAGTGGACATTCGTGCGGGGAGGGGGTTGGTGATAGCCAATACCCTCTTTAAACACAAAATGATCCATAGGTATACGTGGCGAGAGATGAGAAGGGTGGGTGGTGAACTGAACGAACGGAAGGCAATGATTGATTATGTGTGTAAGGTTGACAGAATGAGAGAAGTAGTGCAAGAATGGATGCTTGTCATTTGAAGATTCGCGTACGAGCATATTTATAAATTCGTGACATTATTTTCATCAGTGGCAAAACCACGAATTCTGGTGGAGTTCCCACTGCATATCACTCAGTTCCAACCGTCCTCGCGTTCACCTCCTGGTTGGGGCAGTTTTCAGAAACATTTTTTCACTGTTTCACTAAGTGATCATCCTTGTGCATGACATTAGCACCTTCGCTGAGTGATTTATTGTGAGCGTATATCGGCTCACTTTCTTTCCGTTGACCGTTGAAGACAAACACGGCCGGCCCTCACCCCTCTTTCATCATTCGGAAGTTAGTCGGAGGTTTTGATCGTCGTGAGAACGCAGGTTCGTTATTGCCCAGTGTGGAGCAGCGCCACCATTGCACAGCTGAAGTTCACTGAAATCTCTACCTAGAGCGGTGAATGTCGGCAAACAGGTTTAAGCGAGCTGCAGCATCCAAGTCCTACGTACCGGCGCTCAGTCAATTCCCGCTTAGCCCCCTCTACTGACCAGTATTTCTTTTCGTTTTTCCTAGGTTTAAGTTTAGTTTTTGAGTGAGCAAGTGAGTGTATTCTCCTTGTTATTTTTAATTCATTTTGAGACCTTCATGTAACGTAAATTTACTTTCATTTGTAATTAATAAAATTTACAGTTCTTTTTCTTTGAGCATAATGTAAACTCATGTTTTATTTCTCCACATTAAGCTTATTTTAGTTGCGGCTCTAGTTCCGCAGACAAACGCTTTACATTGATTCATAACTGGTACACTTTCAGGCCAGTCCTTTTGTATTAAGCTTAAATCCGTTGTGCCAGCCAGGAGTTAGTGCACCGGCAAGAACCTGTTTATCATTAATAGCATTAGTTATTGATTGTCAGGGGTGGAGTCACTTTCTCTAGAGGCTAACAGTACTAACAAACAGCACACTTGAGAAATTAGTCTCTGCTGCTGTACTGTTGGAGAAAGTTTATAAATTCTCATCCTTAGAGAATCGGCGAAGTAAGCCGCCATAAAGTAAAACTTACTGCTTGATTTAACAAGTCAATTCCATGTCTCCATTTTTACGCAACATTTAAGCAATTCATTAATTGTTAATTTCACGTCCCTTCTTGACAATGCTAGAGCATACAGAAGTTGGGAGAGTCGACTTTCTGACCACCATGTGGTGGTGGTGAAAGTCAAGGTTCAAATGCAATGAAAAAATAAGTAGTCCATACAAGTAAGGTAGAAAGGTTGCAAGAGAATGGAAAAAAAAAAGGCAGAATATAAGAGAGAAGTGGAGGAGCAATTGAGTAAATATGATTTGGAGCAGATGGGGGCAGGTGGAAAGGATGTGGAAGATATTCACAGAAGAAATCTGTGCAGCATGTAAGGTGGTGTGTGGGGTGAAGAGAAGATAAAAAGGGGTGCGAGGAACAGCATGGTGAAATGAAGAGGTGAGACAAGCTGTGGCGCAAAAGAAGAAAACATATAGTGAGTGGATGGGAAGCAGAGGCATGGAGGAAGTTGAGAGAGGAAAGAGAAAGTAACATGTAGAGAGGAAGAGAGAGGTGAAAAGATTAGTAAGAGAGTAAGAAGAGAGTGGAAGAGAGAGGACTTTGGAAGGAATCTGATTGTAAAATGGAGGGAAGAAAATGTTCTGGAAAGAGTAAAGAGGGTAAGATAGGGTGATAAAGAAGTTCGTCGGGGAGCGAAAGATAAAATGGCAGAATGCTAGTAGAGAAGGGAGAAAAAGTGAGTAGAGGGAGAGAACACTTTCAGATACTGTTAAACATAGAGACTGAAAGTGATGCGAGAATTAGTGGCTGGGGAATGGCTGGGAGGAGGAGGGAGGTAGGAAGAGAGGAAGAAATCAGTAGGATGGAAGCAGTGGAAGCAATGAAATTCAAAATGGGGAAAGCTTCAGTGTGGTGAAATGCTGAAGCATGTGGGAGAGATAGTAATAGAAAGGATATGGAAGATGTGCAGATTGGCCTCGGAGGAAGGTAGAGTCTCGGAGAATCAGATATTCATTCTTAGGTCTTCGGTGGAAAAGTTTCAAGACAAGGGAATGAAGCTGTATACGGCCTTATTGGATTTGGAGAGAGCACATGACAGGGTGGATAGATAAGGAATGTGGAAAGTATTAAGAATATACAGAGTAAATGGGAAGTTGATGAATGCCGTAAAGAGTATGTCTGAGGGGGCTAAGGCTGCAGTGTGTGTAGTAGTGAATTGCGTGAATTTTTCTGTCTGAATGTTGGATTGAAACAGGAATGTGTCATGTCTCCACGGTTGTTTAATCTGTTTATGGATAAGGTTATAAAAAGAGGAGGTAGGGCAGTGGATGTTGGAGCATCTCTAATGCGCGAGGGTTGCATTTGGAAACTCCCTGTACTATTGTGTGCAGATGATACTGTATTAAGTGAAGACGAAGAGGAACTGCAAGGCTTGGTGAATGAATTTGGAAATGCATGTAAAAAACGGAATGTATAGGTGAATGCCGGGAAGAGTAAAGTCATGCTCTTCGAGAGGAACGAAGTCACTGGTTGCACAGTGAGGTTCTATAACGATGAAATGGAAAATGTGAGTGCATTTAAGCACTTGGTTTAGTATGGTGAGTAAGGATGGAAGTTTGGAGGGTGAAGTGCTTGAAAGGGTACAACAAGGAAGAGATATTGCTGGTTCTCTGAAAGCAGCGATAAGAAACAGGGAAGTCAGCATGGAAGTGACAAAGTCGCTGCATGACAGTATTGCGATGCCAAATGTAACGTATGAAAGTGAAGCTTGGACCTTGTTGGAAGGACATAAATCATGAGTGAGCGCAGTGGAAATCAGTTATTTGAGAGGGGCGTGTAGAATTGCATGGGGAGGCAAACTGACAAATGGGGAAGTGAAGGAGAGTTTTAGTGTGGATGCTGATGTGATAGAAAGCATTAGGAGAAATACATTGAGGTGGTTTGGCTATCTGGAGAGGATGGAGAGCGAGAGACTGAGGAGTGTATATGAGTGAGGTAGAGGGGGCAAAGGAAGGGGAAGGCCAAGGATGAGATGGAGGGATGGAGTGGAGAGGTATATGAGAGGGGAGGGTGAGCCAGGAGCAGGGCAGTGAAATGGCAGGGGACAGGGTGACATGGAGGTGATTTGTTTGTGGCCACCCCTTACAGGATTAAGATGTCTGGCAATAGATCAGTGTTGGCAACAAAGTGAGTAACCCGGTTTTACCCACCCGGGTTTTTTTCAGTAAAATCCACTTGTGAAAATAAACATTATTTGACCCACTTTACTGGGTTCTGTCAACCACAACCTAGCTGTGCGAGGCATATTTCTGATCTCTGAAATAAACAAGAAATTCTGCGCTCAATTTTTTCATTCGTACTAATACCTTGGTCACACTTTTCTACAAAATGAGTGTAAACATGACACCTGTGCTTAAGATTGGGTTGAAAAATCCTAATACAGGAGTATGTAGCTTGAATTCAAGGTAAATTTCCTTGGTTTTCATCTGTTGAATACAAACTTTTACAGCTAGCACTACCTGTTTCTAATTTTGAAAGTTTTAAAATTAAGAGTAAAATTGTTTTTGATAGATATGGTTTATAGTTTTATTAAGGAGTGGGGTAAATTTGTTAAATAACAGTAATCATTACTGGAGTTAACTTATATTATATGTTGTCTCATATCATTACCGAATATCAATAATTCTATAGCAATATAAACGTTGCTTTGTTTAAAATAGGTGTATTTTATAGGCTTAGATATTTGGTTATCAAAAGCTATTATTACTGTTAAGATAATGTGTGAAATCACTTATGCAACGGAATTTTCAATAATAGATATTTACAAGATTGAGAAATGCAAGTATATAATTACCAAAGAAAGGAGAGTAGCAAGGCAAATGACTCCTCCTCCTGCTATTGTGTAATGTGGACTGATGTTTGCCAGCTTATGGATTGTGCAATGCTCTCAAGCCTCTCATGTTGAAGCATGTTTTGCTGTTTAGCAGGCAGCCCAAGGATAACAGCCAAACAAGTCAAAACATAATTGTGTTCATTTCCCTCATTCAAATAACTGTGTGAAAAATAAGATTTTTTTGGGCTATTCATAATTATGCATACCAGAAACATTATTTTATTTAAATTTAAGGTAAACTTTGATAAACCCACTTTTGCCCGTTTTTTTTTTTTTGGGGGGGGGTGAATTTTGTGAAAAAATCCGTAAAGACCCAGGTGGGTTGGGCTTTTTCAAAAAAAGTGCTTTTATTTTTTTGCCAACCCTGCAATAGATAGATTGACAGACTTTCATGGTCCATGGGCCACCCTTCCACAACATTTCATTGAAATTCATTGAGAAATTTTGGAGATATTGTGCGGGATAAGCTACTCTGGATCTGGATCCGGATCTGCCCCCAAATTTAATAATATCTTTCGTGACCCATGGCACACCCTTCCACAAAATTTCATTGAAATTCATTGAGAACTTTTGGAGATTTCATGTGGAGAAACAAACAAACAGACAAACATAGGTGAATACATAACCTTCTCCAACTTCGTTGGCAGAGGTAATGATGATGACAAGAATAAAGTGGAGATGGCCGTAAAAAAAGCCAAGCGACCAGAAAGATGTTGGAGAGACAAGTGAAAAGGAAACTAAAGAGAACGATAGAGGACCACATGTTGATGGAGGGGGAAGGACGAAAGAAAGCAGGAAGAAAAAACAGAGGATAGCCCTTAAAAAAAAAAAAAAAAAAAAAAAAAAAAATCAAACAAAAGATAGAACAACGCTGATGGTGTGTGTGTGTGTGTGTGTGTGTGTGTGAGAGAGAGAGAGAGAGAGAGAGAGAGAGAGGAGAGCAATGATGAAATCGAAGGTAAATGTGGTAAGGAGGACTCCAGTGGTAAATGTCGGGATGCTGATAATGGAAGTGAGAAGGAAGAAACGCAGAAGGGATACGAGGACAGTGATGAGGAGAAAGAGTAAACTGGAAAGGACAGTCGTAAAGAAGAGAGAGAAGGATAGTATGACAGAAGATTAGGGCAAGAACAAGTATAATGGCAAGGGATGATGAAGGGAGATAATATATCAGCGGAGGAGAATATAAAACAGCAGAGTACACTCATGAATTTAAAGGAGGAATATGGAGAAGGATTATGTACAAAGAAGGGAGCATGTGACAGCAAAGAAAGCCTGGGTGTATTAAGAAGAAATTGAAACATTATAACAAAGGAAGAATTGAATGTTGGAAGATATAAATGTAAATGAAGCAGTGGAATATAGGAGTGAAGATAATGACGAAGAGAGAGGCTTTATGATAAACGAGCATAGGAGGAAAAGCTAAAGTTACAAAGAAACATGGTATACGATGGGGAAGGTAGAGTGGGAGAAGAAATAGTTACAAAGGAAAGTGAGGAATTTAACAGAAAAAGGAAAAAAGCGAGAAGATCTCATTATAATATATAAATTACATATGGAACGGGGTATGCAGTGTAAAAGCAAGGAGGAGGAAAGTACAGATGAGACGGATATAATTCATGATTAAAGAAGAACAGGAATATAAATAAATCTGCAACGAAAAAGAGTACATGAGCAAGTGAGGAGTAAAAAATAAATAAATAATTCCAAAGTAAACTATATATGATAAAAGAAATATAAATAATCCCAAAGAAACCTGTATATTATAAAGATAAATGAGATCTGAAGGAAAAAAATATGTAAAGAAAACTGTGTGAAGACACAAACTGTCGCCAGTTGGGTCAGTGGTAGGGTACGAGACAAAATTCTCCCCAGAATAATCAGGACAAGTAATAGACTACCATCAGACTTACATCAAGGACACTGTGGATGGTTAGTATAATACCCAGCTCTTGTTCTTGGAATGAAGGGTACATACACATCTTTTATTTTCGCCTAACGTTTAGTGGTCAGAGGCGTCAGATAGGGAGAAAGTTCAATTTCAAAAATTAGTCTGACTGCTATCGGCCATGTAGTACGACAAGGGGTGTAGGCCTTTTGTCTTGAAATATTCTAGACTTCCAGAGTTTAACTTTGGACACCTACCCTTAAAACCAGTAACATTAGATAAGACTGCCCTGGCTGTATATATATATATATATATATATATATATATATATATATATATATATATATATATATATATATATATATATATATATATATATATATATATATATATATACACACACACACACACACACACAAAAGTGCTCGTGGTCCCTTCGGGCCCCTCGCACTTGCTCCAGCGGAGGGTTCTCACGCTGCTGTTGCTATGGGCAAATAATTCTACGGAGATCCTATGCCGGGCGCCGAGAGCGGCTTTTTTTGGTCAAAATGTGATCGTTCATTGAATAATGTAATAGTTTTTCAATCGTGATGGGACCAAGTTTTTTGACATCAGCGATATTTTTTTTCTTTTTGCGATTTTTGTGCCAATTTTGATGCGATTTGAATGTGTAGTTTCGGGTGCCCAAAACACACACACACACACACACACACACGGCTAGTGCTATAGTATATATACAGTACATATATATATATATATATATATATATATATATATATATATATATATATCGGTAGAGATGTGGCCTACGGTCCTACTGGACCCAGGTTCAAATCCCCGCTGGGGCAGGGAACAGTTTAAGGATTTGAATTTCATGTAAAGCAGACTTTACTGATCTACCAGAAGATCCGCCGACATGTCGTAATAATACCCCCGCTAATACCAATACACCAGCCCTGTATGAGACAGCCCTAACATGTACTCAGTATGGACGGTGATGACTTAGATGTGTATGATATGTAGGAGGACTACTGGGCCATGGGATCAGGCTGTGAAGCCTATGCCCAGAGTCAAACACATAAATAAATAAATTTATATATATATATATATATATATATATATATATATATATATATATATATATATATATATATATATATATATATATATATATATATGTGTGTGTGTGTGTGTGTGTGTGTGTGTGTGTGTGTGTGTTAGGATATATACAAAAGCAAAATAGAAATTGAAACTGAAATTTTAGAGGAGTGAGAGCTTCGTCGTCAAACCGCGTGCCGAATATGTGAGTAAATATTGAAAGTTGATCGCCGTACCTCTCCCAGTGAAACTCGATCCGTGAAGACAGCTAGTCATTTTTTTTTTTATAGGTTAATGTTGACATGGAGAGCACAGGTGCCTCTAAAGCTGCTCGACCAAAGATTAGATCTGCAGCTTTTTATTTTATGCAACATTCATTAACAGTAGGTAAGTCAGGCGATGCTGACCAGAGACGGCCTTGGCTCTGCCGTTGTAGGATTGGCGAGCTGATCGAGCACATTAAATCTGTTATCATCTTACAAACCTCCGGCGAAGGTTTGGATTGTACGTACGTTTGCCGTTTCCCCTGATTTAGATTTGCTTCCGCCAATGGACGGAAATTTATGAGGGTGCAGTATTATGTTTTCTCATGTGATCACCTGTGTTCTTAAGATGCCGAGCTTCCCTGGATGGTATGTGCATATTCTCTGACTCAGAAACTTTGCCATTTATATACTTGTAGCTGTCTCAGATAGTACTGCTTTAGCTGGAATAACATACTAGAGAATGCGCGACGAAGACGAAGTTGAGCCAAGTAAGAACAAGTTGTAAATATAAAGTAATGTGCAATTATCAGTGCATCTTTATTGAGCTATGCCTGTACGAGACCACAACCCTGAACACAGCAATCCAGTTATTCATAGATGCTGTTTTCGCAACACTCACTAATCGCTAACAATAACACCCAGCTGAGGATGATGACGTTCGTCATGATTAACACTCACATGGTCACGTCTGCTTAAACATTTTATTCAAATTAAAGTCAGGTGATTTTGTTCATCTGAGAGCGCGTGTAGAACACTGAGTGTCAGTAGGCTACTGTCCCTATGAATCCTTTCATTGTTCCAACTGACTCCAGACGATTTTATATGGCTGAGTCTCGTAAGAGTCTGAAAATGTTACAATCACAGTCATTTGTCCTCTCATGGTCGGGACGACACTACTTTCCTGTTCGAGTTATCGTCAGTCGATTTTATCCTATGAGGAGGTGTGTGAGAATTCATTAAGCCAAAAGCCTCAGATCATGAGGAACGATCAGTTATTTGAGCTTCTTTGGTTTTAAGCCAATTCCTGTTATCCAGAGCCCCCCCCCCTTTTTTTTTTTTTTTTTTTTTTACAGCGCTCGGGGTAGGACAGCATCCACAGCCCGTAATTTTAGCCGGTACGTTAACTCCCTCAGCCTGAGCACGTCATTTCATTAGCGGTTTGTAACCACCAGAATATTTTATTTAGCTTTGGAAAGATCTTTATTAGTAAAAGGATTCGTTAGTGCTTTACTATGCTAATGTTTGAAGTCTCCCTCAAGCTGAATAAAACTCTGTAGGTAGCTGAAAAATGACATTCTACCTACAATACCCTTTTGACAGCATATGCTTCCTCCACCTCCATCCCACCCTAGCCCGCCCACTCACAATTTCGATCTCTGCTTTAATGTGGCAAATATAACAGCGAATGGCTTGATTACCAGCCAGCCTACGTACCTCATGCACACAGTATATTCTTATTCATATCCTGGCAGTTAGCGCCTTAATAGCCTATCCCGCCCTTTCCTTTTCATCTGTCACATTCATATCTACTGTAATGTGGTTCATATAATCAGAATGACTACCTATATTGCCAGCGTAACTGAAATACATGCATAGAGTATTTCACTCATCGTGCCCTCTGTCTCACCCCATCCCGCCCTCTCATCTTCGCCCACCTCACCTAGTCTTGGAAGGCATGAATCAACGTATCTCAAAGACCATTGCACTGATGTGTCTTAATTTTGACGCACGCCTTTCTAAACATGACCTGGCCTGATCAGTATTGACAGACTAACCTAACAAACATGTGGCAGTACCAAACTAAATTAACTAAAAAATGAGAGTTTCGACAGACAAGCTTTGGCCTTCAGATGGGTGAGTTAAATGAAATGGTCTTGAATTGATCTGATTCGGTCTTGACATGAGTGATGTGAACTTTGCTGTTTTTACTTTAATTTAGCCTAAAATTACCACCCCTCCATCTTTAATACTGGGTTGTAATAGGAGCTTAGCACTATAAATCTATGCTAGTCTCGAAGAAGTGTTATGGAAAGGATGTAGAACCGTAGCACTGTCATTTTCCACTATCGACTTACACAAAATAAGCTGTTAAAGGATGAAGATCAGGGCCAGGGGTATGACATGACTGGAGTGGATGTACGTTAACCTGAATGGATTTGACTGAACCAAAACTTATCTGGTTGGAGCCACTGCTGATGGGACCTGATTTGACCTGAGTTGATTTGGCCTGGCTGAAGTGGATGTGACTGATCTGGTGTGATCTGAGGCGATATTGACGAATTTGAGTTGCTGTGGCCTCAGGCTCGTCAGGAACGTGAACTCGGTGAAGTGCATGCTTACATTGTCCTCCTACACTCCACCATCCTCCTTTTAAGAGACAGGGAAGATATTGAGAGACGTTTGTGTATCCCAGAGGTGTCAAACTGGTGGCCCGCAGGCCACATGTGGCCCTCGAGGAGGAAAAGAGTGGCCCGCGATTACTTTTAAAAAAGGAGAAATAACAAATGGAAAATCCAATAAAATTTGTCAACGATCAAGTGAACAAATACTACAGAACTGTTAGGAAATATTTATTGATAATTTGATTGATAAAAAAAAAACTTGAATAATGTATTGGTGAAAAAATGTTATGAAACTTTTAAATAAATATTATCAATAACTTGAAGCAGAAGTCATTGCCACTGCAAGGGTTAGAAGGTGTACCGAACCTCTCCCTCCAGGCGTTTGAATAGGCTGCGGCTTTGTCGTATTATATGTTATAGTTTAGGTAGACTTGGCGCACAGACGATCAACAGAGCTGAAGTATGGCCTTTGGGAGTGATTGAGTTTGACTCCACTGGTATAACCAGTCAGTTGAGCGGCCTGGGTATATCGTTGCCACCACATGAAGACGTCCCTCCCCAGCACCACGATTCTGAGTGGACCATACAGACCCTTAATGACCTTGAATGAACGTGAATTGATCTGCCCGAACCAGGCTGTATGGGAAGGATGTTATGGAGCAAAATTGGAGTGAATGGACCAAACTAAACGCAGATGTCTAAGAATGAATCTGGCCAAGATGTCAAAAAATAAACCTGACTCAGAGATCTAAGAAGGAGCCTGATACAAATGTTTAAGAATGAACCTGACATAGATGTCTAAGAATAAACCTGAGTGAACTGAATGGAAGACCAGGATGGATCTCAGTGATCTGAAGAGACCTAACAAACCCTCGGTAATCTTACTGACCCCGAAATTCTCCTAAGCTGACCTGCTAAGCCGAAGTGGATGTGATGACATGGATTGCCCTGAATAGGAGAAACTGATCTCGACTGATGTTGCTTTGATTTGACGAAAGAGGCTTGGGTGTGAACGACCTGACTAATTATAAAATATCCTGAAAGAACTTACAGTAATAAGAAGCTGATGGCTCTCAACTGATCTTTATAGATAAGAATTAACATGAACTTACTTTAATAGACAAAAAAACTAACTAACAGACATAAAATAACCTGAACTAACCTTTAAGGGACAAAAATCAACTTCAGAAAAAAGTGAGCCAGCACTGGCGCTAATAGATTGAAAATAGCCAGAACTGACCTTAATAAGCAAAAATAAACGTAAACTGACCTTATTAGACAAAAATGAATCTGAACTGACCTTTACAGACAGAAATTAACCTGAACTCACCTTGTTAGACAAAAATTAACCTGACCTAACTTTAATGGACAAAAATTAACCTGGACTGACCTGAATAGACAAAAGCTAGGCCAAACTGACAAAACGCACGTTGGCTGCTCTGAATAAGTCTGATGTGGGAGCATTTACTAAAATTTCATAAAAGATTACGAAGTACTCGATTCTCACCCTTCGTCTTATTTTTTTTTTCTTTTTTACTCCTTTTCTGATTTCCAATCTACCATCACCCTCACTACATGTTTTTCCAGGTATTAGTAATAGGCATAATGCTGATGGTAAAAGTATAAAATAATGTCATAACAAAAACAACAGCAGTAGCACCAACAACAATAACAGTAACAGAAATAGTAACATAAACAACAACATTAGCAAGAACAAAACAACAACACTACTACTACTACTACTGCTACTATTGCTACTACTACTTCTGCTACTACTACTACTACTACTGCTACTACTACTGCTACTACTACTACTGCTACTACTACTACTACTACTAATAATAATAATAATAATAAAAATTACTTTCTTTCAGGAGCAAGGTGAGTTGATCGAGTCCTGAGCACATGTACCGATACAAAGGTAAGCTCATCTTAGGGGAAAGTGGAACTAGAATTTTGCAATGACAAGCCAGTGTACTGAAGAAAAATACTGACGACGGAAAAGAAAAGATGGTAATCCAATTCGACATCATAAAAAATGCAGCGTCATTATAATATGGGCAAAAAAAAAAAAAAATTACTATGTTTGGAAAGAACATTTTTAGACTGCTGAACGTGGGGTTTGACAGGGACAGGAATAGCTTGGTCTCAGTAGCACCAGTTCGGGGACAGCCCCTCTGATTGAGAAAGCGACAGATAAAATGAAGATTGGCAGGGCAGTTGATAGCTTTGAGGTGGTCGCTGAAATGTTGAAGTCTTCAGGTAATATTGGTGGTAGGATGATAGCTGATTTTTCGATGCAATTGTGCGGGAGGATGTGGTGCCGGATGACTGGCTGAAGGGTATGATTGTGAATATTTACAAGAGAAAGGGAGAGGCACTTGAGCATGATAACTTTCAATGTCTGAAGATGTGAGACCATAATTATAGTGGGCATTGATTGAGGGTGATGGGGAGTATGAGCAAGGAGTGTGTAAAAGTTGATGAGTTGCAGTTTGGTTATTATGCCGGGTAGGTGTACAAAAATCTTTGCTTTAAACCAGGTAACTGAGAAGCTTTAGTGGGAAAAAACTAGAGAACTCTTTCTAATTATTATGACTCTGGAGAGGCCATTTAACAGGACGCCCAAAGAAGCTGTGCAATGGGCAGTGAGAATGATGGGAGCGAAATAGTGGCTGGTACGTCTGGTAATGGAAATGTATAATGGTTCAAAGGTGTGTGAAAATGAAAGGAGGAGAGCATGGGCTCAGCAAGGAGGGGGATGGGGACGAGAGCGAGGGGCCCTCCCCTCTCACCTTTAAAACAGAAACGATTGCGTAGCAGAGTAGTTACTTAGTCATTTACATTTTTATTTATTCATTCAAGAATTGTCATTTGTTTTCCAGGTCCTTTCCTTTACTGTTCAACATTAGATGCATTCTTTATTAATTGGATACTTTACAAGCAGCTATCTCAAGAATAATGGCAAAAAAGAAAAAAAGCCATTCGGACCGCTCCATAACAAGATACTGTACTGACTACATCCCTGGAGCACAGAGTAAAGTTACGGTGAAGTCAGGAGTCTGTCTATCTACTTATAGCCAGACGCCTTTATCGCCTAAGGCAGGGATCGGCAACCTATGGCTCGCAAGCCTGACCCGCCCCATAAACCTAATCTGACCGGCCAGCCAGTATGCTCCACAAATTCACAAAATATTCCCGTTTTTCACTTAGTAAGTGAAAAGCCGGTAAGTCTTACTATGGCAAACACTAATTAGAGTGAGTTTTTTTTCGAAAAAATGTGTATTGGAGCAGACTTCAGCTCAGATTAGGAGGCTATGACGTGCTGCACCCAGCTTTCGCTGATCCAGCACTGCCAGATGTGCAAAAAAAATTTGCCCAGTGCGATATTTGGCGTATGCGATAAACGATAACATGCATGCGATAAATTTAACTAATGATTATTTAAAAGAAGTGTCTTTATTTAAGTTGGTGTTGTAGTTTTGCTCAAAACGCGATAATTTAAAAATGATTCCCCTCCCCGTCCAACGAGACAGTATTGGCGTCCAGTCATTAGTCTACCAGTCACTAGTGAGGATAGGTGAGTTTTGTCCGTCAGCAGGCTTGGGTAAGCGGTGTGACTACACTGAAATATCTAAGTAAATAGTACAGTGAATAAATATTGCTATTTCACATGGTGATAATAGTTTTAATGAAAGTTATTTCTTTTGTTTCTAATGTATTAATTTATAAATATTATATTCAGGATAATTTTTAGGAAATACTTTTAGTATTTCAACTACACATGATTTTTGTTTCAGTGAAAGTTATTACCCGTCCCCGCCCCGGTGGGGCTCGGGGACGGGTATTGTTTTCACTGTTTGTCTGTCTGTCATTTAACACCTTTACACGAAAACTACTCGTGCGATTTTGACTAGAAGTCCAGGGATGATGGGCAATGACCTTCTGATCACGTGATTATATTTTGAAACCAAATGGGCCAAGGCCTAGGCTGTAGGTCCATAAAATGTATTTTAAAAAATCGTTTTTTCGCCATAACTCCCCTCAAATTCGTCATATCGACATGAAACCAAAACTTAGGGATGCATCTTTTATATCTGCATCCTACAACATGCCTCATTACATCATGGGGGTCACCCTCAGTTCGGTAGGGGTGTCGATGTCAGGTGGGTCTGACTTAAAACTTCAAATGAGCATAAAATCGTCAATTTTCACACGATTTACTCCAGTTTTGATATATGACATCTTTGACTAGATATTCTCTTGTTTTTATGTCATCACTAAAATGACTGCTTGGGTCGGGTTCGCTGTGCCTTGACACTGCTTCTTGTTTCTTTTGTTTCTGATGCATTAATTAAAAAAAAAAATGAATTCAGTGAATTTTAGGAAATATATCATGAATAAATTATTATTCTTTTTAACGTGTAGTGATACCGGTATATTCATATTCATATTCATATTCATATTTTTATTAGGAGGGAGGGAGTAGACTTTCAACTAGTTCAAGACATCTGGCCCGCCAGCTACGTAACAGAGCAGTTCCGGCCCCCAGTCCACCAACGGTTGCCGACCCCTGGCGTAAGGGGTGACCTCTGTCCTGCCCCCTGCCATTTTGCTGCCTTTCCCCCAACATAATGTACACCTCCTCCTTCTCATATACCTCTCTACTCCATCCCCCCAATAGGGATTTATATTGATTCCCCCACATGTGTAACATGTTACGTGAAGTACTGTTGTTGGGATTTCATGCTTGGGTTACCGTGGGGATTGTTGTATGCAAATGGTTTGGCATGATTGCTGATAAAGAGGGTGTAGTGGAGATGTGTAGGAAGTGGAGGAAGAAAACGAGTAGGTCTGAAAGTGATTGGGGTGGACAGAAGATAAATAGTAGAGAGTATACAGTGGCCTTGTCATATGCAGAAAGGCTTAGTAGTAACTTCATCATATGTAATGTTTATGGAGGGTGAGTTCATTATTGATTTTGCGGTGTAGTAGGTAGGCTGCAAGGAATAATACAGTAATAACGAGTATGCCATTTAGTTCAACCAGGGCTTGAGGTGATTGATTTACTGTAGGAGATGTGGCTCTTAAGTGTGCTGATGAGTTCTGCTACTTGGATAATATGATTGGCATGGGGGGAGGGGGTGCACAATATATCTCAGCTGAAAAAGACAAACGTGGTTGAAAAATGTTAAAGTGCTGATGCAACTGCTAACAGTGATGGGACCGCAAAATAAATGTTTTGTGTGTATAGTGTGGTACTCTATGGTTTGACACATGGGCAGTAAAGCAGAAAGATACTGGCCGAGCTGAATGTAATGGAATGGGAGTGATGAGGTTCATGTGTAGTGTCTCACTAAGCAATAGAACAATATGTCCAGGTGAGAAAAAAATATTACGTTTGGACGTTGAGAGAGTTAATGATGAGCATGGGATGAGTAGGCTTAGGTGGCTTGGCTATGCTTGTGAGCAAAGGGGTGAAGCACTGTACAAACCTGATAATGAAAGGAACACCCTCTGTTGGCGAGACAAGGAAAACGTGAGGGTGAGGTTATGATAGGATATCTCTGGGGTAGGGTACGTTACCTAGAATAATATTTCAAGCAGCATCAAGTGAAAAAGAAATTGATCCCTGAAGGCATGGGCACTATCTTTCAGAGTATACCAGTATGTATGTAATACAGTATATGCATGAGGACACTACTTCCATAGACGTGAAAGAAGAGAAAATTCAACAGAAACAGAGACCAGCGAACCAGAATATACCACTTGCACGTAAAAACAAAATCATAGTTTGTCAGATAGTGCTAATGCTAAAATCAACAAAATCCTTGCTGCCATATTACACCGGTGGAGGTCTATTTAGTTGCTCACACACTCTTTACTGTTAACATAAAGTGTGTCCCGCCCACTTAGAATTGATTGTTTTGAATGGTAGGGAATATTGCTGGAATTAGCCATAAGTGCTGCAATTTATTCTCGTGTAATTGCAATCCCTCGCTGGGAAAATATTAGAAGTCTGTCTGAGTGGGTGATAAAATTTAGCCTGTTGGACGCGAGGGTATATTATGGGGCAGTGACAAGAATGGGGCATGCATTGGAACTGTGTAAAGTAGATGTGTAGAAGATAAACATATATGTATTGCACCTGGCTGTTAAAGAAGTAGGAGTCCTTATCTCCACATACAATGACATGTTCTTTTATTGATTTATTCATGCTACTGTTAATGAATGATTTTGCACAAGACCAGAAAAAATGCTAATTTAGATGCGTTTGAAGATAAATGTATATGCGCTGCACTTGCCAGTAAAGGAAAAACGAAACGTAAATGAACCCCCTAAAGTACGATGAAGTGTTACTTTATTCCTGCTGCAGTGAGATGATTTATATTGCGCATGATAGAAGAAAAAATCCATTATACTGATGTGGTAGATAAGCGTACACACCGGACCTGTTAATAAACGATGAAGAAACCTTAATTATTCCCTTCAGCCAGAGAACGTTATTTTTGTTGCCATTAGATGATTTTCTGTATATAACACGATAGTACATGAATCTCCTTAATACAGATGTAATAGATAAACATATGTACTAATTATGATTGTAAAAGAAGAGGCTTCAATTAATCCGTCTGATAGGATGGTATTTTTGACGATTTATAACAAGAGTGACAGTAAATAATGCCCCCATTTAAATGCATTAGTTCATTGTATATATTGTACATAATAAAAGACAGCACCTCGCTTATTACTTATTACTGGGTCATTTGTAGCCAGTGCTTAAAGTGATGCATGATTATGGTATATGCATGATATTAGTTTAATTATTGCACATAGTATTACCAGAACAGCCGTCCATAATAGGCCCTTGAAAGCAAATATACTTTTTTTACTAAATTTTTCTTATAGCCAGATGATTTTAATAAGCTTAGAAGACACTTCTCGCACTAGTGAGGGTTTAGCTTAAGAGACACTTCGTGCTAGTGAGGGTTTTGCTTAGGAAACACTTGTACTGGTGAGCGTAAAGCTTAGGAGACACTTCGTACTGGTGAGGGTTTAGCTTAGGAGACACTTACCGTACTAGTGAAGGTTTAGCTTAGGAGACACTTCGTTCTAGTGAGGGTTTAGCTTAAGAAACATTTATTGAACCAATGTGGGTTATATATTGCTTTCCCTGAAGTTAATAATATAGTCTGGAGGTGCAGAAAAAAAAAAAACACAGTAGAATACGTCCACTGCTTAAAGGGTTAACACTTACCGGGTGGCTCGTAAATGGCACACCACAAGGAACTCACGTGGCAGTATATTGTGTGTTGCAGGGACAGCCAGGTAGGTTAGCAAGGACGTGTTGTAGCATTTGGAATAAGAAATAATGCAGGGTAGATACTGATAACACTAAGCCGTCCACACAGCACACGAGAAATTAGCCGGCGATGTGAAAGTGAAGCGTTATATAAGGATCCGTCTGCACATAATGCTTGTTAGTGAAGGAAAAAAAGTACCTGAATTTCATAATACTATATTGGTTTCATTATTTAACTCATACACTCTAGTTGTGAATGAAAGAAGTGACTTGCAAAAGTTTTTAATATTGATTTAGAGCCATTAGTTAGACAGTACTTTCAGTGAAAAAAAAAAAAAAAAATCATTCAAAGTTTCGTTATAACAGTTTAGATGCATCACACTTTTCATGATGGGGACTTTTTTTTTTTTTTTAATCGCTGACGAATATATTCACGGGAAAATGAGTAAAAGGAGCCTGGGTACATTAATATAGATGCATTAATTAACCGTTCATTTCGGTTTCTTATATAATTTCTCTATAAGACGATTTTATTCAACTTACAAAAGAATCACAGCGGTGAAAGGGTAAATGAAGGCTGTATCTAACCCTTCACCATGAAACAGTCTCCCACATGTAGAACAGAAGCGTCTGGAAGTAGCGAGAATAAAAGAAAATTACTTTCATGTGTATGAGAGAAGAAACACATGTATTGTAATTGTTAATGAAAGATGAGCTCGCCAAATTTTGAAATAATTAGTTTTTTGTATTACACAACAAATTTCACAGGCAGTTTAATTAAAAAGGTAATATTTATTGATGAGTACACCCTACGGTGGTAATGTGAATGAAAATGGTTATTTGTTCTGAAAGAGCGCCATGATCCCTGCTAATTGCAATAATGTTGCCTCTAGTTAGAAAGGAAATACATTTTATATTTCAGCTGCGAATTACTTACTTTGCATGTGGGTCGGTAATATCGTTTGGTCTAGAATAGAGAACCGTGCATTTTGTTCCAGGTTAGACAAAATATATTATGCAGTTGATGGTAACTCATCTCGACCAGGGTCGTCAAGGAGAAGTTGTTAGGAAAAAAAATGCGCACACTCTGATTGCTGGATATGTATTTTTTAGCCGAGTAAGTTTGTTCAATATCAGCTTTAACGAAAAGCGGTGCCAAGGGTCAGCAAATCCGTCCCCTTCAGTTTTTTTTAGTGCTGGTGCATAAACACAACAGGATATCTAGTCTTAGATGCCACATATCAGATTTGGAGTAAATCGGGTGAAAACTGACGATTTTATGCCCATTTGAAATTTTAGGCTCGACTTACCTAACACTGACCTCTTACCGGTAACTGGGGGGTGAACCCCCTGATGTACTGAGGCATGTTGTGGGATGCAGATTTGACAGATACATCTTTAAGTGTTGGTTTCATGTCAATATGACGAATTTGAAAGGAGTTATGGCGATTTTTTTTTTTTTTTTTTTTTTTAACCTTTTTTGGGGGCCAATTTGGCCCCAAATTTAGGCAGGTGATCGGAAGTTCATTGCCCATCATTCGTCATTTTAGTCAAAATCGCACCAGTATTTTTTGCGTATAGTTGTTAACAGACGGACAGACATACAGAAAAACAGACAGTCAGACAAACCGAGCGAAAACAGTACCCGTCCCCGAGCCCCTTCGGGGCGGGGATGGGTAATAAAATACCTTTTGTGTGTGTGTGTGTGTGTGTGTGTGTGTGTGTGTCCGACCCCGGGCAAAGGCTTCAGAGCCTATTTCTCGGGGGCAGTGGCCTATCCCAAGGCCCTGTAGTCTTCCTACGTCTCCACATGTCACCGCATCAGCGCTAACACCCACCGTCCGTATTGAATACATGCTAGGGCTGTCTGATACGGGACTGGTGAACTGGTTTTAGCGGGGTACATTTACATGTCGGCGGGCATTCTGGTAGATCAGGAAAGTCTGTTTTTATGAAATTCAGATCCATAAACTGTTCCCCGTCCCTGTCGGGATTCGATCCTGGGTCCAGTAGGACTGCAGGCCGCCTCTCTACCGATTCAGTCACGCCTCCCCCCTGTGTGAGTCCGTAACAGAGAACGAATTACTGAAGACTGTTTTTAGCTCTTCGACTGCAAGAATTTTCCATTAGGGAGCCTGTCTTCACTCATTCATGCAGTCTCCAAACTTTTTTTTTTTTTTAAAGCATACGAGGGACTTCAAATTGCAGGGGTTAGAGTTCATCTTCACTAATCCCATTCACAACCACATCAGTTATTTCGGTGCAGTTCTGACAGAAGTAATTATTTTAAGGTAATTAAACAACTAGTACCCAATAATTTAGCAGCTGACATCATATTTTATTCTATAATAAACAGTAACGCTGGGTCTCTCTCTCTCTCTCTCTCTCTCTCTCTCTTCACATCTTCAACAGTTTCTTCCATTCGCACCCCCCACCCCCCCTTTTTTTTTTTTTGTCATCTCTCTGTAATGTGCCAGGACTTCTCTCGACTGAATATAATCATCTGGAGCTACGCTGATTGCAATTGCTAAGTGTACCAGTAACAGAGAAACTAATTCCTTGAGATGGATTTTTAACTGTTGATTGCTGGACACTCTTTCGGTTGAACTTAATGGATTGGCGTTGGCGTGATGTACCTAAGTAACCACACCTTCATTTATTTAACACTTTGGTAACCTTTTGCAGTGTAGCGTTTACGGATCACGCGATGGCATAAATTAAATATATGAGGTACTACAGTTGAAGAGGTTAATATTAGCTCATTTAGTACTGTTTTTAAATCGTGGAAGGTAGATAGGATTTATTATTCTCATTTTTATTTATTTTTATAGAGAGGTTGACTTTTTGGTGGAAAGAGGTCGCTTGCTTCCTTTTACTTTGAATAAACTAAGCGGATTGGCCAAGCTTTGCCAGAGGAGGATCGGTATTTGCTGTGGCTTGTTTGACATGTTGAGCTCCTTATAGTTCAGTAGCAGAAAGCAGCCTCCTTCAAAAAGCTCGGAAAAGTTTGACTACCGATATTTAAAGGGAATAATAACGATAATAATAATAATAATAATAATAATAATAATAATAATAATGTAAATAATAATAATAATGAAAATAATAATAATAATAAAAAATAATAATAATGATAATAATAATAATAATATAATAATAATAATAATAATAA
>NC_136991.1:33918417-33933417 GCF_032717465.1 Coenobita brevimanus | reverse complement strand
TGTGCAAGCATAATTCACAGTTACGGTAGAACTCTATCTCAATACCCCTCCCCCTTCACCACCACCACTGTGAGACCGTGTTCTCAGTGGCATCGTAGAATTGTAACACTTTCTGTACAGTAATTTATTTTGCACATCACATCTTAATAACCGGCTTGCTTGTTACCGAAGAAGTACGTCTATACTAGAAATTATTAAAAAGAAAAAAAAATCGTTTCGGAGTTTAATAGAGAAATCGCTAGAATAAAGTCGCTACGAAGTTTCTTAGAATACCGCCATCAAACTGGTGCACGTAAGACACAACTGTCACTCCAGTCCAAGTATTGAACCAATAGAATACCAGGCACCTAAGTATTGCCTGATTCACTCGTAATCATGGTTGTACGAAACAAGGCACACACAGTAGTATCAATAAATCTGAGACGTATAAGTAAATTCCCAATTTCTGACCGTCAAATATGAGATGGTTGTAAGCATTATACGTGTCTAGTCTCAATGCCGCTGCATAAAGTGTATTCAGCCGTGAAGAACAAAAGCCAGAAACACCTCACACTGTTTCTGGGTACAGTGATAATTACTTTATATCTGAGACATTCCTACCGCTTCATGTTTGTTTTAAAAGCGTAGCCAACACCCTCTATGTAATCTATGGCCTGACGCTGCTTCCTGGGAGTAGTGGTCTCGTTGAAGGGGTCATATAAAGATTTCTGCCAACGTTCAACTACAACCACCTCTACCACACTGGCACCCCAGCGTTTTCTCTTTTGCATGTTCGCTCTCTTCTCAACCACCACTTGCTGGATCTACAGTATATCGTATTCTTCTTCAGTCTCCTTTGCCATCACTTTTTCCCTTGCACCCCTTCCCGGCACGCGCCCACACCCACCTCCGCACGCATTCACAAACACAAACACATTAGCACGCACAAACACATACAAATACACATAAACTCACACACACACACACACACACACACACACACATATATATATATATATATATATATATATATATATATATATATATATATATATACACACACAAGCACACAAACACACACTCGCACACAAGCATACACATACACTGACGTACGTACGAATGCACAAACGCATACACATACTCTAGTGTGTGTGTGTGTGTGTGTGTGTGTGTGTGTGTGTGTGTGTGTGTTTCATAGCTGATTGTTTAACATGGAAGACTAATGAGAGGAGGGAGAAAGAGATCTGTGAAATCGAAAATGAAACATAACATAGATTGTGATTTTTCTTCCCTTGGGTATGGATGGTGACGAAGCGCTTAGAATATTCGTACTCTTCATAGATAGTTTATGTTTTTAGTGGCAGGCAGTTTACTTATCCACAGGAGGATGAGAGGGATGAGAGAATAATCCAGGAAAACCAAAATGTAAACTGATACTGGTCACTGGGAGTTAATATTTTTTAATATATGGCAACTTTTTCCGTGGAGCAGTGAAGGAGAAGAGAGACTGCGAAATTGAAAATGGAACTGGTGAAACAGACTTGTAAATGCTCTTGTCACTTACGGTGATTTGATTCTTCTTATAGCACGTTCCTATGAATGGGTGATGAGGAAAAGAGAGAGAGAGAGAGAGAGAGAGAGAGAGAGAGAGAGAGAGAGAGAGAGAGAATGTCGCGACCCCCTACATGACTTTCACTCTACTTTATTTTTCTCCGAGGAGGGTTAGGTAGGTAGCGCTGGACAGGTGCAAGCAGGGAGTCAGACACAACGATACATTAACTCTAATACTCATAAGTCCATTTAAGACCGCCTCTACGTAGGTATGTTTCACTACCAATGAGGTAGGGATTCTAAGGTTACTTAAAAATTTCCCTTCACTTTCCCATTTATTCCACAAACCCCTAGGTACTACGTACAATCTGTGTACAATTTGTACACTAAGACTGAAGCAACAAACTCGCTATCTCACTCAGCAAACTCAAAGCCAAAGTCCCAGGACTGCTATAAGATCTCTCTCTAAATATAAAAAGTGTCAAACCACACAATACTATTCAAATCTATCACTACAATTCATAAAACAAGCAGTTAATCATTAAAGTCAGACACGCAACTGAAGTATAATTTTTCTCTACAGTAATCTCAATTTTTAGTGGTCCTTTCAGTATATAACTCTGAACCACGTCAATTATTTCTGCTTATATACCAAGTTACCCAACACACACTCTACAATAACACTCAAAATATCATAAACTTAGCACATACTATACAATAACACTCAAGATATCATAAACTTCACTTCGTTATAACATCATCTCACTCTCGCGACATTATAAAACTAAGACCATACTTTATTCAGTGTACCACTAGCCATTTTACTCCTCTCTATTGAGAAGGATACACGTCAACACAGTTATGAACTCTTAAAGTTATATCTATCAATAACACACATCGCCCTTAAAATGACCTTTCACTTTACTTTGTCACTGAACAAAACAGGTTGACTTACTACTATACTCATTATTTGGTTATTATACTCGTTCTGGCCCGTCCTGTTATACCCTACCACGGCTCTACAGTACACCTCCGATATTATCTCAATATGTCTCACTTTTCTACTTTTCTGCTATCCTCTCTCAGTTCTGCTGCCACAAGTTAAGGTCTTCCCCAAGTTCTCGTGGACGCTCGCCCTCACTGACTGACTTCCAGTCTTTCGTTCTCCCTTCAAAGGAATACGGAGACGGAAGTACTGTAGGCGTGACCTATTCTTATTCTTCGTTCGCTTCTCTCAGCGTCCTCAGTCAGATCTGATCTACTGTATAACATTTTGAAATAGTGTCCATTGTGTAGCACTAATTCACACCAAACACGATCACCTCGCTAAGTTTCTCTCGGCGTCCTCAGTCAGATCTGATCTATAACATTTTGAAATAGTGTCCATTGTGTAGCACTAATTCACACCAAACACGATCACCTCGCTAAGTTACTGCTCTCTCATCTATTCATGGTGATACAAACACTGAGAGGATGAGAGCAATTAAGGGTAATTGCGTGCCCTGTTTTTTTGTCTTATCATTGTACCTCGTGGTTCTGAATCACTACTTTCTCATCCCGTTCGTGACTAAGAATAATGAGGGTACTAAAATGCCTCGCCTCTTCCGCCTGGTCATCTTTCATTCCTTCATCGATTTCATTGTTCATTATTCACTATTCCGCGACCTCCGCAGCATCTTCGAGTTTATCAAGGTATCTCAGCTATTTATATTTATCCCTCAATGTCTTCCGGTATCCTTTGCCTTTTGTTGGAACTGGGACAACACGATAGTCACGATAATCTTCACTAACTGATCGCTGAGGTTGTTGTGATGTGGATGGCTGTTGTGATGTGGGTTGTACAGTGGGTGAATCAGCCGCCTGTGCCGTGACCCCACCGCATACCGGGTACATGTCGTCACCACCATCATCACCAGTGTTGTCCTTACCACTGTAGTTATTGCTGATATTGTTGTTATAGCTGTGATTGCTGCGGTTTACCTCAACGCAGCAGAGAGAGAGAGAGAGAGAGAGAGAGAGAGAGAGAGAGAGAGCTAGGAAATCGATTTGGAGCTGGTGAAACAGACATTGTTAATGGGATGGTAGATGGTGGAGTTAGAGGGCTTGGACTAAATTCTTGTTACTCGTCACAGCGATTTGATATATTTTTCCTTAAGACCTGTAATTAGCGGTACGTTTTCCATGGAGGAGAGACAGACAGGCAGGCAGAAAGACGAAGGGACAGTAGGATAAGAATCAGGGCCGGATTAACCCTGCTGTGGCCTGGTAGGCAACGCAGACGGTTGGCCTGCAACATATAGATCTCTTTTTTCCCTTATTTCCAGTGAATTATCGGCATGACCTATAATGGCCTTTTTTTGATGGCCTGATGAGTGATGGCCCTTATTTAGACCCCCAAAGCGTATATTTATTCCGCTCTGGAAGTCTGGATGGCCTGTGACAGGCCGTGGCCTGGTAGGCAGTTGTCCATTTTGCCTATACCTGGTAGGCCGGCCCTGATAAAAATGGATAGACGGATATGGACAGAGGCTTAGACAGAGAGTGACAAGGAAAATGGCAGAGACAGAAGCAGTGAGACAGATAGAGCCAGAGACAGAGGGAGAACCATGATAATCTAAACGTAAACTGATGAAAGAAACTGAGGAGGGTTTATCTTTGACAGCACTAACATTGATGAACTTGCCCTGACGAGAACATAGCGACAGGCAGGCTACAGAGAGATTGGATAAATAACACGACTGGCAATCATGGACGTTGAATTGCGCCTGTGTTCTTTACCGTCAGCGAATCGACATGAAAGCCTTTGGGGAAGGGAGGGTATGGGTTATGGGGGCTGGGGGAGAGGAGAAAGAAAATGGAATGCCCGGGTACAAAGCCAGCGTGAGATTTAATACACCACTTTAGTACATTTTTATTTTTCATGGAAGTGCATCCAACTAGGCGGCTCGCAAAGCTTTGTATATATATTTTTCTTTCCCCCTATACTTTTTACTGTTATTATTATTATGAAAGTGGAGGCTAGCACGGGTTCATGTCAGTGATTTTGTTTGTTTTGGTTGTAGTTTTGGTTTTGTGGACTTTAAACAAAAATAAATATTTGCACATTCGATTCATTCTGGCTTAATTTCGTTTATTTTTTATGTTAACGTTAGTACGGGTTTGAGTCAGCCATTTTGTTTTAAGCCCTTTAGTTTTTGATCGTCTCTCCTACCCTGAATAAAATCGCCTGATAGTAACACCAGTAAGACACAAAAGACTCCTTCGAGCTGGGAGAGTTGGGATGGATTATTTTTAACTTCTTCTTCTGAGCTGTTCTCTTGTAAGTTGGAAAAAAAAAATCGTTTGTCATTTGCAAGAGAAAATACAAAAGACGATCGCGAGCTACAGTAATTTTCATTCTTGACAAGTAGTTGAAGTTATCATTTTTTTTTTTTTTTAGTGAGAGTTTGCACCAGGTCACATCAGTTATTTCGGTGCAGTTCTGACAGAAGTAATTATTTTAAGGTAAATAAACAACTAGTACCCATTAATTTAGCAGCTGGAGTCATTTTTTTTTCTATAATAAGCCATAACGCTGGGTCTCTCTTTTTTTTTTTTTTTTTTTTTTTTTACTGGTTCAGTCATGTATTTTCTTTCCTGGTGTGAATAAAAACGTCTCACAGTTGGAGTACCATGTAAGACTTCATCGATTTTATTTATTTATTTATTTATTTTTTTAGTCCGAGAAGAGCTTCAGTAGCAAAAATGAAATACTGAATACGTCCTCAGTTAATTTCATCAGTAACAATGACACAGGAGAAAAAACTGAAACGTTCATACTTGCTGATGAAAACGTTTTATATTATTTATTTATTTATTATTATTATTATTATTATTATTATTATTATTATTATTATTATTATTATTATTATTATTATTATTATTATATTATTATTATTATTATTATTATTTTATGAAGGACAATGCTAATTTATTAATTTACTTACTCTTCGGTTAGGGGATGCATCAGTTTGTGTGAAAAGCTTCGTTGTATGTTCAAAGGGCAGGAATATAAAGTCACAAAAGTACTGCAGTGTGGCACAGCTCAAACAGTCGCGGAACTGTTCTAGAAATGAATTTAAAGTATGCAAATTTCAAAGTAGCTAATAACTGCCAGGAGCAGAAGCTTGTCTACTGCCTCTCAGTGTATGACCTAGAGTGAACATTAAGGTGAAAATAATACGACCAGGTAAAAAAGTTTCGGTAATATTTCACATCATTGGTGACTTGTTCTTTCTCAAAACTAGTCAAGGTCTTTGACGGATGCGACACCAGGCTATTGCAACTGCTGTAGAACATGAAGGTGCAGACGCCACTTCTTGCTTATTTCTACTGAACCCTGTATCAGCGAGTTTTTCTTGCAAAAAGTTACTAAACCTAACCTGACCAAGATGGACAAGCCTCATCTGATGCAACCTCCACAAATAAAACACAGCGAATGTATAACAGTAAAGAATATCGGTGTGTAGTTATATAAATGTTTAAAATGAACGTGAGAAAACACAGGATATAATTTTGGCTCTTTATTCTCGCTATTATCGATTTTATTCGGCGTAGGAGAGCCTCTTGTGGTCATTGGGTTCATGGAGACTGTATGTAAACCCTCCAGTGGGAAAACTATATCTTAACCAAATACCATCGGTCGGTTTTCTAAAAATTCTTACTGCCATCATATACTTATACTCATCTTATCGAGACTTTTCGAGCTGAATAGGTAAGATATATTCTTCATTAGTCCCTTCGCTATTAGAGGAGTTTTCTGAGGGGTACATAATTGTCTGTTTGTTGCAAGAATGAAATATGAAATACATTATCTGATTGAAGGGGAAAAGTACCATCATGTGCTTCCCTCCCACCCATTTCGACCATTTATGGTTAAGAATCATTCACAGGTAAATGGGTCCACACTTTAAAAGATCTACTCGTAAAACATCAACAGACTGAATCAGAAAATTCATTTGGTTTATTTCTGCCACCACTATGGGATGTCTGGGGAAACCTTATGTAATAAAAACAATGAAAGTTATATCCAACCACCAACCAGTTCGAAAAGTCTCACCTAAGCCGAATGAATCTGAGCGTGGCAAGAATTAAGTACAAAAAAATCGTTAAATTAAAGGGGTTAAAGCACCTTGAATTTGCACGTCGAAGGTATCAGGAGTTACAGTGATCATCCGAGTCTATCGAAAACCTGAAAAATGATATCCTGGAAGTGTGAAAAGTTAGCACTCTTAAACTAAGGCTCCATCGACCCCACTCCACCGTTATGGTAGCACATCCCAGCAGCGATATCAGCCATTTATCTCCTGCCAGCTTTGATAACGCCTTAAACCCGAGAACGTCGTTTTAGTTTTATTTCTCACTACATCTGGTTGATTTTCTTAAGTTTTGAAGAGATCGTTGACAGTGACAGGATTAGGGGCGGTTTCCATTTCCAGACGATTTTGTTAATTGTTTAAGGGACTATAATTAGTGACAGGGTTAAGAAGTCTCGGTTTCAGACAATATTGTTCAGTTTTCTAGAGACCATTAACTTTATAATAAAGTAAGTGGATTAGGAACAGTCACCATTTCAGGAGATTTTGATAAGTTCTGGTTATCATTTATTGTGACAGGCCTATGAACAGTATATACATTTCCAGACGATTTTGTTCAGCTGGGGAGAGAACATTTATAGTGACAGGGTTAGGAACCGAAAACATTTTCATACAATTTTGTATATCTGGAGAGAGACATTTTATTGACAGGGCTAGATGCCTTCCCCGTTAACCTTTTCACAATCTATTTTTTCTCGTTAAGTTGAATTATATCGTCTGAAGTAAGCAATAATAATAATACTAATAAAAAGTCACCAGCGTTAAAATAAGCGTGGGTTGGACTCCTGTATTTGTCGTCTACGATTGTGTTAACCCACCCCAATTCTGTTTGCCAAATTCCCTAATCCAGATTTTTTCTGCACTCGAAGTATTGACTAATGATTTTTTTCTTTTTTTAGTACTAAGATGACCAAGGTGGAAAGAGGCCGAATGCCTCACTTTGGGCTTAGGAAATTTCGTAATACCTCTTCCTAGGCGATTTAGTTTGCATATTAAATATCATTATCCTCATGTATGTTTTTGATGCAATCTATATTTATATTTAAGCGCTATAAACCACACACAAGAAACGCGGTTTACTCTGCATGGTAAATTTCAGTATCCCCTTTTAAGTTACAGGAAGGAACAACTTGCTGACTCCTGGCCTTTGGTTCCTTCTTCCTTGCTTAAAAAATAAAAAAAAGTTAATAGTTCAAGAGTTATAAAAACATATTTTTGGCGTTTTTCCTGTATTTGAATCCGCTGCATCCTGATGTAAGTTACAGATGCAATTGATATGCAGCATAAAGATGGGAAGAGGTAGGGTCCAGAGAGCAAGAAACTAAAAAATACGACAGAAGGGTACACTAACCAAGAGTCTTGCCGCACTAAATGGACGACACTCATTCGCTCACGATTCAAGCCCGCGGAACCCTGAATGTCTTAAAACGAATAAAATGGTCTGGAAGTAGCAAGAATAGAGTCTGAGAGACGTTTTCATAGTGACAAAGAAAAAAGTCGTATGTTACCCGTGCCAGAAAGGAGGGGGACCTAGGTTTTGCCACAGGTAGTCCAGAATATATAAGGGCAAGGGACAGATCTGTTTCCTTGATAGTATTTTACATGATATACAAAACTCCATTCATATCTTGGGGACGAACCTACGAAAGGTCGCCCCTCCAACCGGGGTGTTCTAACCACTATGCCACCAGGCTCCCCCAGTGGCAGAGGGTTTAAATATAATCAATACTGCCTGACGTGCTTTACCCATTGTCTGTATTGAAAGGTCCGACAACCATCCAGGCCAGCCTTGGACTTAAAATGTCGATGGTTGAAGGGGAAACGTTAGCTGTGTTGACTGACGTAAACCTTTATCGTGGAGGATGCAACATTCACCTGAGAGGAAAATAGTGTGTTACATCAGTCCGCTGGAGGGAGGGGAAGGAAATGATTTTATATAGTTTCGAATTGGAGGGAAGGAATATGATAAGGAGGAAAAAGAAGTGGTATTCCTGTAAACAGATTTTACACAGAAGAGCGAGGAAGTTCTGAGGGAAGGGAGGTAAATGATGGAGCGAAAGAGACAAATGTTGGGAAAGGAATTGATGAGGGGCGTGGAGGATCTCATGGAGGGAGAGGAACAGATGGAAGGGAAGGAAACTGTGAGGCATGAAAAGGAAATGGTGGAGGCAAACGAAAAAAAAAATGATGAAAGAGGGGAAGGTAGTGATGAATGTGGGTTTCACACGGGAGCTCTAGTTTGTTCTACTAAAAAATATTTGGTGTTACCTATATTTGTGTACGTGGTTTACGTGACGAGTGATGGGAAGGGTGGGTGGTGAACTGCATGAACGGAATCCGGTGATTGATTATGTGTGTGTGGATGACAGGATGAGAAGGTGTGTAATGGATGCAAGAGTATATAGAGGTTGGGGGAGTGGACCAAGTGGTGGTCAGAATCAAAGTCCAAATGAAATGGAGATATAGAAGGATGGAAGGACAAGAGGAAGTAGTTCATACCTGGGTTGGATCAAATACTGACTTTTTAGAGGTCAAATACATATACTTGTGACATTATGATAAAAAATACGAATACAAATACAAATATTTTTATTCCTTAATTCAAAAATACAAATATAAATACAAATACTTCTGAAATTAAGATGTAAAAATACAGATACAAATACTTTTATTTTCGACAGGAAATTTAATAAAATTATTGTATCTTAATTCACCCACCATGTACAGTCGCCAAACTTTCCACCTGGGCCACCCAGCCGCGAGAGGTGGGCAACGGGAGCTGGCAACAGTGTATCTGTTTGTTCTTGCGTACATGCTCGACGAAAGTTCGGATCATCAACTCTCTTCGTCTGTAGTGAACCTCAGTCAGAGTCAGAGTTCATCCCATAGATGGCTGGGTTCGTTGTTGGGTGGAGAGAAAAATGTCTCAGGAGTAAGGCGGCTCTCCCATCGACTCAGCCAGTTGCATGAAACTGGTCGCACGGAAAACTGTGTGCCATATGTCGCGTTGGCCAAGGCCAAATAAATATGATTATTAATTATATAAGGTAATATATATAATATGATATAGATATATACTCTTATATATAATACAATTATATATATTATACTGTACTTATTTGGCCTTGGTCCGTGCAACCCATGGCACGCAACAATTTCATGCGACCGGTTTCCTGCAACTGGTCGAGCCGGTGGGAGAGCTGCTTAAGGGAGGAGCCAGGGCAGGCGCCGGACGGGGGGAGGGGGTTACGTTATTCATACCGCCAGTGATAATAATTGTCGAACTAGTCTTTGAGATCCATTAGCATTCTACTAAATATTGCATTCTTAACAACACTAAACATTTTATTTTCTATGTTGTTGTTACATTGTTACCATAACATGTTAATGCACTATAATACTGGAATCGCTCCAAGCCTTTCTCTCTCTCACTCTCTCCTTATATCAGTAATTCCATTTCACAGGGTTATCACTTGATACCACTATCAGTATAGGTTGAAGAGGAATGCAGTTACCTAACATCTATGTCAAGTTACAAGTAAGATACCTTCCACATTCACATCATGAATGACACTGACCAGTATACGTTAGAATGATGTTCAGATACTGTTAACGGTTGCTTATTTCCTCGTTGGTAGTACTTCAGGTATATGTTTTTATGTGTTCTGTGGTGCACCAGGAAGAGGTATGTTAAAACAGTGTCACCTCAACAGCCAAAGAGTTTATTTATACTGCTGCGAAACGTGGCTATTATATCAGCTATGAAATGACTTACCGTATCATATTTCATATGCCTATGGTCATAACAGCACACCTTTATAGTCATTTCACATGACTGATTTACACATTACAAGGAAAATTGATTGTGAGCAGTGCCGCTTTTGTGTGAGGTCACACATTTACACGCTCATCGAGTCTTCACCAAACAACATTATCTCACATTATAGCAAGATGAAGACGCCACCGTTACATCACAGTATGCAAAAGCTTCCAGTCATTTGAAGCAAAATTGCTACTGATTCATGAATAGCTGGGACATTTATATCACCATTGCCTGTCATCTTACTTATGTGATTGGTAAATGCAACATAACGAACATAAAATTATCACTACAGGCTGGAACACTTTTTTTTTTTTTTTTTTTTTTTTTAAATCCCATGACCCTAGGCGCTTTAGCGCCCATCACCGAGGCCCGGGGTGCGAGGATATGTGATTTTGGTTGCTGACTACCTGCTACTAAGACTAGGTCAAAAGATAAGGGCTTGGTATTTAACAGGAGAAACCCATCTCTTCTAACTGGGGTGGAACCACGTCACACGGATCGGCTGGCGGAAGCGTTAATTACCACGTCATCCACAGTACTGTTTCACATATTTAATATATATCAACTGTTAAAACAATAGCCGTGTTTGCATTGCAAGCACAGTGATCCACGTAATGATTAAGTGATGAGCCATGGGTTTATCATATAATAATGTAAATGAATACGTTTATAAATATGTAATATATGTAAAGATGCAATTTTTTTAGATTATTTTACTTACTGTTTTCAATACTCGCATTATCCAATACTTTCAAGAAGTTCCTTTGAAATTCTTCCGGCTTAAAATTGTCGACCGAATATTGGGATGAACTCTGACTGAGGTTCACTACAGAAGACGAGAGTTGATGATCCGAACTTTCGTCGAGCATGTACAAACGAACAAACAAATACACTGTTGCCAGCACCCGTTACCCACCTCTCGCGGCTAGGTGGCCCAGGTGGAAAGTTTGGCGACTGTACAATGTGTTTGTTGCGTTGGGGCCGGCCCGTGATAGTATAGAAAAACTCAAGAGCTCACGTGACTCGGGACTCGGGAGTCACTGCTGCACGTCTGCCCAGATGCACGTTGATGCTCTATCTGAGCCTGTGATCTAACTCAGCGAATCAGACAAAAGTGGCGAGGCATTTAAATTCGAAATACAAATACAAATATAAAATACTTTTTCTTCTGGGTGCCAAAATACAAATACATTGAAAATATATTTAAATACAATTCAAATACAAATACAATTGTATTTGATCCACCCCTAGTTCATACAAGGAGAGTGGAAAGGTTACAAGAGGAGGGAAAAAAGGCAGAATATAAGAGGGAAGTGGAGGAGCGGTTGAGTAAATATGGTTTGGAGCAGATGGGGGACGTGGAAGGTGTGTGCAAGATATTCACAGAAAAAAATCTGTGCAGCATGTGAGGTGGTGTGTGGGGTGAAGAGAAGACGAAAGGGGGTGCAGGGAACACCATAGTGGAATGAAGAAGTGAGAGAGGCTGTGGCAAAAAGGAAGAAAACATATAGTGAGTGGATGAGAAACAAGGGCTTGGAAGAAGTTGAGAGGCGGAAGAGAGAGTTATATGCAGAGAGGAAGAGAGAGGTGAAAAGATTAGTAAGAGAGTGTAAGAAGAGAGTGGATAAGGAATTTGGAAGTAATTTGAGTGTCAAGTGAAGGTAATGTAAGAAATTGTTCTGGAAAGAGGTAAAGAGGGTTAGACTTGGTGCCAAAGAAGTTAGTTGGTGAGTGAAAGATAAAAATAGTAGATTACTAGTGGAGAAGGGAAAAAAGTGAGCAGATGGAGAGAACACTTTAGGAATTGATGAACATAGAGAATGAAAGTAATGTGTGTGTAAGTGGCTGGGGAATGGCTGGGAGGAGGAGGGATGTGAGAAGAGGAAGAAATCAGTAAAATGGAAGTTGTGGAAGGAATGAAGAGAGTTAAAATGAGGAAAGCCCCAGGAATTGATGGAGTGTGTGGTGAAATGCTGAAGCATGGGGGAAGAGAGAGTAGTAGAATGGATGTGGAAGATGTGTGGGAGGAAGGTAGAGTCCCGGAGGATTGGAAGTCAATATAATTATTCCCCTGTACAAAGGAAAAGTATGGATGGGGTATATGTGCAGGAGTAGATGAGAATGAGAGGGCAAAGGAAGGAGTGTGTATAGTTGTGAGTAAAAGATGGAAGAGGAGCATAAGACAGTATGGATCAGTTGGGTCAAGGATTGTGTGGGTAAAGTTGAAAGTTGGAATACAAATGTGGGCGATTGTGTGTGTGTATGCGCCAACGCAAGATCGTGCTAGAAGAGTGAGAGAAGAGTTTTGGACAAATGTGGAAGTGTGCATGGAAAAGTTTGGAAGGAATGAGAGAGTGTTTTTGATTGGTGATATGAATGGTAAAGTTGGTAATGTGAAGGTGGATGGAATAGTTGGTGAGTGGGGTGTGCCTGCTGAGATAGATGAGAATGGGAGTGCGTTAGTGGACATTTGTGCTGGGAGGGGGTTGGTGATAGCCAATACCCTCTTCAGGCATAAAATGATCCACAGGTATACATGGCGAGTGATGAGAAGGGTGGGTGGTGAACTGAATGAAAGGAAGGCAATGATTGATTATGTGTGTGTGGATGAAAGGATGCGAAGATGTGTAAAGGATGCAAGAGTGTATAGAGGTTGGGGGAGTGGACTTTCTGACCACTACTTGGTGGTGGCCAGACTTAGGATGCAAGTGAGATGGAGGAATAGAAGAAGGGAAAGACGAGAGGAAGGAGTTGTTGCAAGGAGAGTGGAAAAGGTTACAAGAGGATGAGAAAAAGGCAGAGTATAAGAGAGAAGTGGAGGAACGATTGGGCAAATATGAATTGGAGCAGATGGGAGACGTGGAAGGTGTGTGTAAGATATTTACAGAAGAAATATGAGCAGCATGTGATGTGGTGTGTGGAAGGAAGAGAAGGCGGAGGGGGGTGCAAGGAACAGCGTGGTGGACTGAAGAGGTGAAACAGGCTGTGGCACAAAAGAAGAAAGCATACAATGAATGGGTGAGAAATAGGGGCGTGGAAGAAGTTGAGAGGCGGAAGAGGGAGTTATATGTGGAAAGGAAGAGAGAGGTGAAAAGATTAGTAAGAGAGAGTAAGAAGAGAGTGGATGAGGAATTTGGAAGGAATTTGAGTGTAAAGTGGAGGGACTGTAAGAAAATGTTCTGGAGAGAAGTGAAAAGAGTAAGACAAGGTGGAAGTGAAGTTACCAGGGGAGTGAAAGATAAAAATGGTAGATTACTAGTGGAGAAGGGAGAAAAAGTGAACAGATGGAGAGAACACTTTAAGGAATTGTTGAACATAGAGGATGGAAGTAATGGGGAATGGCTGGGGAATGGCTGGGAGAAGGAGGGAGGTGAGAAGACAGGAAGAAATCAGTTGGATAGAAGTTGTGGAAGCAATGAAGAAAGTTAAATCGGGGAAAGCCCCAGGAATTGATGGAGTGTGTGGTGAAATGCTGAAGCATGGGGGAGATAGTAGTAGAATGGATGTGGAAGATGTGCAGATTGGCCTGGGAGGAAGGTAGAGTCCCGGAGGATTGGAAGTCAGGTATAATTATTCCCTTGTACAAAGGAAAAGGGGAAAAAGAAGTGTGTGGTAATCATAGGGGCATTTGTCTTCTTAGTATAATAGGAAAAGTGTATGGTAGGATACTTATAGATAGAGTTAGAGAAAGAACAGAGAAATTAGTTGGAGAAGAACAGGAGGCTTTAGGAAGCGGGAAGAGGTTGTGTAGATCAGATATTCATTCTTAGATCTTTAGTGGAAAAGTTTCTAGAGAAGGGAAAGAAGTTGTATGCGGCTTTCATGGATTTGGAGAAAGCATATGACAGGGTGGATAGACAAGGATTGTGGAAAGTGTTAAGAATATATGGAGTAGATGGGAAGTTGTTGAATGCTGTGAAGAGTATGTACGATGGTGCGAAGGCTGCAGTGCGTGTGGATGGTGAACTAAGTGAATTTTTCTCTTTGAAAGTTGGGTTGAAACAGGGATGTGTCATGTCTCCATGGTTGTTCAATCTGTACATGGATGGGGTAATAAAAGAGGTACAAGGTAGGGTAGTGGATGTTGGAGTGGCCCTGGTGAGAGAGGATAGTGTTTGGAAACTCCCTGTACTGTTGTTTGCAGATGATACTGTGTTGTTGAGTGAAGACGAAGGGGAGCTGCAAGGAAGCTTGGTGGATGAGTTTGAGAGAGTGTGTGAGAAACGGAACCTAAAGGTGAATGTAGGGAAGAGTAAAGTGATGGTCTTTGA
Source organism: Coenobita brevimanus (assembly GCF_032717465.1). Taxonomy (NCBI): domain Eukaryota; kingdom Metazoa; phylum Arthropoda; class Malacostraca; order Decapoda; family Coenobitidae; genus Coenobita; species Coenobita brevimanus. The sequence goes on along the minus strand of NC_136991.1, from coordinate 33,918,658 downwards.
GAGAGGTGAAGTTAGTGAATGTACAGCGAGGTTAGATGGTGAGGAATTGGAAAATGTGAGTACGTTTAAGTATTTGGGTAGTGTGATGAGTAAGGATGGAGGTTTGGAGGGTGAAGTGCTTGAAAGGGTACAGCAGGGGAAGAAAGGTTGCTGGTTCCTTGAAAGCAGTGATAAGAAACAGGGAAGTGAGCATGGAAGTGAAAAAGTTACTACATGACAGTATTGTGATACCAACTCTAAC
>NC_136991.1:33898417-33913417 GCF_032717465.1 Coenobita brevimanus | reverse complement strand
TTTTGCCCAGATATAAAAAAAAAAAAAAAGAGAAAAGTTTGAGGCATAGATAATTATTCATGTAGCACAGCAATAATTCCACGCACACATTCACTTTTCCTACACAACATAATCTCTTCACGCACACACATGCATCGATAGGAAAAAATGTCCTCGTTATCTTTCATCAACAGTAAAATGACCGACCACAAACACTTACGTTTCCCCTACCACACAAATTTTGTCACACTTCCGAAACACACCGATAGAGAAAGGAATCGCTCTTCATCACTCTACTCCTTTTGCTCAAACGGCCTAAAATTGACATCTCTCAGCGTTGTATTCTGAGTTGGAACAGTAAATGAACACTAAAATATGGTATTTGTCGAGAAGAACTCTTCTGGGAAGAATGTAGAGCCACGGTGTTTTCTTTTCCTCCTTTTTTTGTCATATATCAACGCGAAATAATATGCTAGAGGAAGAATATCTGGGCCAAGTTAAAATAAAAGCCGAATAGTAAAAATGTTCCACCTTTAGTCTATTGAATTCTAACGCCACTTTTTCACGGTTCATTTTCAACACAAATTTCGCCATATTCCCAAACCGAGCACTTATCAGCAGGGAAAGGAAATGTGTTCGTCTGTAATGTTTGAAGCATGACTAATTCGCATAGCACTTCATTAATGACATATACGAGGGTTTACATTTAAATTCCCACAGTGTCCCATTCCTCCCTACACAGAGTCATAAGTGGTGAAAGGCATCTTTTAATTTAAGACCTGGTTGCTTTTCATTCATAGTAAAAAATATCGAGCCACACACAGTCTCGTTCCCAAACCTCATTATACCCCTTCCCCCCCCCCACACACACACAACACATCACAAACATACATCGCACACACACACACAAATTCCCTCCCCGCCCCCCCCCTCCCTCTCCATCACCAATAAGAAGCTTAGGGTGGCGGTGTGTCCTCCAATTTGTGTGAGTGTGTCTGTGCTTGTTTAGGGCGCAGGTGATGATGGCCTTCGCTTGCCTAATAAGTCCTCATGATAAGTTCCCTTCCTCTTTTGGTAATTAAATCCCTTCCGGGACTAACACTTTAAAAACTCATCTTGCGTTTACAAGAATGCGACAGAAAAATCGTTAGGGTAGGAAATGAATTATATAACTGAGGATTCTTACTGAAGTGTTGTTTTTCTGCCCTTCAGGCTAAGGACGTCGTTTTTATTCCTCTTCCTGTCTCCCGGCGATTTTGTAAAGAATAAGATACAACTTACGAACTGGAAAGGTTGTATAAACCTTTCAGTCTTCTTTTAGCTAGGGGGCTCTTCTTAGGATAATAATAATAATAATAATAATAATAATAATAATAATAATAATAATAATCTGCAATATATACCTAGGCTGCTTCGCCCAAAGAAAGCAATAATAATAATAATAATAATAATAATAATTAACTCTGTGTATTATAATGATCCAATTTCTGTATGTTTATTGGTTTGTCCGTTTGTTACAGTAACACAGCAAAACCGGCGCATTGCAATACAATTTTGTTAGTGCAAGGTGCAACTAAAATGCTCTGACTTCAAGAATTAAACAATTTCCAGTCCAATCGGGCCACCGGTTCCCGAGTTATGAATAATTTCTGGCCTTTTCACATCGAGCGAAGACCACCTGAAGGCGGCCTTTTGGCGGATTACATTCTTTGAGGGGATTGAAGTTACCATGTTTTTTTTTTTTTTTACATCAAGCGGCCTTTGCCTTTTAAGCGAGTATTATACTGATCCAGTTTCTGTATGCATGTTTGTTACTGTAACACACCAAAAAAGGCGCATGTAGCGCAAATTTTTGTCAGAGCAAGGTACTGTTAAAATGCTCTAACTAGAAGGTAAAACAGTTTCCAGTCCAGTTGGGCCACCGGTTCCTGAGTAATGGCTTATTCCTGAAGATAGGAAATGACTTGACATCGAACAGAGGCCGCCAAAGGCGGCCTTTAAGCAAGTACACATCCCCCTAGTACGCACCTATATGGGCGGCAGAGGACGTCGCGTACTAGGAATTCGCGTACTGTGAATATATAAACTTATGGGAAAAATTACATATAGGCGGCACCCCCCTTCATGGGCAACCCTTGAGACGCCTTTCAGACCTAAGTAGTGTACTATACAGGGAAACTGTCTACGACATAATACCTAAGGTAAAGTAAACCAGCAAGATTATGGCTTTTACTAGGTAAATCAGCAAGGATATGGCTTAACTAAACCAACAAGAATATGGCTGCTCACCTTTATCCATTATTGCTTCTTGGGGGGGCAATGTCGCATACTCGGGGTAACCCCGGATTTGGGCCACTCTTCGCTGCCCGTCTCACTTACAAGTTCAATTCATGTACTAATAAAAAATACACACACACACGCACAAAAAAAAAAAAAAGGTCCTTGGTACAAAGGGGATCGCGTACTCGGAACTCGCATACTGTGGGGATGTACTGTAATAATAATAATAATAATAATAATAATAAATACTAATAACGATGATGATAACTAGAAATCTGTAACTGTCCTGCAGACAATCACCAGTCTCCATCTACTGTTCCAGATGGAGGTCCTTGGGTAACGGTCATTAAAACATGAACAGGACACCTCAGTAGTGTTCATAGGTCATGATTGGGTACATTCTACAGTAGTTTAGTGGAAATTGGTCCAAGTTCATCCTTCAGATTCCTTGTGCAGGTCGGACTGAAATCTTCAGCTGACACGACAATCTTATCTCATGCATTCATAATACTGATATGAATCTTTCTGCCATGTCTTTCCACTGCACGTAAAGGATTTGGATTTTTTTTTCTATCAGCATTGGCCCATGCCAGGACACACAACCTGTGCTCTTCAGATCCCTTGCACAGTCTCCAGTTCTCCTGGAATCGTCGTGAGACTCTAAGGCCTGAATAATAATACCATGAAAACAATAGTCTCCACCTATGTAGTTGGTGGAGACTAACTAGAAAATTGTAACTGTCCTGTGGACAGTTACTAGCCTCCATCTACTGTTCCTGGTCGAGGTCCTTGACTAACGGTCACTAAGACATGAAAAGGACATCTTAGTAGTGTTTATAAATTATGGTTGAGTACGTTCTTTAATAATTTGGTGGAAATTGGTCCAAGTTCACCCTCCAGAATCCTTGTGTAGGTCGGACTGAAATCTCCAGTAGACACGACCAACTTATCTCGTTCATTCATAATACTGATATGGCATTCTCATGCCCTTCCACTACACGTGAAGGATTTGCATTTTTTTTTTCTATCAGCAATGGCCCATGCCAGCACACACATAACCTGGGCCCTTCAGATTCTTTCCACAGTCTCTGGTTCTCCTGGAATCGTCGAGAGGCTCTGAGGCCGGAATAATAATAACACCAGCAAAAAACAGTAAAACGCCTTTGTCGTCGAGGTACGAGCGAAGCCATTTAAATCTGAAAGCACTGAAGTGTCGCCTTACACCCCGAGGATGCCTAGAGTATATTGATGGCTATCTACCTGCCAAGTTTCGTGCCTTTACGACAAACTGTCTGGCCTGTGGCCCTCTTTTGAAGATTTTCGACATGCCGCATTGGTGCGTGTCACGTGCCATGTTGACCACCTGAGTGTAATGAAATCTGTCAAAAAATAAATAAATAAATAAATAAAATCTTAAAGAATTGGGCTATTCTATGGTGCAAACAACGCAGTGATCGGCCCTGTGGTTGCTGAGATATAAGCTTCTCAAAAGCATTACTGTCAGGCTTGGTTGGTCCCGTTCGGGCCGGGCCGCGCATATGTGAGAAAATGCCACCACTTGAGAGAGTCCCAAGAGCCTTGATCTCTCCTGTAACAGTAGTCTCCATCTATGTAGTAGGTGGAGACTAATTAGAAAAATGCCCATTATGGGAAATGGGTAAAGGAGGATTGGTTTCGAACTCCTTCAATTAGCGAGAATCTGTCCAGAGTCAGCTAGAATGATGTGCGCGAGGAACTGGAGAAGAGGCATGTTGGTTAACCTCTTCCCTCAGATGGGTGATTATAGCATGAATGAAATCGTTTGACAGCACTGAGAACAATATAAGAAAGGCGCTTTGAACGGATTATTGGATACATTTACTTACTTCATTGCTCGGGTTTTTTACTCAGCTGAATAAGATTGTTTGTTAGCAGCAAGTATTATTATTCACAGGACGTCACCATACTGGAGGAAGCCCAGGCAACGTGCTTCTGTCTATGTCTGAGGCTGTCGCAGTGAACCGTCTCTTTCATTTCCCTGCCGTCTGTGTAAGCGGATTACTGGATCTACAGGTGTGTCCTTTAACTCCCCCACCTGTATTCACAAACAGATTGATGATGAAGTCCTCACGTAATTAAGGATTAATTTTACAGTCAGAACAACGAACATGTAAAGATTCTGTTCATTTCTTTTCATGTCCTTCCTAGAAAATTAATCTTGGTTACGAGAGGAAAATAATCTTGTAAATTAGATTTCATTTTGCGGAAAGAACAAGGAAAGGAGAACTTGGGACACTGCTTTATTCTTCCTAACAGAATACGATGGGGACCTCATGTGAAGGGGTAAATGAATGCTAAATCTAATCCTTCCAGTTCGAAAGCTCATATCTAAGCTAAACCAAATCGTTACAGTAGGAGGCAGCAAGGATATAAAATATAATGCGTTATGGGACTGAAAGTTTTAACCAGTTCAGACTGAGGACGTCGGTTATTCTATTCGTGCTATTAACAGACAATGTTATTCGGCTCAGGGAAGACTTTTCGATTTCTTGGGGTCAGGTGTATCGTTCTTTAACCCTTTTATTAAGAGAGACCTTTTCTGAATTGAAAAAGATTGTTGGACAAGATGAAGTAAAAACAAACTGGAGATTGCCAAACTTCCCTGGGGGGATGGAGGATGGTCTCAACAAGAAGGGGAAACAATTCTAGCACTCAGACATCTCTGCGCGTAAAGCTGGTGAGCTGTATGGATTTGTGTTGACATTTCACATATTTGTTTGGTTTAACCTTTGGCTTCATAAAATCCTTTCAAAATATTTTTATAAAAGAGCACTTACACAGTGCAGTACCCGCGTCCCCACCATTTGCCATAAGGACCAAACATTTCACTGCCCTGTGACCCTGACCTCGCCAATTGTTCTCAGAATCTAATAACTTCATCTTTGTCTCACCCAGAAACCTTCCACAATGTCTGGTCGAAATCAGATCGAAATTATTAAATGTTGAACCTGGCATGTGACCTTGACATAAAACTGATTGATTTTTAAATCTAAATCCTTTGTTCTCGCCTTGCCGTGAAATGCTTCCAAAAATTTAGTCAAAGTTTAGCAAAGCTTATTTAGACTGAACTTACCGTTTGATCTCTACCTTTGACTTGTTCCCAAAACTATTGGTCAGCCCCGTGGTTAACCCTCGGTCTTTCCTCCAAATTTGTTTCATATCAGATCAAAAGTATTTTACGTATTGTGTTCACGCACTGACCCATGGGTCAGACTTAGAATTTGCCCTTGCCCTTGAATGTTGGCTGAGTATTCTTGAAATTGACTCACTTTGTTCTTGCCTTAATCTGAACTGTTTCTCAAGTTTGGTCCAACTTTGATACAAGCTGTGTAAGTTGATTTTTGTAGGTCAGATACTGAAATGTTCCGTATGATCTTTACCTTAGACCTATTTTTCAGCAACACACACACACACACACACACACACACACACACACACACACACACACACACACACACACACACACACACACACACACACACACACACACACACACACACACACACACACACACACACACACACACACACACACACACACACACACACACACACACACACACACACACACACACACACACACACACACACACACACACACACACACACACACACACACACACACACACACACACACACACACACACACACACACACACACACACACACACACACACACACACACACACACACACACACACACACACACACACACACACACACACACACAACATCCTGAGGCATCTATCCCAAGAGCTTCTCTTACCTATAAATAGCTGCAGGCCTGAGGAAATGACCTGTACTATGCATATATAATATAAAATATAGTTAATTAGATGGAAAATTATGCAGTTACTGTAATGGAGGAGTAGATGGGTGTAGGAAAGAAGGGGAGTATTGGTTTGGGTTGAAAGGTTATTTAAGAACATGAAAGGAGCAGTTAAGCAGTGACTGTGACAAACAGGAAATAATGAGATAAATATTTAGTGAAGGAGACCAACATCAGGCATGTGAACAGTTTAGAAGTAAGCTAGGAAAACAGAGCAGTAAGCAGTCTGAAAATGCAGAAAACAGAACTAAATGAAAATATTGTAGAGATGAAATGGTTTCTGGGAAAAGAGGTAAGACTTATATAACAGACTGGGATAGAAAAAGAAAATACTGTACCAAGGACCTTAAGAAGTCATTGCATACTGCTTGAAGGGAAAGGTAATAATCTAGAATGTGAATACCAGAGGAGTATAATTACTAATCTAAATTGGAATTTTACTAGTAATAACAGGGGGAAGGTTTGGAATAGTACGGTGTAAGAAAAGAAAACTGTTGCCAAATGTTTAAAAAACTAAATGAACAACTGTGACAGTACGCACATCTGATAACCTTATTATCCAACATGGTCAGCTGGTCATGAGTGGATGATAAGTGTTGAAAGAAAATTGCTGAAAAAAAAATGGAGGAGCGTTACAGCATCTTATATGTGTTGGTCCTGCAGTGAATGTCACCCTTCAACCAGCTTTGTACAGAAGCAAGAGTAGTCTCCATGCTAAAAATAATTCTGTAATAACTATTTACAGCTTGCAATATAAATTTAGAAATATAAGATTCACTGTCACATAAGTAGAGGTGCACATAATCAGGATATACTGCTGTATAGTTCTTGATCGGTTGGCTGTCAGGAAACATGCCATGGAAGTCTGTGAAGTATGCAATAGTACATTCACTTTCATCGTATAAATTCAGGCCTAGATATTTTCAGTAATTATTTAATCCAAATAATGGCCTAGGGAAACTGACTTATAATTCATGCTTAGCCTATGCAGCATACTGTATCTTGCTCGTAAATGCATGCTCTTATGTGTTCTGCCGTCATTTTTTTTTTTTTTTCACTTTAACGCATATATACACACTTCCCATGTAAATATAACAACTTGGAATGGGTTAGCAATGTCTGGTTTATTAAAGAGAAGAAACATTGAAAATTCGCGAGCTGTTGCGCTCATACAATGTATTCTTGCACAATCTAGCGACTGTTGCAGCATTCAAATACCAGAACTGCGTTTCGCCAAGGCAGACGGTCTGGACTTTTTTGTAAGGATGACTGACGCTCAGGAACGGTTGATGACTGAACGTCGTCGTTCAACCAACTGAACTCTGGTCTTTACTGTACGGCTCTTTGCGTTCGTCCGTCTCTCCAGCATACAAGTATTCTGAACGCTTCTTCTTCCCACAACTGTACACTCTCTCTGCATCGCCTCATATCCACGGTATTTATGCTTGCCTTTCTCTGCCTTTCCTTTCCTCTGTGACAGTTATCCCTCCCCTGCCTCCCACGCCAAACAACACCCTACCATCTTATTACCAGGCATATGTTCTAGTCATTTAACCCTTTCGCTGCCACTTGTGCTCTTGGGTATTTTTTTTAGGGTAACACCAGAAGATTTTACTGAACTGATATATTCTAGCAGTCAGAAATATCAACGTCTGTCTCGAGTAATCGTTTCTATATTGTTGATACAGTCGGCCACCGGAAGACGTATACACGTGAAGAAATATCAACATAGAGAGTACAATATTCATGAAAAATATTTTTTAATAGCATAAATGGAGGGAAAAACTCAGGATGATCGTTATTCTTTCATTTCTCGCTGCTGTTCACGGTAGTGTTACACCTGCACGGTTGACTTTATACACGGGTTTTATTCACCCCTGTGCACAGTACAACTGTCATGTGTGAGGAGGCTCGCCACATACAGCTTTTCTCAATAGGGTGGAGTCCAAGACTTTTCGTCTCATCAACTCTCCTCCTCTTACTGATTCCCTTCAACCTCTCTCTTCGCTGCACTATTGCATCTTTATCTCTTTTCGGTCGCTACTTCAATGGTCACTGCTCCTCTGAACTGTCTGCTTGCATCCCTCCACCTCTACGACGGGCGCGTAGCACCCGTCTAGCAACAAACTCTCATCCCTTTTCTGTCCAACTCTCAAATGCAAGAGTTAACCGTTACTGCCAGTTCTTCATTTAAGCAACAGGTCAACTCTGGAACTGTCTCCCTCTGTCTGTGTTTCCTACTTTCTATGATCTCCAGTCTTTCAAACGCAGTGTTCCCAGGCATCTCGAAATGAACGGATTTTGAATTTGGCTGTTTTGTATTTTTTTTTTTTTCTCGGAAGGAACGGTTTGTGGGCCCCTGGCCTTTGGTTCCTTCTTTCATCCATAAAAAAAGTTAAATCTCCCAGACAAGGACTATAGATGTGGCCGACTTTACACAAGAAGGTCTGTTAAGGTCAACTCCAGACGATCTTGCTCAGTCAAGAAAAATCCCATGAACCATGCGATTGATGACGCTCCCTAACACCTGCTGCTTTCCAGAAAATCGCTGAATCTGGTACATTATTATTTACCTGTATGCTGTTTATGCAGTCTATGTTGTTCTATATTAAATTGAGGTGAATAACATACACTAGTACAATAATATGTAGCTACTATGCAATGTACGGCGTGACGACGAAGTGCTATAACATCTATACTAATCCGAGGAGAATACATCCTCAACTCCTCCACTCTTCATGGTTCTAAGAATCGTACTATTAATATTGACATTTTAGGACCACTTCTGTACTGACCTATATTGTACATTACATCTCAGCATCTTGTATATTACTGTGCAGACTGCTGTATGTCAATATTAAAAAGATGGGAGTGACTTGCAAGAGAATGTCATTGTGAAACATGCAATTTAAGTCGTTAAGCACGAGATGCTACGAAGCTTCCTCTGCCACCTGGAGTATGGCCCTGACCCTCAGTCACTTTTAACGACGAGCATGATTTCGTGTGCAATGTGATCAGGAGTTATTATCCAATCAGTGACTGGGTTCTAGACAGTGGGTTCTATACAGGGTCGAGGCAACTAACATATGGGGGCTACCCGGGTTTATCAGGAAGAAGCTTGGAGGTGGAAGACAGACCGTCATCCCAGCCTCTTCCAGCCACTCGTCTTAGTTTAAGTATACTATTGCAGATCACCAAGTATCTCCATGTAAGCTAAGTAGTTAACTTGTACTGTATATAGAAGCCAAGTAAAGCAACTGTTTCAATATAGTTTGTACTGTATTAGCAGAAGTGCCTGACGCCAGTCAACGATAGATGCTACTATTAAGCTGACAGTGAACCACAGTAGCTTTATTCAGTATACCTGCCAGGTTAGTAGAGTTCGACTTCGAGGACGATAGGTACACACATTCAGAAACTCAGGTTGTAAAACACCCCCAACGACGTCTTGATAGTTTACCATGAACAGGAACGTCCTACTCCTTTGATGCGTAGTTTCTTTCTAACGTTTACTGATGTGCTGCGAGATAAGGGGTGATCACGTGTAGTGGGTGCCACGCACGTTACGCCGTTATCGAATATTCTAATCTGTATTCAAGAGAAACCATCTCAGCGCCACACTGCACATTCGTAACAGGAACTCTTATCAGCATTACACAACGCATTGACAGAATGAACCATATCAGCAGTTACACCACACAGTAGCTATACATCTAGGCACATACATTCTCTTATATATTACAGCCTGAGAGTCTGGTGCCATGGACTTTCGTGGTCAGGTTAACTCGAGTGTTTTATTCCAGTTAACGTCAGAAAGTAGATCATATAAGTATGCGTGTTAATACTGTTATCAGTAACTCTTTATGATCGAGGCAATTCTCCAATTCTGTTCCAGTTAACGCCAGACGATTTTAATTAATAGAGAGTGCCACGGGAGTTTAAGAGTGCTGACATGGGGATGTGTATGATGCAAATGATGGTTGGTTTGCTTTGCTTTACTCCTTCAGTACGATGACTGTTTTCCATATTACTCTTGCCACTGCTGGATGAGAGAAAGAGAGAGAAAGGTGAAAGGGGGATAACAGAATTACACATATACAGACGACCCAGACCTTATGGATCCTACGAAGCGGTGCTGCCGTAATGCTAAAACTTAAACCAAGTTTAGTAAAATGATAATACAGCAGAAAGCTCTCACCCTGTCTCTCCGGCATTTGCTGTTCAGAAATGCTAAGTGAGAAGTAGTGCCTTATGGGACTGAAAAGCCTAGGGAATATTTCACATAATGAGCAAAAAGTAGTGTCAGAATGGAAACATAACGGAGGAAATATAAAAATGAACATGAGGCCATATGATAATAGTAAAGTTAATCTATACATTGACTTTTTACTTTTCAGTATGAGAACTGAATTGAAGCTATTCTTCAGAGAGAGAGAGAGAGAGAGAGAGTTTGAAAAAGGCAAAACTGTATATATTATTATATTAAAAACCTGTCACAAGCCATGTCTATGAGGGGAAACGCCCATGCTACAAATCGTGCAATTTGTGTAAGCAATTTAATATATTTCCTGTTCACTTTTCCGCGTTCCCAATGAAAATAGCGATAAAAGCGCCAGTACATTGGATTCAGTTACCATAAATATGTTTCCGTAATCATATCCAATGAACACAGTTTCATTTAGGAAACACGTGAAAAAAGTAGCAACCTTGAATGCAGGATGATAAAGTTTCGAAAATGTACAGTGTATACATTTTATAGTTTACCTTTATTATTTTATTTAATACTTTTATTACTATTATCATGATCATGATATCATCATCGCCTTTATCATCATCATCACATCATCATTATTATTGCTATTATTATTATTTTTGTCATGATTTTTAATTATTATTATTATTATTATTATTATTACTCGCTTAAAGTCCGCCTTCGGCGGCCTCCGCTCAGTGTGAAATTACCCACTGTCTTCAGTCAGAAATGAGTCATAATTCGGGAATCGGTGGCCAGACTGGACTGGAAATCGTTTTTATTATTCAAAAGTTAGAGCATTTTAACGGTACCATGCCGTAACAATAATTTGAGCTACATGCGCCGTTTTTGCTGTTACGGTAACAAACAAACATACAGAAATCGGATCATTATAAAATAGATTAACATTGTCATCGTCATCGTCATCATCATCATCATCATCATCATCATCATCATCATCATCATTTTATTATTCGTGTTTGCTCTGCTTTACAAAAAAAAAAAAAAATCCTCAACACGGCGATGGAGATTTAAGAGTATCTATAAAATTATTCGAGTAGGAAAAATGTTATAAAATAAAGGACAAATTTAATCCCTTCAACGCTGAGGGATCTTTGCTAACCTCAGTAAAATCGTCTGGCAGTGGCAAACATCAATCATTAGTCTGTCATCACACCGAGGCACATCTCCTTAGCCGAAAGTAATAATCATGTGCGTACATAAAACTAGTACGTGAAATACAGCACCATGCTAGAGAGACTAACCTTTTCAGTATTATTAGGTCTGTACAGTGTTATACCCTTTTTACCAGTCTGGCGTGAAATTGACTTCTTTCCATCTTGAATGCTGAGTTTAACAAGAGATGAACTGTAGAATATGATGCTAGTTATGAAGATGTGGTTTGGAGAGGATTTAGAGCCATAGTATTATCTTTCTAAGCCACACCGTGAAATAAGCTGCAAAGAAGACGAAAATCTGGCCCAAGTTAAGGTACAAAGGGTGTGGTCAATTTTTAGTACCGCCGTAGGATTATCTTGAGTTTAGAAAAGACATCCTGTTGTGAAAGACAGACTCAGTCTTCCATAGCCTCTTCAGTAATGTGACATTTTCATCTATTCTTGTCAACCCAAGATTTTTTTTTTTTTCAACTTAGGAAGGATCTCTATTTGTGAGAACTTAATAAAGGCTATATCTAAATCCCCCAGCAAAAAATCCTTTCCTAAACTAAATAAAGAAAAGATGAATGAATTCAACAAGGATAAAAAAGATGAAAACTGATCGCAGTGATTTGTTAACCTCTTCAGTCTGATGATATGCTCTGTGTTTCATTCGCGCTACCTCCAGCCAATTGTACTGAGTCCAGGAGAAACATCAGATCTATTGGGGTTATATACAGCCTTCGGTAACCCATTCTTGAAATGGGGACCCTCCAACACAAAGCACGTCCTCGGGCTGAATGGGTTATCACAGGACACAGAGACAGAATAATGGACTTGGCTGCATGAAGACAAGAATGAGTTTGAGGATAAGAAAGACTTAACGATAAGGGAAATGAGTACTGTTGCGTCTGCTTTGCATGTGAGAGAGAGAGAGAGAGAGAGAGAGAGAGAGAGAGAGAGAGAGAGAGAGCACAGTAACAAGGGTCAGAACGAAAGCACGAGAAGAAGAAAGTGAGAGAGCTGGAAAAAGAAAAAAGGGATGGAGAAAAATAATGGTTTCCCGGAACCAACCTGTCAAGAGAATGGACGAGGGTAGAAAAAAATCAAGAATGATAAATGGTACCCTAATTAACCTCAGGTGTAATTTGATCTATGAGGTTCACAGAGGGAGAAAGGTGTTATTTGGGTACTTGAACATTCTCGTATATTTTTGTGTGGTATTTTCAAAGCTATTTAAGATTGATTCTCAACATTAACTTTCATTTCTTTTAGCAAAATAAACTAGACGAATAAAATTCTGCATTGTGCTTCCTCTGTTCTTCCTGCAGAAAAAGTAACAACTCATGATTTGTTTTCTGTAATGACTAACATTTATTTAATGTCGGAAAAGCATGGTACATTTGAAAAAAAAAAAAAAAATACAGTCTCTCTTCCTTATCTTTGTGCAAAAACATATCACATTTTCGAGAGGCATGTGATCGAAAGTTAGTTTTCGAATATCGGACCATAGACCGTCCTCTCATTGGTTTGGGTGATTTCGTGACACCTTTTCCTCAGCGATTTACTTTAATGTTTGTACCTCAACACTCTGATGCTGATAGGGTTCACTATAAGATAAGTAAGCTAAATAAATCGGAAAGTGTTAGTTGCAGTAAATTGCCGTACAAGAGCTTTTCTGACTGTTAAGATTAATGGTACCAGTATTAACACTCAGGTTCTTGTACGCTCCTTTAGCTGAATATAATAGTCTGGTGTTATCTAGAATTCAATACTAGAGTTATGTCAATCATGGGAGAGTTACTCTTTGACTTCGAAATCATTTTTATTGTTCGAATGAGTGAAGCAAGTGAGAACATTATACTTCAGCCGAATTTTGGTGTGTAAAGTACCCCATTTGGATGGTAAAAATTCCCTGCTTGAGGAGGACCAAAACTTTTTCTTCTCAGCTGTTAAACCAGTCATGGCATGTCATGTCGTACCATTCAGCCATTTTGAAATTGTCATGAAAAATGCCTTCCAGTTGTACCAGACTTAAGAGCAAAATGTAGTACAACCGAAAAACGCCCAAAATATTTCCTCTAGGTAAGAACAGATCAACTTTTTTTTTTTTTATTATTATTACTCCTAAACCAACCATGGCATGTTGTACACTTTTCAATTTGTCGTAAAAGCTGTCATCGTCTGATAGTAGGAAAAAAAATCTCGGACACGTTCCACTCCTATGGTGTGGAGACCTGTGTCTTTTTCATTCATACATTCCTCATCCAATCCTACATTGCCCTATGAGGAGCGTAGGAACCCGGGGCTAGGCAAGTTGGTCCTGACATTTAAGATGAGAGTGACCAGCCTCACTCATCCCTGAGTGGCATTACGTGAGGAATAACCCCCAACCATCCCTTGGATATAAACCTTCACCGGCTCAATGCAATTGGAGCGCCGTAATTACTAACTAAACCACCAGGTGCCAAAATTTTGTTATATGGTTACCACCCATCGTAGTAAATGGTTCCTGGTGTACAAGAAACCATGTGGCTTGTCACTCAGTGTAGAGTCACCCACAGGCAGAAGGACGAGGAATGAAGGAAGAAAAAAAAGACAGAAGAGGATGGACGGAAAGGAAGATGGAAGAGAGGAAAGGGCAGACATCCGAGAGCAGCATTACATCGAGTGAGTGAATGGTGAGCGCCCCCTCCTTTATTTTAATTTATTCTTTCAATAACCACACGATATTATTCCGATCAGGAATGGGAAGAGTGGGACTAGGCCTACTCTTTTTCAAAGGGGCGAGAAAAGGTAAAGAAGGCTTCAGCAAAAAGCCTTGGCCAGTATTGGAGAGCGTCGTTACAGAAACCGGTTTTAGCACTATCTGAGCCACTGTCACGGACATCTTGGGGTTACCTATGGCATTATATTGCTTGCATTGGCTGTACGTCTCTGGGTTTCATCGTGTTGCCTTCGCGAAGTGAGGCTACAGTTTTTTATATGCTTTTCTTCAGGATTGTTTAAAACTATTTTCCGTTTATTTCCTTGATTTTCAGTATATTTCTTGTTTGTGTAATTTTTTCATGTACTTTTGGCTATTTTCAGTTTTGTTTCCTTCTGTTTATTATGTCCTTGCTGTAACTTTTTGTGTTACTCTACTACTACTCGTCTGTGTCAATGTATTCCCGTCTATGTCAGTGTATTGTCCGTTTGTGTCAGTATATTCTCCGTTTGTGTCAGTATACTACTCGTTCGCGTCAGTGTATCAATGAAGACCCCCCCCTACACACACACACACACACACACACACACACACACTATATATATATATATATATATATATATATATATATATTATGCGAGGAAGAAGGAACCAAAGGCCGCGAGCCCGCAAAATTGTACCTTCCAAGAGAAAAACAAAATACAAGAGGGAACCAAATTCAAGATCCGATCATCTCGAGATAACTGGACACACTGCGT
>NC_136991.1:33863417-33893417 GCF_032717465.1 Coenobita brevimanus | reverse complement strand
AGTTAATTTAGTGGAGTTAGATGTAGCCTCTGTTATCTCCTTCAACACAAAGACGATCTCCCAGACAGAATGAAATTGTCTAATGGTAACTAGGGCAAGATTTTTAACCCGTCATCGATTTAAAGGTACTAAATGTTGTTCTTAATAGCGACTAATTATTTTACCTCGCAGTGAGTAGGTTACCGTGTTCTTAAGGGCGGATAAAAAATCTCAGTGTAGTTCTTCACCGGGATGGCGTCTTTTATATTTTTATTCTTTCTCTCCAGACGATGTCATTCAATTTTGGAGAGATTTTTCGAACTAGAAGGATAATAATATGCAGTCGTTGTCTTCACTGCAAGGATTGTCATCTAAGCAAAGTACAGTTTGGCTGTAGCGAACATAAAATGGAAACTACTTTGTTGCAGTGAATGAAGTGGTTCACCCTTGCGGTGCCATGACGTCTAAAATAAACGACATTAATTAACCTTTGCAGTACCATGACACCTCATATAAACGTCATTTGTGCTAACGACAGACAAATTTGCCACTCACAGAGAATATGTTAACATGTTCCTGTGCACAGACTGGTACCGACATTTACAGGAAAATTTGATCTCCGTTCCCTCTGAAATCCTGTGCCTTCTTAATAAACAGTATTCTTGCAAACAACAAAAGATTTCACCAATCGTGTCCTCATGCACAGGCAGACTGGTTATGCTGACGCCTAGGGCATAAACAATAGCAGTTAGGAACAAGTGCAGCGCCCTCACGCGGAGAGAAATGCAATAGTGTAACTTGATCTCATGAAATATAATGTTGACCCTGGAGGCGACGCGCTTATCCCAGCCGTTTCGCTGGCTCTAAAATCGGCTTCCTCATTTTTCTTTTTAGCATCCCCTGAGGCTAACCTTCAGGACGTGTTGTAAAGCAGGAAAACCTTTTAAATATTATAGGTTAGACTTAAAGCTCACAGAACACCTTAAAACAATGCCCCGGGTGAAGTGGAAGCAAGGGAATATGAACCGAAAGCCGGCCAGGCAAGTTTCCGGGCTCCCCACGCGAACGCCAGTAATGCAGCCTATATATCCGGTATGGCGGGTTGTCGCTTTCCGATAATTCAGTTTTTCCTCGTTCGTAAGAGGCGCGTAGGCTTGTTAGTGCTGTTACCTGGCTTGTTAGTGCTGCTGCTTTGCATGTTAGTGCTGTTAACTCGCTTGTTAGCGCAAGTAATCCTGTTGCCAAATTCTTAGTGTTGTTACTTAGCAATATAGTGTTGTTGGTGCTGGTGCCTGACTTGTTACCGCTGTTGCTTGTCTTGTTAGTTTGTTCCTTGGCTTGTTAGTGTTGTTAGTGCTGTTTCCTGCCTTGTTAGTTTGTTACCTGGCTTGTTAGTGCTGTTACCTGGGAAGATAGTGTTGTTAGTGCTGTTGCCTGACTTGTTAGTGCTGTTGCTTGACTTAGTGTTTTTACATGGCCTGTTAGTGCTACTTCCTGCCTTATTAGTGCTGTTGCCTCAATTGTTGTTGCTGTTTACTATCTTGTTAGTGTTGCCGCTTAGCTATTAGTACTGTGTGTGCTGTTGCCTGGCATGTTAGCTCTGTCATTGTTATTGTTTGGTTTGCTAGTGCTGTTGCTTGACTTGTCAGTGCTGCTGGCTGGCTTGTTATCGCCCGCCTTTAGCAAGGCGGAGCGATAATGTTTTTGCTCGCGTCTGTGTGTGTGTGTGTGTGTGTGTGTGTGTGTGTGTGTGTGTGTGTGTGTGTGTGTGTGTGTGTGTGTGAACAAAGTAACTCAGTTCCTAAGAACAACAATTAGACACTTTTTTTTTTAACAATAGATCAAAGGTCAAGATCACAGGGCTAGGTCGAACGTTGACCTAGCAAAAATCAACAAAAAGATTTTTAGTTTAACTTGGATCAAATTCTGGGAAATAACTGATGGTAAGGTAAGAAAGAGTGATTCTGTTTAAGAAAAATCAATGTTCAGGTCACACGGCGTCAAAGTCCGATCTGCGTGAGAGTTACGTAGCAAAACAGTTTTTAGCGGTTTTCAATCAGACTGGCGAGAGGGTTTAGAGTAACTCAAGGAGTAGACTTGTTTTTCAGAAATGTCAAGGATAAAGATCGAAGTCAATTTAAACAGCTTATAATCGATTTACACCAAACTTTGAAACTGAGTACAGCAAGGTAGAAAGGTTGTTGGTTCCCTGAAAGCAGAGATAAGGAATAAGAAATTGTACATGAAGGGGAAATAAAAGTCACTGCATGACAGTATTGTGATCTTCATCCCAACATACGGAAGTGAAGCTTGGACCCTGTTGGAAGGACACAAGCTACGTGAGAGCAGTGGCAAGGAGTTATTTGAAAGACTAGAAAGTCTCCATTAATCCAGCCTGTATGAGGACATCTTTCAGTTTTGCTACCACCTTACGATTTTGCTCAGGTGGGAGAAAACACCTTTCCGAGAGGGGGTTAGAAACAATCTCGTTAATCCTATCACCGTCATGACATATTATTATTATTATTATTATTATTATTATTATTATTATTTTATCGTTAATCCTCTCACCGTCATGACATATTATTTTTATTATTATTATTATTATTATTATTATTATTATTGTTATTAATGTTAGTTATTATTATTATTATTATTATTATTGATAATATAGATACCAGCTGATGATTTTACTTAGATGGGGGAAAACATCTCCCAGAAATGGTTTAATGATGTCCGTTAACCAAATAAACGAAAGTGCTTTTTTTTTTTTTTTTTAAGCTGTATAACGATTGTATTTTGCTCATGGGATGTCACTCGAAGTGAATGAGTTGAGGACAGGAGGTAATGTGATAGTTACTCAAAAAAGTACCTTTATATTTTTATGCCTTTATGTTTTAAAACAATGAAGTTAAAGTTCGGAAATATTCACAAGTACCATCTGATGTGTGTGTATGGCTGTACAACGAATGAAATATACTAGTCATTTGTAAATATTTAAGAAAAACCGCGAACAGTAATGACATTCAGTTTTAAACCATCGATCTATCAAAGAAGTGTGTGTGTGTTGTTATGAGTATACAGTATATATATTACGGTGCACTCTTAACCTTTAATCAGTCACCAAAAGGGGTAATGTAAAGCTCACAAGAAAACTTACATATTTTACACTGTAACATACACACACAAAAACGAACCAGGATTCGTTTACAAAAGGGGATTCACATAGGCCTCACAGTATAAATATGAAACGGGTCATTTCTCTTCCCTAACCAATCTGTATATATAAAAGAGCCGCGTTCATTGTTTGTATGTTTGTCCTTCAGTCACGCCCACACCATGGGCCAGAGACCCCTAGACCCATATATATTCAGAAACAGGGTGACCCAAGGATGTTTTTTTTTTTTGGGGGGGGGTCAAAATTCAGAGCTAGCTCATTTGAGGTCACTCGTTGAGTGTTCGCATTTTTGGCCAGGGCAATGCCGGTACCCAATCTTGGGCATGGAAACTCACTTGACCTCTAGTTCGGACACAGGCTATGTGAGGTTGACCTCCAAGGTCATTTGATGTCACTGGTTTGAGGTTATTTGAGGTCACATGTAATACACGCTCGACCGTGGACCCAGCAGCCCAATTTTTGGCATGGAGACTCACATGACCTCCAGTCCGGACATAGGCTGTGCGAGGTTGACCTCCGAGGTCATTTGAGGTCACCAGTTGGTCATTTGAGGTCACCGGTAATAGTAAACAAGTGCGCACAGATAATGTGCGTTAGTCTGCGAAAGCTGAAATTGAGAATTCCTGGACCTCTTATAATCCCTCTTCATACATGGTCTTTCTGGAGTAGAAAGAAAGATTGAACTAGAACAAATAGGATTAGAGTGTTCGCCTTTATGGCCTGGCAACGCCGGGTACCCCTGCTAGTTTACAATAAGTGGAAACTACGTACTCACAGCTTGAGGAACTAGGAGAACTCGTTGGTGATATAATCCAGATATTCAAAACACCAGTACAAAGGAGTACAAAAGAAACAAACGGCAACAGACCTTATAGTTCTTTCGAGGCTGTGTGTTAGAGTAGACTTTGACTTCCATATCTAATTCTACATGCTGAAGGATAAGGATAGTAAAGCAGGAAGGCTCCCACCGCCTTCAATCCCTCCAGTTAAAACTGGCAAGAAAAAGAAAAATACCATGCAGCATGGAAAAACTGTCATGGGAATTTCATAGGAAAGACTGAAAAGGAAAAGTTACATTCTGTAATACTTTATCTATATGCTGCCAGTTTGAAGAACCTGAAAGAGAAAACAGTAAAGTAAAATGACTAGACAAATAAATAAATACTGCATGATGTTCGGGTATGTTGAGTTAACGACGTCTGTAGACACAGCGTGGGAACTGCACAGTGCACAGTGTGGATGTTAAGGGGTGGTGCGGCACCCTTGCCTGGCGCTTTTAAGGTAGGCAGCAGTCAGTCAAGCCCCTACTCCGTTCACTTCACTGAGACAAGGAACTTTCCCATGCTGGACAAACTCACAAGTTACCTCCTGAAGCAGTGACCCCTGGTACATTAAAAAAATCCCGATGGTGGTCACTTAACTAACAGGGACCCTCAGTGATCCACAGCCCATCACAGGTCGAAAGTAAGAGTAGTGACCCCAAATTCAAGGCTGTCTGCGCATATCCTAGTCTGTGCTTATACTATATTTGCATTTAATAAATTGATCTAGGCACTGAATATATATATATATATATATATATATATATATATATATATATATATATATATACACATACATACATACAAGTGTTTTATTCAGGAGTAAACATATTACACTGAGGGTTAGACAACAGATACTTATCAAAGTGACCTTTAAAGGTTAGTACTGTATTACAGTTTACTACATTGGAGGACAATTTGTTCCATATATTTACAACTCTGTTAACCCGCGGCATCCCGTCGACGTGAATTAACGTCCACACGTTTTGTCATTGCCAATCCCGTCGACGTACTTAAACGTGAATCAATTGCAAGGTCCCTAATTTGCACAATTTTCAATTTTCGCGAGTGATTTTTGGCACGTATACACGGGACACCTTCCTCTACAAGATGCCAGGCAGGGACAATGCCTTACCCAGCATGACCTCCTCCCCCCCCTGCATGCCCTTTTCTCAGCAATTCACCTATTATCAGTGACCTGGCCAGTAAAGCCATGTCATGCCATGGTATGAAATTCAGGGCCAGAGTGATTCCCCAATCGATGACAATGTGGAGGACAAACATTAGAGGAAGAAACAGTCAGAAATAATGATCAGGTAATGTAGCAAAAAAAGGTCAGGAATGGTGATGAGTTAGTGAGTGAAACAATGCTTATAACGCCTATATTACCGTTTGAAAACCAATATACTCTCGTACTACATATAAATTCGTACCAAGTAAATAAATAAAAACCGTTTATGAGTGGTGTGGAATAGTTATCCTCCCATAGAACTCGTTTTCTTTGCAGCCAGCCTGATAGAAAACCCTGTAAGGTAAGGAGGTACTCCTACCTGGATCGAGTATTTTAAACCTCAGGTGAGCGATTTCTCTATGAATTTTCGATGTTTCTCACCAAAAGTGGAAGTTTGAGCCAAAAAATTTTTTTTCCAAAAATGGTCGAGATTGGGGGGAGTCTGTGGTGGAAAAGTGGTCGGGATGGGGCGGGTTAAAGAAGAAATGCTTTGCTTCATGCGATTGGAATCGTTTGTCAATTATTTTGTGTCCATTGCCTCTAGTATAATTCGAGTTGTCAACTGTGAACTATTTATCGACAGCAATGTTACCATGTCCTTTGAAAATTTTGAATACTTGAATTAAATCTCCTCGTAACTTCCATTTAGCTAGGGTAAAGAGATTCAGGGCTTCTAAACGAAAAGTTCCCCGTACAGTTTATTTCTCAGTTTAGGTATCATCTTTGTCATCCTTTGCTGTACTCTTTCAAGTTTCTCCATATCCTTTTTATAATACAGTGACCAAAATTGAACGCAATACTCCAAGTGCGGGCGTTCAAAAGAATTGTACGAAGTGAGGACGATATTATCGGATTTATAATCACATGTTCTACCTATGAATCCAGTATATGTAGGGAGGTAAACATAAAGGGGAATGATGCACAAACTGTTTTGCAAACAGTGTGAACAAGTGTGTCCCCAGAAATGTGTCGGGTGATACACTGTGTGTCTAGTGGGAAATTTGTCCCGAATGTGTGTAGTGATAAAACTGTGAAACTGTCTGTCCCTCGCTAGATCTTCACACTTAAATATTAGCTTACTTCACCTCCCTAGACCACGCAAGCCAATGTACAGTCTTTAATACAATCCAGCCTATTACATACAAAGGAAGCTCGGCTGTCAATTTCAAGCCAACACATCCTGACCCTTAGCCAGTTAAGCGTCGTTCACAAGGCTGAGCTGTTCGGTCATTGGAAAACACTCTTATTTGCACCTCCTACACGGTATGTCACACCCACTTTGATCAAGGACAAGGTCTCTCCTGCATCATGTATGAAAAATATTTAATGTTGTTTTGCCCAGAAAGAGAAAAACATCAAAAATAATTTAGTGATCTTAAGTGCTTCATACTCTGAAACAAAGGCTTTTTTCGCAGCTTGTGTAAATGGTGGAAAAATAGTGAGAATATAATTTTCTCCAGCTTTGGTATGACAAGACAGATAAGGAAGCCTAGACTGATAAACACAGAGGCATGACACAAAAATGATTTAATGTTCTTGCCATTCGTCTTATCTCCCTACTTTATTTTCATCTTTTCCACTTCCAATCATTTCCACTCTGCTCCATCTCCACTCCATTGGGTAACTACACCAGTGACTGTGTGTGTGTGTGTGTGTGTGTGTGTGTGTGTGTGTTCATACGAGGTAGTAAGTCGCCGTATGTTTTTTTTTTTTTTTTTATGTGTCCGACTCTGGGCATAGGCTTCACAGCCTGCTATCATGGCCCAGCAGTCCTCCTACATACCATACACCTCTACATGTCATCACGTCGGCGCTAACACCCACCGTCCATATTGAATACATGCTAGGGCTGTCTCATACAGGACTTGTGTATTGGTATTAGCAGGGGTATTTTTACGACATGTCGGCGGGTCTTCTGGTAGATCAGTAAAGCCTGATTTAATGGCCAACGGCCATACCACGTTGAGTACACCGCTTCCCATCCGATCAGCGATGTTAAGCAACATTGGGTCTGGTTAGTACTTGGATGGGTGACCGCCTGGGAGCACCAGATGCTGTGGGCATCCCTACGTGTCAAGTGGGGTTGGTGGAGAATTAGTGCCCCTCCCTGTAAAACAATTAACTCTAAGCCATTGGCCACCCCGTCTGGGATACATGGCGTCTGGCAATGAATGAATGAAACATCCTTAAACTGTTCCCTGCTCCAGCGGGGATTTGAACCTGGGTCCGTTAGGACGTCAGGCCACCTCTCTACCGATTGATGTACATGAGAGGTATAAGGAAAAGAGGAATAGGGCGAGAAGGGCTGTGCGTGATGCTAAAGTGGCAGCAGATGAGAGGTGGGGTAGGCGGTTGACTGAGAATTTTCAACAGAATAAGAAAATGTTCTGGAAGGAGGTGAAAAGGATGCGAAAGGGAGAGTCTGGGAAGGAAGTGCAAGTAAAAGCAGAGGATGGAAGGGTGTTAATTGAGATGGATACAGTACGGAAGAGATGGGCAGAACATTTTGAAAATTGTTAAATGTAGAGGAGGAAAGGGTGGCTGAGACTGTGGCAGATGGAAGGGTGCAAGAAATAAATGTGTTGGGAGAGTTGAATGATTCTTTGATCACGCAGGAGGAAGTGGAGCAGGCAGTAAAGGAGATGAAAAAAAGGGAAAGCTGCAGGTATGGATGGGTGTGCTGTGGAATGCCTGAAGGGTGGTGGAGTGACTATTGTTGACTGGTTAGTAAGATTGTTGAATGTGTACTTTGTGAAAGGTATGGTGCCAATTGACTGGGCAAGTGCTTGTGTGGTCCCGTTGTATAAAGGCAAGGGTGATAAGTATGAATGTACTAGCTTTAGGGGTATAAGTCTGTTGAGTGTTGTAGGTAAGGTGTATGGTAGTGTTAATTAAGAGAGTTAGAGAGGGTACAGAGGGAGTGATTGGTGATGAGCAGTGTGGCTTTAGGAGAGGGAGGGGATCCGTAGATCAGGTGTTTACTGTGAGACAAGTGTGTGAAAAGTATTTAGCGAAAGGCAAGGATGTGTTTTGGGCATTCATGGATTTAGAGAAAGCGTATGATAGAATTGATAGGGAGGCTTTGTGGACTGTTTTAAGATTGTATGGACTTGATGGTAGGTTACTAGAAGGGGTGAAAAGTTATTATGTAAATAGTAGAGCGTGTGTAAGAGTGGGACGTACTGCGAATGATTGGTTTCCCGTGAGAGTGGGGCTGCGACAGGGATGTCGCCTTGGTTGTTTAATATTTATATGGATGGTGTTGTAAGGGAGGTGAATGCAAAAGTTTTAGGTGGAGGTCTGAGTCTGATGAATGTTGATGGTGGAGAGTGGAAATGAAGCAGCTGCTGTTTGCAGATGATACTGCAGTGGTGGCTGATTCAGAGGAGAGATTGAGACAGTTGGTAGAGGAGTCTGGAAGGGTGTGTGAAAGGATGAAATTGAAAGTAAATGAGAATAAGAGTAAAGTGATGAAGTGTACGAGGTTGGTAGATGGTAGGGGGATGAATATAGTTTTGAATGGTGAGTTGCTTGAGGAGGAAAAGTGTTTTAAATATTTAGGGTCACATGTTGCTGTGGATGGAAGAATAGATACAGAAGTGAAGTTTAGAATGAATGAAGTAGGAAAGGTGCTGGGAGGGTTGAAAAAACCGTTTAGATGTCGTTCGCTTAGAATGGATGTAAAGAGAAGGCTGTATGAGGGTATTGTAGTACCGACTGCGTTATATGGGGCTGAAACATGGAATATGGGTGTAGCAGAGACGAAAAGTTTGAATATAATGGAGATGAGGTGTCTGAGGAGTATATGTGGAGTGACGCGTATGGATCGAGTGCGAAATGATGCATTGCGAAGGAGAACTGGAGTTGTTTGGGAGATGGCTGATAGAGTTGAGCAGAGGTGTTGCGATGGTTTGGGCATATGGAGAGAATGGATAATGAGCGATTGGTGAAAAAGATAACTAGATCTGATGTGAGGTGTAAGGCTGAGAGGGAGACCACGAATAGGATGGATGGACAATGTGAAGAGAGCGCTGGATGTGAGGGATGTCTGTTGAGCAAGGAAGAGTGGCTGTGCGTGACAGAAATAAATGGAGAGAAATTGTGAATGAATAAATGATGATGCAGCCGTGAGGGGATATTCTCCCGCATTTGGTCTGATCAGCTAATCAGGTCGGGTGCGGGTAAGGGGATGGGTCTATTATGATGTGGCAGAGGTAAACCAGCTCTGCTGTCGGGCCATGCTGTGGGTGTCACTGATTGCACTGCACAGTTGACCCTTGTGCGGTGTGGCGCGGTGAAGATCTGTCCCTTCTCCCCTTTGTGGCTGAGATGCGAATGAAAGTATTTGATGAATGAGTAAATGGGGAGTGTGTCGTCCTGTCTCGGCTTCCTCCCTTTCCTTGGGGGAAGCAGCCTAGGTATATAGATAGATAGATAGATTTTTGCCACAAAAACTGTACGATTCAGTGTGGTGAAAGGAATGAAAATTAATTTATCACTGTTATCCCGTTTTCAGGCTTGTCACTGTTGAGTGGAGTTTGTTTCCTCCGTGTATCTGTTCACCTTGTAGTGCAGTTGGAAATCAGAATGTAACATCGAACAGCTGCTTTTGTTGGTCGTTCAATGGAAGGATTTGGATTTAGCAAAAACTCATTTTTTGCTGTAATGACCTTTGTGCAGTCGATAGGCGTAAACCAAAGCCTTCTTCTTCTGTCATGGTGCCGTTTCTTTGATTCTGGTTGCCGAATAGAATGTTTTATGAAATTCAGTGAACGAAAGCCTTTCGTACTGAGAAATTTACATTCAGGCTTGTTCAGACCATAGAAATACACTTTTATATAGTAATTTGACAACATGAATCCGTAATGTAACAACTGTTGCCAAAATAAGTGGGGACAATCACCTCTTTGGGTGCATGGACTTTTGTGGCATTTTGCACACATTAAGAATTTCAATGGATAACCAACATGTCTTGCAGTTCTCTGGTTTGCATGAATAGTGTTCATCTGCAGTCAGTTAGCGAAACTCTGCTATACGCCTTATGACTGACATTTTTTGCCATTAAACCACGTGAAATGAGCTGCCAAAGGACGAAAATCTGGGCCGAGTTAATGTGCAAGGAACGTATTAGTCAGGCATGGAATGAGTCAATTAAAGCTGTATCTAATTACTTCAGTTCAAAATGTCTGTCATAAGCAGAATAATTCGCTTGGGGATTCCAGGAGTAATAGTAATACTAAAAAGAAACTACTCAATAGTGGCTTTAATGAGCTTCGTGTGGGTACTCGGCTTCATATTCTTCCCCTTTCCTTATGTCAGTACTGTTGCTGGGTAGAGATCATTCTCCATTCTCTTGGGGATGTTAGCAATCCTTATTTTTATAAGATCTTTATGCAGCCAGTGTTGATATGGAAAAGATACACATGAGGTAAAGTAGAATAGTAAGCTGTAAATCCATACATCCATCCATCATTCAGTCCTATGTCGCCCCATGAGGAGCATAGGAACTTGGGGCTAGGCAAGTTGGTCCTAACAGGCAAGATGAGAGTGACCAGCCTTACTCATCCCTTAATGGCATTACGTGAGCAATAAACCCCAAACACCCCTTGGATATAAACCTACCCCGGCTCAGTACGATTGGAGCGCCTTCATTACTCACTAAACCACTAGGCGCCAAAATTTGGTTATATGGTTACCACCTAGCGTAGTACTGTATGGGTGAAATAAATTGTTCAGGAAGAGGTGCAAGAAAGCCTCCACGGCTGATGCGAATGCTACTCCTGGTCTGTAATGGACAGTTACATGCTGGGAGATTTCTTGTAGCAAAAGGGGTTGATCGAGTTTGATACCTTCATTACCAGACATCTCTCTAGATACAAGCATAACCGTCACTTGGTAAAAAGAATCAATAATTCAGTCCGGTGACACAGCTTTATAATCTGGGTGTCACCAGGTGAATTTATTTATCTTACAAAAGAGTCTTTAAACTGTAGATGTTAGATGTATTACAGCCTTGCCGCGGGAGAGGTAGCGACGTTGGATCTGGGCAGAGTACCTATACGTACACACAAACGTCCTTAAACTCTGCCCTCCCTCCATTTAGAATATTGAGTTATAACGATGGATTAACGCTAGAATATGATGTTATTCACGAAGAAGTACAACAGAAAGGATGTAGAGTCACGGTATTGTCTTTTGCTACCACTGAGCTATGTGAAATAAACATCAAAATGATGAAAATTTGGGCCAAGGTAAAGTGAACGAACTATAATATTACTATATAAAGCCTTCAATAAGAGCTTCACAACGATGGGGTTTTTTCCAAGAAATAAAAAGTCTGGATAACAGAAATAAAACAATTAGGCCACCGTAGTGAAGGGGTTAATGGAGTTTGTTTATGATCCCTTCACTACTGCACGTCTATCTTTATCCAAGTACAATCGTGTGATGATAGTAAGAACAGAACATAAAAGCCATCACTGTAATGAAGAGTTTAATTGGGTACTAACCATACAGTGGAAATACAAACTAATGTAATCACCGCTGAGTCTCTCACTGTCTTAGGTATTAGGTGTGTGTGTGTGTGTGTGTGTGTGTGTGTGTGTGTTAGTTTTCTCTCTCTCTCTCTCTCTCTCTCTCTCTCTCTCACACACACACACATCCCTCCCTCCCTCCCTACCTCTATACCCAACTCCGTCTCTGTCTGTCTTTAACCTCAGCAACCCGTAGCGTGACGCAGGAAAGCACATAATTCCCCGGTGCAGTGTTCCCCAGGGGTTGCCGGGGACTGAGGAAGGGTTGGGCTGGGTGGGGCGGGGCAAACTTTACTGCCGGTATAACCCCCGCGCCATTTAGCTAAGGAGGTGTTTACTATCACACACACACACACACACACACACACACACACACACACACACACACACACACACACACACACACACACACACACACACACACACACACACACACACACACACACACACACACACACACACACACACACACACTGGCGCAGTGGTAACGTTCTCGCTTGCCAACTGGTGGACGGGAGTTCGCACCTCGCTGAGGTTGCGAAAAGTTTCAGTGACGAAGTGGGTGGTTACTGTCTCCCTTGAGCAAGGGGACGGGTGTGTGCGTGTGTAAAGGTCACAGCCTTGCCCTTAGATCGGACTAGATGAGCTCTCAGCTCCCTTCCGGGAGGGTAAAAGCTGACAATCACGATCATCAAGTGATCCTCACCGACCCGGTGAATAATTACGCTCACACACACACACACACACACACACACACACACACACACACACACACACACACACACACACACACACACACACACACACACACACACACACACGTTGAAAAAACACGGCCTTCAGGTGTGGCCCGCAGGGAGATTTACTCTATACTCATTTCTTGCCTCTTTACAGCAGGGTACGCGAGAGTACCTACATATATCTTTCTCTCTTCCCTTTCCCCTTCTCACAGGGTGTCATAATATGCGCCTAAATGTGTCCTGAGTGGTGGTGTAAAAGTGTTCATTTTTTGTTTTAGCATATGGAGAGAGAGAGAGGGGGGGGGGTTTCTGTAATATATATATATATATATATATATATATATATATATATATATATATATATATATATATATATATATATATCTATTGCCAGACGCCTCAATCCCGTTTGGGGTGGCCACAAACAAATCGCCTCTAAGTCGCCCTGTCCCCCGCCATTTCACTCCCCTGCTCCCAACTCACACCCCCCTCTCTCATATACCTCTCCACCCCATCCCTCCATCTCATCCTCGGCCGCCCCCTCCACCTCACTCACATACACTCTCTTCGTCAGTCTTTCACCCTCCATCCTCTCCACATGGCCAAACCACCTCAGTGTGTTCCTCATAACGCTTCCTATCACATCCACATCCACACCACAACGCTCCTTTATATCCTCATTCGTCAGCCTGTCTCTCCACGTGACTTCACAGGCTCCTCTTAAATAACTCATTTCCACTGCTCTCACTCTTGACTTGTGTCCTTCCAACAATGTCCAAGCTTCACTTCCGTACGTTAGAGTTGGTATCACAATACTGTCATGTAGTAACTTTTTCACTTCCATGCTCACTTCCCTGTTTCTTATCACTGCTTTCAAGGAACCAGCAACCTTTCTTCCCTGCTGTACCCTTTCAAGCACTTCACCCTCCAAACCTCCATCCTTACTCATCACACTACCCAAATACTTAAACGTACTCACATTTTCCAATTCCTCACCATCTAACCTCGTTGTACATTCACCAACTTCACCTCTCTCAAAGACTATCACTTTACTCTTCCCTACATTCACCTTTAGGTTCCGTTTCTTACACACTCTCTCAAACTCATCCACCAAGCCTTGCAGCTCCCCTTCGTCTTCGCTCAACAACACAGTATCATCTGCAAACAACAGTACAAGGAGTTTCCAAACACTATCCTCTCTCACCAGGGCCACTCCAACATCCACTACCCTACCTTGTACCTCTTTTATTACCCCATCCATGTACAGATTGAACAACCATGGAGACATGACACATCCCTGTTTCAAACCAACTTTCAAAGAGAAAAATTCACTTAGTTCACCATCCACACGCACTGCAGCCTTCGCACCATCGTACATACTCTTCACAGCATTCAGCAACCTCCCATCTACTCCATATATTCTTAACACTTTCCACAATCCTTGTCTATCCACCCTGTCATATGCTTTCTCCATATATATATATATATATATATATATATATATATATATATATATATATATATATATATATATATATATATATATATATATATATATATATATTAGAATACCCACAGTCACGAAAATAAGTATATTTGAACGCTTCCGACGATGCTGTCTCCCAGTTCAGTGGACAGCTGAACATACAGTACAGAGGATATATATATTTTCGATAGACAAACTTGCTAATGATAATTATCCGGCTGAAAATGATTAGTGCGGACAGTCTTAAGTCTGCTTAAAACACAGCGGGGAACATACAGCCTACATCCCATAATAGCATATACTCGTACTTAGACCGAGAGAGCAATTAGTATACCGGAGTGCGAAGGAGTACAGAGAAGTTAGTAATGTGTTACAGGAGAAACTGCTCAACCTCTGGCCGATGGTACTGAATCTTGTAACTTATTCACCGCCATGGATGCACTTGGATGTATATTGAACCTAAAGTCTGAATATTTTTTTTATTTGAGGAAAAATTACACCTCCCAAAGGCTGATAGAGACATTTTTAACCCTTTCACTATCAATAATTCTCTTTAGCGGCCAGTCTACGAGAGAGGAGTTAACTAAAACGCGCGCGCGCGCATACACACACACACACACACACACACACACACACACACACACACACACACACACACACACACACACACACACACACACACACACACACACACACACGTAATGACGGAGTTAAAAACAGTCTCAGTTATCACCTTCACTAAACTGAATAACATAGTATAAAGGTAGAAATATTAAACTGTGTATACGTCATCAGAGTGAAAAGTTAAGGGACAGACACAAAATACCCCAAATTATTCATTGCGTCTGAAATTGCCCGTATTCAGGTGATAAATCTAATTATCTTGTTGTAATGCAAATATTATAATTAGGTTAATCACTAGTACCCGCAGTTTGACAGACCGCTATAAGCAAACGCAAATGATATGTTGATTCAGTGTCCACTTTTATTTAAATTGCATTTATAATTGCTCCGGGTACGATTTCCTAGCCGGCCATGAGAAGTTTGATTTAGGTTATTATTTTACTCCAACTTGTTCGCAGAACTTGTTTCATCCCTGCATGGCTTCTCTTTGTCTCTTTGGAATTAGATTCCCCAGATTAGTGTCCCACCAGACTTCAACCCACAGAAGTTCATGTCCAATTTTTTTTTTTTTTTTCTAATGGAGGACACATGTAGCCTTTTCTCTTGTGAATAGATTTTTTCTCTATATTTTGCTTTTTCTTCCACTGTTAAACTAGTGTAAAAGATGGAACTGAAATAGGGACCTGGATTTATTGATCGACTGTTGTGTTTGTTAGTTTGAAAGGTTGCTTGTTCAGTGGTTTTTCCTCCATGTCTTTTGCGACCCCGTTTTCCCACATTTCGTTTCCCCTTTGCTTCTGTTCAGCCAGCAGTTGGTGACCCGATTATAACATCGACTTTTGCGGTTGTATTCAAGTTGAAGAGTAGTATTTGGCAGGAATCGATTCTTTGCCTTAACGACTCACGAGTTGTCGATAGGTATTAATCTCAAGCCTCCTTCTTCCTTTCCTCGAATCTGTGAAAACCATTTGCCAGAGTTCGATCTTTTGTCTTCCTCTTGTTTAACTTCCTCCTCCTCCTAATCCTTACCTTCCTCCTCCTCCTCCCCATTCTTAATCTCAAGCCTCCTTCCTCCTTTCCTTGAGTCTGCGAAAGCCATTTGCCAGAATTCGCTTTTTTACCTCCTTCTTCCTTTCCTCGAATCTGTGAAAACCATTTGCCAGAGTTCGATCTTTTGTCTTCCTCTTGTTTAACTTCCTCCTCCTCCTAATCCTTACCTTCCTCCTCCTCCTCCCCATTCTTAATCTCAAGCCTCCTTTCTCCTTTCCTTGAATCTGCGAAAGCCATTTGCCAGAATTCGCTTTTTTGTCTTCTTCTTGTCTTCCTTCATCCTCCTCCTCTTGCTTAACTTCATCCTCCTTCTCTTGCTTAGCTTCCTCCTCCTCCTCTTGCTTACTCTCCTCCTCCTCCTCTTGCTTACCTTCATCTTCCTCCTCTTGCTTACCTTCATCTTCCTCCTCTTCCTTACCCTCCTTCTCCTCCCCTTCCTTACCTTCATCCTCTTCCTCTTGCTCACCTTCATCCTCCTCCTCTTGCTCACCTTCATCATTCTCTTCTTGCTCACATTCCTCCTCTCTCCCGAACGCTAATGTACCTGTACTTAACCTTCTCAGCCCGAGGACTGATTTTCATTTTCCTTGCCTGTGTCGGACGATTTTATGCAACCTACGAGAAGCATTTGGTTATGGCGGAGTTAATGAAGGCTATTATAAGCGCTGCAGTTCTGACAATTTCTCCTTGACTGAATAAAATCGCCGGTGAAAAGACAATAATAATAATAAAAAGTCCGAGAGTACAGTACAGGTGACAGCAACACCAAATACGGGCTCAGCTTCGAGAGTGTTTAGTATGAGAACTGGGCTGCAGATTTCCGTTCTGTGTTCCATTTGTGCACCATACGATAAGTTTGATTTTCCAAGAATGATTATCTTTTAATTGTTTCTTTTCTTTTTTCTCCAACCTAATTTAATCCATCCTAAACCCTTCTAACCTAACAAATTAACCTAACTGACTTTCAAACTTCACCTGATACTAAAAATGTACCTGACCATACCTGATACAAAACTAACCAAACCTGATACTATGAAGACAAGCCTAACTTAAGCTTTCCTGGAAAAGAGAAAAGTGCAAAAATGGTGCACGGAGAGGAAATCAGCGACTGGGAGTCAGCATTAAGCTTTTCAGCCCAAGGATGTCTCCGTCTCCCCTAAGCTGAGATAACCGTCTACAGCTGGTCAAAATAAAATGATAACAAAGTGTTTTCGGAGTGAAGAGAGTTTTGTAGAAAGGAATATTGATAATACATTAGTACGAGTATTGGAGAATTATCAGCATGAGATGGAGGGATGTACTCGTAGAAAGGTATATGGGAAAGAGGGGTGTAAGTTGAGGGGAGGGCAGCCAAATTGCAGGGGACAGGGCGACATGGTGGCGATTTGTTTGTGGCCACCTCTTACGGGATTGAGGCGCCTGGCTATAGATAGAGAGATAGGTAGGTCTTTCTCTTTTAATTGTGCGTACTCATGCAAGGGATAAAACTGAAAACTTGATAGACGAAACTCATGATAATGCATGCGAGGTCTCATGACCTTCACGGTATATACTGTACCTGTAAAATAATGTTTTTCACATTTCTGCTACGTCAGGCGAGAATGGAGGATTACGCGACAGAACTGCAAAAATAGTTTCAAGTTTCCGCACGTGACTTAATCACAAAAATCATTTCAAAGTTCCTCTTATAAGAGGATCGTGAAAACAGTTTATATTTTCCACACATAAGAGCATGGCAAATTGCTTTTAAATCTCCCACACAAACACACGCACTAGAATTGCAAAAATGGTTTTACGCTTCCATGACAGAATAGCAAAATAGCAAATGCATTACAAATTTCTACAGGGGACAGAATTGCAAAAAATAAATAAATACATAAATAAACTCTCAGATTTTCGTACTACACGACACACAGATATTTGAAGGTATCATATTATAGTGACATAATCACAGAATAATTTTAATGCTTTACCATTTGCACCAGAAAATGACGAATGCGACAAGGGAGAGTCACGAAAACCTTACCAAATTTCCACACTGCGTGATATTATCACAGTTATAATTACCACGGGTCCGCAGTACAAACACATCATGGCAAAATCGTTTCAAATTCTTTTATGTTCTCAGTAGGTTTATGAAAACGAAGGATAACAATGGTTTAAGAAAGTAGGATAATATGAGTCGTCTCTGTTGGTTTTCCATTTCCACTAGGAAACGAAAGGTGCATGATATTAAACAAAATCTCTTTGCATATCCACAGTAAATTACATAATCCCAAAATCATCACAAGTGGCCTTTCGCACTGCTTTAATCGAAAACGAAAAATAGAATATTATGCTCATAATAGTTTTACATTTCTCCCTATTTCCGACCGAAAATGAACAATGTGACGTGAAACAAGCAAAATTGCCTCGTGTCCACAATTCTTAACGCAATTGCAAAATAATTTCAAACTGCTGAGGAATGTATGTGGAGTATGGAGGGTGGATAGGATACGAAATAATGTGATTCATGAAAGATGCTGAGTGAGGAAGTCGGTGGACACCAGCATCGAAGAGAGTGTACTGGGATGGTATGGTCATGTGGAGAGAATGGATAACAATAGAGTGGTGAAAAAGGTATATCTGAGCGAATTCGAAGGAGGGAGGAGGCGAGGTAGGCCAAGGAGAAGGTGGAGAGATATGGTGAATGAATGTGTGAGGAAGAGAGATTTGGAAGTCGGTGAGGCTAGGGAACTGACTGGAGATTGAGCTGGCTGGATAAATGTTGTAAGGAGAAGTGCATGATCAGGTATTTTGGCACCCCTTTTTAACATGGCAGCGTGTGGATTGATTCTATCGCAGGGGCGTACCTAGAAATTTGGGGGCCCAGGGGGCTAGGTTCTTTGCGGGGCCCCCCCTCGGGAGGGGGGGCCCGCATAGAACCTAGCCCCCCTCATTCTCAAAACTTATCTAATATCTCAGCCGGGATTGTCGAGATGATAATTATATATATTTTTAAATATTAATAAAAAAGCTAATAAATTTTTAAGGCTTTTCGGGGGCCCGGGGGGCAGTTTCAGACAGCCCCCCCCCCCCGCCCCCCCTCAGGTACGCCACTGCCTATCGGATACGATTATGTGAAGCTACAGAACGTGGTGAATGTTTTTGGCGTATCCAATAGAGCCAGGATTCTGGGGGCTTGAATGATGTGTGAATGGAAGCGTGGTCTATTGGATTGGGCAAATGTGGACTGTTAGACATTGCTACTCCTCACCCTGCCCTAGGATGGGAAAGGAGGTCCGGATGATGATATATATATTTATATACAGGCCAGTAGCTGTCACAGCTACTCTTGGTAAAATTTTTGAAAATGTAAATAACAAACGCATAGTTAAACAGCTTCAATCCAACAACTTAACTAGTGATGAACAATATGGTTTTCAGCACGAAAGGTCCACCATTGACATACTCAGTATCTTGACTCATACCATCCATCAATCAATTGGCCTACATGGAGAAACTCATGTAGTAGCCAATGATATTTCTAAAGCTTTCGACAGAGTGTGGCACCTTTCCCTGCTGTACAAACTCCCTTGCTATGGACTAACGTTTTTTGTTCCTCTGCTTTCCTCATATCTCAGCGACAGAAAAATAAGAGTAAGAATAGATGATGTATATTCCAATTCCCAGTCAATAAACACCGGTGTACCATAGGTATCGGTTCTGGCGTCAGCCATGTTCCTGGTTCATATTATTGATCTCTTATCTGTCACTCACAATCCCACCTATTCATATGGAGATGACTCAACACTTCACAGTTCATTCACACTCAAACACCCATTTACAAAGTCTAATATCTCTACGAAGAGAGACACCTGTTTTGTACACAGGAAAAATCATCCAATATCTCTAACTCTCAGTTCAGTACAGCCGTCTCCATAAATCAAGACTTACTTAAGATCAGTGAATGGGGACAAAACAACCTTGTCTCATTTAATGCTAGTAAAACCAAATATATACAATTTACTAATTGACAGATATTGCCAGTTTCGTACATTATCTTCGGTGCTGCTAATATTCTCATCCCCAAAAGTATTGAAATTCTCGGTGTCTTACTTAACAGTGCCTTCACCTGGACCTCTCATGTCAGATCACTTGCTAAAACCGCCTCGAAGAAACTTGAATTATTGTGCAGAGTCCGTAACTTCTTCACTGATGATCAGTTAGCTATAATTTATAAGAGTCATGTGCGCTCTCGACTGGAATATTGCTCATCCTTTTGGGATGGATGTGGAGAGGTTGCACTAAAGCTACTCTACAAAATTCAGAACAAAGCTGTTGGAATTATTAATAACTTACTATTATAAATAAACTACCTCCCCTAGAAGCAAGAAGGAATGTTGCCTCCCTTGCATTATTTTACAGATAATTTTATGGAATATGCTCTGACGAAGTTGCGTCCATTTTGCAACCTTTCCATGCCCTCCCTCGTGCTACACGGGCATCTGGTAGCGCACATGACTGTAATGTCACTCAGCCATTTTTCAGAACTTCCTCCTATCAGAATTCTTTTATTCCTCGAACTGCATCTCTCTGGAACTCGCTTCCCTGGAATTGCTTCCCCTCAAACTTCAACTTACAGCTGTTCACGTTCAGCTGTTACAGATATTTTATGAATGGAGGACGCCAGTAACCTGGTGTATGGATATTTTTTAAATTTATTTGTTTTTCCTTCCTCTGTTCTGTTATTTAAATATCTATCTATCTATCTATTATATATATATGTAGATAGATAGATACATTATATCTATCTATCTATCTAATGGAAATGTGTTTACCTTCTCTTTATAAATCCATATCTGTTTTCTAATGTACAGAGTGTTACAGCTCAACTTAGTCATTATTATCTTCAGTCTTAAAAACATCCTATGTCGACATTCCGTGCCTCTGCTGAATTTACCGTAGCCTAGGCCATCTTAACCTAAGTAAACCAACGTGTTAAGTCTGTAGTTGCCTCTGGGTACCAGTTTTCTGTTTCAGTAGTTTATTAAGCTTCATTTTGCTATATTATTGAGGTGTCTTATTGAGCCACCATAAAATAGACGAAGCAGACACTAATTTTGCACTGTACTGTACCCCAGGCTATGTCCGAAATGTCAGTGAATAACTGACAAACCTTTTAATCCATATGATATGTCTTCGTTGCAGAATGGAGGCTAAGAAGAAGATACGTCGTTACAGTGAAGAACATATTAAGTTAGGATTGACAGTAATAGTAAAAAATGAAAATTAAATGCCACAGTGTGTCATTTGTGCAAAAGTACTGTATGCAGCTGCAATGGAGCAAGCGTACATCAACGGCATTTGCACGGTTGTCACCAAGATTTAAAAGGAAAAGATGTGGACAACTTCGTGAGTAGAGAAACTACCTTGAAACAGTCAAGACTGGATTAACCAAGAAGTTTCCATCAGTCGGACAGAGCAGGTGTTCATGCATCATATCCAGTTTAATTGAGAATTGCTCAACAGAAGATGCCTCATTCCATTGGAGAGACGCTGATCCTACCATGTACCAAAGACAGAAAAGACTGTGCTGATTGAAGAGTATGCTAATAAACATAGTAATCGGGCATTGTCAGACAACACTGTTCAGCGACGTATACCAGATTTGTCTAAGACCAAGTTGTTTTAGAGATGAAAACAGCCCCCTTGGGTATATTTGCTATCCAGTTGGATGAAACTACAGACGTGACTAACTGTGCTCAATTGTTGGTGTACACAAGATGCATAAAAGATGATGATTTTAAGGAAGAGTTTCTTTTTGTCAACCCCTGGAAGCCTCAACTTCTGGTGCGGATTTCTTTGAAAAAGAAGGACTAAACTGGAAGAATTTATGTGGTTGCGCAAAGGATGGAGCTGCTGCCACGCTAGGCATTCTATCAGGATTCCAAGGAAGAATAAAGCACCTACCAACAAGACAAAAGCATTTACACTGCATGATTCACAGGCAGGCTCTGGCTTCTAAGACGCTGCCTACTGATCTAAAGCAGGTGCAGGATACTGCAATAAAGATGGCCAACCTCGTTAAGTGCTCTTAGTACCAAACTGCTTAGGCTTCTCCGTTCAGACTTAGATTCTGCACATGAAACTCTCTTGTATTACGCAGAAGTTCGATGATTAACAAGAGGAAATGTCGTGAAGAGAGTGTTTGAACTACAAAAGGAACTGAAAAACTTTTTCAGTCCTAATGACAAACAGGATTTGGAGGTTACAGTACTCAGTGTTGTGATACGAAGCTGGTAACTCATCATGCTTACCTGGTTGACACAATTACTCGTCTAAATAATCTCATCATACCTTTGCAAGGAGCTGATGTTATTGTCATTGATTTTTTTTTTTTATATAAACTGAAGAATTTTCCGATGGAACTAGAACTGTGGCAAGCAAAACTAAAAAAAAAAGGGGGGGGGGGAACTTTGACATGTTTGAGACACTTCCCTATTTGCGTGACATCACTAATGCAGACCAAGTGGCAAGTCTGGTAACTGGACATTTTCCTTCGCTACTGCAGAGATACTTCCCAGACTTGTCAGAAATAGATTTAAAACTAATTAGGAACCCCTTCAGTACAGATGTTGCTCCGGTAGATGAGAAGATTCATGTAGAATTTATTGACGTTGTGAAATGCTCCTGATCTCTTTGAAAAAGAATATTTCGCTTCAGGTGTAAATTAGTCAAGTCATACCCACATGTTGTCCAGGAGGCTCTTTGCTTTTTGTTCCTCTTTCTTTTAGCATACTTTCGTGAAACAGCATTTTCAAGCATACTTTCAGTGAAATTTAAAATACGAACGCCATTGTCTGTGGAAGCTGATCTTCGATGTGCCTTATCTAAAACTG
Source organism: Coenobita brevimanus (assembly GCF_032717465.1). NCBI lineage: Eukaryota > Metazoa > Arthropoda > Malacostraca > Decapoda > Coenobitidae > Coenobita > Coenobita brevimanus. The sequence goes on along the minus strand of NC_136991.1, from coordinate 33,870,894 downwards.
TCCTTCGAATTTCTAGGCTAGTAGATAACATGCAGCGTCAGCCCTGTCATCAGTGTTACTTCAGCTTGAATAGTTGTAAGATGTGACCTATTGATTTTATCTCATAAGTTGTGCAAGCAGCTTCATTTTTTTCTCTCCTTTTACTTCTGTCACCTTTTTGGGTGGAAAAAGTAGTTAATTTGAAGCAGCTCATACAAGACCGTACTATAGTAACCCTGCAATTAAAATAATTTTCACATTTAGCTTATATTGTCTTGTGAATTACTGGTTGCATTTATGGGCAGACAACATCATTATATACACTATTGATGTTATGAACACAAATACTGTACATTTTTGAAAGCCATTTCCCTTTTCTTAAGTCATCATTACTGTCGGTACGTGGATGTGCCAAGAGTGCCAAAACTTCACGAGGAAACCCCTGGGATTGACGGACAAGCAGATGTAAAGAGCTGTCAGACAGTTTTGGCAGGATGATATGACTCTCTCTCTGTCTCTCTCTCTCACTACAGTACAGTATAAATATAAATTTGAAGCAGAAACCTCTATGAAAGGTTTTTCCTTTTTTCCATGAATGTAAATAACACGTCGTAAAAATTATAACACTATTTTTTTTTTCTTTTTACATACACTTGCCCTAAATGACAGTCCAAGTAGGATACATCACAGCAACTCGGTGTGGGTTTAGTGTCCATATTGGGACGAATGAATGTGTGTGTGTGTGTGTGTGTGTGTGTGTGTGTGTGTGTGTGTGTGTGTGTGTGTGTGTTTGTATGTGTGTGTATCTTTGAGTGCATGTGTATGCTTTGTGTGTGTGTGTGTGTGTGTGTGTGTGTGTGTGTGTGTGTGTGTGTGTGTGTATCTTTGAGTGCATGTGTATGTTTTGTGTTTTTGTGTGTATTTGTGAATCTGTGCGTGTGCTTGTATGTGTATGTCTGCATTTGTATTGTTGAGTGTGTGTGTGTGTGTGAGAGAGAGAGAGAGAGAGAGTGAGAGAGAGAAACGTGTGTGGGTGTGGGTGTTTTGAGTTTGTTTTTTGCTTGTGCTTCTGCGTTAAGAGAAAATGGAAAAGGAGGATTGGGAGAGCAAAGAGAAAAACGAAATACAATTCTTAACTGACAGTCTCATAAACATACCATGAATAAGTGTCTTGCCTGCCTCATATCTTCCCTCACACTGGATGGAGCTTGAGGGCCCTGCAGCGACGGACACTGGACACAGACGACAGACAGACGGACAGACATCACACGGACAAATGATACAGGCAGACGAACAGACATCACACGGACAAATGATACAGATAGAGGGGCAGAGCAGAAAGACAGGGAAACAGACCTTTATACAGACAGCAGACACAGTCAACGGACAGACACGCAGACAGACAAGTAGATATAGCTATAAACGCACAACAGACAAACAGACAGACATGAAGGCAGACAGGCAGACTTGTAACAGCAGAGAGACAAACAACGGACAGACAAACAGGGAAATAGACAGGTAGATAAATAGTTATATAGATACATAACAGAAGGAAAATGAAAGTCAGATAGATGTGTAAGCATGGAACAGATAAATAATTCAGACAGACCAACACAGACAAAACTAACTAACGGACAGGCAGCCATGGCGACAAAAAGATTAAAAACATACAGTAAATAGAGAAAAAAGTCAGACAGACATTACCAGAGACAGAAAACAGACAAAAAGACAGACGCCATACTGACAGACAAGAGAAAGACAGACGGAGCCAGAGACAACAGAGAGGCAAAAATACAGCCGGGCAGCGTAGTACACTCATAACTTTTATGTTTACAACTCTGGCAATAGACATGGCAGACTGTTCCTTGCGGCTCAGCAGTCCTACGTGCCAAGCATCTTTACATGTCCCCATTTCGGTGCTAACACCCTCCATCCATATTCATCAAGTGCTAGAGCTGGTGTAATGATATTAGCTAGGATGTTCCTATGGTATGTCGGTGAGTCTTGTGGGAGAACGGTAAATTCTGCCTTAATGAAAATTCTAATTATCAAACTGTTCCCTGCACCAGCCTGGGATAGATACGGCATCATCACGAACAACAGACGAATTCATAAAGCACTCGACCACCACTCCACCCTTTCGATTCTTTGGCCTGTCAGTCTGGCAGATGATTTTTACCATTTATTCCCGTACATTCACTAGTTGAATTGTCAACCTGGGTGTATACTGAGTACTGCCGGCCACTGGGTCCTCGTGGGGTTGATATGCTCATTCAAAACCTTCCAGTTCGCCTTTTCTCTTTCTGTAGTTGGTCGAGCAGGCATACCCTGTTTTGTTTCACATTTTCATTTAGCCCACACATACGATTATCTGTTCTTTATGATACTGTTTTATAATTCCCTTCTGTTCATAAAAGTAATTACTTTGTTACATGAACGATGCAAAGGGCGCTAGCTCAGTTACCTACTGTACCACGATGACATATTACACTGTTTTACATTAACTTGGCCCAGATTTCCGTCTTTTTGTAGCATATTTTACGTAGCCCGGAGGCAGAATGAGACTATGCTGTGGCTGTGATCCTCTCCATAGTATTTTTTCGTGTTTAGCGCCATATTCTAGTGCTACTTTTTTGTTACAACCCAACATTCATCATGGCGAGATGGTAGTTTTAGGCCAAGTTAAAGAAAAAGAAGGGTATAGCTTAGGTTATTCTTGCTTCCTCCAAATGATTTTCTTTAGATTAATTTAAAGAATACTTCCACTAGCAAGAGGGTTCATCAGTGCAGTATCCAACCCCTGCAGTTCGAAAAGTCTGTCCTAAAAAAAAAAAAAAATAAAAAAAAATAAACCGTGGTAGTGGTGTAGTCAGTATAAATTATATGACATCGTAATGAAAGGGTGCAAATAATGGTCACCGTGCTGAAGTGGTTAACTTCCTCAATCCGATGACATATTAGACTTTTTAATCAGGCCCACACGAGAAGAGCTTGTATGGTATGAGGAAACCGTCTTGTAGATAAGTTAATGATTATATCTGTCATTTCCAGTGAAAGAGTCTCTCTTAAACTATTTGTAATCGTCGTGTAGTTGTAGTAGTAGTAGTAGTTGTTCCCTAGGCAGTCTGGCCGAACAGCCCCGAGTCCCTTAGGAAGGCCATGGCCGAGACCGGGCTTTCCCACAGAGCTCTCAAAGAGTGTATGTTGTGTTGTTGGCGTAGGTGATTGTGTGCAATGCAGTCTTCCATAATGTGCTTAGTAGTATGGGGTGCTGTGTTGCATCCTGGACAGGCATCAGCGAAGGAGTCATCCAGCCTCTTCTGGTAGCTTAAGAGGGCTGGATGGTGCCCACATCTCAGCCTGGCCAGGTGGACCCTGTCCTCACGAGGAAGATAGGATTCAGAAGGGTGGATGTCAGGAGGCCGTGCATGCAGCTGTGTGTTGTCTTTAAGTGACTGAATGGATCGGCGAGTAATCTGAGTGTGGATATGTTTCTGGAAGCTGGTCTGAGGTGGGCGAGGGGGGAGAGATGACAGTATTTGTGTATGGTATTGTGTGCTGGGTGTTGTTTTGATGTTCCTTGGTGTGGGTGGATGTGCTACCATGTACTGTAGTGGATGTTGTGGGTATGTGGAGGCTGCAGCAAGAAACTGGGTGCCTCTCATATCTAGGTGATCCTTGACATTGAGGACTTGGGTTTCTTAATGTAGGTGGTCTGTGGGTGTAGTAGCTGTGCAGCCTGTGATTATTTTTAGGGCCTTGTTCTGTATGGTCTGTAGAGTGTTGTAGTGTGTTTTGGTCAGGTTAGAAGCCCAGGCAGGGCTTGCATAATTTATCACTGAACGTATGTATTGTTTGTATACTGTAGTGGTGGTTGCTTTGTTTTGTCCGAATGTTGTATGGGCAAGTGACCTCAAAGCATTGAGTCTTGGTGTTATTTTATTTTTAATGTTTGTGATGTGTTGTTTAAATGACATTGATGTACTGTATATTACACCAAGGATTTTGTGTATGTGTGTGTGTGTGTGGTAGGGGAGTGTTGTTTATGGTGAGGTGTGAGATGTGACTGTGTTCTGCTGTCCAGTTTGTGAGAAGAGTCACTGTAGATTTGGCTGGGGCTATTTTGAGCCTGTTTGTGGTGAACCATTCGTGTAGTGTGTTGAGGTAAGGTTGAATGATGTGTGCAGCTGTGTTTGCGTTTTGGTGTGTACATGTAAGTGTTATATCATCTGCATAGGAAGCTATGTGTATCTGTGGTGTGTGGGGTGTGGGTACGTCGTACATGTATAGATTAAAGAGTGTAGGGGACAAAACAGATCCTTGGGGGACGCCGTTTGTGAAGTTTCTGATGTTAGAAGACTGACCGGCAAATGTTACATGTGCACATCTGCCTGCTAAGTAGTTTGCCAGCCATCTTTTTGTGTTATTGTGCATGTTTGTGTTGAGTATTTTGTTTGTGAGGTTGTAGTTGTAAGATAAAGTTCTTTTAATGATGAAGTGGCTAACTGCGTACGTTGTCTTTCGCCACGTGCCCTGTCAGTTGTGTTAATTTATTGTTTAAACTGAGTAATCCCGAGTTTTATTTGAAAAAGACCCTTACCAATATGGAAGCTTTCATCATAGCTAAAAACTCACCACATCAGGCTTAGCTTTCTTCCTTTGAAACTTCGCTGTATTTTTTATTATGAAGTGTTTTGTAAAAATAAGAATATGATTGAAGCCAATCATATGTACAACCAATCTCGCACACAGCTTATGATCAGGTTAGTTTATAAATGCAGGTACATGTTCTTCCAGGTAGAACGTTTGTAAGAGACAGACGAACAGACAGAGAGATAGACGGAGGAATTGTGGAAGGTGGTGTGCATTGTAGGTGAGGGCCATTGTGCCCAGTCGTGGTAAGGGGATATACTATTTTGTCGGGGTACTTCCACAGGATAGAAGACAATAAAGACTGGCAGAGAGAGAGAGAGAGAGAGAGAGAGAGAGAGACTCAGGCAATTATATATATATATATATATATATATATATATATATATATATATATATATATATATATATATATATATATATATATATATATATGTACACACACACACACACACACACACCTCCATCCATCATTCAATCTTATGTTGCCCCATGAGGAGCGTAGGAGCTTGGCAAGTTGGTCCTGACATTTACGATGAGAGTGACCAGCCTCACTAATCCCTGAGTGGCATTACGTGAGCAATAAACCCCAACCATCCTTTGGATATAAACCAGCACCGGCTTAATCCGACTGGAGCGCCTTAATTACTCATTAAACCACAAGACGCCATAATTCCGTTATGTGATTACAACCCAGCTTAGTAAATGGTTTCCTGGTGTACAGGAAACCATTTGGCTCGTCACTCAATGTAGAGTCACCCATAGCAAAAGGAAGAGGAAAGAATGAAGGAAAGAAAGACAGAAAAGGGAGTATAAAACCACCCGTACGCTGAAGGAAGAGGAAAGAATGAAGGAAAAAAGACAAAAGGAAGGAAGGAAGAGAGGAAAGGGCAGACACCCAAAGCAGCACTACATCGAGTGAGTGGAGTGAGTGGATATGCAGTACGTGGCCGGAAGAACACTCCCAAAGTTATTACCCTGGCGGGGTGTGAACCCTCGTTCTCCTATGTATGAAAAAGCACACTCTACCACTGTACCGCAGAGGCCCCATATATACGGTATCTTTCTATCTATATCTATCTATATCTGTCTATCTATATACAGTATGCAGTATATATATTCCATAGATACAACCTGAATTGAGCTGTACTGGCTCAATATCATTTGATGGACCAAAAACAATGAGGGAAAAATAAATGGACGCTAAAAGTTAAGAATCAGTTTCAACAAGAACAACGTTCAACCCTATTTAGCTTGATATGAACAGGAGCGTAGGGGCCCTAGGTTAGGCTTCATCGTCTCAAAATTTAAAGCAACGATTTCCAACATCCCTAGTCCGTAAGTGGCGTTGGGAAAACAAGAAACCCCAATTACCTTTCATTTTGAACCCTTGCAGGTATCATCCAGCTAGAGCGCGTTAATCCACTAAACTCCGTACCTTCTTTACCCCTGCACAATTGTTGACTTTATACACGGGTTTTATTCGCCTCTTTGTAGAGTACAACTCTCATGTGTGGGGAGGCTCCCCACATACAGCTCTTCTCAATAGGGTGGAGTCAAAGCCTTATCGTCTCGTTAACTCTCCTCCACTTACTGGCTCCCTTCAACCTCTGTCTTTTCGCCACACTGTTGCATCTCTATCTTTTTTCTGTCGCTACTTCAATAGTCACTGCTACTTTGAACCGTCTGCTTGCATCCCTCCACCTCAACGACGGGCGCGTAGCACCCGTCTAGCAACAAACTCTCATCCCTTTTCTGTCCAACTCTTTAGTGCAAGAGTTAACCGTTACTCCCAGCCCTTCATTTATGCAACAGGTCAACTCTGTAACTGTCTCCCTCTGTCTGTATTTCCTGCTTCCTATGATCTCCAGTTTCTCAAACAAAGTGTGTCCAGGCATCTCGAATTGATCGGATCTTGAATATGGCTCTCTCTTGTATTGTTTTTGCATTTTCTTTTTCTTGGAAGGAACAGTTTGCAGTCTCCTGGCCTTTGGATCCTTCTTCCTAGCATTGAAAAAAAAACACCAGGCGTCATTTGGTTATTTGATTATCACCCAGAATAGGAAATGGTTTCCATGGATACAGGATATCATTTTGTCTGTCACTTAGTGCGGAGTCACCACGAGAGAGAGAGAGAGGTGGTCGGATGATGGGCGCCTCCCCTCCTGCCGCCAAGAACCATTGTCACATTTTGATTATCACTGCAAGAAAAAGGCTGATTTGGTGGCACATGTCTTCATAGGCTTCACATAAATCTATCCTTTCTGACCCAAATCGATTTGATGAAGTAGACCTGATGTGATGTACTTGGGTCTGAATATGGATAAAATGAATTAGACCATTTTTACCTAATCCTGTCCCAGATTTTCGTTATTTTGCTGTTGCTTTTGCTATGGTATATGAGGGAAGAAGATAATACTATGGCTGTACATCATTTACATAGCACTTGTTGGTGGCTAGCATCATTTTTCGGTGCTAATCTACTATTACAACTCGGCATCAGTGTGACAAGATGGCAATTTTATCCAGGTTAGAGTAAAAGCAGCACAGAACTACAGGAATGGATTTAAGGTCACTTAAGTGTGTGAAAAGACATGATGTCCCGTAAATGGATGTGAAGTTGGCTAAATGCACCAGACGTTGGTTGAGTTTTGTCATTATGCAAAAAGGAAAGCAACCAGGGAATAGAACCTAGATGTCTCGCAAAAGAAAATGCTCACAAAAATATCAGGACACTTTCAATTTGAAATGCCCAGACAATTTGCATTTTTTAAAATCTTCATATGGAGGGCCTTGATGAATCTCAAATACTGTAAGTGGTAATGAATCGACCTAATTGGATCTAAAG
>NC_136991.1:33728417-33858417 GCF_032717465.1 Coenobita brevimanus | reverse complement strand
GTATCAGGGAACACGTCACAGCCCTTCTCTGTTGGAAAATCTCGCTCTTGCTCATGTCCATAGTTATCATCACAACAGTACACTTCAGATCAGAAGTGTATTGTATTCCTTCTCTTATTCCAGCAGCACAGCGCAGTATTTCGACGCCGGCAAGTCATCGTCATCGCCCCTCAACCATCGGCAGCACAACACAAGGCATAGCGGCAAATATTTTGCTTTTGATCTTTGTTCGTTCTAACTCAAGCAACACCATTCAACACTTCATCAGCCACAAATCGCCTTTCTGCTATTCACAGCATTTATCAGAAAGCATTACATATGACGGTAGCATCTTTTACTCTCGTCTTCTTCAGGACCGCATCATGGCACACCATACAGCTCTAATGCCAGGTCTCTCTCTCTCTCTCTCTCTCTCTCTCTCTCTCTCTCTCTCTCTCTCTCTCTCTCTCTCTCTCCAAAACAAGGTAGCAAAGTCGTATATTCCATGTTCCTTTCTCCCCGCGTCAAGCAACAAAGGAATACACCAGAGAAGTCTCCTTCTTCTCTCGTCAACAACAGTCTTCAGTATACTCAAACACAAGATGGCAAAGTCTTATTTATTCGGCCTCTAATATTTCATATCTTTATTACAGTCCAGTATATAATAGCAAAGTTTTATTTCTCGGTTTCTGCCACGCAACATCTATCGAACTACAGAAAAACTAAAGGCAGGTTTCAGTCTCCTCTCGCCAGTCTCTGTCTACAATACAAAGCCTTAATACTCACGTCTTCTACTAACCTGAACCCCTTCAGTATGATGAAGATTATTATGTTCTCGCTACTACCAAATTAATTTATTCTGATTATAAGAGCAGCCTAATATTGAAGGGCTTATTGAAATATGTATCCAATCTGGCCTGTTCTGTCCAAATCTGAATAAAATCGTCTGGAGGCAGCAATGATTAGCCTACATAATGCGGATGTCCTCGGTTGGAAGGAGGTAAGGAACGTCAAGAAACACTGTGGAAACGTCTGGTGTTCCTCTGCTCTCCACATTTTTGTTTTTCGTCATCAGTTCGACACAATGCCACGAAAGTGAATGTTGTCGTGTGCTGTACCTCAGGAAATAACATGTTATACTTAGACAACAACTTCCTCCCAACTCCTCGGTCATATCCATCTGCTGTACAAGGCAACCGAAGGCTTCCTAGTAAAGTCATTTCCTCTCCTTTTCCTCTTGCCGGAACATCACTCGCTTCGATAACCGGAGGTCCTTTCCACTTTCTGTAGCATAAATGAACATCTCAGTACAACTCATTTTGGTAGTACGAGTATTTCACGTTTCTTTCACCCTTACTCAAGCAACACAAAACAACACTCCAGCGATTGCAGTGTCGCTCTCCTTTGGTCTCCTCTCGTCCACCCCCAACTGGAACACAACACAGTCTAACATGGTTGGCAGGGAAACACAGGTAAGAGTTTAAGCTGTAAATTGATAAGGCGTCCGTGTGATGTTTCTTCAGGCGTACATACATTATTGTCATTGTTCTTTCTCTTCTTTGATCATCATCTTTGAAGTTGGCCTCTCTTTAGTCCGAAAAAATAAAAAGTAAAGAACTAAGCCTTGGCTTTTTTCTGTTTCTCTTCCACTTATATTTTTTACTCTGCTTTCACTATGAATCAGTCACAGCTCAAGGTATCAGTGCTAAGTTCATGTCATTCATGACGTAATTGAGGCAGTACCACAAAAACTCAGTATATTCACACTCATCTGCAAAATTAGGCAACGCTTGCCAGCAAAGTATAATACTGTTTGTTATTACTTTCTATCCCTCAAAAGAAACAGTGCAGGATCCTTCGAGGCAAACTGAGGACCATAGTGTTGTGGACACTCCTTTCTTAGTTATCCATTTTGCCCGTTACACATTGATGCCGACACTAGGCTGACTTTCTTGTGTGTTATCTTGCTGAAACAAGACGATTTTACTCAACACAACTCCGTGGATGTGAAAGGTTGCTAAATGCCGCTGTCGAACTCCTTCAGTCCGAAAAATATATAGTTAGTTGAATGAAGGCGTAAGAAAACAGCAAAGATAAAAATATATATTGACGTCTGAAGGTTGTAAGAGTGAAGTCTTCTGCGCGCCAAGTCATTTTCATAATGTCATAATCTTGAGGAATATTACAATAGCGAATATGAATATGTTAATGCGGAAATTAGATGTCAGGCCGCCTCTTAAGTTAAAGAAATGGTCCTAAATCACACTCTTCCACCTAATTCACCGAACCCACCTACCCTGCCACCTGCCAACTGTCTTGGTTAATCTACCACTTACCCATTACCCCACCTACCCTGCCACCTACCATCTGTCTTGCTTAATCTACCACTTACCCACTACCCTACCTACCCTCCCACCTGCCATCTGCCTTGCTTAATCTACCACTTACCCATTACCCCACCTACACTGCCGCATACAAGCTGTCTTACCACCTCTACTACCCACCCACTAGCCCGCCTACCCTGCCACATACCCACAGCTCCACCTATCCTATCACCTACCATCTGTCTTGCTTAATCTACCACTTACCCATACCCCACCTACCCTGCCACATACCAACTATCTTACCAACTCTAGTACCTACCCACTACCCCACCTACCCTGCCACCTATCCTGCACCTACCTTCGAAGCCAACTTCAACCTACCCTAGTACCCACTGTCTCACCTAACCACTTCCCTACGTAACAACTATCCCACCTATCCACGATCTCACCTACCCACCACCTAACCAACCCACAGCCCCACCTACTCAGTAGCCCATCTTCCCACTATCCCACCTACCTACTGTTCCACCTGCCTACTATCCTACATATCCACTACCAAACCTACCAACTGTACCCCACGCACCCACTGTCCCTCCTATCAACATTCACCTACCATCTACCCTACCTACCACTACCGTATTACATACTACCCTACCTAACCATTATCCCACCTACCCACTATCCCACCTACCCACTATCCCACCTACCCACTCTCCCACTTAACACTATCCCACTTACCTACAACCCCACCTATCCACACCACCCCACCCACACATTATCCTACCTACTCACAACCCGACTTAACCTCTAACTCACCAACCCACTGCCCCACCTACACACCCACTGTCCCACACACCCACCATCCCACCCACTCACTACCCGACCTACCCACTGTCCCAACTACCGACTACCCCACTTATCCACTACCCCACTTCCCTCTATCTCACTCACCCATTATCCCACCTACCCACAACCTCACCTACACACCCTCCCACCTACCCTACCACCTTCCCAATACCCCACCCCAACTAATCCACTTTCCCTTCTATCTCAGCATCCCAGTGCCCCACCTACCCTACCACCTTCCCCATACCCCACCCCAATTAACCCACCTTCTCTTCTATCCCAGCATCCCTCGGCCCACCTACCCACCACCAGCTTGTCATCCCATGCATACCGCAACACAATATTTGCTAATAACTTGGGCATATGCTGGGCGAAGGAAAATACTGAAAATATAAAAGTTGATTTATAGTCCATTCCACGAAGGGGGCCCCGCTTAATAATTCTGAAAATGTGTTATAGAACGGCGCCAATATATCGTAGTTAAGGGTGTGAATTAGCGTCATGCGAAACACGGAGCTATTAACATTTTTGCCGTTCACGTTAATGTTATGGTATTTATTATGCATAGATAATTTTTTCCCCTAATGTGCGGCGCCAGATACAGTATATTCATATTAAAGAGATTTGTGTTTTATTTGGTCTGTATTCCTTTTATAATGAAATACTTGAATACATATGTGTCGTATGTGTTGTTGGTTAGGTTAAGATTTTCGCTTTGTGAATTGGCTGGAGGAACACTCATAATCTCTGTCTGTCTGTCTGTCTGTCTGTCTCTCTCTCTCTCTCTCTCTCTCTCTCTCTCTCTGCACAGAAATTTCATGGCTGTGAAATTAAATGTAGAGAAGAATATTATGCTAGGCATTTTAATACATTAAGGTCATTTGAAAAGTAAAGGCTAGGAGAGAGAGAGAGAGAGAGAGAGAGAGAGAGAGAGAGAGAGAGAGAATAAAGACGTCTAAAGCAATTTGCAACTAGAGCAGCACTGAGAGAGCACATACCTTCTCCAATGCCGGATCCGGATCCGTCCCCAAAGTTAATCGATTCTTCTTGGCCCATGGCCCACCCTTCCACAAAATATCATTGAAATTCATAGAGAACTTTTGGAGATACTGTGCGGTAGGATCCGGATCCGGATCCGGATCTGGATTCGGATCCGCCCCAAAATTTAATCATTTTTTTCTTGGCCCAAGGCCCACCCTTCCACAAAATATAACTGAAATTCATTGAGAACTTTTGGAGGTATGGTGTGCATAAACAAACAAATAATTCAGGATCACAACCAAAGTCTAATCGATTGCTCCTTAGGCCATACCCTACCCATGTAAATTATTTCATGAAAATCCGTTCATAACTTTTGAGTAATCCTTCCTCCAGACAGACAAACAGACCAACGCCGGGTAGAACATATACCTCCTGATAGAGGTAAATAAAACTGGAAACACCGAATAGACGTGCAGCGTCCACAGGAAATGAGAAACTTTAGTCTTGATGCATATTTCCTGCAACTTGATGTGAGGCAGCCCAATTTAGAGATGAAAGACTGGGAGCGGCGCGGTACTAAAACACATTAAATGCATTGTGGCGTAAAGTGCATTATTCTAACGTGTCAGATTCCCAGTGGATATCGGTTTACAGTGCTGTAGTCTTGAGCAGGTAATGTAATGTTTTCAGAGTGGTTTGTGTAGTTAAGCGTTTAGTTGATGTGATAAGTATCCCTGATTTTGGTGTACGTACGTGGTGTACTGTTTTACTTGGTTCATATATCCGTCCTTTTGCATCTTATTTCACATAGATCTACGGCAGAAAAAGACAGTGTTGTGGCTGTACATCCCTTCCATAGACGTCTTCACGACTAGCATTATATTAGTGTTAATCTAGTGTTATAATGCAGAATTCAAGATGGAGAGGTGGCAGTTTTAGGCCAGGTTAGAGGAAAAGGAACGCCGTACTATAGTTATTAATTCTACATGTTTTCAGTCGACAGGGATGTGTACTGTTATTATGATAGTCCTTGTTCCTGGGTGCATAAATTGGTTTTATGGGCTTGGATGTATTTAGGTACAAGATTATTTTTATGGATCGTGATCTTGCCCTACATTTTTTAGCGATTTATTTTTACACCCACGCTTGCGGAGGGAAAGAGGTTTTGTTCTGAGCAGTGTGCGTGCGTGGTGTGTGTGTGTGTGTGTGTGTGTGTGTGTGTGTGTGTGTGTGTGTGTGTGTGTGTGTGTGTGTGTGTGTGTGTGTGTGTGTGTGTGTGTGTGTGTGTGTGTGTGTGTGTGTGTGTGTGTGTGTGCGTGTGTGCGCGCGCGCGCGCGTTTTGACAAAAAACTTCAGTTTGAATAGATTTAGACCAAACACGGTAGAAGGACTGAACATAGGGCAAAGAGTAAGCCTGTTGCTTTTGAAAACAAAGGTCAAAGACCAAGGTCACAGGGTATGGTCAGCTAATACAGTTTTCATCCAATTAAAACCAAACCTTGTGGAAAGTTTGGAGATAAGTCAAGAATTATATATTTCGATTTTGAGAGCAGTCATTTAAAGATCAAGATCACACAAGAGCATGGTCATCTGAAGCAGTTCTGAATTCATTTGCACTAAGCCTAGTGGGAAGGTGAAGGGTTAGACATTAACGAAGGGATTTTATACTGAGAACAGTCAAAGGTCAAGGTCACAAGGAAAGGTCAAATTTCGACCCATATGTCTGCTTTTGAACAGATTGTACAGTTCTGACTTTATTTGGATCAGACACGGTAGATGACCTGAAGATCACCAAAGAGGCTAATGTGTTATTTTTTTTTTTTTTAGATCAGTAAGTCAGTATCACATAACAGTTTCAACTTAAACAGTTTTTATCCGATGTAGGTTAAATTTTTTGGAAGGGTTCGGGCTCAGACAAGGTTGAAAGCATTCAATTTTGAGAATCAGTCAAAGGTCAAGGTCAAAGGGAAGTGTCAAAAGCCAATTTCATCTGACAAAGCCAACTCAAACAAATTTGATGTGATCTGAGCCAAAATTGGTGGAAGGGTTAAAGGTTCGACAATGCTGAAGTAATTCGAGTTTGGGAGAAATTTGTCGAACGTCAAGATCATATGGCAAAGTCAAACAATCGTCCCTTAGTCCAGTTGGTGGGCACGAGAGTTACAATCTTTGACTGATTCTTGTTTATATAATATCGACGGAGCTTATATAAATAACACAGGAGAGGGTTAGCTTGCCATATACACAAAAAATTAACTGCTAAGAAAGAGATGCTAACGACTCGCAATGCCTGTGTTTGTAATGTGTTACTCATCTGCTGTTTCTCTTTTGCTTTTTCAGGCCAGAACTTCGCTGTCATACTTCCGTTGTGTTTGTTGTATCAGCAGTGGTAACGTATGATGTCCTTATCGCTTACTGTGCATGTGTTTGTAAATTATTTTTAGGCTTGAACTATCACTGAATTTTTCTGTGGCCCATTCACAGGCTGCTCTGTTGATATTGCCACCATCTTTCGTATTTTCCTTTTTCCGTTTCTAGACTCTCGCCACCCCACGTAGAATCGTGTGGGATAGTCGGTTAAATATAATAATGATGATGATATGATACGTGCACTTCATTAAGGACAGCCACATATTATTCATTTAAGTTCCTGTCTTGACCATCCTACATAATACTGTTGGTTGTCGATGGTGATATTTGCAATTATTTAAATAACCTGCCACGTCTCTTCCATTTTTTCCCATGCGTTTTCATATTTAAAAAATTATATGATGCTTTGTTTTCCATTTGTACTCATTTTTACGCAAACTGAACTGTAACATTAAAAATCTTCAATTGTTCCCATTCGCTGTTCTCTCATTCTTAGTTATTTCCCATTTACATCCAACAGTCTCTCTATTATCTCTCCATCACACTCACACATACCCTTCATCCATGACATCTATTATCTCATTCTCTTCGATCAGTTTCCCAGTCACCTCATCATGTAAAATCTGATCATCACTAATCACCTTCTGTCCCCTCTTCGATCGTCCCTAATCCCCTTATCCCCTCCCTATCATCCTTAATCCTCCCCAGTCCCCTCTCTCATCCTTATCATTTCCCGTCCCTTTCCAGCATCCTTAAGAACACCCAGTACCACCCTAGTCTTCCCTAATCACCTCCAGTCCTCTACCCATCATCTTTAATCATTAACAGTCCTCTCCTTGTCATCGACGTCAGTCCCTTCCCCTTCATCCTTAGTCATGTACAAACTCCTGCCAGTCATCCTCAGTCTTCTATAGTTCCATCTCTCTAATATGTCCACTTCTCTCTCCATCATCCCTAATGACCTCCAGGCCTCTGCCATTCATCTATGATCACCGTCAACTGCCTTTCCATAAGCCTAATTGTCCCAAGGACATACTCTTCAGTCAAATCACAAATCCTCTTGACTCTCTGAATCCAATGACGTATTATTTGCTTGACCCTGCCAAGTTTCAAAAGTTTAAAGCCATGAACCACAGGGTATCACGAATGAAGAGGAATGCTGTTGGCTTCTTTACACAATCAGGAAAGAACACTCTACGCAGTCTCAAATGACAGTATTGGCAATCTCCTATTTATAGCCCTATCTATGACGGAAAACATTATAGATAGAGGCACCCTCCCTCCCCTCCCCCCATTAACCCATCGACAAGTCAGCACGAACCCATCCGGGCATATCAGGTAAGCCCAGAGTCTTTCTGAGGTTGAGAAAAATCTCCACTAGCACGGAATTTCGAACCCAGGTCCGCTAGATTTGTGAACAGTGGCCATAGCCACTGCGCCAGCTTTCACTGCCACTGAGTTACTGAAAAACCAAATTGAAATTGACCCCTTTGCAGCCCCTGGAGCCTTCAGAAAAGTTAATGGATGCTTTCCTAGGACTTCCCTGGATGATCTCCAGAGATTATCTTGTTTAGTGTCTTTCGTCGCATTTTTAGCTCTCCCTCCACATTAATAATTAATTAATATTTTTATTTATTTTTGTCCTTTTTCGGCTGAATCCCATGAAACGCGGATAGTTTTGCCTGCAGAGCTTTATCAGATTTACTTTATCCTTTTGTATTGTCTTTTTCGTTAATAAAGGTTTGCGTTAGCAATTTCTCCGAAGGCCCAATCCCTCTCTCAATCCTTAATCATTCCATCAACTCAGAGCACAAGGAAACAGTGTCAGATTAACAAGTGAGTCCGGTAATGATTTACCACACATTCCCTCACCGATCCACCATCACTACCAGCCCTGATCCCACCCAGTCCCTCTCCCATCAACTGCAATTTCGCTCAGTTTCTTCCTCACAAGTTCTAATCCGACCCAGTGCATTTCCACCCGATATTATTCCACGCAGCCGCTCCCATGAACCTTATTCCTACCCAAGCACTGCCCCATCAGTTCTAAGCCTTTCCCCGGTCCCTTCCCACAAGTCCTAGCCCTTTTTCCTGTCCCTTCCCCACCCGTCCTAGTCACACCGAGTTCCCTGTCACAACCAGTCCCTTCCCCATTCGACCCAGTCACACCCGGTCCCTTTCCCACCAGTCCCAGTCACACCCAGTTCCTTCCCCACTAGACCTATGGACCTAATCACGCCCAATCCCTTGTCTGCCCTTCCAAATCCCACCCAGTCCTTTCAAACCAGACCTAATCACACACACAGTCCTTTCCCTGTCAGACCTAATCACACCTAGTCCCTTGCCCACCAGTCCAAATCACACCGAGTCCCTATTACAACCAGTCGCTTCCTCATCCTACCCAATCTCACTCAGTCCCTGTCCCACTAGTCCCAGCCACACCCAGTCCCTTCCAGATTAGACCTGTAGACCTATTCACACCCTGTCCTTTCCCCAGTAGACCTATAGACCTATTCATGCCCAATCCCTTCTCAGCCCGCCCAACGTTTCACACCAGACCTAATCACACACACAGTCCTTTCCCCGCCAGACTTAATCACACCCAGTCCCTTCCCCCCCCAGACCTAATCACACCCAGTCCCTTCCCCATCAGACCTATCGCACCCAGTCTCTTCACATCAAACCTAATTACTCACAGTCCCTTCCACTCCAGACCAAATCACCACCAGTCCCTTCCCTACCAGACTTAATCACATCCAGACCATTCCTTGGCGGACCTAATCACAACCAGTCCCTTCCCCATCAGACCTAATCACAACCAGTCCCCTCCCCATCAGACCTAATCACAGTCAGTTCCTTCCCCATCAGACCTGTCGCGCCCAGTCCCATCTCACCAGACCTAATCACACCCAGTCCCTGCCCCGCCGGAACTAATCACACCCAGTCCCTCCTCCATCAGACTTATCAGACCCGGTCCTTTCACACTAGACCTAATCGCGCACAGTCCTTTCGCACCATACCTAATCACACCCAATCCCTTCCCTACCAGACCTAATCACAACCAGTCCCTTCCTTATCAGAATCACACCCGATCCTTTCCCCACCGGACCAACTCACACCAAATCCCATTCCCACCAGGTGTATTCATAACTATTCACACGTAATCCCATCCCCATTAGATTTTGTCATACCCGTTCCCTTCCCCATTGGCCTAAATTGACCTCTGGTTCTCTTCCCTATTAACCCAATCTCTCAGTATCACTTCCTCCTCATTTCAATCACTCCCATCACCCCAGTCATCTCTTTATTCACTCTCATCACATGTAATGACGTTTTCAGTATACAGTTATTGTCAGTCATTATTTCCCAATCAGTTCTAACTACCCCTTCCCATCAACCCCGTTCATCTCTCTAGTCACCCCATCATAATCAGCAACCCTCCCTTAACCCCTTATCGGCCAAATTCTTTTCCATATCGCTCTAGTCTTTTCTCAGTTTCCTTCGTTATACTTTAGTAATAATTCCCTCTCCACTGTTAATCGCTCCAATCCATTTCATATACTCGAATCATCCCAGTCACCACATAAACCACAGCATCATTATTTCATTCTTCATCGGTCAATATCAGCCATTTTTACATTGCCTGTTATCGTCTCCCATTCATCCCAAATTGTCCAGTCCATTTCCCATCAGTCCCAACCACCCCAATCCACACTCAGTCATCTTAATCAGTCCCCAGTCACCCCACTCCTTCCTCAGCCACCCAGTTCATTCCCCAATAACCCTAATCCACCCTCAGTCACCCCAATCAGTCACTAGTCAACAGTCACTACCCTCACACTCAGCCCTGAACTCGAGGACAAAAGCCACATTGTCACGCGGGTCCTGTTGTGAGTTACGACACATTCCCGGACACACCCACACTTTAACGGGACGGGATGGTGTGGTTTACCCGTAGTTTATCTAGCCTGAGTTCGCCTGTCATCGGGCCATTAAGCGAGGGATGCAGCTGGAACCGAACTGTGATTGTAGCTCTAAATTCTCCCCCCCCCCCTCCTTTTCCCCTTCGCCCTCTCTGTCGTTCCTCCTCATCCTCTCCTCTTGACCCTCTCTCCTCCTCTACCCCCAACCTCCTTTCTTCTTTCTACCAACTCCCTTCCCCATCTCTCTCATCTATCTCCTCCCTCCCCTGTCTTTATCTACCCCTTCCCCTCTCTCCTCCAACCCCTGTCGTATCCCTCCCACTCCTTACCCCTTTCCCACCCCCCATCCGGCCGGAACGTTGTGTTGACGATGATGATGGATTGGTAGTTATAATTAAATGGTTTGCTACTACCCCTGTTTGGGGATCGTACTCACTACGAATATTTACTAGCGGTTGGCAGGGTTAGGATGATAAGGATAATGATGACTCAGTCGTGTTGGAGGGCATATTTGGGTAATTTTTGGTGCGGGATACTATGTGCAAGTTGGCAAGGGACGTGGTTTATTAAAAAAGCAAGCGTTTAATGTTTATCACCCAACGTAACGCTTAAACACGTATGTGGCGGTAGCACCTATCACCATATGCAAATAAGTATCTGTAGAGTAACGTGGTTTATGAGCATTATGGCATATTATGCCATCAAGGAAAGGGATGTGATGGACTATACGTTGGCCTTCCATTAGCTTCGGGCTTCTGCACATCAGAGCTGTGAATGCACTAAAACAATTGAGAAACCCTTACTTGTAAACCTCCTTCTGGATTTCGAACTGTCTATACTAAAATGTAGTACGGCTATCACATTCAGAGTTGGTGTAACAACATTAGCGGCGTTTGTTTTTATTCATGCCGTGGTTCTTGTGGAAGAACAGTAAAGATCATGCAAACCCTCTTATGGTAGGAACAGCTGTAGTAATATGCATTCAGCAAAGACGTACGGTTTTATTCAGCGGAGAGTGAGTCACAGGAGACCGAGAGAGTTAGGGATATTCAAATTCTCAATCTCCTCCTTACCTAAGCCACAATCGATCTCATGATAATTCTGTCACCAGTCTGCTCATCAGGTACTTGACACCCATCTCTCCCAGTCACTTTAATAAAGTTAATGATCCCTCCACTACTTTAGGTGATAAGTATAATCTGGTCATTAGTTCTTTTATACTTTTTCTAGGCTGTTAAAACCTAATAATACATTGGGCCGATTGTTGTTGGCTAAGGAAGTTATGATGTGGCCATCACTCAGCCTACTTCAGCATCACCGTAAAATATCACATACTATCCACGATGCTCTCACTGTAATGCAGTTCCCCAGACCACAGCAAATTTACTCACCTCAGGCACCACGATATTACAACAGTCCTTCAGCTCAACCTCAGTAGATGTCTGGGAGCGTCAGGCCGAAGTGGCTGGCTGGCTTCTGCATTTCACTTAGTTTACGTCCATATGAGCCTGGGACAACAACGACAACACTGATATTCCTAAGCTGAGAACTTGCTATATTTCGCCTCCCATAGATGATTCTCTTTGATACGATGCCTCAGAGAGTGTGTAGTACATTCGGCAAAACTGTAAGCGCAGCTTTGACCCTGATTGTACAAAAAGAATCATACAAGTTATGCCACAGTTATGTAAATATCGACGGGAAAGCTCTGTCATGCAAAACAAACTCCTGCAACAGTATACAGTATTCCGTGCTACAGTGTTCTTTTATATTGTATGCGAATTTTAACGGAATGTTGACCTTTGATACATCCTCACATTTCCTGACAGGAAAGCTCTCCTGTGCTATATAAACTCCCGTTGTTTTCTGTTCCGTGATACCTTATTTGTTTTGCAGTGTGTGTGTGTGTGTGTGTGTGTGTGTGTGTGTGTGTGTGTGTGTGTGTGTGTGTGTGTGTGTGTGTGTGTGTGTGTGTGTGTGTGTGTGTGTGTGTGTGTGTGTGTGTGTGTGTGTGTGTGTGTGTGTGTGTGTGTGTGTGTGTGTGTGTGTGTGTGTGTGTTTTAACGAAATGTTGACTTTGTTAAAAAATTTTACTTCTAACCAGCAAGCTCTTTGTCCTACGTAAACTCGTGCATATTTGGTGCCGTGTTCTTTGTACTGTGTGTGAATTTTCGCAAGCGTACTACATAAAGGTCACCGACGACTTTCTTCAATTTATATCACTCGACCTGGGATACAATATTCTCTCCAGGCCCTGTTAGCTAGATATCAGCGCGTATTTATCACATCAGTCTGGTACCATGTTGTATAAGTTTATTTAGCTTGGGAGAGACTGTGTTAAAAGGGTTCGATCCGGCTTTCAATAATGTCTTCAGTACAGGAGTGCTTTCCCAGTACAGGAGTGCTTTCCTAAGTTGAATGAAGTCTTGCGAAGGTAGCATAAGTTAAAACGAATACACACTCACGGTAAAGGTTTTAAGCCCTTACTATACCCATAAAAGTTTGACTAGTGTTGTGCAATGCGTTTGAACGCACGCACGCACGCGCGCGCGCGCGCACACACACACACACACACACACACACACACACACACACACACACACACACACACACACACACACACACACACACACACACACACACACACACACACACACACACACACACACACACACACACACACACACACACACACACACACACACACACACACACACACACACACACACACACGCTCATATAAACACACTCACACTCGTACCTTGCACTACAGCGCGAAACATTACACAGCACTACACTACAGTACAATACAGGTGTCGTCCACTGAAAAATTAATCCTGGAGTTCTGGGTTAGGTTACATGCGCTGTTCTATCTACTTTAACCCTCTGACTACCCGCAATCCTCTTAACTGACCTGATTCATATGGTATTCCCCTAAACAAAAGAAAAATGAGGGTGTACAGCTGCCATTTTTATTTTTTATCTACGTCGTAATTCGCTACGTATAGAGGACCGACGTGTGGTATTTTGGGGTTGTTTGTTGTTCTCTCCAAGGAGAGTATGTTGTCACTCCTGTTTGTTTGTTTGTTTGTCTCTTAGCAGGATTACTCAAAAACTAAGAGATTTGGATCAAATTTAGTGGGTAGATAGTCCAAGTCCCAGGGAACAATCGATTAACTTTTGGGACCGATGTTTGTTAGTTTGTCTGTTAGCAGGATTACTCAAAAAATAAAAGAGAGATTTGGACCAAATTTGGTGGGTAGATAACCCATGCCTCAGGGAACAGTCGATCTGGATTGCACGGGTATTACAGATTCTGGATCCGGAAAACACTTTTTGCCAAACCCTAATCAATGATGAGAAAATCTAACCCATTATGAGGAGTGGTTTGGAAGTTACGTTGCCCTTGTCGGAGAGATGCGCTCCATTGAGTGCCCCTCTAGTTGTTGTTGTTGTTAATGTTGTTGTTGTTGTTACTCTTGTTTTGAGAAAGGTTTTACCGTTCAGTCTGACAAGTCTTCTTTATTTCAGTCTTATTGGTTCCAGACGTTTTTAATCGTCTTATGAAGACTTACTACCGGAGAGGTT
Source organism: Coenobita brevimanus (assembly GCF_032717465.1). Taxonomy (NCBI): domain Eukaryota; kingdom Metazoa; phylum Arthropoda; class Malacostraca; order Decapoda; family Coenobitidae; genus Coenobita; species Coenobita brevimanus. The sequence continues at coordinate 33,844,406 of NC_136991.1, read as the reverse complement.
AGATATGGCCTCCATGAACCCTTTTAGTATTGGAGATTCTTCCTAACTTCATTATAATCGTTTGGTTGTAGTCTGAGTGAAATGAAACTAATGTCGTTGTAGGAAAGCGGTTAACATAAAGTTGCATCATGCCGGTACTGTTCAAACTCAAGTACTAAGATTCACAGGGCGTAGTAACGCCACACCGCCATAAACCATACGCAACCAAATCCTTCCTGCCCACACCTCTGTGTCAAGTCTATCCTTTTCTGCCTTTTTTTTAACGAATTTCCATGCATATTTTTACCGTCACGCTGCCTCTCATACAATATATGTCTTCGCAGGGTGTAGCCATCCCTCCCGATTTCGCTTTCCATCATATTTCCATCCCTCCTACCCACTCTCTTCCACCCGGCTTCACCTTCTTCTACTTTGTTTTTCGCTTATCGAATATTTAATTGTTCAGTAACTAATGACCTAATCCACATGCGATTTTGTACATAACATCAAAGCCTAAATACCTACGCATAATCCTTACATTATTTTTAGCATGTAGGCAGTATTACCCATCCAGTTGCACTGAATAGAAAAGTTGGTATCTCAAAACACATTCCACAGATAAGAGTGATTTTTGACACACGCTATCATATGAATGGTCCGATTTGTAATAAACTCATTGTAGGCTATCTGATGAACCACAAGGAACCTGAAACGACCTAAGCTGATGAAATGTTTCTGAACTGATCTGCTTGGGTTTGAGCATTGTGGAAACAAACAAGAACTATTGGAATGAATCTAAACTGACATGAATGGGTGTGGATGGACTTTGGCTTGTCTTAATGGACCTGCAGTAGTTTGAATGGATTTAACTGGAACCATACCGATATATCAGGATTGGAACTGACTTGAGTGGATCTGAATTTCTCCAACAGGGCTGAATGGATGTGAATGGCCTAAATGGTCGTTGCTGAGCTTGAATGAACCCAAATGGAAATGAGTTGTCCTGGCCTGGCGCGAATTGACCTGACTGCCCAAATGGGTGTGAGAGGAATGGGGGTTAAACGACGCTCGGGAACATACTTGGACCTTAATTACTGACTCTGGCTGTAGTTTTTTTTTTTTTACCTTAACCTGGTCCAGATTTTCGTTCTTTTGCGGCTTATCTCACGTATCACATTGGCAGAAAAAGACAGTGTTATGGATCTGCATCCCATTTATAGCACTTCTTTGTGACTAATATATTATCGAGCTAATCTGTTAATATTTCTCAGCATTCAAGATGGGGAGATAACAGTTTTATGCCAAGGAATATAACTCTGAACTGACCACATCTTACCCAAACAGGCGAAAATAGATATGAAGAGCCTGAATGAGCTGCAAGTGAATGATCCTGAACTAATCTATTTGATATTATGTGAACCTGAACTGACCTTACGGTTGTGGCGAGTGTAATCTGGATGAAGTCGTCAATTGTAAGTTAACTTAAAGTACAAAGTTAATTTTTCTGTCCCAACACATGAATGGTTATAGTCTGTGACGTTCTTGATGACAAAGATATATCTTTGAGCATTCGTAAATCTGCCTGAAGTTAACTGCAGTGAAATGCATGGTAGGTGCAGCCATGAGCAAAAGTTCGCCGACAGACCTCTACTATAGTTTTTCACCTTTTACTTGGCCCAGATTTCCGAATTTTTGCAGCTTCTTGTCAGTAGCTCAGTAGAATAAGCCAATGCGATGGCTCTGCATCATTTTTTCCACACTTCTTCGTGTGTAGCACCTTATGTAGTGTTACTCTTTTGTTATACCCCAGCACTGAAGATTGAGAGCTAGCAATTTTAGACCAAGCTAAAATGAACAGATTATAACATGAGTCCTACCTTCTATATTTCTCATTCCGCCCCAAATGAGAGGGGATATCTTTGTTTCACATTGTCTTTTGTTGTGTGCTTTCTTTTGTTGTCACACAGAAATACTTCATGTAGCACTTTCCTTTGCCACAGTCGGCAGAGAAGTGTCGGTGAACTTTTATTTATGGCTGTACTTGGCAGCCAAATAATGAAACGGATCTTAACTACTGACTAGACCGGATTGGATGGGAAGGACTGTCATGGACCACAAGTAGCCTAACTGAAAAAACTAGAGGTGTTTAACGTAAGCGTCATGAACCCCTTCAACGCAGTAATTTCCTTAGTTAAATAAAATCGTCTGAGGATTATATATATATATATATATATATATATATATATATATATATATATATATATATATATATATATATATATATATATATATATACACACACACACACACACACAGTATACAGTATATATGAGGCGTGCAGTAGAGTAATCAGCCACGTGCCACAAAAAAATAAGAGAAAATCGCAATTAAAGTTTTGCAACTTTAAAATTGGGATAACAAGCAAACCAACAGAGATAACTTCATCAATTTTATATTAACTTATAGCTTATTGAATCTAGTTTCACGTATGTGACGGATAATTTGCAAAAAAAAAAACATATTTTGATGGTACGAAAGTAAATTAAACTAGGGGAAGTTTATTATCTGGTAAGGACACATGTTTGTCCGTTGGTTAAAAACAGTATTCTTTTGACACACCACACAAATTTTTAGACATCAGATAGGTTGTATGCTGCAAGAAAATAAGTAAATGTGCCATTATAACCAAAATAAACTCTGAAAACCATTGGCATTACCAAAACCAAAGTGTCATTTTTACCAATAATACAAACTGATGTGTCACCACTTTTACCCATACCCTACCAAAAAAACATCTTTATAAACAGAAATACAATATACAATAGGCCTAATTCATAATCACAGTAATAATGAACACTAGAAAAGGTGACAGGTCAAACTCATTATTCATTCATTCATCATAGCCAAGGAGGTCATTGTCAACATCCTCAGCATCAACCAAAATGTCCTGTTGTTCCTGTGTAGGTTCTGACGGAGTTCCTTCCTGGTGCAGCAGATTTTGCTGGGCCATGATATCAGTAAGATAGCCACTGAATGACGAAGGGATGTAGGTAAGGAGGGCTTGCAGATCACTAACTTTACTTTTTTTAAGACAGTGGTTTATCATACTTTGGTGTGAGGGGAACATCGCCAAGATTAAACTTTCTGACACTGTAGTTTGCTTTACCTTTCATCAGCCGTACAGCTGTAGCTGGAGCATTATCATCATACGACACTGTTATGAAATAGCCCTCTCTGTACTGCAGTCTGAACATGAATCTTCTAGCATCTTTGAATTTTATATTCGGGTCACTAGGTTTTCTCTGGACAACAAAGCGCTGCACTGTGTCAGAGTTTAGGAAGTTTTTCTGCTCCATTTTAACCACCTCATAGCGTTGTTCTGTGGCTGTATGAATGATGTGAATGTACTCATCCAAACTATGAATGTGACCATACCTACTGATGCGTTTTTCAATACTGCCTAAAGCTCGATCACAAGCCATGTATGAATGTCCAGGTATTAGGTAAAAATGATCAATGAACTGGACTCTACCTGTATGTAGTTCATGTAAATAGTTCAGCATAATGTTTATGTTTTTATTTTGTCCACCACATTTGTCAGTGATAACAACTAATTTGGAGAAATCTTCAACACTGTACTCTTGTGCAATCCAGTGTTTAATGCAACTTGCAACCTCCACTGAGCCACACCCACCTGTCACTTCATCCCATACATACATCATCGATTTTCCAGTTTTCAAGTTGTGAATACACAAGTTGTACACCCAGAGTTTATGCTTGTAATAAGCAACACTTGTTGATAATTTGGGTACAGGTAAGGTTTGCTGCAAATCGACACAAATCACTCGAGTATCAGGATCATTGTTACCAGCATAATCCTTCATAATTTGCTGCCCCTGACCAGCCAATTCTTTATGTACAGCTAACTGAGCTTCAAGATTATGTAGAGAATCGCCACCAGCATCCTTAGCAGCGCTAATTGCAGTCAACAGCTCGTCACACTGCAAGTGTCTGTAGCAGGAGGCTGAAAACCAGTCTCATAGTTCTTGGTGAACACATTCCGATAATATGAATATTTCACAACACTTTCACCTGGGTATTCAGTGGTCATCCAATCAACATACCTGTCATACAGCATCTTTAGAGTTGCTTGTGATCCTGGATAATTCCTGTGAGGGAATTTAGCTCTGCTGTAATGACTACTAACTGTTGGTAAGAGCTGCATGTTTTCATGAACATGGTCAACAACACCAGTAGGAAATGCATTACCTGGTCTGCTTTTGCCACGCCTATCACCTGTACTTACACCTGTGACACCCACACTCTTCACTGCATACTCGACACGACTTCTTTTTAAACCAAAGATTGACAAGAAACCTTGTCTGCACACAGAGTACACTGTATTCTCATACTGAACAGTACAGGAGTAGCTGAACCTACAAGCAGGGCCAGAAGCTGCATTCTTTGATGGACGATGTCATTTTGCTGGCAGCATATGCACTAATTTCTGTAAATACACATTTTGCATGTTAAAATCACCTAGCTTCCAAAATTCAGTGAATATCTTATCAATCACTGGTCTTGTAACCTTAGCAAAACAACCATCTGCACAAGGCGGTCCCACACTCCTGGCTGCAACTTGTTGCTTTGTCTCCATGCTGGTATAAGCCTCACCAGAATTTCTTTTCTTCTTTGCCACATTACACTGCCACGTTTCAGGCTGACGCACTTTCATCCTTCCCCTTGAGGTGCTAGGGATGTTTAGCTCACTGTTATCACCCATTATGATAATTAACCTGCCGCATGCCGGCTATTTTTAGCCCTATGGGTTACCCCAGTGCCGGCCATTTTTCGACCTTTTTTTTTTTTGTTTTTTTGTCTATAATGATAGATTTTGATGTGGAAACAACGAATTTCGCCGTTAAAATGCTGACCGAGGCTCAGAAATGGGTTTTATTCAGACAGGTGTAGTCGCTCTCTCACGCTCACTACGTACGTGAGAGAAAGCTTTTTTCTATGTAAGGTATACTCAGGTGTTTATGGTGGGAAGGTATAGCGATGTTCAGCACACTTTTCTGATTACTTATTACTTCAGCATCTGTCACAATTTGCGTGTCTTTCTCACTGTGAATGCATAATCTTACACTTGAAGATAGATACAACCTGACTTAATTATGTACAGTCCTGGCACTTACAAGAAGGTATCTACAACTTGACTTCACTATATAGTCCTTACACTTACAAGAAAATATTTACAACATACACTTACATGAATATATTTACAAAATGCCTTCACTATGTACAGCACTGGGTGAGGCACACAGGCAGAGTGATGCAGAGCGAGCGTGAGGGGGAGAGCGAGTGAGTGTATGGCCTTGACACCTGGGGGATGGTAGAGGAGCAGTTACCTTATATGCCTGCCAGTTTTTACCCGCGAATCTTGAAAAATGCGGTCACAGTGAAGTTTTTTATTTTAGACCGTTTTAAAACGGCACTGGCACTGGCCGCGCAGTTATGTCAGACCGTTTTAAAACGGCACTGGCACGGGGTGGGTTAATGTTGTAACAGCAAGAAAATAAGATGAAAACAGAGATTTCCCTGAATGGTCTGCAGGGACACATGCATGGACTCGTGGAGGGTAACTGAGTGTAAACCGTGCTCCCATTGGCTGAAAAATGTAAACAAACTCCCAGCCGCTCATACGCTGTTGCTCATTGGTTAGTGAGGCTGCAAGACCAGCTGATGGCGTTTGGCTGTCTCCTCCATCAAAATGTGGGTACCTTCTAGACACTGTGTCAGCAAGTGCTGTAGGGTCACACCTAAAAATGGGATTTTCACTCTTACCGACATTTCTGTTTCCAATCTCGAGCCTTACTCTCGACAGAGGAGAGTTGGAGGAAGACAGTGTTATACATAACTCAGTTTCGTTAAATGTGGCACTTGGCTGACTCCTCTACTGCACACCTCATATACAGTATATCATCTCATCTCATCAGCCGTTTGAGTGTCCATTGCAGGACCGGCCTATCCCGACCGAAGTGAGGATGATACAGCCAATGTATCTCTGCCAAGTGGCTTAGGCTGTCTAGTAGAGATTATATGCAGGGTGACAAGTGCTTGTAAGTGTACAGTAATTGTAGTGTTTGAGTGGCTTTGGATGTGTGTGTAGTCTGTGAACCAAGAGTAATCAGCCCACGCAAGCCGACTGGATGCAAGCATACTTTATAGTATGCGACACTGGTTCAACCACAGCATCCCTTGTGTCCGTCAATGCAGTACGTGCCCAGAAGAACACTCCCAAAGTTTATTACCCTGGCGGGGCGCTAACCCTCGTCCTTCAGTGTACGAAACCGCACACTTTACCACTGTACCACAGAGGCTCCAATATATATATATGAGAGAGGTGAAGTCAGTGAATGTACAGCGAGGTTGGATGGTGAGGAATTGGAAAATGTGAGTACGTTTAGGTACTTGGGTAGTGTGATGAGTAAGGATGGAGGTTTGGAGGGTGAAGTGCTTGAAAGGGTACAGCAGGGAAGAAAGGTTGCTGGTTCTTTGAAAGCAGTGATAAGAAACAGGGAAGTGAGCATGGAAGTGAAAAAGTTACTACATGACAGTATTGTGATACCAACTCTAACGTACGGAAGTGAAGCTTGGACATTGTTGGAAGGACACAAGTCAAGAGTGAGAGCAGTGGAAATGAGTTATTTAAGAGGAGCCTGTGGAGTCACATGGAGAGACAGGCTGACGAATGAGGATATAAAGGAGCGTTGTGGTGTGGATATGGATGTGATAGGAAGCGTTATGAGGAACACACTGAGGTGGTTTGGCCATGTGGAGAGAATGGAGGGTGAAAGACTGACGAAGAGAGTGTATGTGAGTGAGGTGGAGGGGGGAAGAGGGAGGGGGAGGCCGAGGATGAGATGGAGGGATGGGGTGGAGAGTTATATGAGAGAGGGGGGTGTGAGTTGGGAGCAGGGCAGTGAAATGGCGGGGGACAGGGCGACTTGGAGGCGATTTGTTTGTGGCCATCCCAAACGGGATTGAGGCGTCTGGCAAAATATATATATATATATATATTGATATATATATATATATATATATATATATATATATATATATATTGATATATATATATATATATATATATATATATATATATATATATATATATATATATATATATATATATAATGTATGTATATAGTTATCGTAGTTAAGGAGTTAATATCTTGTATAGTGTTATTGTGCTGATGCCATTTCCATAAATAAAATAAATAGAGACGAACAACACACGAAAGAATTTTAGTTCTAGTGGGCAATATAAATCGGTGAGAAAAAAGTGTTACGAAGAGTCCAATGCTGACAAGAATATTGCTCATTGTTTTCACTATGATGTGATAAAAACATTAGCTCCTGTAATAAGCACTCTTTTTAGGCTCGGATGGGAATGTTGTTCATCATCACTTGCATCATCATCATCGTAGTCGTCATCAACATTGTCTTCGTTATCATCATCATCATCATCATCATCATCATCGTGGTCATTATCGTCACCATTACTGCCATCATCATCATCATCATCGTGATCATTATCGTCACCATTACTGCCATCATCATCATCATGGCCATTATTGTCACCATTACTGCTATCATTGTCATCATCATGGTCATTATCGTCACCATTGTTTCTATCATTGTCATCGTCATGGTCATTATCGTTACCATTACCGCTATCATCATCATCATCATCACCATAATCATCATCATCATCAATTCCAACCTAAGAGATTGAGTGAAATACGATCCAGAAATAATGAAAAAAAGAGAGAAAAATAGGACTATCAAGCAGCGCGCCCAGAGAAACGGGACACACAGACACTTTAAAAGTTGTTGACGTACGGTACAAAGAGCAATTTGCGATACATAAAGCAGTAACGAAAAGAGATAACTCATCACAGCACTGTTATCCATCGCTTACTCACCCATTTAGGGAGGCATGATGGTATTAAATCCTTCAGACAGAGTTTTGCAGCATCCATTCACTCATCCTTTATCATTCAGTCACTCAATAATTCATTCAGTATTTTGGCAGATACATGCTATAAAGCATTCCTGTTTTTCGTTTATGTTTGTTTTATTTACGCTGAGTGTCGGCTCCGTCTGTAAGAGAATGCCTCGAGACTATAGTGATTAACGAAACTGAACAAATTAATCAGAGCCAGAGACAGGGGCATTGGATGTTGGACTCATGCGATGATGATCGGTCACGCGACCACTTTACCAAGAAGAATGCTCCACTTTTTTTTTTTTTTTTTTTTTTGTGTGTGTCCGACTCTGGGCATAGGCTTCACAGCCTGCACTCAAGGCCCAGTAGTCCTCCTACATACATACACCTCTACATGTCACCACTTCTGCGCTAACACCCACCGTCCATATTGAATACATGCTAGGACTGTCTCATACAGGACTGGTGTATTGGTATTAGCGGGGGTATTTTTACGACATGTCGGCGGATCTTCTGGTAGATCAGTAAAGTCTGATTTTATGAAATTCAAATCCTTAAACTATTCCCTGCCCCAGTCGGGATTTGAACTTGCTTCGTAGTGAACTCTTAAATGCAGTATATTTGTTCCTACTCGCTAACGAACATTTCTCCCACGACACAACTCCTTCCTTCATGCTTTTCCCTCACCCTCCCTTTCCACTTTGTTTTCCTTTCATCCGCCTCATCCTCTCCGGTGGTCGGGTTGGGTATAATAGCGCCAACCGTTCTTTGAGGGGTGTGGACATATAGGAGGGTGCATGAGTACGTCATTTCATGTGTTCTCACATGTTTGTACCGTGTCCAGGTCCCCGCAACGACATTTAGACTATCATTCAAAAACATGGTCACCATATCACGGTTTCCACGTGCATTTATCACTCAACATTCTAAAAGCCTCCCATAGCTATACTCATGCATAAAGTATTGGGGTGAGGGGGGAGGAGTCGGGTCACTTCTCCAATGATAGAAAGTGAAGTTTTATGGTCCTGCGGATCAGTTGCCCTTCAGAGCGCATTAAACACGAAGGTGTGTAGTAAAGTTGCCCTGCCTTGTTAGGCGTGTGCAAGCCGGCCGCTGCGACACATCCGTTTCAGTCAGCAAGTTCCCAGCTTATCAGAATAAAACCATCTAGTGGTAGTGGTACTCTTTATAAAGGGTAAATAACGCCCTCCAGTTGAAGAGATTATGCCTGTTGGCTATCCCCTCACTCTCCAGTCACATCACATTGCCTAGCCATCACGTTGAATGATTTGTCACTTCCTTTCTTACGGTAAGTAATGTGTGTCTCCAGATTTTCTCAAGAAATTAGCTCGCCAGTTGTTATTTGTTTTGGTTAAGATTAAGATTTTCCTGCCGAATTATTTAGATGTGGATTACGGTGTTACTATAACGCACTATGTTGAAGAACTTCTTTGCACCGAGAAATGCAAACTTAACTGTGATTCAAAATAACGTATAGATAAGAAGAATAAACCATTAGCAACTTAGATCCGAGAGTGAATGAATCCATAAAAAAATGATTGAGCAGTAACATTTGAAATACAAATATGAGAATTGCTGCATCTAGAAACATGTGGCACATTGTATTAGTGCTGTACTCTGTAAACCATGCCGGGACAGTCCAACTACATCTTAACCTAGTCTCCAAATGGTGTCGCGCCCTTACAAAACTTCTCTGAGTTACTAAAAATGATGAAATGGTTATAACGTCGCTGCATCGGTTCGAAAATCCAATAGCGAGAATGAATCCTTGATCGGGACTGTACCTTTACCCCTGATGGTCTGTACAAGTGTACAGTAGCTCCCAAATGTATCTTTAAAGTGCGGTGCGAAGAATGACAAAATGAACAGAATGAAATATTATTCCCGGCCACTTGTCGTCTCGGTGCGGTTGGTACGCAATGTTAAGTATCGTTGGTGGTACTGCTAAAAAACACATCAACGCCACTGTGTGACTGCAAACATCCATCGACTTGTAAATGGTAACAGTTCAGTAATATTTATACCTCTGTGTTAAAGACTATAACCCATTACACACATTATATTGTGATAAATGCATCTTGGGAAACATAGTAACTGCGACGGGCAGAGTTGCCATGTTCGAATACTGACTGCGATGGGCTGAGTTGTCATGATGTAATATAAATGAAGGAATGAATTTTCCGAGCTAGGCCTGTATTAGACCATATAGCCCTGATAGGGTGATGAGAGCGCTAACTTTCAGCTAAGTAGCCACCCAGGTGGGGCGCGAACTCTCAACTTCATGGTCTTGAGCTACGCACGCCACCATTGAGTCACCCTTGAATATAAATGAAACTCAGAATATTAAACAGCATGAGAAAAATACCCATCACATTTCTTTCGTTATTACAACTACAAATAGATTACCAATGCAGAGGTTAATAATAGCCTATAGGATCAGCATGTAGGACAATTTTAACCACACATTATTATACATACTACCCGAATGTGGCGATATCTCGGTTTCGGAAGGTATTGTGGTGTTTCGTTACGTGAATGGCACAGCTTCATAGTAGGTGTCGTGTCGATTGAACAGAGGTCTGGATGCAGGCGGTGGATACAGTGGTTATTAAATGAATAAAAGGAGCCCCCAGAGTGTGTTCAACCTTACCTTGTATTTATTTTACATATAATGTCCAATATAAGAATGAATCTCGCATGTCATCTCCACAATACGGCTGGTATATCAGTGACATGGGTTTATACGCTGCAATGGGGATTAGTTTCAGTTAGGTTCATTTACTGTCTGTACATTTCGTTTACCTCTACCTGTCTCTCTAATATTTTTGTGCCGTTCACATTATGCTGGGTGTCATATATCTTCGAGTCATAATCACAGATATTATATAAACACTTTCTCAAAATATATCAGTTCTGGGAAAGCTTGTATACTATTTATCTAGAGTGATGATAGCCTTGTGCTGGCACTCGTGAAAGCATTACTGGTGAATCATACAAAGAGTAACCGTGCCTATGTTAAAACTAGTCTTTGTCATCATTATAACATCAAATATATCTACATATGACAAAGTGATTAGTATTACATTAGAAAGAAGACGGTATATACAATCCCAGGTCATATACAGGTGTATGGCAACCACTCCCCAGCATGCAGGTCTACCAATTTTGTTGCCGCTTCACGCAACACGTGTCAGATACATCGTCCATTGTGTCAGAATGTATAGTACTTTTTTTTAAAGATACTTTTGGGAGCTACTGTACGTTACTGGGACAGTCATTGTTTCTCTCTCTCTCTCTCTCTCTCTCTCTCTCTCTCTCTCTGTCATGTTATCGATATCTCTGTCTACTTGTTTATCTATCTACTGTTGACTTACATATTGTGCGGGGCGGCCAGTCTAGACAAACAGACCCCAGGCATTTATGTCCCTATTCAGTAACTACTCCTCTATCCACAAAATACCACTCTCACCTTTTACATTCTCTCACACTTTATCCCCCCATCTCGTTCTTAATTTCTCTCCTTTTTCCTACCATCAACCTCAATCTCGTACACTGCCCTATAATTTTCAGATAACTATTTTCTCGGTTGTATAAAGAAATATGTGCCTTGGTTATCTAAAGAAATTATTCGTTGCATTATAAACGTAGTTGGAGATGTAAGTACAGTAAATAAGTGTGATGGATGAGAGGAGTGGGAACGCCAGGGAAAAGGTATATTATGGCTTGAAAAAGAAGTGAATCGATAAGATCTGATCATCCAGGAGGGTGAGAGGCGTGCATAAAACAACAAATTGGAATTAGGAGGGGTTTGGGAAATTTCTTGCTTTCCTGTTCTTATCCTTTACCCATAGAATTAAAAACAGTCACAATATTCTCTCTAACAAACAACCTCGAATGAGCAACAAGGACTGTTGCTGTTTCCTTTTCTTTTACTTCTTTGACTCGTTATCAGTGATCTACTGCAGCAAGAAGTGCAGAGATTGGAGTAAGCCATACATCAACAGGGCATGGACGTGGATCTTTTAAAAATGCCTTTCTGTAGACGGTACCATACGATTGCTGAGAGCCTGACTGTGAGAAATGAGACTCATTTCTAGTTTGTTCGGACGCAACACCATTAATTTGGATAACAGAGAACGCGTAAAACAAAATAACAAGCGCCTCGCGGCCCTATTGGGCTTCTCAGCGCTAGAGAAAAATGAGAGCCCATTTTGAACAGTGCTGCTGCAGAAATGAATGAAACTACACGGAAATGTCCCACCGCATTTTCCGCATAATGTAACACCAATGGAGAGGGGTCAAAACATCACTTCAGACATTTTCAACCGACATAAATGTCAACCGTGCCCATTTGTGACCTAATTCCAACCATTCTGCCAAGTTTCATTGAACTCATATTCTAGTTTCCAGTAGCACCACACACACACACACACACACACACACACACACACACACACACACACACACACACACAGAAATATAGTATATACAAGTGCTTTGCGGCCATATCGGGCCAGTCGCACTTGTCCAATGCCATTTCCGAACCGCGCTTCGCTTTGCCTGCAACCAGCAATTTATGCGTCAACACAGGAGCAAGCTTTTCACGGCCCTACTGGGCCGCGAAGCATTTGCTCCTGCAGAGACACATGAAACTCCATGGAAATGCCCCGCCGCATCTTCCGTGTAACTCCGTAATGTAACATCAAGTGGGATAATAATTCGTGGCCAAAACACCCTTTTAGAATATTTGAGTTTACAATGAACTGAGTTAAGCCCATCTGTGACCCAGTTCTAACCTTCCTGCCAAGTTTCGTTGAACCAGTTCTGGCTGTGACACACACACACACACACACACACACACACACACACACACACACACACACACACACACACACACACACACACACACGTTTAGTATATTAGATGATTCTCTGGCATGGTCATTTTGGAAAAAAATATTGTATTGCAATGTAGGAATAGCTGATGAAATAAAAAAATTCTCATAATTGTCTGGGTAAAAATATAATGAGGTGTACAGCTAATTAAGGTCATATTATCAGAAAAGATGATAATGTAGTGTAGGTTTCACTTAGGATATTGAAAATTGTGTAGCATGGTCGTCCCGGAATGAGTGAATTGTTTTAGAACTGAATGTTTAGAGAACTGTGTGCTGACGTTTCCTTGGAAAATGTAGCTGGAGATTAACAGAAATGTGTGGGGGGGAAAATATGTATTGCAGTGTAGATGTAGGTAGCTTTATCGAGAATTGTCCGTTAGGGTTATTGTAACAGAAAAATATATTGCAATTTAAATACAGCTTTCAATATAGAGAATTTTGTGTCATGGTTATTTGAAAGCTAACTGAACTGTAATGTAAATATAGTTGCAGGGATAGAAAAGTTACGCAAAAAACTTCTTGCACTGCAACATAGACGATGATGGAGGTATATATATATTAAAAAAAATAAAATAAACTGTCACGGTTACAATAAAATAAGAAAGAAAAAAAATGTGTCCTTGAGGTATGAAGAAATATGCTCCACGTTACCTGATGGAAGACGTGCTACAATGTAGAATTAACTGGAGCTGTATATATGAAAAAAAAAAAAAGTGTGTCATGATTATCTAAGAAGAGAACGAAAAAAAAGCAAAGAAATTGTGTTTTAGGGAAATGAAGATCTGTGTGCCACGGTTATCTGGAAAAAGAATTGTTGCAGTGTAGATACAACCGGATGTATCGAGTGTCGTAGTGGCGGAGGGTGATGAAAGTGTAACTGTCCAGAGTAAAAACATTGAGGCGTCAAGTGGCAGTCGGCGTATGAAATAAAATCAGAGTGATTCCTAAGTGACTGATGTTATTTCGCTGAATATTAATCATTTCACTGCGATAACGTAACATATTGCATGTTTTGTTATTGCTAATGCCAAACAATTGTATAAATGTCTGGAGACACATTTACAGCCGGATTAGTTATATATGGCGTTCATTAACTTCTTTGAAGTTAGTAGTATGTCCTAAGCTGAGTAAAATCTTCTGTTGGTGGCAAGCATAAAATATAAAAAATACGTCACTGAAGATGTGTATGACTCACCATTAGGTAAATAATATTGTTCCGTGGCTGCTGAAATACATTACTTATTTTTTCTCGACCATGATGGGGTTAATGATGACAACATTAACCCATCGGTGTTCATTTTCGCTGCGTGTAGGATTTTGTTAGAAGTATACCTATTGTAGTGTGCCGCCCGCCCTTTCAGCCCACAGTGAGTACCAGTGAGTTAAAGAAACTTATGAATTGGCCCGTGATTAACCCATAAATGCCCACCGTTGCTGCGTGTGGAATATTGCTGGAAAGATACATAGCATACCTCCCTCTACCTTTCGGATCAGTCACGAAGCTAATTCTGTAGGTCCAAACTCTAGGTATCCCTCCATGATAAACTTAGTAATAACTCAGTTGTCTCTATAAACGGACGCTGGAGGAAAGCTCAGCTCCTTTGACTCCCTCACAGATGAATAAGACTGTTTGGCGTTAGCTTGAATACAGCTCTATTCTATCTACCATGAGAGGTTTTATGGTCACAACATAAACATTTTCAGAATCCCATAACTCCAACTTAGTTAAGTAATGCTGTCTGGCGTTGGTCGGAATAGCTTACTGGAGCTGTACCGAAGATGAGGGATTTAATGATACCGGTATTAGCTCACTCAGATTTCCTGTGACTATCTTAGAACTCAGTAAATCATTAGGCACTAGCTTGAATTACATACTGGAGTTGTCCCGGCCATGAGAGGATAAAAAATTTGCTTTCAGTACTGCGTGCTTGGAAGTAAATGTGAATAAGGATAACATCCATCCATCCATCATCCAATCCTACGTTGCCTTATGAGGAGCGTAGGAGCCCGGGGCTAGGCAGTTGGTCCTGACATTTAAGATGAGAGTGATTTAAGATGAGAGTCAAGCAGAATATTATCCCTTAAAGTTTAGATAAGAGCATATTCCGTCCAAACACAGATGTTAGGTGTGCCTCGGGTGACTGCATGTTTGCTTTAGGCTTGATGTCATTCCCATTTTCTATGGTAACCAGTACCTGATGCAGGTACAAGTATGTAGGAGGCAGGAGTAGACTGTAGCACCAGTCGAGCAGGGCAGTACTCCCAAGGTGGATGGAAAGCTGATGACAGGGAGAGCTGGAGCTCCCGTTTCATCAGCCGTCGGGACTAGGTCCCGACCATCCCCCTTTGCTGAACTTTTTCAGTCTCAGTAACACAGAGAGTAGGCCAGCATGCTCTCCAATACAAGTTTCTCTAACTATCAACACCAAACTACATGCACAATACACACCACACTATCTTTTCAAATATTTAAAAAAGGGCGTCGAATAACGTAGCCTCGGAGTCCCCAGGGGGGGGACCATAAATGCCCCCACCTTCTGCCCCTCTCCCGGTGACGACTCAAGATGCCTGGAACCACCGTCTGACTCTCTTCTTCTTCATTTCTGCAACATTCGTGGCCTTTCCTCTAACATTCGCTCTGTTGAGCACCACCTCTCCTTCTTTAAACCTCACCTTCTTTTTCTAACTGAGTGAAGATGAATGGGAGTTGCAAGGTTTGGTGAATGAATTTGGGACAGTGTGTAGGAGGAGGAAGCTGAAAGTTAATGTAAACAAAAGTAAAGTTATGGTGTTTGAGAGGAATGAAGTCACAGAGTGTGCAGTGAGGTTGGATGGTGAGGATATGGAGAATGTGAGTGCATTCAAGTACTTGGGTAGTGTGATGAGTAAGGATGGAACTTTGGGGGATGAAGTACGTGAAAGGGTACAGCAGGGAAGGAAGGTTGTTGGCACACTGAAAGCAGTGATGAGAAATAGGGAGGTGAGTATGGAAGTTAAGAAGTCACTGCATGATGGTATTGTGATCCCTACCCTGACGTATGGAAGCGAGGCGTGGACCTTGCAAGAGGGGAACAAGTCAAGAGTGAGAGCAGTGGAAATGAGTTACTTGAGAGGAGCATGTGGAGTGACATGGAGGGACAGGTTGACGATTGAAGAAGTGAAGGAACGTTGTGGGGTAGATGTGGATGTGGTTGAAAAGATTAGGAGAAATACACTGAGGTGGTTTGGACATGTGGAGAGGATGGAGAATGAAAGACTGACTAAGAGGGTGTATGTAGGTGAGGTGGAGGGAGGGAGAGGGAGGGGCAGACCGAGGATGAGGTGGAGGGATGGAGTTGAGAGGTATATGAGGGAGGGGGGGGTGAGTTGGGGGGAGGGGAGTCAAATGGTGGGTGACAGAGTGACTTGGAGGCGTTTTGTCTGCGGCCACCCTTTGCGGGATTAGGGCGTCGGGCTATAGATAGATAGATAGATAGACTCAGCTGTCTGAGGCAACTGACAGCAGACCCTTTTCTGTATCCTCCTACTTTCTCTATACTCATTTCAAAGCCAAAGGTGGCTGTTGTGTATATATACGCAACAACTTATCTTGCTCTCGTGTTCCTGAACTCGATTCTTCTGAATTATCTACACTCTGGCTTCGGCTTTCCTGTCATTCTCTAACTAAATATATCTGTGCTGTTTACTTATCTCCTAATTCTACTGACTATCACAAATTCTTTGACTATCTTACTTCTACGATGGAACACATTCTATCCATTTCTCATTTCTCTGAAATCTCCATTCTTGGAGATTTCAATGTTCACCACCACCTTTGGCTCTCCTCTCCTTTCATTGCCACCTGGTGAACAAGCCTACACCTTTTCTATCCTTAATGACCTAGAGCAGCTTGTACAGCACCCTACCCATATCCCTGACAGCCTTGGAGAGAGCTCCAACATACTGGACCTCTTCCTTACAACTAATCCTTCTGCTTACACTGTTAATCTTTTCTCTCCGTTGGGCTCCTCCAATCACAACCTTATCACCTTAACCTGTCCTATCACTCTGGTACGGCCTGCGGACCCTCCAAAGAAACGTCGACTGTGGCACTTTGGAGCTGCGGATTGGGGGGCCCTCAGGCAGTACTTCTTTGATTTTCCCTGGAATGATTATTGTTTCCATGGCCGGGAGTCATCTGAGTGTGCCTTGCACATTACGGAGGTTATTCTCTCAGGCATGGAAGCATACATTCCTTTCTCATATCCTTTGACTAATGCACGAAAGCCTTGGTTTAATCACGCTTGTTCTAATGCTGTCTGCAATAAGGAGAGGGCCTATAAAAGGTACCGGAGCCAACCCACCCCAGAATCACATCTTTTATACATTTCTGCCCGGAATCGTGCTAAGTCTGTTCTTCGCTCTGCTAAAATAATTTCATCCGTACAAAATGCTCTCAACTCTCTGACTCGAATTCTTCCCGCTCCTTCTGGCACCTTGCCAAAAACCTTTCTAACAACTTTACCTCATCATCCTTCCCTCCTCTCTTCTACTCTGATGGTTCTGTAGCTATTTCTTCTACTGATAAAGCAGATCTCTTCCCACAGACTTTCTCCCCCAATTCCACCTTAGACGATTCCGGTGCTGTTCCTCCATCACTTCCCCCCCCTGACTTCCTTATGGCTGACATTAAAATTTCTTCAGCTGATGTATTTTCTGCCATCACAGGCCTCAATACTAATAAGGCATATAGGCCTGATAGAGTTCCTCCTGTTGTTCTCAAGAACTGTGTTTCCGTGCTTACACCCTGCCCCAGTTTGCTTTCATTCAGCCAGTCCCAGAGAAGGGTGACCATTCCCAACCCTCTAACTATCGTCCAATTGCTTTAACATCTTGTATCTCAAAAGTTTTCGAGTCTATTTTTAATACAAAAATTTTAAAGCATCTTTCCTATCACAACCTTCTTTCTGATCGTCAGTATGGGTTCCGTCAGGGACGCTCCATAGGCGATCTTCTCACCTACATTTCAGACTCCTGGTCATCCTCCTTTCGGGACTTTGGCGAAAGCTTTGCCATTGCAATTGACATCTCAAAGGCTTTCGATCGAGTCTGGCATAAATCTTTAATTTCCAAACTGCCCTCTTACGGTTTCTATCCTTCTATCTGTGCCTTCATCTCTAGCTTCCTTTCTGGTCGTTCTATAGCCGCTGTTGTAGACGGCCATCGTTCTTCTCCTAGATCTATTAACAGTGGTGTTACTCAGGGCTCTGTCCTATCACCAACTATTTTCTTTTTATTCATCAATGATCTAAGCTGTACATCTAACCCTATCCACGCATACGCTGATGACTCCACCCTTCACCTTTCCATTCGGTTCCCATAACGTCCATCTCAGCAGTTACTTCAACAAACAAGGGATGAGGCTATGGCATTCCTAAAGTCTGACTTGGCTCGTATCTCTGACTGGGGTAAAAATAATCTGATTGTTTTTAATGCATCAAAGACTCAGTTTTTGCACCTATCAACCCGAGAAAATCTTCCACAGGTATACCCACTAGTGTTTAAAAATACTCAGCTTAATCCTGCATCATCGTTGAACATGCTTGGGGTTCCATTTGCTCGGGACTTGTCTTGGAAAGATCATATTACATCTCTTGTAAAATCTGCATCCAAGAGATTGGGTGTGCTAAGCCGACTCCGTTCCTTCTTTACCCTTGCACAATTGTTGACTCTATACAGGGGTTTTATTTGCCCCTGCGTGGAGTACAACTCTCATGTGTGGGGAGGCTCCCCACATACAGCTCTTCTCAATAGGGTGGAGTCAAAGGCTTTTCATCTCATTAACTCTCCCCCTCTCACTGACTCCCTTCAACCTCTGTCTCTTCGCCGCACTGTTGAAATTTTGTCTCCTTTCTATCGCTACTTCTATGGTCACTGTTCCTCTGAACTGTCTGAATGTATTCCTCCACCTCTACGACGGGCGCGTAGCACCCGTCTAGCAGCAAACTCCCACCCCTTTTCTGTCCAGGTCTCTAATGCAAGAGTTAACCGTTACTCCCAGTCCTTCATTTATGCAACAGGTCTACTCTGGAACTGTCTCCCTCTGTCTGTATTTCCTGCTTCCTATGATCTCCAGTCTTTCAAATGCAGTGCGTCCAGGCATTTCGAAATGAATGGATCTTGAATTTGGCTCACTCTTGTATTTTGTGTTTCTCTTGGAAGGAATAGTTTTACGGGCTCGTTGCCTTTGATTCCTTCTTCCTAACATTAAAAAAAAAAAAATGCCACTGTACCTCAGGAAAAAGAAGTGCTAGGAATTATGATTTCTAATTCCGCATAGTCCAGTTCGCTTGCTGCCACCACCAGCCACCAGTCCCCTGCCTCCTCTACCCCTGCCAAACCTCCCACTATTGTAAGGAAGGGTATGAGTGAAGCTGAGATTTGGAGGAACTGACGGAGACTATCATCAATGCCGACAATGCCTGAGAAGTTGGGTGCCCAGGCCACCCTCCTGTTCCTGCTCCCATAGTTTTTTGCCACTACTTCGGTGACCCTGCAGAGCCTGAGGACTTCCTCTGCGCTGCTAATGCCTCGGGAGAGTCCTCTGAGGCGTCAGACTCAGAGAATAAAGATCGGACGGTCAGAAGTCGCACACGACATGAGTGCCGAATTACTAGTATGCCCCTCCCCCAAGCCTCCTTCGCAGCGCCCTCGAGGTGCCTACAGGTCACCACCGTCTCACGCCTAGGCATCCACATCATTCAAGCCTGGCATAGCAGGTACGTTAGGAAGCATATATAAGTGTACATTTGTCCATCCATCCATCCATCCATCATCCAATCCTACGTTGCCCCATGACGAACGTAGGAGTCCGGGGCTAGGAAAATTGGTCCTGGCATTTAAGATGAGAGTGACCAGTCTCACTCATCCCTGAGTGGCATTACATGAGCAATAAACCCCAACCACCCCTTGGATATAAACCTTCACCGGCTCAATCTGACTGGAGCGCAATGATTACCCACTAAACCGCCAGGCGCCAAAATTTGGTTATATGGTTACCACCCAGCGTAGTAAATGGTTTCCCGGTGTACAGGAAACTATTTGGCTTGTCACTCAGTGTAGAGTCACCCACAGGCAGAAGAAAAAGGAAAGAATGATGGAAAGAAATACTCAAGAGGGAGTGTAAAATAATCCTCAGGCAGAAGGAAGAGGAAAGAATGAAGGAAAGAAAGACAGAAGAGGATGGATGGAAAGAAGGATGGGGGAGAGGAAAGGGCAGACACCCGAGAGCAGCACTACATCAAGTGAGTGGATGGTGAGCGCCCCCACCTATTTGTACCTGAAGAAAAGAAAAGAAAAAATAGTAGTATAGAAAAGTTAGGAAACTTTCCGTGTAATGAGTAAGTGTTTTTGCGGACATAACGACTGCCATTCATTTAGTGAAAGAAGATTATAAAAAATGCAATATTCGTAAGTTATAGAAGATAAGGAAAACTACAGTATGTTATTGAAATTAAGTGTTATGACCAAAACAACCACTGGAAACGAATGCGATTCCTGTAGTAACGTAAGACTTTAGAGAAGAGAGTACCGTACACAGGAGCTGTTAGAAGGTAAGGAAAACTACTGTATAGAATGTAAGTGTAATGACCAAGAGTACCATTCCTGGAGTGAAGTAAGAAACAGTACTTAATGTGTAATGCGCTAGAAAATGGGTAACCTGTTAGAAAGTAAGGAATCCTACCATACTGTATAGAATATATTATTTCTGACCAAGATCGCCATTCCTATAGTGAAGAATTTAGATAAATGTTTTATACATAAACTGTTAGAAAGTAAGGAAAACTGTGGTATACAAAACGAGTGTTAGAGTGAAGGTAAAATTGATCTTTCAGGGCAAATACTGTACTGTTGTTTTGTATCCTAGTGTATAAACCATGACAGAAAACAAAGCTCGAGTGAAAATGAAACTGGCCTTACAGTATACTTAGAAATAAGTGTTGTGACAAAAAACAGTTTAGAATTTAGTGTCATTCCTGTAGTGAAGTAAGAATTTAGCTAAGTAAGTGCCATATATTTATGTAAGATGCTAGAAGATAAGGAAGACTACGGGAATAACAATAAGCTTGAATGAATATGAAAGTGATCTTTTGTGGCACGGGTATAAAAAAACGTGTTTAAGCGAAAGTGAAAGTTAGTTTTTGCAGCAAGTACTATGTATTGTAGTGTATAAACCTTGGTATTTTCCTGTCCCACACATCGGTTAGCAGGGTGTCACGCAGGAACAGCCGGAAGAATTGGGCAAATAAAATGAGCGAGACGCACATACACGGTGTGATAATTCATTCACTTGGCAGTAGTAGGTGCAAATAAAAATGAGTGGGAAGGTCTTGTGGGACAAGAGAGAATAAGCAGGACAGCCCCATCCGGCAACGGCTGCCGCTGCCTGTGCTGCTAGGCAGCTCTAGCCACTGACTCGTGCACTTATCCGAACGTAGTCTCGCCATGACCCCAAAAGTTACCCCTATTCTTCACCTTCTCATACACATTGCCCCTGCCTGAGTACTGGGAACAATTGCAATGGAGAGATGAAAGATTGGGGAGTATACAGGTCTATTATTGAATGTTCTAGTTGGTGTAATTACTGGTATATGTTGGTCTGAAAACAAGTATTTTTTATGGAAAAATGCCCATGTGCAAGGAGCACCGAGCCAGATTTATGCCCGGGCTTTATGGGTTAAACCCTTCGCTACAGTAATGTTTTATCATATTCCTGCTAACTCCATTGATTATATTCAGTTCAGGAGCGATCCCCCCCCCCACTCCACAGCGTGTGCAAAGAGTGGGACAAAACACCCTTTGTCCAGGAGGAGGAGGAGGAGGAGGAAGAAGAGAAAGTGGTTTTCAGTGAACTCGTTGCCCGTTGGCGGCAACCACAAGGCGGTACAGGAAAAAGTTTTAGGGCTAACCGCTGTGATATAATGGAAATAATTTTAGGACTAACTTTTATGTTTCTATGAACCTCTAGGTTTTACAGAATATCCTGATGTGGAATGGATCTGCGTAACTGTGCTCTACTTTTTTTTTTTAGCCATAGGGTTAGATACAATCTTCATTAATTCCTCCAGTACTAAAGCACTGGCCAGTGTTGAGTAAAATATCTGATGGCAACAAGACTAAAATTTCAGAAGACGTCATTGTATCGATGGTGCTACCACAGTGAGGCTGAATAAAACCGTCTGGCGTTAGCTGATATAGAATACTGAAGTTGTTCCGACCATGAGAGGGTTAATGGTAACATAAGCCCCCGTCGGGCTGATTCTTTTTTAGGTAGTTTGACTTCCATGAATCGTTGTTTTATTAACACTGCTGGTTCCTTGAAAGCAGTGATAAGAAACAGGGAAGTGAGCATGGAAGTGAAAAAGTTACTACATGACAGTATTGTGATACCAACTCTAACGTATGGAAGTAAAGCTTGGACGTTGTTGGAAGGACACAAGTCAAGAGTGAGAGCAGTGGAAATGAGTTATTTAAGAGGAGCCTGTAGAATCACATGGAGAGAGAGGCTGACAAATGAGGATATAAAGGAGCGTTGTGGTGTGGATGTGGATGTGATAGGAAGCGTTAGGAGGAATACTCGTACACTGAGGTGGTTTGGCCATGTAGAGAGGATGGAGGGTGAAAGACTGACGAAGAGAGTGTATGTGATTGAGGTGGAGGGGCGGAGAGGGAGTGGGAGGCCGAGGATGAGATGGAGGGATGGGTTGGAGAGGTATATGAGAGAGGGGGGTGTGAGTTGGAAGCAGGGCAGTGAAATGGCTGGGGACAGGGCGACGTGGAGACGATTTGTTTGTGGCCACACCGAACCAGATTGAGGCGTCTGGCAATAGATAGATAGATAGATAAACCGCACTTTATATTAGACTTGCAGTGTGGCCCATGCACATCTTCATTGTGCTTCATATAAGTTCTGCAACGTGGCAAGGGTTAACTCTAAGACTCCAATGACTCACCAGCTAATTAAATCTGATATTAACTAAAGATTCAACCAAAGTTGTTCCTGCCTTGAGTAGGTCTATATAGTAAAGTTCTGTGAAGAGTTGTTTGGCAGAGCGGAAAACTGTATAACTTGATTGATATAATGTTCATGAATCATCAGTAAAACTTTTGCACTTCAAAGGACCTTGCATTAGTTTCGTCCGGCACGGATGAGCTTTGTATAAGTTACATTTCAAAACTTAAAAACAGAAGTGACGATAACAAGAACGCACAAAGGAAATAAGACTGTAGGACCTACTCGTATTACTGTTTCATCCTTTAGGTGAAGGACATCGTTTTTATATTAATTATCCTATCTCGTGATAATTTATTTCAACTTAAGAAAGATTATTTTTTTAATGTAATGATGAAAGAACTAGAGGCAAAATGCCCGTGAGTTCTCAAGAAAAACATAATAAAAGAAAGCCGGAATCAAATTCCATTTATTTTGAGATCCCTGGATACATTGCATTTAAAAGATTGCTGGTCATAGGCAAAAGAAACACAGATTAAGGGAGACAGCTCCAGAGTTGACTTGTTGCATACTTGAATGACTGAGATTATTGGGTAACTCATGCATTAGAGAGTTGGACAGAAAAGGGGTGAGAGTGTGCTGCCAGACGGATGTTACGTGCCCACCATTATGGAGGAGGGATGAAAGCAGTCAGCTCATAAGGGCAGTGGCCA
Source organism: Coenobita brevimanus (assembly GCF_032717465.1). Lineage (NCBI taxonomy): Eukaryota > Metazoa > Arthropoda > Malacostraca > Decapoda > Coenobitidae > Coenobita > Coenobita brevimanus. Next base: position 33,820,797 of record NC_136991.1, on the reverse strand, counting down.
TTGAAGTAGCGATAGTAAAGAGAAAGTTGTTGGGGCCAGTGACAAGAGTTGATGAGACGAAAAGCCATTGACGCAACACCATTTAGATGAGTTGTATGTGGGGAGTTCCCCCAATGTACCGAACACAGGGGCGGTGGCTCAATCGGTAGAGAGTTGGCCTGCAGTCCTGACGGACCCGGATTCAAATCCCGCTGAGGCATGGAACAGTTTAAGGATTTGAATTTCATAAAAATCAGACTTTACTGATCTACCAGAAGACCCGCTGACTTGTCGTAAAAATACCCCCGCTAATACCAATACATCAGTTCTATATGAGACAGCCCTAGCATGTATTCAGTATGGACGATGGGTGTTAGCGCCGAAGTGGTGACATGTAAAGGTGTGCGGTACGTAGGAGGACTACTGGGCCTTGAAATCAGGCTGTGAAGCCTATGCCCAGAGTTGGTCACATAAAAAAACAAAAAAATAAAAAAAATAAAAAAATAAGGCCTTATAAGGCCAACAGCTGTGCATAGGTAAAGAAAGCATTGAATCGGCTGGGCATGCCTAACTGCTTATTCTCTTCGAAGCCAGATTTGCAGTGGAGGAAATAAAATTTTTCTATGATAGGTTCCGAGAAAACGAAACCCCACGGATAAGGTAGGACTGAGCTGTGTGTTTCTAATATTAAGAGATATTCTTGTGGAAGATATTGACTGGTAGAAAGATGTAAACACTGAGATTTTGTTTTAAAAACATTTTTTTTTTTTAACCTGCTGATAAATGATAGCCAAGTCAGAATTTCAGTGCCATAGCCTCATAACGTGACTGCTGATTGATGCTGAGAGAAGTAGGTTGAAATGTGAAGGACGGAGTCATTCGCAAAAAACTGAATAGGGTTAGCTGTGCACTCCAGAAAATCATTGATGAGTAGATGGAAGAAAGTTGGAGACATGACACAACACTAAGGAATACCACCATCTGATAGCTATAGAAAAGGGCCAGCAGCCGTCTACAATAGCAGCTATAGAACGACCAGAGAGGAAGTTTGAGGTAAAGGCACAGATGGAAGGATAGAAATCGTAAAAGGACACTTTGTAAATTAATTATTTGTGCCAGACTGAGCAGAGAGCATTTGAGATGTCAAGTGCGATGGTAAAAGATTTCCCAAAGTCCCAAACGGAAGGTGAGAAGATCGCAAGCAGAGCATCCCTGGCAGAACCCATACTGATGGTTGAAAAGAAGGTTATATGAGGAAAGATGTATCAAAATCTTCCAGCCAAGGATAGTTTGAAAGACCTTTGGAATAGAAGGTATTAATGAAGTTCGGCGAGTGTCTTTGATCTGGATGGGTTAGGTATAGCCTTCTCAGTCCATTTCACTACGAGAGGGCTGTCCAGAGAAAGGAATTGCCTGTTACCATTGCCAATTGCATTCAGTGGTCAGTTTTGTTTATTAAATAGCAAACTATTGGAAAATTATGTTCATTCAATAGCATATTATGCCAGGTATCCGTGTATTATATTCCCTTTTGTGTTCCCGTTTGAATTAAAAAAAAATATAAGATGGTGACCTCCCACTCTCCCCTGCTGCCACACACCAAGTTCATTATCTTCCATCATCTACCCCAACTGTAATCCTCATGCTGTTACCCTTCCCTCCGCTATAGGAAAATCCTTTACTGACATTATTAAACATTTATCTGATGGCATTGCCTGGCCAGTTTTGTGTAGGCAGCAACATTACGTGGAATAAAAAAATTTATAAGATGGTGACCTCTCACTCTTCTCTGCTGCCACAAACGAAGTTCTTTTACCTACCATCATCTACCCCCGCTGTAATCCTCATGCCGTCACCTTTCCTTCCTCTGTGTGAAAACCTTTACTGACATTATTAAACATTTCTTTGATGGCATTACCTGGCCAGTTTTGTTTAAGCAGAACATGACATGGCTCTAATGTATATATGATAGCATTCCATGATCACGTACTCGACAGCATCTTAAGTCCATTTAGTTGTTTGCTGTGCAGCATTCTGTTTCCATTTACTGTGTGTGGTTTTCCATTGCCAGTTATGTATATCCGGCAGCATTTTCTGGCATTTATGGTTATTCGAAACATTTTTATGAATACTGACGGTCTTCCAATAGCTATCTGTGGACATTTCTATTTATTTGAGAGCATTCTATGGTCATTGATGCATGCTCGGCAGCATTCTGTGGCCATTGACGAATTGCGACTGCACACTATAGCCATTGTCGTTCACTGAAGTAAACTCTGTGGTCTGTGTTTATTCAGCAGCATTCACTATCCCTTTATGCATTGTTCAACAGAATGTCATGACTCCTTGTAGTCACTGTCATTCTATGGACATCTTCTGTATAATGTATTCCCCTTAACGTCCCATTTACACCTAACAGGGTCGTATCTCCCACCTTTCCTTCCCTACTGATGCCATATATATCCTTTATCAGTCCCCCACCCTCACCCACACACTCCATCACCTACCCCATGCACCTGTCGCTCTTTCATACTTCCCTTCATATTCTTTACAGCATTCTGTGACTATTTATGTTCATTCAACATCATTCCTAACCATTTGCATTTACTTTTCGTTATTTTATGTACATTTTTATTAGACGGATTTGTGTCCTCTTTCAGCAATATGCTATGGCCATTGTCTTACCGTGTTCACCCTAGTGTCCCCGTTTGTACTCAGCAGGGCCTTATTTCCCAACCATCCCGTCTACTGCTAGCTAGCTATCTCGCTGTAAATAAATAAATACAGTATATATATATATATATATATATATATATATATATATATATATATATATATATATATATATATATATATATATATATATATATATATATATATATATATATATTTATCACCACCATCACCATCAACCGTTTGAGTATCCACTGCAGGACCGACCTATCCCGACCGAAGTGGGGACGATACAGCCTATGTATCTCTACCAAGTGGCTTAGGCTGTCTTGTACAGATTGTATGTAGGGTGACAAGTGCTTGTAAGTGTGATTGCAGTGTTGGAGTGGCATTGGATGTGTGTGTAGTCTGTGAACCAAGTGTAATCGACCCGCGCAAGCCGACTGGGTGCAAGCATACTTTATAGTAAGCGACACTGGTTCAACCACAGCACCCCTTATGTCCGCCAAGCAGTATATGGCCAGGAGAACGCTCCGAAAGTTTATTTCCCTGGCGGGGCGCGAACCCTCGCTCTCCAGTGCATATATATATATATATATATATATATATATCCTTTCGCTTCTGCTCCCCACCCTTACGCCATAACCTTCTCCCGTCTCTGTCATTCTCCCTCACTGCCCTGTCACCTCTTCATTTACGAGGAGTGAGGTGAGGGGTCAAGGAATGGGCGAGAACTCAGAGTGCAACGTGCTTTAAGCTTTAGTAACTTCAGGACAATAATTCCCCCGTTTCACATGAAACTTGAGACCATATTTTATGGCCTTAAGAGCAATGTTTTGCCTTCCTGTTTCACTTCTTTGCACTATTCGTCCTCTTTTTTAATCTCTTCACCTATGGAAGTATGTTTTTTTTTATTCTTGCTACGTCCAGATAATTTTATTCAGCAGAGAGGATGCGTTTGGAGCTTGTGGAATTAGATACATTTTTAACCCCCTTCACAATAAGGGGGCTCCTTTGAGATAAATAAAATTTCTCTGGCTGCAAGAATAAACTTGAAAGATTTCATTCTATTTCAAGGGGTTAAGCATATGTAGATACAGGACAATGACACCCCTGCCGTCTGCAACCTGGCATATTGTTATAGCATTTTCAATATTTTCTTGGTGGGGACATGTCTGCTATTCTTTTTGAGCTAATGCCTGACGTTTCTGTTCAGCTAAGAGTGAGTCGCGTAGCCTATGAGTGTTCTTACAGACACCATTAACCATCCCATAATCGAGACAACTCTCCAGCGAATAACAGGCGATTTTATTCAGCCGAGCGTGAGACGCAGCAGACTGAAAGTGCTAAGCATTTTTCGTCTTCCTCTGATTTGTATCACCGATCATTTTTTAATGTTTTCAGGAAGATGAGCTATATGTTTATTTACTGATAGTGGTTTAGTGGATTAAAGCGACCCAGCCGCATGTGGCCCAGAAGGATTTAAATCGAGAAGAGGCTTGGCTTTTTACGGCATGTGGACGGTCATCTTCCCCCTGAACTTGGTAGTCAAGCACTGGGCCTCTACGCTCGTACCGGTAAAATAAAGGACTTAATGACTGACTGGGCGACGAAGCAGGCGAGAACATTATACTACATGTAGTTGGTGGCTGTTGAATATATCATTTTTACTATAGCTAAGCCAGAGTAATGTCATCTCTCCACCCGAAAGCTGCTGTAAGGTGAAACAAGATATTAACATTAGGATGTTGCTAGTCACGAAGATGTGCTGTGAAAAGGATGTAATTCTGAAGTATAATATTGTATTTCTGCCACTGAGATACGTGAAAGAAACTGAAACAAAAATCTAGGCAAAGTTAGAGTAAAAACAGGATAGTAGTCGAGTAATGGCGTACCATCATAATTATAGTTGGCAGTATAGCACAGCAGCAAAAGTATGATTTCCCTGAAGCTGCGAACGCTACAGCTACCTATGCATATCACTGGAAAGCTTATGGAAAAATAGTAGGTGTTAGTGTACTTGAGCAACTTCTCCCAGTATTCGCTGTTTTTGCTTAACACAGCCAAAAAGTTCGAAGTTCAGCATCAAACTGCATTTTTCGAAACTATTAAAGCAACAGACAACCTACACACATACTGTAGTTGGAAAGCTCATGGAAAAATAATGGGTGCTTTTCAGTTGGTGTTTCTCATAATTTACCGCCGTTTTGCAAAAAAAAAAAATAATAATAATAATAATAATAATAATATAAAAAAAACTTAAAACCAAGCAGCGTTATATCAGAAACCTATTAAAACTAGAGTGGACTTACGTACTTCGTTGGAAAGCTCATGAAAAAGTATTTGGTGTTACTTGAGTACTTTTCTCAAAGTTCGTCATCATATTCTTGAAAAAGTCCCCAAGCACCAAACTGAGCACAAAAATTTGGCGCTGTCGGAAAATATTGAAGCTACTGCTGATTTACGCAAATCATGGTACAGCAGAAATAACACAATATGTAATATTGTTCCTTCGAACACGTGCCACACTTTTAAGTTTGGACTCCTATGGCTTCATAGACATAATACTAAATTTAAGGTATTTTTCTTTATTTTTGCCTCGGAAACACGATTATATTCTGCTTAAGGGATACCTCGTATGGTGGAGAAAGTAGAAATGATCTCAGTCAGTGGCGTACCCAGAAAGTTGAAAAGGGGGGCCTTTTTTTTTTTTTTTTTTTTTTTTTTTAACCCTCTCGCGCACGATAAGTTTCAGTAAGTTTTCTGGCTCACGATTTTATTTGACGAAGCCGCCCGGCGCGGGAGCGCGCGCGCGGCAAATTTGGGCGAATGAAACACATTCTTGCCTTATTTTCGCCACCCAAAAATCCATTTATTCCCATCAAACCTTTCTCAAGTTAGGCAGCGATGTTTGTTCTATCTGATAAATGGGACCAAAACACAGGAGTGAGGTGAGGGAGCATGGTAGAGTGAACCATGGATTTCTCTTTTAATTCGCTTGTTATAGTGATATTTCGTTATATACTGGATTATTTCTTGTATTCATGCACTAACTGGGCAGGGAGCGATTTTTCTTTTCCTTTAGAGGTCGTTCTACCCTCCACATTCAAATCCCAGCCAGGCTAACAACGAGTGATGATTGGCTGCGATCAGTGTCCAATTTCTTTTTTCTTTTTTTTTTTCACAAAAGATGAGCAGAAGAAAAAAATTTAAATTTTAAAAATAATACATTCTGCAGAATACAGGTGTCACTCATTCATGAAAAATCTGTAACAGTTGGACTTAAACTGCTGTGGGTTGAAGTTTGGGGAAAACTTTTCTGGAGAAGCGAGTTCCAAAACGATGCAGTTTGGGGAATAAAAGAATTCTGATAGGCAGAAGTTCTGCAATATGCTATTGTGAGAGTTCAGTAATGAACGCTACCAAATGCCCATGATGTGGGGGGGGGGAAGGCGTGGATAGGTGGCACTATGGATGCATCTTCTGAGCATTTGCCATAAAACTACTTTAAAATAATGCAAGGTGTGCAACATTCCTTCTTACTTGTAGGGGAGGTAGTTCATTTGCAATTGCAGGGGTATTAATAATTCTTGCAGCTTTGTTTTGAACTTTATCCAGTTGTTTTGTGCAACCTCTCCACATCCACTCCACAAGGGTGAGCAGTATTCCAGCTGAGAGCGCACATGATTCATATAAATTGAAGCTAACTGTTCTTCAGCGAAAAAGATACGGAATCGTTTTCGTTTTTCGTTTCATTTTCGTTTTTGAAGGCTCCAACATGCTTGCATGCGTCGGCCTTGGTCACCTAATGGCGGCTTTCCATGCTGCACGATCTATTGCAGCCTCCCTTAACCCTGAGGTCACACTTAATGACCTCGTCCCACGTCTTTTTCGGTCTACCTCTCACGACCCGATCCCCGATATTAACACTTCTCACCTCCTGCACCCAATTATCATCCCCCATCCTCTCCACATGCCCAGACCATCCCAATCTACCTCTCCTCATCACAACACCAATACATTTCAGTCCCATCCTACCTCTCAACTCTTCCATCGTAAACCCAGCCCCCCCAGGCCTTGCATGCAGGGACGCACTGGACATCCACCTAATCATTGTCATTTCTGTACGTCTGAGCCTGCGAAAATCCTCCTCCTTTATTGCCCACGTCTCACTACCATACAGCATTACACTCTTAACACATGCTGCATACAAAGACCCCTTAGCACGTAGGGAGAGTCCTCTCAATGTCAGGAGAGGCAACAGTTCCCTGAACTTCTTCCAACCACTCCCCACCTCCAGCACACATGTCTTCAAAATAACAAAACTGTTCCACACACTCAAGAGACTTCCCAGCAAGTTCAATCCTTTCATGCCTGACAATCTCCACCTGCTCTCCCTGACACGCCGCACACATAAAATCAGCATTATCTCGCAGTCTGCCTCTGATACCACTAATTTCTTGTGCATCCGTTTATCACAAACACTACACAAGATGGAATTACTTCCCATGCCCTTGTGGCAAACTGCACATGGCCACTCTCCCACATCTTTTACAGTACCGCCACCAACCCTAGATATCATCACTTTTGTATTATCTGCATTTAACCTTAAGCCCTTGTGCCCCATACCATCTCTCCACATCCTTAATCTTTCCTCCACCTCCCTTTCGTTCTCTGCAGTCAACACCAAATCATCAGCATACAACATCTCCCACGGGAGTCCATTTCCGAAGTCACATGAGAGGGCTTCAAGTACCATCATAATCAACATGGGACTCAAAACTGACCCCTGATGCACACCAACTTTCACAGAAAACTCCAAACTCAAATCTCCATTCACTCTTACCTGGGTGCGAGCACCCACATACATAGCCATAACTACCTTAACCAGCCGCTCCTCCAAGCCAAGCTTTCTCATTGCCCACTTCACCACCTCTCTAGGGACTCTGTCAAAGGACTTTTCCAAATCAACAAAAACAAAGTACAGATCCCATTTCTTCCCAATATATTTCTCTTGAAGCTGTCGAACAATGAATATGGCATCAGTGGTCCCCCTGCCTGGCATAAACCCAAACTGCATCTCATCAATATTCACTCTTTCTCTAATCATACCTTCTAGAACTCTCTCCATTACCTTCATTATCTGATCTAAAAGATTTATACCTCTATAATTTCCCCTTTCCAGGGCATCACCCTTCCCTTTTTACACATTTACAATTACACTTTTCAACCAATTATCTGGGACAACACACTCATGTATAATCATATTTATCAGGTCAATGACTAACCTTACCCCTATATCTCGTGAGGCCTTCAACATTTCGGCAGTCAACCTAGACGCACCTGCTGCCTTCCCCACCTGCATCCTGTCCATCGCCTCACTCACGGTAGCAGCGTCAATCAAAGGCCAAGGGCCAAACACTGGATCTGCGGGCTCCAAACCTTCCCTGTCCCAGTTAAACTCATTCAACAACCGGCTATAATGCTCTCTCCATGCATCTTTAATATCCCCACTGTTCCCCACTACCCTTCCTTCATCGTTCTTCACACACTGCTCACCTTTAATATCCCGATTATCCCTCTTCATCTGATTTGCCACCTTAAATATCATATTTTTCCTTTCCCCATGATTTAGGTTATCAAGTAAAAGTGTCTGTGACTCAGACTTCGCCCTACTTCTAGCCCTATGCTTGGCAGCCAAGTATTCCTCCTTGTTAGCACTCTTCCTCCATTGCCGGAAAAGCCTTCTTTTCTCCTTAACTGCAATTTCTACACCCTCATCCCACCACCAAGTTACTTTATGTCATGGTGGGCCTCTTGCCCAACTGCATATTACATCAGTACTCTCAAGAGGTTGTTATTGAGGGCTCTGTACCGTTCATTAACGCCTCAGTCTACGGCTCCCTGTTCAGCCATCACTCTCCTCATCTCGCTAGAGAAGGCATCCCTTTCTACTTGGTTTTCCAGCTTCCATATTTTCCTCCAGGGTACAGTAATCTAATTTCTTTGAAGCGATTGTAGCAAGTGATCTAACATGAAAGACCCAGCTGAGGGTATTGTTCATTGAAACGCCGAGAACATCAGTACTTTTAGAGATAGGAATATTAGTTGCCTTGAAGGTAATACAGGAATCAGGCAATATCTGTCTATTAGAATATTGGATATATTTGGTTTTCTCACTATTAAATGAGACAGTGTTATTTTGTCCCTATTCAGTGATCGTAGGTAAGTCTTGATGTATGGAGATTGCTGTATTGAGTTGAAATTTAGAGATATTAAACTTTGTGATTTAGTGTTTAAGTCTGAAGGAACTGTGAAGTGTTGAGCCATCTCCTTATAAATGAATCGGAATATGGATGACAGATAAGAGATCATTAATATGAATTTGGAATAGGGTTGAGGCCAGGACTGATCCGCGTGGCATGACGACATTAATCGAGTGGAAATTGGAATATACATAATCTGCTTTTACTCTTATCTTTCTGTCGCTGAGATATGAGGAAATCAGTGGAACAGAAGATAAAAGGTCATGGCAAGGGAGTTGGATAGCAGAAAATGTTGCCACATTCTGTAAAATGGTTTAGAAATACCAAGGACTACTGCATCGGTTTCCCCATGGTGGTCAGTTGACTGATGGATGGTGTGAGTCAAGAAATTGAGTATATCAACAGTGGACCTTTCATGGCGAAAACCATACTGTCACTAATTAAGATTTTTTTTTTTATGCGAGGAAGTTGGAACCAAAGGCCATGAGCCCGCAATAACCGTTCCCTCCAAGAGAAAAACAAAATACAAGAGAGAGCCAAATTCAAGATCCATTCGTTTCGAGATGCCTGGACACACTGCGTTTGAAAGACTGGAGATCATAGGCAGCAGGAAATACAGACAGAGGGAGACAGTTCCAGAGTTGATCTGTTGCATAAATGAAAGACTGGGAGTAACGGTTAACTCTTGCATTAGAGAGTTGGACAGAAAAGGGATGAGAGTTTGCTGCTAGACAGGTGCTACGCGCCCGTCGTAGAAGTGGAGGAATGCATGCAGAGGAGCAGTGACCATTAAAGTAGCGATAGAATAGAGATAAAGACGCAACAGTGCAGCGAAGAGACAGAGGTTGAAGGGAGTCAGTCAGAGGAGGAGAGTTAATGAGACGAAAAGCCTTTGACTCCACCCTGTTGAGAAGAGCTGTACGTGGGGAGCCTCCCCACACATGAGAGTTGTACTCACACAGGGGCGGATAAAACCCCTGTATAGAGTCAACAATTGTGCAGGGGTAAAGAAAGAACGGAGTCGGCTTAGCACACCCAATCTCTTGGAACCAGATTTTACAAGAGATGTAATATGATCTTTCCAAGATAAGTCCCGAGTAAATGAAACCCCAAGCATGTTCAAGGATGATGCAGGATTAAGCTGAATATTATTAAACATTAGTGGGTATACCTGTGGAAGATTTTGAGGGGTTGATTGGTGTAAGAACTGAGTCTTAGATGCATTAAAAACAACAAGATTATTTTTACCCCAGTCAGAGATACGAGCCAAGTCAGACATTAGGTGTGCCATAGCCTCATCCCTTGTTCGTTGAAGTAACTGCTGAGATGGGCGTTGCTGGAACCGAATGGAAAGGTGAAGGGTGGAGTCATCAGCGTATGAGTGGATAGGGTTAGATGTACAGCTTAGAAGGTCATTGATGAATAAAAGGAAGAGAGCTGGTGATAGGACAAAGCCCTGAGGAACACCACTGTTGATAGATCTAGGAGAAGAACGATGGCCGTCTACAACAGCAGCTATAGAACTACCAAAAAGGAAACTAGCGATAAAGGCACAGATAGAAGGATAGAAACCGTAAGAGGGCAGTTTGGAAATTAAAGAGTTATGCCAGACTCGATCGAAAGCCTTTGAGATGTCAATTGCAATGGCAAAGCTTTCGCCAAAGTCCCGAAAGGAGGATGACCAGGAGTCTGAAAGGTGAGACGATCGCCAGTGGAGCGTCCCTGACGGAACCCGTAATGACGATCAGAAAGAAGGTTGTGATAGGAAAGATGCCTTGAAATTTTTCTATTGAGAATTGACTCGAAAACTTTTGAAATACAGGACGTTAAAGCAATTGGACGATAGTTGGAGGGTTGGGAGTGGTCACCCTTCTTTGGGACTGGCTGAATGAGAGCAAACTTCCAGCAAGAAGGAAAGGTACAAGTTGACAGACAAAGGCGAAACAGTTTGCTTAGGAAGGGGTAAGCACAGAAGCACAGTTCTTGAGAACAACAGGAGGGACTCCATCAGGCCCATATGCCTTGTTAGTATTGAGGCCAGTGATGGCAGAATATACATCAGCTGAAGAAATTTTTTATGTCAGCCATGAGGAAATCAGAGGCAGGAAGTGATGGAGGAACAGCACCGGAATCGTCTAAGGTGGAATTGGAGGAGAAAGTCTGTGGGAAGAGATCTGCTTTATCAGTAGAAGAAATAGCTACAGAACCATTAGAGTAGAAAAGAGGAGGGAAGGATGATGAGGGAGAGTTGTTAGAAAGGTTTTTGGCAAGGTGCCAGAAGGAGCGGGAATAATTCGAGTTGGAGAGTTGAGAGCATTTAGTACGGATGAAATTATATTTGGCAGAGCGAAGAACAGACTTAGCACGATTCCAGTCGGAAACGTAAAGATGTGATTCAGGGGTGGATTGGCTCCAGTGCCTTTTGTAGGCCCTCTCCTTGTTGCGGACAGCATTAGAACAAGCGTGATTACACCAAGGGTTTCTTGCGTTAGTCAAAGGATATGAGAAAGGAATGTATGCTTCCATGCTGGAGAGAATAACCTCCGTAATGCGCAAGGCACACTCAGATGGCTCCCGGCCATGGAAGCAAAAATCATTCCAGGGAAAATCAAAGAAGTACTGCCTGAGGGCTTCCCAATCCACGGCTCCAAAATGCCACAGACAACGTTTCCCTGGAGGGTCAACAGGCCGTATCGGAGTGATAGGACAGGTTAAGGTGATAAGGTTGTGATTGGAGCAGCCCAATGGAGAGAAAAGATTAACAGTGTAAGCATAAGGATTTGTTGTTGGATTCAAGATTTTTAAGATTGTGGTTATTAACTACAGTCTCAAATACTTTACCAAGTGAAGGTGTGATAGCCATTGGTCTGTAAGCAAACGAGTTAGAGAAACTTCCTCTCTTCTGAATTGGGTGGATGTTTTTTCTTTTTTTTCCAATAATTAGGGAATGAAAAAGTACGTATGCATAATCTGAATACCTTAGCTAGAACTGGAGCAAGTTATGGGGAACACTTTTTGAAAACGATTGGAGAAATTCCATCTGAACCAGGAGCTTTGTTGGTTGGTAAATTGTCTAGGATGGATTTTAGGTATCTAGTCAGTATCTTACATGAAGCAGTTTCGGGAGAATCAAGTTTTAGTACAGAGACGTCCTGCATGTACAGTGTTTCCATTTGAAAATTCTAGTGGAGGAATGGGTGATGACTTTTTAAAGTTATTTTTGAAAGAAATGAGTGTTGGCCAATATATTCTATTATCTATCTATCTGTGTATCTATCTGTTGCCAGACGCCTTAATCCCGTACGGGGTGGCCACAGAAAAATCGCCTCCATGTCGCCCATTTCCCCGCCATTTCACTGCCCTGCTCCCAGCTTACACACCCCTCTCTCATATACCTCACCACTCCGTCCCTCCACCTCATCATTGGCCTTCCCCTCCCTCTCCCCCCCTCCACCTCACTCACATACACTCTCCTCGTCAGTCTCTCACTCTCCATCCTCTCCACATGGTCAAACCACCTCAGTGTGTTTCTCCTAACGCATCCTATCACATCTACATCCACACCACAACGCTCCTTTACATCCTTATTTGTCAGTCTGTCTTTCCATGTGACTCCACAGGCTTCTCTCAAATAACACATTTCCACTGCTCTTACTCATGACTCCTGTCCCTCCAACAAGGCCCAAGCTTCACTTCCATACGTTAGAGTTGGTATCACAATACTCTCATGTAGTAACTTTCTCACTTCCATGCTCCTTTCCCTGTTTGTTATCACTGCTTTCAAGGAACCAGCAACCTTTCTTCCTTGTTGTACCCTTTCAAGCACTTCACCCTCCAAACTTCCATCGTTATTCATCACACTACCGAAGTACTTAAACACACTCAGATTTTCCATTACCTCCTCATCCATCCTCACTGTACATTCATTGACTTCACTTCTCTCGAAGACCATAACTTTACTTTTCCCTACATTCTCCTTTAGATTCCGTTTCTTACACACTCTCCCAAACTTATCCACCAAGCCTTGCAGCTCACCTTCGTCTTCAGTTAACAAAGTATCATCTGCAAACAACAGTACAGGGAGTTACCAAACACTGCCCTCTCTCTTTAGGGCCACTCCAACATCCACTGCCCTACCTTGTATCTCTTTTATAACCCCATCCATATGAACAACCATTGAGACATGACAAATCCGTATTTCAATCCAACTTTCAAGTAGAAAAATTCACTCAGTTCACTATCCACACGCACTGCAGCTTAGCACCCTCGTACATACTCTTCACAGCATTCAACAACTTTCCATCTACTCCTTGTATTCTTAATACTTTCCACAATCCTTGTCTATCCACCATGTCATATGCTTTCTCCAAATCCATGAAGGCCGCTTACAAATTCTTTCCCTTCCTTAGAAACTTTTCCACCAAAGATCTAAGAATGAATATCTGATGTACACAACCTCTTCCCCTCCTAAAACGCCCTTGTTCTTCTCCAACTAATTCCTCTGTTATTTACGTAAGTCGGTCAATAAGTATCCTGCCATATACTTTTCCTATTACAGTCAGAAGACAAATGCCCCTGTGATTACCACACACTTTTTTTTTACCCCTTTTCCATTGTACAGGGAAATAATTATACCTGACTTCCAATCCTCCGGAACGCTACTTCCTCCCAGGCCAGTCTGCACATCTTCCACATCGATTCTTCTGCTATCTCTCCCCCATGCTTCAGTATATCACTACACACTCCATCAATTCCTGGGGCTTTCCCCATTTTACCTTTCTTCATTGCTTCCACAATATCCCTCCTACTGATTTCTTCCTCCCTTCTCACATCTCTCCATATCCTAGCCATTCCCCAGCCACTTATAATCGCATTACTTTCATTCTCTGTGTTCAACAATTCCTTAAAGTGTTTTCTCCAGCTGCTCACTTTTTCTCCCATCTCCACTAGCAATCTACCATTTTTATCTTTCGCACCTCGACTAACTTTTTTGCCACCATGTCTAACTCGCTTTACCGCATTCCAGAACATTTTGTTACATTCCCTCCACTTTACACTCAAATTCCTTCCAAATTCCTCATCCATTCTCTTCTTACTCTCTTACTAATCTTTTCACCTCTCTTTTCCACATGCGACTCTCTTCTGCCTCTCAACTTTTTCCACGCCCTTGTTTCTCATCCACTCACTATATGCTTTCTTCTTTTGTGCCACAGCCTGTCTCACATCTTCATTCCACCATGCTGTTCCTTGCACCCCCTTTCGTCTTCCCTTAACGCCACACACCACCTCATATGCTGCACAGATTTCTTTTGTAAATATCTTGCACACACCTTCCACGTCCCCCATCTGCTCTAATCCATATTTACCCAAATGGATCCTCCACTTCTCTCTTATATTCTGCCTTTTTCTACTGTCATTAGTGAAGTTTTCTATTGTCATTAGGATTATTTAATAGTTTGGATGCTTGGTTGTAAAGAAAGTTTGATTTATCGGTTTATTACTGTTTTTGCATGATTTCTTGCGATTTTAAATTGACTGAGGGATTCAGATGCTTTTGATTAAAAGTAAAATAATATGCTAACGACTTTTAGGTCGTTACTGTGGCACAATCGCTGTCAAACCATTTTGGTGAGTCCAGTCCCCAGTAAATTGTTGACTAAATATTAACAATTCCATAGCAGCTTGTATTAAGTCATTAGTGTGGGACCGGTTAGAATTGATGTTGGAGAAGAGACTGCCGTGGAATATCAACAGAATTATTTCTGAATTCATCCCAGTCTGCCCTATCAAAGTGCCACCTGGTTACCCTGGCTGGTTCAGAACGAGGAGATTTTGGGCAACTGACTAATGAGGCTTTGATGAGAATGTGGTCGGATGATCATCGCGGTGACAATATCCTGTATTGATCTGGATTATTTGTCAGTAATAGGTCCAAGAGATAGGAGCTGTGGTCAGGATGATCTGGTGTTCTCGTTTGTTGCTGTACCAATTGCGTGAAATTAAACGATTCTGCAAACAGCTCTCATTCCAGGCAAGTATCATTAATCCTGGCAGAATGCAATATCCATTTTATAATATGGATGTGAAAATAACCCAAAACGGTAATAATCAGTGCTAAGGGTGAGGTCAAGGTTGGTCAACTGTGTGGACATGGAGTCAGATGTGCTGGGTTCTGAAGAAGCACTGGGGAAGTCTAGATGTATTTGGTAATGCCTAGGTAATTTAGTTTATACAGTGAATAATCAAAATTAACAAGTGAAGTTCACAGTAGCATCGACATCATATTCAGATTTGATATAACAACAGGTCCCACCCTTGTTATGGAAGTTTGTGAGGAGATGGTGACCAGGAAAACTAAATGGGGATATGTCAGTAGAGGGAGAGATTTGGATTTCTGTGAGGAATAGGGCTAGAGGGGATACAGACTGGAGAAAAAAGTGATCAAAATTCATATTGGTACTAAGACCATGGATGTTAGTCAAGTATAAGGCCAATGCCGCACTACTCCACCGACGAACATGAACTTTGTTTGCAATTAATGCTGTCGGTACAGCCACATACTTGTGACCTGCAGGACCCTGTGCCACCAGCCCTTATTTGCTGATAATACTTCAGTGACCATTGCTAAGGCGGGATGGAAATTGAATGTGTGATGTCTAATGTGTATGTAGTGTGGTGTAGGCAGTTGGAGGTAGAGGTGTTATGAGAGTATGCTGGCCTATTCTCTGTATTAATGAAAACACTGAAAATGTTCAGCAAAGGTAGATACTTAGAAAAAGGTCCTGAGGGCTGGTGAAACGGGAGCTCCAGCTTTCCCTGTCACCAGCTTGGCCATCCACTTTGGCAATACCGCCCTGTTCGACTGGAGCTATACAGTCAACTCCTAAATGAGTGCTTCAATATGAGATTTAAGTCCCTGATTACCCAGTCTCGGATAATCTGTTATAATCCAGCGACCTGAATATGGGTAAACCCTACGTTACAATTCGGGATCGAATAATCCCTAATCCGTGGTTTGAAGCAACATCAAACCAGATATTTCAACCATCATCCTGAATTCGGTCTTGCGGGCTTTTAGGTGTCCCACTCTGAGTGAGAACTGGCCTGGGTGGAGATATACAACTGAAAAATTTTGTTTGTCTCACACACACACACACACACACACACACACACACACACACACACACACACACACACACACACACACACACACACACACACACACACACACACACACACACACACACACACACACACACACACACACACACACACACACACACACACACAGAGGCCAGGACCCAATTCGTCAAAACGGTACACTAAGTCTGTACGTGATTGAATGAGAGACTTAGGGACGAGAACTACAATTGGCTGCTCGTGTGGGTGCGGCAAAAAGATAAAAGAAAGAAAGAAACCGAACAACTACATTTGGTATTCACTGTCGTGTGGAGAAACTCTTGTGACCTCAGTCGACTAGATTAAGTGCACACACATACACATAGGATACAGACAGACTCTAGACTCATATGCTTTACATACACAAACATGCCCACACCGCCATCCGCAGCCGTACATGGCCACTTTCATGTACACGTACACAAACAAGCACGTACAGTATACATACCAAAACATTCTCTCTCTCTCTCTCTCTCTCTCTCTCTCTCTCTCCATTTTTTCTCCTTTCGTCCCCAAGTGTCATTCTATCATTATTTCCATTTCCACTTATCTTTGTTTCCTCCAGTCAATTTGTGTAAATATATATATATATATATATATATATATATATATATATATATATATATATATATATATATATATATATATATATATAACTGCAGCAACTTCAGCAGATATGAAAACATTTACTTGTGAATTTTGGAAGCTCGGTTCCCCTTATTGCAGCCATTTTCAACAGTGAATTCGGTAAACACGGCAGAAATTATTTGGTGAAGATACTATGCTTTCTCATGCAAGTCCCGGCTTTAAAAATGTATTCCTTTGTTTTGGAATTTATAGAACTCTGTATGCATGTGTTCTGCCCTTGTTGATTTTACCTCCTCAGTGCAATGACTCCTTGTACATTAGTTTGTGCTGCGTCCAAGCGATTTTGATTAGATTTTGGGAAGCCTGCTTTAGGAATCTGGTTAATGAAGCCTGCTCTTTCCGTATCCCTTAAACTTCGAAGGACGAGGTATCTTTTTTAGTCTGGCTACCTCTACGCGACTGTACTTGACACTGAGAAACCTCCCTAAATCCATGAGATAACACTCAGTGCCTGTTTCACTTTGGCTAACGTCAGACGGGGGAAACCTCCGAGGCCTAGTGGTCAGGAAACTGTTTTAAAAATAATTTATGTTTAACCCTTAATCCTCTAGGGACGAATGTCTATTATAGTCTGAGTAACATCGGACGATTTTACTAGTCATTAGGAAACTTACTGAAGTCTTGGGATTTTGATTCCGTATATTTACTGGCGACAAAGTCGAAAATGAAAATCGGCAGTGAATAATATCTAATGTATAGTAAGAGATAGTGTAATGCGATATGACAATAAAATACAGGTGAAAATGTTGTCTGAGTAAATGGAAGGATGAGTGGTGTGAAGTGGCATTAACCCCTTCACTGTCAAACGTCTCCCATCACCAGAATGAAAACGGCGGTAACAAAACTAACTCCCCCCCCCCCCGAAAAAAAGGACACGTGATTAACACCAAAAAAAAAAAAAAAAAAAAAATCTTGCTGAAAGGGGTTAGTCACTACAGAAGGAGGAAGATGTTTCTGTTATGTTCATCCTGTTACCATACGGTTTTATTCAGCTTAGGACAGCCATTTAGTAGTCAAGGTGTTAATGAAGGCAAAATTATAACCTTTACATTTCGATGAGCCTCTCTTGTTCTATATGATTTTTACTTTAACTTGACTAAAATTGCCATCTCCCAATATATAAACAGAGAAGTAACAGAAGATTAACAGTAGAATGTGATGCTAGTTATAAAGAAGCGCAACGGCAAGGATGTAGAGGCTTAGTGTTATCTGTTTTTGCCACTGAGCTACGCGAAATTAGCTGTAAAATGACGAAAATCTGGGCCAAGTTAAAGTGAAAAGTATAAATAGAATCTACTGAAGACAGAACACAATACAAGTGACGTCGTTTGGCCGATGTGATTGGTGGCGATTGTTTTTAATTCCTTCACTATGACAGCTTTCACCTAGGACAAATAACGTGGTTTGAAAGTAGCAAGAACTTAATATGAAAGAAATCATCGTACTGGTCTTTTTTCGCTTAGGTAAAATATTTATCCCATATTCGACTTGCAAAATTTAAGAAATTAACGAGAGATGTGATCGTGCCATGTGGGCGATTTATACAGCTTGAATGATTTTAAGAGCATCAAAGCGTCAATGCTGCCACCATTAATACTGTCACCATCCACATTCTCATGGTCGGGACAACTCTAGTTTTTTACTTTAAGCTAATGTTAGACGATTTTATTCAGCAGAAAGTGAGTATAGGAGCCCCAGTGTGGAAATGCTGTAGCAGACATATATATATATATATATATATATATATATATATATATATATATATATATATATATATATATATATATATATATATATACTGTATATATATATTGCCAGACGCCTAAATCCCGTAAGGGGTGGCTACAAACAAATCGCCTCCAAGTCGCCCTGTCCCCCGCCATTTCACTGCCATATATATATATATATATATATATATATATATATATATATATATATATATGTCTATTGCCAGACGCCTCAGTCTCGTAAGGGGTGGCCTCAAAAAAATCACCTCCATGCCGTCCTGTCCTGTGTCATATGGTTGTCCTCCCTCCAACTCACTCCTCACTCTCATTTATCCCTCCACTCCATCCTTCCATTTCATCCTTGGTATCCATATTCTTCCCTCCCCCTCCCCCTCCCCCTCACCTACGTGTACTCTTCTAGTCAGTCTCTCATTAATACTGCAGTCATTAATACTGTCATTATTAACTTTATCATGATTGGAACATACTATTTCTTCCAGTTAACGTAGACGATACTATTCAGCTAAGAGTTAATCAGAGGAGCAAGAGAGTATTAATACCCTCACCATTAACTCTGTCATAGGAGTACGCAGTACATAAGAAGTACAGATAACAGTAGGCCTGTTGGCCCATGACGAGGTTATCTGTGGGTAAAGGCCAATTTTTCTACGTGTAAGAGAAAAGGATAGGAAGAGGAAGGCTCTCCTCCACTACCCACACCATCCGATAAAACCGGCTGGAAAAAGATAGAAGACATCATGCTTGTTAGAGAGATTCAAGCATGGAAATTTTATAGGAGATGCAGAAGAATAACGACCACGCACTGTGTAATATTTACTCTACAGATCTGTAAAGGAATAAGCGTACACAATCGCCACATGTTCTCATTATTAAGCAAGCGTCACACAGTCGTCAGTATACTGTACACTTCAGCAAGGAAGTAAACAACATTCAGTTATAGTGTACGAGAATGTCGCTAAATATTTGTCTAGCCGAATTTTAAACATATCAGTAGTTTTATCACTAACTATTGTTGCTGGTAACCTATTACATTGTTCCACTAAATGACCAGGACAATTCCAGTATTATATTCCAGCTAATGTTTGAAGATTTTATGCCCTTGAGAGTGAGTCAATTTTATTCAGTTGAGAGTGAGTTAATTTTATTCAGTTGAGAGTGAGTCATGAGAGCTGTCAGTGTTAATACTGTAACTTGAATCTCTTATTGTCAGGCCAATTTTGATTGTAGATAATAAAAAAATGAATATTTCACTCATGCTTGGACGGTATTATTCTATAGTTCTTTCTCCTTAACTTGACTCTGATGTACGTCCTTTCGCAGCATAGCTCAGGTAACCCCGTGGCAGAAAAGGATAACGCTGACTCTGGGTTCTTTCAGTGGCTCTTTTTTTGTGACCAGCATCATATCCTAGTGCTAATATATTGTTGCAGTTCAGCATTCAAGATGAACACTGAAATTTTTTGATCAGGTTTGAGTAAAAATAGTATCATATTGTAATCCAGTCAACATTAGACGATTTAATTTAGGTGAGAGTAATGCATAAAAGTATAAGAGTTATAATATTTTCATCAGTAACTCTTACGGTCGGTACAGCTCTAATTTTCTATGCCAGCTAACTTTAGGGGATTTTATACAGGGAAGAGAGAATCATTTTGCCTGAGAGTGTTAAGTATGATTTGGTGAACCGTATATGTTTTAAACCCGTTAAGTTCAAAGACGTTTTTGTATTTTCTACTTCTAGACGATTTTATTCAACTTCGGAGACTTTTCGAATTGAAGGGGGTTAAATATTGCCTTCATTAACCCCCCTAGTTTCCTCTTTCCGGTATCAGATCGCCTGTTTGGTGGCCAGAGTAAAAGAAGAAACATCCTCTGGTTGAAGGGGTTGAGTTACGTTTATTTCACGTCATTCACTTTATCCCGAAACGTTTTACTTTAACTTAGGTTGTTCAGCTGCATGGAGTTTTAGAAGTAGCCTTCATCAGCCTCATGATCATTCATCGACTTAAAAAAAAAGAGTAATATAATGTCTTGTTAGCGTAATGAATATGGAAAAACATCGGAGGACTGAACGGGTTAGTCATTGCATCCAGTGATTTTTTTTCTCTCTCTCTCTCCTACTTTTAAATTCACACTGTCTTCAGACCATTTAAATCAAACTAGGTGCGACTTTTCCAGCTGGATGGGTTCAATAAGAGGCTGTCCGTGCAGTAACCCCGAATAAACCTTAATCAATACCCCAAGGAATGGGAGCTTAGTCAAAGTTTTTTTATTTTATTTTATTTTAATTTTATCCCTCCACGGAGCATCGTGATAAATATATAAGGCACTTCATGGAGGAACTCTGCGGGCACCACATGTCTAAAATTCATAATCATATCCCCAACTTTCTCGATTTCGATTTTGGCGCGTTCGGTGTTATCCTGTGGAGTTCCTCATGTAGGCTTGTTAATCTCTTTCACTCCCACGACGTATTTTGTGCTTTATTCATGCTGTCTGTAGACGATTTTTTAAAGTATGGAAAAACGAATTTTGTAGGAGCGAGCTTATAAACAGTCATCATTAACCCTTCCACAGTTCGCTTTCTCCACATGAGTAAAAAAAAAAAAGTCTGACTGTAGCAAGAATAAAATAACACCATCAGATTGAAAGGATTAATCGTTATCTACTGCACCGTTATAAGAAGTTAAAAGAAATTGTCTAATGGCAGTTTGATTAAAACCATTTAAAATAATGCCTCCTGACAAAGTGATCTGAATAAGCGACATTGGAATGCGACACGAACTAGCGCGGTCGACGACCCTGTACTTGCCTCGTGCTGGCCGACAGCCGGTTTAATCGACAGTCAGATTGACTGACAACTGGCTTATCTGACAGTCAGTTTAACAGACATCCGTCTTAACTGGCAACTAAATTCACCGTCAGTTGGCTTGACTGAAAGAAAGCTTGAACAAAAGCTGGTTTGACAAATAACCGACATTGACTGATAACCAGCATGGCCATCATCCGGCTGGGCTGTCACTGGACATAATCGTTAGCTGGCATGACCGTTAGCTGACATGACTGTTAAGCAGCATGACTGTCATAAGAAAGTAGTGGATATTACCGATGAATATCTGCCACTAATTAATTAGGAGCATATTAATCTAGTGGTTAGTTCAGGCCACTTAAGAGCTACCGGTAGGCCATATCTGCCATGCACAGACCCAGCAAGATCAATCATTGCCCACTTTCGCCACTTCAGTTCTAGTCACGTTAATTTGGTCTTTTGCTGTTAAGTAAGGCATCCTGGTTCATTTAGGTCCATTTGTGTCACTTTTGATCCATGAAGGTAATTTCAGGGCCTTCCAGGTAAGGTTGGGATTATTCAGGCAATCAAATCATTCCTCACCACGTGTCTGACTCAGTCAGGAGAACTCAGGTTCATTTAAGGTTGTACCCCCTCCACAATATGTCTACCCCCGATGTATATATGTCCCCCCCCAATGCATACATGCCCCCACTAATCTTGCTAGGTCAGCACCCTTTCCCACGCCTGAAGACGGCGTTATTGCATCAGTTGATAGCAGACAGCCGAGAAGGGCAGACTATTTTACTGTGAGCTTGTAATAAACTCCTTATCTAGCTCTTTGTACACGGAGTTTCTATTACCAAAGTATTGCAAGTTACATTTGGTAGCAGCGGTGTTTCGAACCATCACATTCTGACCGCCTCCTTGGATTTTTAGTGATACAACAAGATACACGACATCTCGCATCTGCCAGCCTCGCCCCTCCTCCATGCCTCTAGTGGTGTACTACCTTGGCTGTGCTTTTCGAGTGTACTATTTTTCTCTCCAGTGCTCACCTCTCAAACAACCGCACCCATACGCCTTGTTCCTGACCGCACGTGTCACCGTCGCCGACCTACGCACCTGTTGCACCTGTTCCGAACTCATCATAGCTCCTGCCCCCACGGTGCCACTTATCACTGTCTGCCCGCTGCCTGCCCACCACTATTCTCTGCATTTGCAACTCACCAGCTCTACACCTGCCTTGCGCCGACATCTGCCCTCACCACCCACCACCGGCCTCCGCCGTCGCCAGCATCTGGTCTGCATTACGGAGGCTCCTAAGACCGCCACTCCCTGCCGGTGATTCATCGCGGCGTCTCTTCTCCTCTCCGCCCAGCTGTCTCTCCACCGCCGCCCCGCCCCGCCCCACCCCGTCGCCCCGCCCCGCTCCGCCCCGCCCCGTCGCCCCGCCCCGCCCCGCCCCGCCCCGCCCCACCCCAGCCCAGCTACGCCCAGCCACCCTGCACGTCATCCATCTCGACACTCCCGTTTCTACTGTGTAACTATAGTATATCTTTCCTTTCTATAGAGACTATCCTCGATTTTCTCTACAGATTGGTTATTGTAAATATTCCATCTCATCCATCGCATTTTATTTAAATCATCCATGCCTGCACCTTCATTCATTTTCACACCTAGTGTATTCCATTCTCCCATTGTTATTTATACATTTCCACCTACGTATCCATCTTCATCCTTTCATCTTCCATTGCCGCATTAAATGTCATACTTTCCACGTCAACTGCTTACCACCAGCCCTCTCGACCCGGAAACATCACCTGCTCATACCCCGTCTGCCGACTCTAACACAATCACTCATTTACGAAGTGGCAAAGAGTACCACCGCCCCGGACCTGAGACTCCCATTTCACTTCCCGCACAATCACTTCCTACCCATCCTACACTCGTAAATCCAGATACCTCCTCCTCTACTCCTGCCTCTACACTCCCTTCTTCTTCCTCTCCTCCTTCCCCTGTCGTTCCCTCTCCTGCCTCCCTTCATACCCCGTCTTGCTCGCCCTTAACTGCCACTACCTTCTCTCTCTCCCACACCTCTCCTGCCGCCACTTCTGCACTTCCAGCCATGGCCAACCCTCCACAGTCTATCTATCTCGACGATGCCAATCGTCCCAAATTTACCGGCCAGGACCCAACTTGTTCTGTCTATGATTTCCTCAGAGAAGTCGAAACAGAAATAAACAATAGACAAATTACCGAGGAATCGCTCAAAGTAGCTTACCTCCTCGGTCGCTTGCACCACGGTAAATCGGACATCGGATCCGCGATCCGTGCAGGACATTTCGTCAGCATTCGTACCTTTGCTGATTTTCGCACGGAACTCATCAGCCTTTGTTGCCAGCATTCAAATACCGCGTCTCTCATGGGATTCATTAATCTCCTAAACCAACTAGATGAGGACTTGCGCGTTCCAGCGCAATATGCCAAGCTCCGCGAAGCTGCCGCCGCAATGAAAGCAACTAGTAGCGAGATGCTCCAATTACTGGTAGGCACGAAATGGTTAGAAGACAAGAACGGCGTTCCAATGCTTTCACTCACCAACTTTGCTGACTTAATTGGTTACCTCAGATTCCTTCACTGGCTTACTCCTAATCAGCGAGAGCTAGCCTTGGAAATCGGTTTCCATCCAGGAGATAAAATTATTCCGGTCACTAAAGCCATTCATGAAAGAACAGGTTCGAACTACACGCGTCAGGGCACCACCCAACCCTTGGCCTCCTTAGTCTGTCACACCTCCACTACCCCAGACCAATCTCGCTCCCGTCCCACCACACGCGGCAGACCTGCCACACATCGCTCTCCTACCGCAGGTCGTGATCAATCTAGCGCCCGACGGAACAGACAATCTTCGATTCTTTGCTGGTACTGTGGTCATCCTGGACATCGAGCATCCAGTTGCGACCGTACATACAGACGTCCTCACTCCCAAACCAGACAGCGTACGCCTTCCCGCTCACGTCGTCCACACTGCAAATACCACAAATCAAGCACGACTCACACCACTGAGGAATGTCGTTACCTCAACCGCCAACAGTCAGGGGAAGCGCCGCGCCCGTATCGGACCAATATCACGTAGAACCAGAAACCCAACTCCCCATCCGCCATGTAGGTCCCATAACATCCTCGGGTTTAGTCATTCTCGGAAGCAGTCATGACATACCAACGTCATTCTTCTTGGACACAGGATCTATAGTAAATCTCATCTCCGAAAATTCCTTACAAATTACTCATCGCCATCACAACCACGTCAGTTTCCTAGAACCACCAGACATTCGCCTATGTGGTGTTAACGGCTCAGAGTTTAAGGTTAAGGGAAGAGTCACCCTTGAAGTCAAACTCCACATAGATTTGCCCCCTATCCTCATTGAATTTCATGTCACTAATGACTTGCAGTATCCCGCAGATGCCCTTATTGGTTTCTCCACCATGGCACAACATTCCATTGCATTATTACCTGCTTGTGGTAGTATAGACATTTCTGGATTCCCGGTTTACACTATGGAATGTCCCCGTCCTGTTCTTACGATGAAATCTGTCCTTCAATTACAGTAGTGCACCAACTTTCGCTACAGCAGGATTCGCGGAATCCACTTTCGCGGCATGCACCAAATATTCCCTAACTTCCACTTTTGCTTGAACAAAAATCGATTTTCGCGCACAAATTTTGGGTTTGGGACAATATTTTGAACTTTGAATTTCCTGCACCGCCCGCCCGCAACCCACCGCCATCTTGAATGACGTCAACACTCTGTCCACCCATTCCCGCCATTGTGTACGAGCGTGCTAGCTCCATTGTGTTGGATTCTCACGGTTCAATGGCCTCTACTATACCTGGTAGTGTGGGGAAAGGGCCTGGTGGTGTGGGGGGAGAGCCTGGTGGTTGGGGGGAGAGCCGGGAGGCAGTGGTGGTGATAAAAAGTGGCCGGGACATTCAAAGTCGGGAGGAAAGGATACTTACCCCCAACATCCATTAAACACCTCAACCTAGTCTCTGTGGTATGTTTCTCCTCATATAATGTGTACTGTACAGTTTTTATTGTTTGTATCTCACAATGCAATGTACAATAGTGATTTGATGTACTGTATTGCAAGTGAAAATGAAAATCTGATGTTACTTTAGGATAACCGGGAACCAATTAGCCTTTTTGCCATAAAGACAATGCCCCAACTTTCGCTAATTCCACTTTCGTGCATTATTTTTGGACCCAATTAGGCGCGAAAATTGGTGCCCCACTGTACCTCTGTCCCTGTCACTACCAAAAAGTCCAACCCAGCCCAAACCACCACTATCATCATCTGAGAATACAGAGATCATTCCTTTACTGACTGCGAGCAAGGACATAAATTCCTCAATGTCTCCTGATACATCATCTCAGCCCTCGAACATGGCTCTTACATCCTCTCCTGACAACACTATCACTGACTCAGACATGTCTCAGTTACCTACCTCACACAGTCTGAATGATCTTCTCCAACACGCAGAGACGAAACGTGCAGTAACGAATACGTG
Organism: Coenobita brevimanus; assembly: GCF_032717465.1. Taxonomy (NCBI): domain Eukaryota; kingdom Metazoa; phylum Arthropoda; class Malacostraca; order Decapoda; family Coenobitidae; genus Coenobita; species Coenobita brevimanus. The sequence continues at coordinate 33,794,943 of NC_136991.1, read as the reverse complement.
CACAATTTTGTTACCGCATGAGTTCACCAACGTCTCTGTTTGTGTTGCCGGTGCGAAAGAAGGAGTGGATGTACTAACCCTACCTGAGACGTGTTGTGTGAATGGCTTGACTTATGAGTCAGCGTGGTGTACAGTCTTAGAGGACAGTTTATGCTACCTGTACTTGCTCAATGTCACAAATGCTCCACTAAAACTTAAAAGTGGTGTAAAGATTGGAGACTTCCTAGTATACCCAGCGGCCGTAAAGGTGTGTCAGGATTCCTCAATTCCTACTATTCAGACTGATGATACGCCAATCGGTGTATGTACTATTAACTCTACGGGATCTGCGCCAACATATTCACCCGATATGCTCTCACATCTCACTTGCACAGATTTCCCAGAAAATACGCCTCAACTCCTCGATCTTCTGACCTCGTACAGAAACGTGGTTGCCTTACCCGGTGAACCGATGGGTAGAACAGACCTTGTCAAACATACGATTGAACTACTACCAGGAACTCAGCCGATTTACATACCAGCGTATCGATTTCCTCACAGCCAGAGAAAGCAAACAGATCAAATGGTATAGAACATGTTAGACCAAGACATTATTGAACCCTCCGTCAGTCCATGGAATAGCCCACTTTTCTTAGTACCAAAGAAGGACGGCAACTTTAGACCAGTAGTCGACTATCGTAAGGTCAATTCTGTCACCGTTCCAGACCGTTTCCCGTTACCTGTCCTCACTGATTTGCTAGAATCCCTTGGTGAAAATAACGTAGTCTTTTCATCTTTAGACCTCCTCAGCGGGTACTGGCAGGTCGAAATGGAAGAATCCTCTCACCCAGTTACAGCCTTTAGCACCCCTTCCGGACATTTTCAGTTTAAGAGACTCCCTTTTGGTCTGAGAAATGCTCCTTCCGTGTTCATGCGACTTATCCATTCAGTCTTCAGCGGTATGATGGGACACTCTCTTTTTGCTTACCTAGATGATATCATTGTTGTGAGTAAATCCATCCCTGATCATTTTACCAAACTCCAGCAAGTCTTTGAACGCCTCCAGCTCGCAGGCCTGAAAATCAATCTCAGTAAATGTGACTTCCTGCAAAAGAAAATCAAATTCCTAGGCCATGTCGTAGATGCACAAGGCATTCATACTAATGAGGATAAAACTAAGGCGATCATTAACTTCCCAGAACCTACCACTACCGACGCTGTACGAAGTTTCCTGGGCCTCAGTGGCTATTATCGTCGCTTCATCCGGGATTATGCGAAGATCGCCGCTCCTCTGACCCACTTACTCAAGCAGAATGTGCCCTTTGTTTGGACTAACGACCAGTCACAGGCTTTCCAAAAGCTAAAAGACAGCTCTTGTAAATGCCCCTATTCTAGCGTTCCCTGATTATACCACACCCTTCCTTCTCTGCACAGACGCCTCAGGCACTGGACTTGGTGCCGTTTTGATGCAAATCGATGAAGCATCAAGGAAGCGCATAATAGCGTATGCTAGTCGCACCCTTACAACCGCTGAACATAACTACAGTGTCACAGATCTCGAAGCGCTAGTGGTAATCTGGTCCTTGAAACATTTCAGAGATATAGTCTATGGTTATCCAGTGCATATCCAAACAGACCACCTTCCACTATGTGATTTGTTGAAGAATCGCAACCTAACAGGTAGACTAGCTAGATGGTCTGTCATCATCCAGGACTTTAATCCCATTTTTCAATATGTACCAGGCAAGTTGAATGTAGTCGCAGACGCACTCTCACGTCACGTAGCAGCAGCTATAACATCACTGCAGCCTGAAGTAACTGCAAACACGACACTAACGTCAGAAGTTGTTCGAAACTTTCAGTGCCAAGACCCCATGTGGTCCAAAATCATTTATTTCCTAGAATCTGGCGATGCCTTGACCTTACCTACTCTGCCAGTATCACTAGATGAGTTCATGCTAGATGATGATCTCTTGTACAGGAAAACACTGCTAACAGGCAAAGATATGCCCAATCGCGAAGTACGCCAACTTGTTGTCCCCACTGCCCTGATACCAAAGGTTCTTCATATTGTTCATAATACTCCTCAAGCTTCCCATCCAGGTAAAGACCGATGCTTGTGCCAAGCACGTCTCAAATACTATTGGCCAACCATGCGCCGCGATATCAATGCCCACTGTGACTCTTGCCTCTCCTGCCACCGCCACAAAGGATCAACCGGCTTACCAGCACCTCTCTTACAATACCCAATCCCATCACGACCATGGGAAACTGTCTCAATCGATCTCTTAAAACTACCTCTCACAGTATCTGGCGCTGAGTACTTGTTCGTAGCGGTCGACCACTTCTCCCGCTACTGTGTCCTCGTTCCCCTCTCCGACAAGACTGCGAAGAGCGTTGCACGTGCCCTTGTAGATCACGTAATTTGCCCGTTCAGTACCCCTCATACCATTCTTACTGACAACAGTACAGAGTTCAACAATAGCCTTCTCGATGAGATCTGTCGCCACTTTCATATCAGTAAGTGCAATGTCGTGCCTAACCATCCGGCTTCCAATGGTCTTGTAGAACGCCACAACCGAAAAATCTTAGAGTGCCTCAGACATCTAGGCTCCCATAGTTCGTCCTGGGATGACTGGATTCCCCAAGTGGCATCCTCCATCAATAGTTCCATCAATGCATCCATTGCTGAATCTCCCTTCTTCGTCCTCTTTGGCTTTGACAAGGACCTCCCATACTCTCTCTTATCCTCAAAGCCAGAACCCATCTACAACATGGATGATTATGTTAAACTAAAATTGGCCAACTTCCAGACAATCCACCAGTATGTCCAATCCACTTTGGCTTCCTCTCAGGAGGACATGCTGCAGCGCCAACATAAGTCCGTTTCTCCTATCACTATCAATGTAGGTGATCTTGTCTTTGCTCATTCCCATACGCGTTCCTCTAAGTTGGATGACAAATTTACAGGGCCCCACCGCGTCCTCACTCAACAAGGCAACAAATTTCACCTCCAGGACCTGTCCACTAGGGACACCAGATGGGTCCACGTCGATGACTTAAAGCGCGCATCCCGTGGCCCCGTGTTGGAAGAGTCACTTACACAACCTCCTGCCCCCTCTTCCCCTCCTCCCATCCCTCAATCTACTCTGTCTCCACCTATCCCTCAGTCTCCTTCCTCTCCACCTCCACCTGCTTATTCATCAATCAATCAATATCGGTCCAAACTGCGCTCTGCCCATCAACCTCTTCACGACCTCCCCCATTAACTCTACCCTGATTTTCTAGGTACGATGTTAGCAATCTCCCTGCTGGCAGTGCTGACCATCCTGGGGTCTGGGTCAGGTCAGGACGATGGTGGAGTACGTCCCGGGGCCTTGGTCGACTCAGGAGGCGAGGTCTCCTTGCGCTACGATCTTGCGCCCCTGGCGGACGTAGCCATTGCCCTACCTGCCTACGCGCACCAGCTCCACGGAATCAGGAACCATCTCACGGCCCTCATGGGGACACACAACCCGAATGAGTATCTCTATAACCTTTTCCTCCCACTCTCCTGGCAATTGCAATACATAAGTAACAGATTCACTGAGCTCAATGACACATTTTCCCTTCAGACACCCGTGGGTCGTTCTCGTGTGAAACGAGGTCTCTTCGACTTCGGCGGTGAGATTCTGAGTGGCTTGTTTGGCGTTGCTACAGCCTGTGACATTTCTGGCTTCACATCTGATCTCCCTCATTTAGCTTCAGCCCTAGAATCACAACGCCGTCATTAAAATCCAACACACTATGTTACAGAAGCTCACCACCCAACTCAATGAAGTCACGTCCACTCTATACAATTTCACCGATATCTTACAACGCCACCTTTCAGATCTCAACGTTATCTCTCAGTTCTTCTACCTCAAACTCAACATGGATAATCTCCAACTGGCCGTTGCCTCTCTCCTGTCTCAAGTCTCTACCTTGTTTCGTATCCTGGTCGATGCTATCAATGGACGTGTCACTGCCGACTTAGTACCTGTCTCAGCTCTCCGTTCTGTCCTGGAATGGGCTCATTCCACCTTTGGTCTCTCCCCAGTCCTCCCTTACTCCTCCCTTGAATATTATTATCCTGTTCTCGAAGCCACTCTTCTCACTACATACGTCGTCGTCCATATTCCTCTCCGTTCTGCCATAACCTTTAACCTTTTCCACATCATTCCCTTCCCTTTCCGCCTCAACGACTCCTTGTTACAGGTATCTGTTCCTTCAGAATATTTCCTCCTCTCCCATGATCATCTTTCCGTTGCCTTTCTTTCTTCCACAGACCTCCAGCAATGTTCCTCCCTTACTCCGACCTCTCGTCTCTGTGCTGCCCACTTTTTCGCTATCTTCCCCAGCCGTGCTACACCCTGTGAGTCTGCTTTAGTTCGCAACCATTCCATCTACTCGGCCTGTTCTTTTGTCCCAGTCCTGACCTCCCGGTCCACCATGCTCACCTCAACCATGTCCAGTATTTCTTCTTTGCTGTTCCCATCTCTGTCACAATCATGTGTCCTGATTCTTCCGTTCGCTCCGTCCCCGCTAGTGGTCTCTACAAAGCACCTGACTATTGTACCGTCACATCAGAGTCCGTCATCACTTACGCCACTCGCTATCACCAAGCTGTTCGTAAACACTCCTATGACATCTTTCAACCAATTGACATGCCTTCAACCCTACCATCTGCCAACATTACCATCACCTCCCCTCACTTGCGCATGCTCACCTTCCTCAATGACAGTGATTTCATTATGGATCAATTTTCTCTGGCCTTCAGCCGTTCATGGGTTCATCCAACAGTTGTGTTTCCCCCTGTGGTTATCGCTTTCATAGGTTTTCTACTCATCATCAGTGCAGTGCATTGTTGTGTCAGAAAAATGGAACGTCGACTCCAGGAAATCAGAGTCGCTACTGGCATAGTACGCCCTACGCACGACGTAGAAACTCCCCGTACTTCGTGCCCTCCCATTCCGTGACTACCATTGCCATCTAACATTTAACCAAACTGTGAACAGCACTCTGCCTGCTAGAAAATGATGGTATTTCTTTCATGCATTACTGAGTGACAGTGTATCCTACAGAAAATACAAAAAAAAACAAAAAGAAAATGAAGGAAGACCAACAATAGAACTCTCATATCTACTCCTTGTTTATCATGTATCAAACTATTATTGTGTACTTCCCATTATGTTTATATATCCCTTCGACCCTTACTGGATTTGTACCTATTATTCCTTGTATATCTTATATGTATATATCCTTCTAATTTCCTCCCCTCAACATGGCCATGTCTCCCCTACTGCCCCTGTATCCTCCTTATCCCTTGTACAAACCTCCCTGGTCCTGCCTTATTCCTATAATCAACAAACTTTAACTCCCGGTGTCCGGAGACACCATCTCAGCTACCCGGGGGAGTAGTGTACCCCCTCCACAATATGCCTACCCCCGATGTATATATGTCCCCCCCCCCCGATGCATACATGCCCCCACTAATCTTGCTAGGTCAGCACCCTTTCCCACGCCTGAAGACGGCGTTATTGCATCAGTTGATAGCAGACAGCCGAGAAGGGCAGACTATTTTACTGTGAGCTTGTAATAAACTCCTTATCTAGCTGTTTGTACACGGAGTTTCTATTACCAAAGTATTGCAAGTTACAAGGTCATTCAGGTTCATTTAGGTCCATTCGGGTTCATTTAAGGCCATCAATGTTCAGTTTAGTCAGTACGTGTTCAGTTTAATCCATTCAAGTTCGTTTACGCCCATCCAGGTTCACTTTAGTCCATGAAGGTTCAGTTTATTCCATGCAGTTTCATTTTGGGCCATTCGGGGCCATTAAGAGCCATTCAGGTTCATTTAAGGTCATTCTGGATCATTAAGGGAGGTTCAGTTTCATTTAAGATCATTCAGATTCATTGAGGTCATTCAGGTTCATTTAAGGCGTTCAGGTTCATTTAGGGCTATTTAGGTCAAGTTTAGCCCATCCAGATTCAGTTTAGTCCAGTCAGGTTCAGTTTACTCCATTCAGGTTCAGTTTATCCCGTTTAGGTTCTGTTTAGCCCATCCAGATTCAGTTTAGCCCAGTCAGGTTCAGTTTAGGCCATTCGGGTTACGTTTAGTCCATTCAGGTTCAGTTTAGTCCAATCAGATTCCTTTTAGTCAGTTCAGGTTCAGTTTAGCCCAGTCAGGTTCAATTTAGTCCAGACAGGTTCAGTGTAGTCCAGTCAGATTCAATTTAGTCCAGTCAGGTTCAGTTAGTTCAGTCAGGTTCAGTTTAGTCCAGTCAGGTTCAATTTAGTCCAGTCAGGTTCATTTTAGTCCAGTCAGGTTCAGTTTAGCCTGGTCAGGTTCAGTTTAGTCCATTCAGGTTCTGTTTAGTCCATTCAGGTTCTGTTTAGTCCATTTAGGTTCTGTTTAGTCCATACCGGTTCTGTTTAGTCCAGTCAGGTTCTGTTTAGTCCACTCAGGTTCAATTTAGTCCAGTCAGGAACAATTTAGTCCATTCAGGTTCAGTTTAGTCCATTCAGGTTCAGTTTAGTCCATTCAGGTTTAATTTAGTCCACCTTGATTAACCAGTGCCATTTCAGACTCAGTTAGATCCGGCACATCAATATCTGCCAAATCAGGTCATTTTAGGCCACTTTAACGCAGTTCAGACCTAATTACATCCATTGAAGGTCAGTACATACCACCCAGGCCGTCAACGTCTATTCAGACATCCATTTGTACATGCATTCGGCTCACTTAAGTTCAAATCCATTCAGTCTCAGTGAGGTCAGGTCATTTCAGGTCCATGCAGGCTCAGTCAAGTTAGTTAAATCCGTCCAGGCTTAGTTAGTCAGGTCATGCCCGTCAGGTTCAGTGAGGTCAAATCGGGTCGATTCAGAGTCAGGAGGTTAGTTAGGTCCATTCAGATCCATTCAGGGCCAGATACGCCAGTTCAAGTCCATTCGGGTCTGCCAGGTCAGTTCGATTCCATTCAGGCTCAGTCGGGTCAATTCAGGTTTATTCAGGTTCAGTCGGGTCACTTTAGGTCCATTCAGGCTCTCAGCTGAGTTCAGGTCGACTCAGGCTCAGTCAGGTCACTTCAGGTCCATTCAGGCTCAGTCAGACTCAGCTACATCCAAGGAAAGGTATAGGAGGTGGTGGCCGATAGGATAGGGTGAGGATATAACACAACGTGGCGATAAGCGTTGCATGTTGGCCGATATGGACGTGGCAGTGATTTAATAACTTTCTTTGAACAAAAGAATGTTATGATGTACGTAGGTAGTAAGATTATATACTTATATGTAAATTAGTATGAAATTTGTACGTCTTAATGGATGTATTGGAACGCCACTCTGCGTCACTGGAGAAGTGGCACGTCCCCGATGGACTCAGGTTTGGAATGTTTTGGGAGTGTAAGGGGAAAAGTGCATGTGGAAATTGTGGAAATCTGTGTTGCAGGAATGTCTGTGTTTGTGAGTGAGGGTCTTTTTATGTTATCGAGAAAGCCTGGATAAGGTATGAAAATATAAGAACACATGAAAGCACCCACTGCTGACCAAAACTACTGTTATACTCTGGGTTGCACTTAGTTCCTGAGGATAGGTAGACACGCGCGCTACTGACTTAACTCGCCGAAGGCTTCCAAGCAAGAGAACAACAACCACATCAATAAAGCACTCAAGCTTCGGTCATATAATTAGGCGTCTCACGAGTAAGGGAATAACTGGGAAGATTTGCTAAAGCAGAAACGTAAGCTCATGAAATTAGAGTCTCACTTTGTCCCAGCTGCCGACTTACCTACTCACAAACTCACTCACCGTCACAAAATCCTCCCAATTGTTTTTCGTATTTACATATCTTCTTGGGTTTATGTTGTGCACAAGACTGCATAGTCATTCTTTTTCTTTATCTGCATAGCTTCCGTAGCCTTTACTAAATTCCCAAACGTATGATTATTTAAAGTGAAACATTACGAAAAGAAAACCAGTTATTCGTAACAGTAAACTACAATGCAAATTCTTCTTTTATCATGGATATTGGTAAAGAGCCTTGGTAAATTCGATCCCAGTTTCCTTCGCCAAGTAACGCGCATTAAGCCAGTCGCCGGGCTGGGGAATAGATTTTCATTCAGATTAAATAGTAATATCGGAGCCAGGACGCCGCGGATCCTGAATATATTGGCGGATCACTGAGACGGCCTGAAGCGGACTATCGGGCATCGCTGAAAGGACGTCGTATCGGAACTGGAATTGTGATATTGTGAATTTTATGGACTTACTTTCACGGGTTTTATATTGAAGAGCAGCTGGAGGTTTTCAATGTATTCTGCTGGCTATTGTCAGTGGAGATACTGCAACGTTATCGGATTCATGCACTTTGAGATTATGACTTCGCCGCGAAATCGAAAGGATATCATACACACTTGTTTTTACAAGCGTTCGGGGAGCAGTTTGAGGAGCAATTTCAGCGTAACGGTATTTTTACATTTTACATCATTGGCAGCTGGAGAATGTAATGTGTACTCTGACCGAATCTAAGTAGAGAAATGGAGAGGATACAAAACGCATTTTACTTCAAGTGTTTTATTTTAAAGATCAGCAATAATTTGATCCACGAGTTTTGTATTTAGGAGCAGCTTGAGAGTGTGATCGGCTTCCTCGCTGATTGTTGGTCGCATTTTTGTAATGTGATGTGATATGAGTATTGAGATATGTATGCTTAGGTTGATTGTTAGTTCACTTACTAAAAGATAAATTTATTATATATATATATATATATATATATATATATATATATATATATATATATATATATATGGAAAATAGAGCCTCTGTGGTACAGTGGTAGTGTGTGCGTTTCGTACACGGGTGGACCAGGGTTCGCGCCCCGCCAGGGAGTGTTCACCCGGCCACATACTGCATTGGCGGACACAAGGGGTGCTGTGGTTGAACGAGTGTCGTTTACTGTAAAGTATCCTTGCACCCGGTCGGCTTGCGCGGGCCGATTACACTTGGTTCACAAACTACACACACATCGAAAGCCACTCCAGCACCACAATTACACTTACAAGCACTTTTCACCCTACATACAATCTCTACCAGACAGCCTAAGCCACTTGGTAGAGATACATTGGCTGTATCGTCCCGACTTCGGTCGGGATAGGCCGGTCCTGGAGTGGATACTCAAACGGCTGATGATGATGATGATGATGATGTATGGAAAATAACAACAGGAGAAATGAAAAGAGCGACAATGAGTACTTTCGTATATTACATCTTCAGACAGTGACACAGAAACGTAAAGGGTTGAGGTCTTTTATGCACACCCGCAGCTCCTCATGGGGCAGCACAGGATTGGATGATATATATATATAAATAAATATATATATATATATATATATATAAATAAATATATATATATATATATATATATATATATATATATATATATATATAAAACTAGGTTGCTTTCTCGAAAGCAAGAGAGGTAGCCGAGACAGTACGACACACTCCCAATTTACTCATTCACACACACACACATTTATATGTAAATTAGCCCCAAGGGGAGAAGGGACTGATCCTCACCGCACCACACCGCACGAGGGTCAACTGCCTAGTGCAATCATCGATATCCGCATCAGATCCAGACACAAAAGCTGGTTTACCCCTGTCACGTCATAATGGACCAGTCCCCTTACCAGCGACTGACCTGATCAGCTAATCAGACCTAATGCATGAGAATATCCCTCCAGGGTTTCATCACCATTTATTCACTCACATTTTCTCTCCAGTCATTCCTATCACGGCCAGCCACTCTTCCTTGCTCAAAAGACATCCGTCTCGCATTTAATGCTCTCTTCAAATTGTCCAGCCATCCTGTTCGTGGTCATCCTCTCAGCCTTACACCTCTCACATCTGATCCAGTTATCCTTTTCACCCTCTATCCATCTGTCTGTCTGTCTGTCTCTGTCTGTCTGTCTGTCTCTGTCTGTCTCTCTCTCTCTCTCTCTCTCTCTCTCTCTCTCTCTCTCTCTCTCTCTCAGAGGAGAGTGTTGTTATCGCTGGGATCAATAGATGTCTGTCCGTAGAGTTGGGTGGCAGGGTGGCAGGGCGGCTGGCTGAGTGTAGAGATTTCATTTCCGGGCAAGAAATCAGAAAGTATTCACTCTGGAGTCATGAATTTTCACGTAGTTATATCTTATAGTGAACTGGTGCCTTTTGATAGGTAGAATGATGTGTGTTTAGTTATTTTTTAAATTGTGAAAAAATAGAAAAATACTGTACACTTTCGATAGATTTCAATGTGGCATGCACAAGGAATCTGAAGGGCCCAGATTATGTTTCTTCAAAGCGTTCTCCTTACGCCCACCTTTAAGGGAGAAGACTTGGGGGGGAGGTGAGGGCCGTTATGCTCTTGGTTAGGTGTGCAGGGAGGTGGTGGGTATGTGTTTGGTCAGCTGGAGGGTTACAGCAACGTAGCGTTGTCTATGTTTTAAAATAACAGAACAGGGGAAGGAAAAATAAATTAATGAAAAAATAATCCATACCCCAGATTGCAAGTGTCCTCCATTCAAAATAAATCTGTAACACTTGGACTTAACAGCCGTAGGTTGAAGTTTGGGGGGAAACCACTCTTGGGAAGCTATTTCCAAAAAAATGCTGGTCGGGAATAAAAGATCTCTGACAGGCAGAAGTTCTGCAATATGGCACTGTGACAGTCCAGTCATAAGCGCTACCAGATGCCCGTGTAGCGGGCATTTGCCATAAAAGTATCTCTAAAATAATGCAAGGGTGGCAACACTCCTTCTTACTTGTAAAGGAGGTAGTTCATTTGTAAAAGCTGGGCTATTAATAATTCTGACAGCTTTGCCCTGAATTCTGTCCACTTGTTATAGTGCACCGTCGCCACATCCACACCACAAGGGTGAGCAATATTCCAGCTGAATGCGCACATGACTCATAAATTATAGTTAACTGCGCATCAGTGAAGAAGTTATGGACTCTGTACAATAATCCTAGGTTCTTTGAAGTGGTTTTAGCAAGTGATCTGACATGTGATGTCCAGCTGAGGGCATTGTTATGCGAAACACCAAGAATTTAATACTTTGAGCGATAGGAGTATTAGTAGTACTGAAGGTAATATACTGTAGGAATCAGACAATATCTATCCGTTAGTAAATTCCATATATTTTAGTTTTCCCAACGTTGAATGAAATAATGTTATTTTGTCTCCATACAGTGATCAAAGATAAGTTTTGGTTTATGGAGATTGTTGTCCTGACTTGTGAGCTAGAGATATTAAACTTTGTTAATGGGTGTTCAAGTGTGAATGACCTGTGAAGTGTTGAGTCATCTGCATATGAATGAATGGGATGATGGATGACAGATAGAAGATCAAAATATGAATTAGGAACGGAGTTGGAGCTAGAACTGGTCCGTGTGGCACGGTGGCAATAATCGAATGGAAATTGGAATATACATCATCTAGTTTTACTCTTCTCTTTCTGTCACCGAGATATGAGGAAATCAGTGAAACTAAAACATGATTGGCCATAGCAAGTGAGTTTGGATAGCAGGGAATGGTGCCATACTCTGTCAAAAGCTTTAGAAATATCAAGGGCTGATGGATGGGTTTCTCGATGTTGGTGAATTGACTGATGGATGGTATGAGTCAGGGGATTGAGTATATCAACAGTGGATCTTTCGTGGCGAAAACCATACTGTCTGTCACTAATCAGGCTACTGTATTCATGATGTTTAACAATGTGCTTATTAATTATAAATCATACATTACCAAGAAGGGATGTGATAGCTATTGGTCTGTAATCAGAAGGGTTATAGGAACTGCCTTTCTTTGGAATTGGGTGTATATTGGCTTCTTTCCAAGAATTAGAGACTGAAGAAGTACGTACGCATAGTCTGAATAATTAAGCTAACAGGAGCAGTTCTGAATAATACTTATTCAAAACAAAATAAGGAATTCCATCTGGACCTGGAGCTTTGTTGATTGGCAAACTGTCTACGATGGATTTTATGTAAGTAGTCCATATCTTCAGTGGAGCATATTGGGACAGTCAAGTTCTAGTACGGGGACGTTCTGGCTGTCTGCCTCTAAGGTAGAATTTCTGGCAGATGTACTGGAAAGGATGTTCACTTTACCACACGGGTCATTTATATTGTTACCATCTGAAGACTTTATTGGGGGAATGGATGATGACTTATTAAAGTTCTTAAAAGAACTGAAAGTTGACCAGATTATTCCGTTGTCATTAGGATTATTTAATAGTTTGGATGCTTGATTGTGGGGAAAGTTTGATTTAGAGGGGTTTATTACTGCCTTTGCATGGTTTCTCGCAGTTTCGAGTTGACTGAGCGATTCAGATTTGTTTTTTTTAAGTAAAATTTATATGCTAAAGACTTTCGTGTCGTTGCTCCGGTACAATTGCTGTCAGACCATTTTGGGGTGTCCAATCTTGTAGTAAACTGTTGACTGGGTATGAACAATTCCATGCCAGCTTGAATTAGGTCATTAATGTGGGACTGGGTAGAGCTGGTAGAGCTGATGTAACTGAAGAAGTAAGACTGCCATTGGAATATCAACAAGGTAATTTCTAAATCCATTCCAGTCTGCCTTATCAAACTGCCATCTGGTCACCCTGACAGGTTCAGAATGGGGAGGTCTGGGGCAATCTACTTATGAGGCTTTGATGAGATTGTGGCCGGAGGATCCAAGTGGTGACAGTACGTCCATCCTGTAATGATCTGGATTATTTGTCATGAAGCTCGGAGGTGGTTCAGCACACCCAACTTCTAAGAAGCTTATTTAGCTTAAACTTAATGACATCTTTCCAGGGTAGTTCCTGTGAAAAAGAGAGACCGAAGAAACTACAGTAAGAGATAATGAAAAACTAATCTCTGAATTCTTGAAGGTAAGGGGATGGTCGTGTAGATTGTTACAGGTGCACATTGTGATGATATTCAGTTTCTCTCCTCATCAGTACAGGAGGGGAAAAAAAGTTTTACGGTTAGAACAGGGGGCAATTGCCCGTACTATTCACATTTCACTCACAATTCCCAGCCTCATTATTCCCCCAGCTTCGACTCGACTAACACCCCCACACCTCTCACTCACCGCACGTAATTTCAACACTCAGACCACTCCAGTCTACACCTAATAGTTCATCACACTATTTTGTTCTTGTCGCTGTTGCTGTTGTGGATTCAGACTCATTTGGACGTGAACCCGGTAGACTGCAGGAAACTGGCCACTTTATCCGGGCCCTCATATATATATATATATATATATATATATATATATATATATATATATATATATATATATATATATATATATATATATATATAGAAAGAATATATATATATATATATATATATATATATATATATATATATATATATATAGAAAGAATATGTTAAAAAATTGTCTGTGTTGTGAGAACGGAGTGCAAGAAGTGTTATGATGAGAGGGCTTGTATTATAGTGGGGGGGCATGGTGGATCTTTTGTGAGTTGAATGATGTGGGATTGAGATGCATGAGGTGAATAAGTGTGTTATGGTGGTGGGGGCTGCACTACAATGAGGATAGTGTGTGTTGCGAAAGTGAGGTACAAGGTAATTGTGTTGTGGTGCGAGGGGCTGTGCTATAGTAAGGGCAGTTTCGTTCGTAATGAGGTCAGATAGCGAGCACGGAGTAATAGAGTGTGTGTCTGGGAACACAGCAGGGCGAGATAATACTGTAGTCAGCTAGAGTACCTAAGTAATGCTCCGTAATGATGTATTAGGAATTACTCGCAGGAATATCTAGTATTTTTTGGTAGTTTGTGAAAGTCGCTGTGAATGTATTCATGATTCTTAGTTTTCAAGGAAATTGTCTTAAACAGGGTTAAATACACCCAGCCACCCTTCCATCATCTAAACCGTTATCGCTTCATCGGGAGCGTAAGGGTTCAGGGCTAGGCTACTCAGCCCACACATTAAGGTAGGAGTGTTGCTCGTTTGACCCAGAGTGGTGTTTTGGGTTTATTCACTGTTATCACCTCAGCCCTGTTCTTGCAATAAATGGACTGGAAATGATTCAGGACTAGGAACAAGTAACCATAAAAGTAGAAATTCAGTAAACAAAGGGTCTCGCGAGATGGACCACACATACGTCCACTGTACTTTCGAGCAAGCCTGAGGAAGACCCTTAACCTCTTTCAGCTTAATGAATGGCCATATGTGCTCAGATTGCCAGTCATTTGATTAGTAACCAAGGAGACTCATTCTTGCCTCAAAATTAAGGCTTATCAAATTTCATGCATCCACAACGTACTATTCAAGTTGTGGAAGTGATCCAATGCCGTCAGTTGAATGCAAACCGACTATAATTATATGCACAACAGAAGCGTCCACCGTCCACATATCCTCACTGCCTGTCCTGTATCCCAGATCAAACTACTTTACCCTTTCAGTTCCATGACGTCATTTTAACTTTGTTCTAATTAAGCTAAGAATATGTTATTCGGTTTATATATCCCCCGCATTTCGAAAAGGTTTCCTGAAGCTGAATAAAATCGTTCTTGAGATTACACGAGTAAGATAATACGTTATTCGATACTGAAGGAGTTAAATTTCCGCTGTGTACTTTCTGCACTAAAAAGCGAGTATCTGTCTTTCGCGTATTTTACTCTATTTACACTTAACTTGACCTACTATTGCCAACACTCCATTTTGAATGCTGAGTTGTAGACATAGATAAACACTAGAATATGATGACGGTCACGAAGAAGTTCTGTTGAAGGGATACGGTAGCATTATCTTTTTGCACCACCAGTTACGTGAAATAAGCTGCAAAAAGAAAAAAAATAGGTCAAGTTAAGGTGAAAGAACTCTTGTGTGTTTAATTAGCCGAGGAAAGAGGTTGCCTTAATAAAAACTATCACATAGTTCTTTAAGCTTTTCATGATCTCGTCTTCTCCAGTATTAAATTCCAGGAAACGTCACAGGATTCTTTAAATATGAGAGTGAGCCAAAAGAGGCTGAGATAAGTGGAGTGCTTCTTTACCAGCTGAGTGAGGTCGCCTTTTGAAAGTTTCCAAGTACTTCCTTAACTTCTCCTGCCACTATATTTAGGTGAATTATTCTTGCTGTTCCTGAGTGTTTATATTCAGGTACAGAGATCGATCTGAACTTGATGGGATAAATACAGCCTTCTTAAATCCCTCGACTAAAAGGACGATCCCATTTTTGGTATTCGAAATTGGGCTATTTTTGTGTTTGCCGAAAAGTTCGTAATCCTAATATTCCTGTGTTGTAACATAATAAATTTGGCCATATGGAGATCATAGTTGATATAGATAGGGTTACGAAAGGAGTAGACCAGTATGTGAGCGAGTATGAAGGCTGGAGGAAAATGGTGGATGGGTATCTAATTGAGTGTATGAAAGAGCGAGGTATGAAAGTTGATAAGGCTAGAGAACTGACAAGGAATCGAGTTAGTTGGACAATTAATGTAAAGAGCACATGACTAAGTAAAAAATCCATCTTTAACTTGATAACCGACGGATTGCCTTATCTTATGGGTGTATATTAAGTGTATCAATGAAACAGTATGAATAAAGCAAGAAGGCGCATCCATAGAGTGTAATACTTGTACAAAGGTATGAATAAAGCAAGAAGGCGCATCCATAGAGTGTAATACTTGTACAAAGGTATGAATAAAGCAAGAAGGCGCATCCATAGAGTGTAATACTTGTACAAAGGCCTAATATTCAACTTTGTCCTCTGACTTCGATTTCCGGCCGAGTGGTCTTAGAATCGGTACACCGTACTTCATCACTGTCTGACCCTCCATCTTGCGACTATGTTTGGTCAAAATCAAACGGATTTTGCTATGTATCCTTGGCCTTTAACCTGTTGTTCTCAGACTCGGATATATACATCTAAAGACCGATCCAGACTAAATTAAAATTGTTTTGGGTTAAAGGGTCGAATCTTTGACCTTACCATGTGACCTTTACTTCTGACGGACTGTTCTCAAATTCGAATTCTTCATCCTTGCTTGGCCCTAAAGGCATTCAGAGAATTTGGTCAAATTCATATGAAAACTATTCAGGTTGATCTTATCATATGACGTGTTCTCAAAAAGAATATACCAACCCCTTGGCAGAGCCACAACCCCTCCACCAACTTTGGTGAAAATTATGCTCACACTCGGTCTCATACCGGTCGAACTTTGACCTTACTCTGCTACCTTAACTTTTGACTGATTGTTCTCAAAATTGAATCCTCTCGTTCTTGTTGCTCTTCCGAACCTCCTAAGAAGCGTGGTCTTAGCTGGATTAAAAAAAAAAAAATAGTTAACCTTGCCATGTTACCTCAACTTTTTACCTACTGTTGAAAAAAAAAAATGATTGCTTCATTGGTAGACCCTCAACTTTTCCTTCTGTACTGGTTAAAATCGAATTAAAATGCTTGAGATATTCATAAATACAGACAGACAGACAGACAAAGATTGACGGACATATTAAGTCCGAGCAAAATATTACTCCCTCCGCATTACATGCGCGCGGTTGTAAATAGGTGCAGATGGTTATGCCTATGCAGTTAGACAGTGGAAGCATACTCGTACATCTGGGGGTTTGAAAGATATATGATTAAGAATCCGACCCCATTCCATTGGACATGCCGTGAAATGTTCATCTTTTATTCTTTCTCTTTCCATGTTTTCTGGGCCTTGCCTAACCCCATCCTAAGGTAGAAAGAAGCTGCTGCTGCTGATGATAGTGACTGAAACAAGCTTCTCATTATCAGCGGCGGCATTAGGGAGTATTAATTTTTATTAATGACCCTGTCTTTTTGTGCTAAATAAAGTCTAATAAAACCTCTAACCTAAATCTTCAATAACATCCAAGAAGGATGAAGATATTCTTATGAGAGACCTTGGTACTTTTATTTTAGTTAGAGTACCTCTCCTTCCATTTTTTTTAGAACAAATTTCATACTTACATGCTTTTCCATTCAACTACAGCGACAGATATCATGACTCACTTCTTTGTATTGGTACTTAATAATATATTGCATTAGATGTTTTACTGAGAAGAGAATCTGTATATTTGTTTCTAAGTATTAGAATTTGGCTAATTTTATTTGACCGTATTATTGGGTGATACTATAAATAGTATCATTTTAAAGCCAAATATTAGAACATCCGTAGGTCGAAAATTGTCTTATATTTTTAGATCTCCTGCTAAGAAGAATGGATTATTTGTTTTTGCTTGTATTCATCACTTTAGTTTACATCATCTTCCATTCATACGTGAGCTGACATCAAGGATAATATTATTCTGACTTTCATTTAATCCGTACTTATCATTATTATTGTTTGTTGGTATTTCAGAGTGACACTAAGAATATTATTATTATTTTAATAACTGTCCCGTGTTTATGTTTACCATCCTATACTTGAATTTTACCAGCAGATACGAAAAAGCCAGAGAAACAATTTCCTTATCATCTTTCGTCTTTCATTGTACCTGTTTCTTTGCCCGTTTTTACAATACTTAGAATAACATTAGACTTCACTCTTTGTCCGCACTTATCTTTACCACGGTGGACTTGTATTTTTAGCTGTTTCAAAACGGTCAGATAAATACCATCGTCAACTTGTATTTTTCAAGCAAATAAAAAGAAGGTTAGGTAAACACTTTTCGTTATCACCCTTCCCCTCCCATCGTACCTCTCCCTTTGATCTTATTCACTGCACTCAGCAACCCTGGTCAATCCACTTCTCAGCCCTCTCTTCTCCTCTCCTCTCCTCTCCTCCCCTCACTTCCTCCCCTCCTCTCACTTCCTCCCCTCGCCTCTCTTCTCCCCTCGTCCATTCCCGACACTTCCTCTCCCCTCCCCTCTCTTCTCCCCGCTCCGCTCCCCTCCTCCCCCGGCCTCTCTCTTACGTCATTCGTAATCTCGCTCTCCTTTCACCTTGATTCCCATGTCGTTCTCTGTCCGTTTTCTCCTCGCTTTCCGTCTCTCTTTTTCTCTAAGTTATTTTTCTTCTCTGCTCTCCTTTTTTTTTTTCCCCTCTCCATTTGCGCGCAGTAACGCTGGGATATAATTTTTTCCTTCTTGTGTGCGTTTGTTTGTTTGTTGGTTGGTTGGTTGTTTGGTCGCGTGGGTGGGTGGTTGATTTGTTTGATTTGTGTGTGTGTGTGTGTGTGTGTGTGTGTGTGTGTGTGTGTGTGGATAGTACAAGTAAAACAGCTTTCATCTGATTTGGACCATACTTGGCAAAGTGTTGGGAATCAGCCAAGGATGAAATAATCCGTTTTTGAGAACAGTAGGTCAATGGTCGGGGTCACACGGCAAGGATCAGCTAAAATTGCTGTGATCCGAATTGGACCAAACTTGGCGGAAGTGGTGAGGGTCATGTCGTGATGGGGTGATATGATTTTCAGTATAAGCAGTCAAAAGTCTAGGTCACATGATTAAGTCATGTGTTCGGTCAGGGCGTGGGTGTTGCGCTATTCGAGTGCTCCTTCTTGCCTAGTAAGCCTGTTCTTCTTGCAGCCTATGTCCCAATTCCCCCTGTCTTTCCTTCCATTCTTAGCTTTTTCCTTTATTCTCCTTCTGTACTTATCTTCACACTCCTTCTCTACTTTCCTTTCCATTCTCGATTTTCATATTTCTTTAACTTTGCCATAGTGAGAAAAGTTCAAGTACTTTTATCAGCGTCGCACGACGCCATTGTTATGAGAGCAACGAAAGATTATGCTGCTCTTGTCGGAGAAAACTTTAATGTAAATTTTCATTGCACTCAGGCCAGTAATTCTACGCTGCCCATTTCCACAGGCTGTACTTTCATGGCACCTCCTCCCATCACAATTCCAGCTAGCCCCACCAGATTCTTTGTTCCTCACGCCCATACCTGCAGCCTCCCCTCCTCGTCATATTTTAGATAAGAAAGCATCTCTGGCAACGAGGTTGTCCGTCAGTCATTCATTAAAGTTTTTCTGGAAGAAGGCGCAGAACTCATGTAGACTATGGCGCCCCTGAATTTACTGTTGAACTTTCAAGCTTACTATTTTTGTAAGATAATTTGATCTAATTTTACATCACTCATTTTCACACGGTATTCCTGGCCAAGCCCACCGCCCACCGCCCACCAGCATTTCAGCCCTTCCCACACAGTCCTTTTGCTCGTCATGCTTATTTCTTTATCTCCTCTTTGACGGTTCCATGGCTGATACAAGTCACGCTGTCGACGAACACACTTCCCGCTGACGATTATATTAAGCTGAGAATGAGTATAGGAACCTGAGTGTTAATACTGTCACCATTAATTTTTTTTTGGCCATTACAGCTGTAGTATTCTATTACATCTAATGCCAAATGATATTATTCTGCTTAAGAGCGAATCATAAGAAGCTAAATGTTAATGTTATCCTCATCTTCCTCACTTTTCAATTCCAGTTTATTTCTTACACATCCTTCTATCCTTCTTCTACTCAATTCCCCTCCCTACTGTTCTTTTCAGTTTTTGTCTTTGCTCTCCTCACCTTTATTATACTTTTCTTTCTCCTCTTCACTTTTAACTTTCTTTAACACTCTGGCACCTCACTATGATTTTAACTGGAGTGCAAGTTGCCCCGACCATGAAAGAGTTAATGGTCACAATGTTAGACTCCTGCGACTTCCTTTCATGTGAATAAACTCACTGGAATACAATACTAGAGTTATCTCGACAGTGAAAGAGAATGACAGCAGTGAGAGAGATAACAGCAGTGAAAGAGGTAATAACAGCTTCTTAATTTCCTTCATATCTTATAGTTTGTCTAGTAGTCTCCTCTTTCCTCCTCCATCTTACCTCTGCCATTCCTCTCCAATCCAGTTTCCTATTTCGCCTCCGTTTATACTTTTCTGACATTTGTTTCACTTTCCATTCTCGTCCTTGCTCTCATTTCCCCCTCCTTTTCTCTCGGTTCTTCAGCTTTCTCATGTCCTCTCCCCTTCATCTTTTTTAAATTTTTCTTTATCTTTCATCTCTGCTCTCTTCTTCCTCGTCCTCCCCTCCTTTCTTTCTCGTTCTTTCTTCTCGTATTTTCTTGGTCTCTTTCTGCTTTTCCTTCCTTCTCACTTCTAACTTTCCTTTCTTTTTTATTATTATTATTATTATTATTATTATTATTATTATTATTATTATTATTATTATTATTATTATTATTATTATATTATTATTATTATTATTATTATTATTATTATTATTATTATTATTATTATTATTATTATTATTATTATTATTATTATTATTATTATTATTATTATTATTATTATTATTATTATTATTATTATTATTATTATTGCCTCTTCTGACATTCAGAGGGCTCTCCCTCCGTGCTAAGGGATCTTTGTATGCGGCATGTGTTAGGAGTGTATTGCTGTATGGTAGTGAGACCTGGGCAGTAAAGGAAGAGGATATTCGCAGGCTCAAACGTACAGAAATGGCAGTGATTAGGTGGATGTGCAGTGCGTCCTTGAGTGCAAGGCCTGGGAGGGCTAGGTTTACGATGGAAGAGTTGAGAGGTAGGATGAGACTGGAGTGTGTTGGTGTTGTGATGAGGAGAGGTAGATTGAGATGGTTTGAGCATGTGGAGAGTATAGGGGATGATAATTGGGTGCAGAAAGTGAGAAGTATTAATGTTGGGGGTAGGGTAGTGAGAAGTATACCGAAAAAGACCTGGGACGAGGTCATTGAGTGTGACCTGAGGGTTAAGGGACTAAATAGGGAAGCTGCCAGAGATCGAGCAGCATGGAGAGCCGCTATTAGGTGACCAAGGCCGACGCATGCAAGCATGTTGGAGCCTTGAAAAACGAAAACGATTATTATAATTAGTAGTAGCAGAGGTAGCAATATAATTATTGTTATTCTCTTCTTTCCTCTTTGTTTTTTTTTTTACTCATCATTCTACTTCCTTCCTTTTCTACTTTATTCTTCCTGTCTCATTATTCTAATTTCTTCCCTCCTCCGTACTTCCTCTCATACCCTTTTTCTTCCTATGTATCTTTTCATATAATTTGTCTCTTTATACTTTCCCCTCTCTTTTCCCCTTTCTTTAATTCCAATTTTCTTATGTACTCTCCTCTTTCTCTGGATTCTCTCTTTCCCGTCATTCACTTACATCTTCCTCTCCTTCCTCCTTGCTTACTCTGTTTCCTTTCCTACTTTTTGAAATTGTTCTCTCATTCCTCTTTCCTTATCGTTCACACTTTTCCACTTCCTTGATATTCAGTCTTTGGTCTCTTCAGTTTCTTCTTATTCTCTCTCTACTCTCTTCTCACCTTTGTACTTCATTTCCTTCTTGTTTCCTCCTTTTATTCTCTGTATTCTGTACCTTGCCTCTTTTCTTCCATGAATTTCTCCATTCTCATTTTTTTTCTTCTTTGATCTGATGTTGCATATTCTAGTTCTTTTCTCACTTTCCTCCTTCCTCTCCTTCCACATTTCTTCCAAAAATTCCTCAGCTTATCCTGTTTCTTTTCTCTCCTTCTTCTCTTTCCTTCCCTTCTCACATTTCCGCAGCCAATTCTTCCAGCTCCTGTCTACTTATCTTGTCTGTTTACTCTCTCTCTCTCTCTCTCTCTCTCTCTCTCTCTCTCTCTCTCTCTCTCTCTCTCTCTCTCTCTCTCTCATTTCATTTCATTTCCTACCTTTACCCATTCCTTTCCTTCCAGTAGTCTGTCTAATTTTCCATCTCTTTTTTTGCTTCTCCATTCCATTCTTCCTGATTCATATGTCGCACTTTATTTTCCATCCTCCTCTTCCATTTCTCTTTCTCCTCCTCCTTCTCCTCCTCCTCCTTCTCACTCTTTCAACTTCCTTTACCACTCTCTTCTTCCAAATCTGTCCCACTTCTTTCCCTCCACTTCCTTCTGATCTTTTTTCAAAACCTTCCTCCTGCTCTTTTTTCTCCTCATCGTCCTCTCCTTTTTTCTTACTCTCTTCCCTTTCTTCCAGATCTTCCTTTCTTCCATTCGTCCTCCCCTTCCTTTTCTTCCATCTTCGTTATCTTTCTTCTAACCATTTTCCTCCCTCTTCGTCCTTGCTTCCTTCTTACTCCTTCCGCTCTCTTCTTTTCAAGATTTTCCCACCATCCATTCGTTTTCACCTACCTTCTCTCCTTTCTTTTTTCGTCCTGCTTTTCTCCTCTCCCTCACTTTCCCTTTCTCCTCTCATCGTAATCTTCCTTCTCGTCTTCCATTTTCATATTAAGTCGTTCCTCTCTTCCATATCTTCTCTCTTTTGTACCTCATCTCCCTTCTTTCTTTTGTATCTTCTTTCTAATTTTATTTTCTACTTCTCGTTTTCTCCTCATATTTTTCCTCTTCCTCCTCTACCCTTTCATTTCTATTCCTTCTCTTCCCTCTTCTTTCTTTTCCTCCCCTCCTTTCTTTTCTCTCCCTCTCTCACCTGTCCATTCTTATTCCGTTTCCTTTCCTTCTATCTTTCTTCTTCCGTTTTTGCCCTTTTTTCAACGTCTTCCCTCTTTCATCTTTTCTTCATCTTCCCTCTCTGTTTCCCTTTATATCCTCTTCCTTTCCTCTCATCATGTTTTCCTCATTATGTGTTCATTCTCCTCTTCCTTTTCTTCCTTCCTTTTCCCTCTATCCCCTCTTCATCTTCCTTCTCGCAATCGTCCTTCTCCTTCTCATTTCTTTTATTCGTCTTCATTCTGTTTTCTTCATTTTCTGACTTTTCTTTCTTCCTCTTTTTCCTGCTTTTCTCTGTTCCTCATCTTCCTCCTCTCCATTCTTCGTCCTCACTGTCCTTTTCTGGGCATCATCTTCATCACCTTGTCATCATTTTCTTTTTGCCGTCTTATCTTCCATTGCTCGTCCTCCTCTTCCGTCTCCATTTCTCTCTCTGGCAGTTCATAATCTCTTTCCTCCCTCCTTAATTTCCGGGTCGTCCTCTTTATTTTTCTTCCTGATCCTGTTTTCATTTTGCCTTGTCATGCCGTTTTCTTCTTTTAGTCTCTAATTTCCTATCCTTTCTCCTTCACCTTTTTTTTTTTTACTCCTTCTCACGCCATTCAGAATTTAACCCAATCCTCCTTCCATTAACTCTGTCTGTCTCTGTCTGTCTGTCTCTCTGTCTGTCTGTCTGTCTGTCTGTCTGTCTGTCTGTCTCTCTCTCTCTCTCTCTCTCTCTCTCTCTCTCTCTCTCTCTCGTAATCATCCGTACTTTGATGCCAATTTCATTACGTTCTCTCTCATTTTAATACACCTCTCTTTGTTTCTCGTTTTTCCATCTTCATTCTTTTCCTTTCTTTATTTTTCCTTTACATTCTTCAGTTGTTGCTTCCTTCTTCCACGATATTCCAGTCAATCCTTTATATTTCATTCCTTTACCTGGTTTTTATTACTCTCTAAAATTCAGTTCGTTCATTTTATTATATTTTAATCCAACTGTCCCTTTTTTAATTGATTTCCGTGTTGAGTCTGTGTTTCTTTTCTTTCATTTTTCTTCCAAATCCTAAATCCCCGTTGCTTGCTCAAGTTGCACTCCCTCCAGTCTTTATTATTTATTTCTTCCATTCTTTCCAGATTATGTTTTATACTTTCATTTCTCGCTGATAGTGTTTTTCTTCCTGTGGTTTGTGCCTACATTATCATCTTTCTTATTCCTCTCATTCTTCCCTCACATTCTCTAATTTCTTCTCCTTCCTTCTCATTCTTCTCTCACATTCTCTAATTTCCTCCCCTTCCTTCTCATTCTTCTCACACATTCTCTAATTTCCTCTCCTTCCTTCTCATTCTTCTCTCGTATACTCTAATTTCCTCTCCTTCCTTCTCATTCTTCTCAAACATTCTCTAATTTCCTCTCCTTCCCTCTCATTCTTCTCTCACATTCTCTAATTTCCTCTCCTTCCTTCTCATTCTTCTCTCACATTCTCTAATTTCCTCTCCTTCCTTCTCATTCGTCTCTCACATTCTCTAATTTCCTCTTCTTCATTCATTCTTAATCGCATTCTGTAATTTCTCTTTTCCCTTTTTGTCCCCCGTTTTCTCCTTTTTGTTTTTCCATCCTCACTTAATTTACTGCTATCTTCTCATTTTTCATATTCTCGCTTTCTTCGTCTTTGTCTCTTTCCTCATTGATTTCCCCGTCCAGGTATTTTCTCCCTTTCTCCGATTATAAGTTTCTTTCCCCTCGACAATATTCTGCCTGACCTCTTTCCTCCTCAATTCATTTTCCATATTTTATTCACGTCCTTCTTCACCCCACTTCCCTTCTTCTTTGTTTTCCGCCTCTCGCCCTTCCCCTCATTCCCTTGGCTTCTCTCGTTTCTCTTCTGTACTTTCCTTCGCTTTCCGTCTCTGTCACATAATTTTTTATCGTATTGTCCATTTTTTTTTTTTTTTCGATGTCTGTCTTTAATCATCTGCCTCTTCGCATTATTTATTTTTCTTCGTTTCTGTCTCCTTTTACTTGACGTTTTCCTTCCTTTGTATTTATTTACCTTTCGTCATGTCGCTTTTAATTATTTTCTTGTTTTCTTCGTCTCTGCTTGCCCTGTTTTTCATTAAGTTTATTGTTCCCCCTTTCCACCTTCGCACTTATTGTTATCCATGCTTCCGTTCATTTTACCTCTCTGACATAATTTTTCGCAATATTTCCTTTCCTTCTCGATTTCTGTCTTCCTACTTATCCTCTAATGGTCTGGATAAAATTAGTATTCCATTTCAGCAAGTGCCAGATCAATGTATTCAGCTCAGAGCGAGTTACAGAGACTGTGAGAGTTCGCTTTACCAGAATCTTTTCCCCATCCATCATATCCAGAGTCTCTCCTCCCCCCCCCCACCCACCCACCCTTGCTCAGTTTTCGCTCACCGTCTCATCATTCTTAACTCACTCTCCATATTTCTAATTTTTTATTTCCTCTTACCCTAGATTATTCTCATGTGTCTCTTTCTCCTATATTTCATTCTCTTAGCCATCATTATTTATTTAGTGTTTTTCTGCCATCCTTTCCTTTAGATTTTAGGTCCTTCACATTTTTTATCCGATTAGCTTTTGTTTTTCTCCTGACCTCCATTAACTCCCTTACTGACAGAGATCTTCCCTAAACCTGCATGAAATCGTCTGACAGTAGGGGAAAAAAACTAAAGACGTCACAGTACTGAAATGGTTAACAGTCCTTTTTCCCTGTTCCATCATTTTCATTTAGAAGCGTGTTGAAAGATATATTAATTTTTCACTCCTGCATACGGTTCTTCATCGTTTCTTTATTCCTAGATTTTTTATTTTTCGTCTCCCATATCTTTTATCTCTCAGCTTTCATCTTTTACCCCCATCCATCATATTCATTTGCCATTTTCTCTCCCCTCGTCCCCCAATTTTCCCTTCTCGCTCACAAAAACTTTATCATATTTTCTCAAGGCCATGCGTTTTGCGTCCCTCTCTTACCCTCATCCTCGCCAAATCCGTTCCTCTTTCCCTCCAGCTTATCTTTTTAATTATCATCTCTGCTTTCATTCTTGTTTTTTTTCTTTCACACATTTCACATTATTTTCCATGTCTGTTGCTATCCCTGTCTCTCTCCTTACCATATTTCTTATTATTTTCCTTTCTTTTCCTACCTTTCATGCAATGTTTTTGGCATTATATTTTTCTCTTTCTCTTATTTTTTTTCATTCACCTGCGCATCATTTTTACTTCACTTACCGCATTCCCAGCTTTTTATGTTTTAGCGTCTCACTCTCACCTCCACTACCATTATCACAGCTACCATCAGCACTAGGACCACCACCACAACCACCATTACTGGTATCATCACAGCCATCACCACCACCTCCTTCAGCAGCACAGCAACCACTACCATCACCTCCACAACGACCACCACCACCACCACCACCACCAACACAGCGACCACCATCACCACCACCACCACCACCACAACCACCATCATCATCACAACAGCTACCACCGCCACTGCCATCATCATCACAGCAACCACCACCGCCATCATCATCACAGCTACCACCACCACGACCACCACAGCTAGAATCACGACTACCACCACCAGTATATCTACCATCAACACAACCACCACAACAACATCTATCCACCACCACCATCAACATCACAGCTTCCATCACCACCACCAGCACAGCTGCCACCACCACCGTCAGCACCACCGCTTCCACCAACACAGTCGTCACCATCACAGCTACCACCACCACCACCACCACCATCATCACAGCTACCACCACCACCATACCACCTATCGCCGCCATCATCATCAGACCGACCACCACCACCACCCGTAGCTACCACCATTTGCTGCTGAACAAAATCTGTTCAAAGCACCAGTGAAGTAATGGGCATTGGAGTGTAGATGGACAGCCCCTCTCTCTCTGCGAAGACGTGCGAAACCACAGAAATCCCCGCCGCCTCTGCCACGTGCACATATTGCAGCAACAATCGGGATAATTATTAGGGGCCAAAACACCCCTTGCAGAAAATATCAGTCGACATGAACCTGACACTAGTTCCAACCATCTTGCCGAGTTTCATCAAAATCCTTTTCCCAGTTTTGGCTGCCCCCCCCGCTCCCCTACACACACAACAGGATTAAAGCGTATTAGATTTTCTTTCCCTCTTTCTCTCTCTCTTTTATTTTATTTTTATTTTTTCACTTCTCACGCCATTTTTATCCTGCTTTCCTTAGTCCTAGCTTTTAGTGTATCTCCCATACCCTTTTTCTCTTAATATTTCGTTTACCCCTTCCATTATAATTTTTGTCTCTTAAATCCGATAGCGTTGTTTTCCACTTTATGCTTTCTGCTCTCAGCCTATTTTTTTTTTTTTTTTTTTTAAGTTAGAACTCCTTCATAACGGACTGCTTAATTAAGGCTACATCCAATCCTTACAGTTCGAAGAGTCTCCCGTAAGTTAAATAATATCGTTTGCAGGTAACAGAAATAATGAAAAAGATGATCTGAATAAAGTAACTAATCGGTGTTCCTTTCCCTCTTTGCGTTTACGTTTCTCCGTCTTCCACATCGTTTGTATTGTGCTTTCCTTAATAATAACTTTTTCTGTTTTTTCCATACATTCATGTGCAGGAGAGGGACGCCTTCAGGCGGTGGCACCGATATAATCAGGCAGCTCTGTTACCTGGTTACACAAACGTCCTTCCTCTCCTTCCTTATCTCCCACAAGGGAGATGGTGGACTGCCGGAGAAGGGTTGTTTCAGACTGCAGTCCGTGTTCACGTTCCAGATGATCCACAGGCTTCAGCTTGTACTGCTGCTGCCGCTGGTCTCTTTCGTAACTTCCTTTTTTTCCCTCGTCTCATTTTTGTTTCCTTCAGTCCTGTGGCATATTATTCACTGTACTCTTCATACTCTTAGGCAGTTTTTTTTTTTTTCATTTGGGTTAGGAGGCCTCCCTGATACAGCATGGGCTAATTAAGCGATATTATGTAACCATCCAGTTTGAGAAGTCTCTCCTCATCCAGATATAATGTAACGTAACCTATTCTGACATATGTTCATAGATTTTAGTATCCTGTACTAACATATTATATTCATAGATATTAAACAGTAGGGAGAAGATTGTAGCAACAGTCGAACAGGACAGTAACCCGAAGGTGGATGGAAAGCTGATGATTGGAAGAGCTGGAGTTCCCAGTTCATCAGCCTTTGGAACTAATTTCTTACCATCCCCATTTCTTGAACTTTAACAGTGTTTCAGTAACACAGAGAGTAGGCCAGCAGACTCTCATATACATTTTCCCTTGTCAGCACCAAACTACATGCACATTACTCACCGCAGTTCTTGTTCCAAAATAAGAAAAAAATGGCGTCTCAACAGCTAGCCTTGTGGCCGTAGTCTTACTCTGTGGGCAGGCGTTCTCCTTGCCCCTTCCATATCTTTTGGTAAACTTAACGCACGGAAGGGAGAGCGTTCCCCGGAGAACGGGAGAGAATTACCCCAGCGTAGTACTTGAATCCACGGGAAGTCTCATAGCACCCCTTCGCATGCCCCTTCGTCATATTATAGTAGCCTTGTGCAGTGACAGATGTGAAAATTTGAAGGAACCTATGGTGTGTGTGATGGGAATTTTAATTTAATTATAAAAACATCGTGTAAAGAAAAGAATAAGCGTTAAGTTTTTATCGTTTTAAAAGACTTCACCGCTTCTCTGGAGATGGTTAAATTACGACGAAACGAGAACAAAGATGAGATACTGTATCCACTTCCATTTTATTTTTTCAGTATTTCTACCAAGCTGTTTATCAGATATTGTGCATGATGTTTTTATAACTACAGGTAGTTTGATTATTTCATGAAATGATTCCTACAGTAAAGAATGGCCGAGTACTACCTAAACAGACGAATCGTGCACAGCCAGTTAGTTTGAAATATGAAGTTTCATATTTGCGTTCGGTAAATTTTTATAAGTGCATACTATTTTGTTTTGGCTTGAGAGTATATTTTTCTGGTTTATTTTGGTGTGATTTGAACGAATTTGAGGTATGGTATATATACCTACACAGAGTATTCAAGAACAAAATGTCTCTCTTTAATAATAGAATAGGCAAGAATTGCTAACATTAAGATATTATATTGTATATGAACCATAGAAACTGTCATTTCTTTTTAGTATTTTAAATTTAAAACTAATCAGTGTTACCAACTGTTTTCTGCGCCTACCCACACGAAGGGATGCGCTCTCATGCTTTCAAGATTATCACTTACATTGAAGGTGTGAGCTTCCACTTCGAGCAGGTGCGGGAAGGGTAACCCCTACCCTCAGTTTCAAGACTAAGGGCGTTGGAATCCCCAGGGGAAGGGAAACCCCTCTCCTGGTGACGACCAAACAAGATATATGGAACCATTGTCTGTCTCACTCTCTTTTCATTTCTACAGTATTCATGAACTTTCCTCTAATTCTGTCTGTGTTGAACACCACTCTCTTCGTCTAAACCTCACCATCTTTTCCTGTCAAAGACTCAGCTGTCTGAGGCAACTGATTGCAAAACCTTCTCTGTATCCTCCTACGTTTCCTATGCTCACTTAATTCCAAGGGCAGCTGTTGCGTACTCCTCTATGAACGCAACAACACATCTTGCTCCTATGTTCTTGAAATTAAATCCTCTAAATTCTCTGCTCTCTTGCTCTGGCTATACTGCCATTCTCTGACTAAATATAGCTGTGCTGTTTACTTATCCTCTAATTTTCTATGAAAATTTCTTTGACCATCTAATTTCCAAGACGTAACACTTTCTATCAGTTTCTTCTTTCTCTGAAATCTCCATTCTAGGTGTTTTCAATGTTCACCACCATCTTTGACTCTCCTCTCCAATCACTAATCCACCTGGTAAACAACCTAGTGCAATTTGTACGGCACTCTACCCATATCCCTTGCCGACTTGGAGAGAGTTCCAGCATACTTGGCCTCTTTCTTGCAAATAATCCTTCTGCATATTTTTATTCTTTTCTCTCTTTTTTCAGCTCCTCCGATCACAACCTCATCACCTTAACTTGTTCTATCACTCTAGTAGGACCTGTGGACCCTCCAAAGAAGCATCAGCTGTGGCACTTAGGAGCTGCTGATTGGGAGGCCATCAGGCAGTACTTCCTGGATTTTCCCTGGAGTGATTATTGCCTCCATGACGGAGAGCCATCTGAATATGCCTCGCACAACACAGAGGTTAGGCCTATTCTCTCATGCATACAAGCATACATTCCTTCCTCTTATCCATTGTGTAATAAAAAAAAAAAAAAGGTTAAACCATGCTCATTCTGATTCTGTCCACAAGAAGGAGAAGGCCTACAAAAGGTACCTGAACCAATGCACCCCTGACGCTCATATCTTTTTATGTTTTTTTATTGAAATCATGCCAAGCCAGTTATTCACTCTGTTAAGAATAATTTCCTTTGTACTAAATGCTCAGAACTCTCTGGCTCAAATTCTCTTTATTACCTCGCCAAAAAGTTTTCTGACAACTTTACTTCACCCTCCATCCTTCCTCTTTTCCACTCTGATGGTTTCGAAACTGTTTCTTCTATAGGAAAAGCAGAACTCTTTGCTGAAACTTTATCCTCCAATTCCACCGTAGACGATTCCAGTGTTGTTCCTCCATCTCTTCTGCCCTCTGACTTCCTGATAGCTGACATTAAATATCTTCAGTTGTACTTTCTGCCCACACTGGATTCAGTACTAGCAAGGCATGTGGGCCTGATAGGGTCCCTCCCATTGTCCTCGAGAAATGTATTTCTGTGCTTACACCCAGCCTAGGTAAACTCTTTTCCCTTAGTCTGTTGACTTGTACCTTTCCTTCTTGCTGGAAGTTTGCCCCCATTCAGCCTGTCCCAGAGAAGGATGACAGTTTCCAGCCATCTGCTGCAGTTGCTTTAATATCCTGTATTTCTGAAAACTTTAAATGTACTCGTATTCTCAACACAAAAGTTAAAACACTTTTCCTATCACAACTTTATTTCCAGTCGCGAAGTTGGGTTCTGCCAGGAACACTCCACTGGTGATCTCACCTTCTTTCAGACTCCTGATTATTTTCATTTCAGGAATTCAGTGAAAACTTTGCCATTGTACTTGACATCCCAAAGGATCTTGATCAAGTCTGGTATAAAACTTAAATCTCCAAACTGTCCTCGTATGTTTTCTATCCTTTTGTATGTGCCTACTGTATATCTCTAGCTTCCTTTGTAGTCGTTCTATAACAGCTGTTGTTGATGGCCATCATTCATCTCCTCGAGCTATCAATCAGAGCTCTGTCCTATCACCAATGCTTTTGATTCTGTTCATCAATGACCTGCTAAGCTGTACATCTAACCCTATCCACTCATTCACCGATAACTCCACCCCTCAACTTTCCATTCGCTTCTTGCAGTGTACATCTCAGCTGTTGCTTCAACAAGCAAGGGATGAGACTGTGGTACACCTAATGTCTGACTTGGCTCATTGCTCCTATTAAGATAAAAGTCTTTATCTTTTTAATGCATCGCATCATACTATTGATACTTATATCTGTCGACCTGTCAGAATCTTCCGCAAGAGTATCCCTTAATTTTTAACAATATCAAGCTCAGTTGTGTATCGATTTTATACATGCTTTAGGCTTTATTCTCTTAGGATTTATCTTAGAAAAATCATACTATCTCTTGTAAAATTTGCTTCCAAGAGGTTAGATGTGCTAAACCAACTTCGTACCTTCGTTACTCCTCTATAATTTTTGACTTTATACAGGAGTTTATTTGTCACTGTGACGAGTACAATTCTCTTGTACGGGATGGCTTCCCACTTCCAGATCGTCTCAATTAAATGGAGTCAAATGCTTTTCATCTTATGAACTCTCTTCCTTCTACTGGCGCCTGTTAGCATTTGTCTCTTCGACAAACAGTTGCATCTTTATTCTGTCGCTGCTTCAATGGTCACTGCTTCTCTAAACTGTCAGCTCGTATTTCTCCAACACTACAGCGAGCTGACGCCTGTGTGGCAGCAAACTCTCATCCTTTTTCTGTCCAGCTCTCTCATAACAAGAGTTAACCGTTACTCCCAGTCGTTCATGTATGTAATAGGTCAACTCTGGGACTGTCTTCCTTTGACTGTAGGCTATTTCCTAGTGCCTGTGACCTATAGTCTTTTAAATGCAATCTGTCCAGACATCTTGAAATGAAGAGATCGTGAATTTGGCCCGGTTATTATTTTCCTCTTGGGGGGAACAATCGTGTGATCTTCTAGCCTTTGCTTCCTTCTTCCTTGCTTAAAAAATATAGGGTAAGTACGTGACTCAGTGTGGTGAGTATGTGGCTCAGTGTGCTAAAAGGGTGCTTCTGCAAGCAAGGCAACTTAAAATGCATGAAGACTGGTAGGGTGGGGAGGCCTAGAAGATGGCTGCTAAAGAGTTACTTAAAAAGATGAGGGTTTGGAGGTTGCCCGTACCACTTCGCTGTCTATTTCTCTTTGATAAACCTCAAGATTGTACGACGGACCTTTATCACAAACAAGAACAAGAATTCAATAATCGTCAGGAGACAGCAAGAATAAACTAACAGACGCTCTTTGACTTGAATGGTCAAAATTTTTCTTTCCTTGCTTTGCTATGTTTTACTCCATGCTTGATACCACATTTTATCATATTTTTCCCTTAGTCCTTTTTTCCCTACCAATTTTCTTTTCACTTCTTGATTTCCATCAGGTTATTCAATAATCTTCATACCCTTTTTCCATCATTTTTTCCCGTTATTTCACGCCATTTTTATTATGTTTTCATTAATCCTTGCATCTTGCGTTGCGCCATTTACGTTCTTTGTTTATATTTTTTAATGTTCATTGTTATCCTTTGATACTGATTTTCCCCTCTCTGTTATTTTCCCTCTCTCCTTTCCGTCATTTTCATCAAACTCTGATTTTTTCTTGTCTCAATCTTTCCATCATTATCTTAATTTTTATGCCTCCGCCACATATGGTGGAGTCAATAAATGACTGGTCTGTCCGTCCGAGGGTGTGTGTGTGTGTGTGTGTGTGTGTGTGTGTGTGTGTGTGTGTGTGTGTGTGTGTGTCCGACTCTGAGCAAAGGCTTCAGGGCCTAACCCTCCTACACATACACACCTCCACATGTCACTACTTCGGTGCTAACACCCACCGTCCATATTGAATACGTGCTATGGCTGTCTCATACAGGACTGGTGTACTGGTATTAGTGGGAGTATTTTTACATGTCGGCGAGTCTTCTGGTAGATCAGTAAAGTCTGCCGTTTAGGAAATTCAAATCCTTATCCTGTTCCCTGCCCCGGCCAGGATTCAATCCTGGGTCCATTAGAACTGCAGGCCGCCTCTCTACCGATTCAGCCACCACCTGTGAGCGTGCGTCCTTAACACTTTCCTGGGCGCGATATCTCCTGGACCCATTGGCGGATTTCCACCAAACTTTGTCACTGATGCAGTATGAGGAGATGACTAACTGATTCGGTCAGTTAGGTCTGTGTCAAGGTCATATGGGCTCGACTTAGGTTATCCTTATGGACGCAGTATCACCTGAACCCCTCGACAGTTTTCAACCAAACTTTACTCAGTGATAGAGTACGAATGGATGATGAACTGATTAGGTCAGCACTTCAAGGGGTCAAAGACCAAGTTCATTTAGGTGCGGGCGCCATATCTCCTGAACCCCCTTGATGGAGTTCGACTAAACTTTTGTCAGTGATATGGTACGAAGGGACGATGAACTGATTAGGTCAGCAAGGTCAAGGGGTCAAAAGTCAAGGTCTTATGGGTGTGGGCGCGATATCTCTTGAACTCCCTCGATGGATTTCGACCAAACTTCTGTCAGTGATACAGTATGATGGACCGATGAACTGATCAGGTCAGCAAGGTCAAGGATATATGGGTTTGGACGCGATATCTCCAAAACCCCACAACGGATTTCGACCAAAGTTTGTCAGTGATGCAGTATGAAGGAACGATGAACTGATTAGGTCAGCAAGGTCAAGAAGTCAAAAGTCAAGGTCATATGGGTGGGCGCGATATCTCCTGAACCTGTGGACGGATTTTGATCAAACATTTGTCACTGATACAGTATGAAAGAACAAATGAACTGATTACGTTAGCAAGGTAAAGGAGTTAAAGGTCAGGGTCATTTGAGGTCGACTTAGTTTATCTTTAGCCTCATTTCAACCCACAATGAACCCTGTCATGGAGGTTGTATGGCGAGTCCGTGTGCAAGGCTTGACGTAGGCATACCAGGCAACGCTTTACGTCGACACCTTGGGGCCCAGTTTCTCTGTGTTTCATTATTATTCCTTTCTCTCTTTTTAATATTTAAATAGTTTTATTTTCTCATTTTCACAACAATAACCCTTTTGCTGTAGCCAGTACAGTACACTTGGCTATCTTATTCAGGTTAGCACCAAAATATTTCCTTCATCTGAGAGAAATCCAAGAAGTCGGAGGGCTTATAAGTCTCTCTACTATTATAGCCCCTTTCCCTCTTCTTAATATTTCTAAGGATTTTATGTATGATAACAAGATGAATTTCTTCCGACGAGAGAAATCCTATTCTGTTTTTACTCTTACTTGGTCCAGATTTTAGTCCTTTTGCAGTTAATTTCACGTATCTCCGTGGCAGAAAGAGACAGTGCTACCTTTCTACATACTTGCCATTGCCTTTTCTTTGTGACTAGCATCATAATCTAGTATCAGTCAGTTCCAGCAGCTCAGTGTTCAAAATGGAGAAATGGGATTTTTAGGCCAAGTTAAAGTATAAAGAGCTTAACAGTCCATTTCTATGCTTATCTCTCATCTTTCCTTTCCCCTTCCCTTTCCCTATTTTTCCCAATCCTTCTCTCTCTCTCTCTCTCTCTCTCTCTCTCTCTCTCTCTCTCTCTCTCTCTCTCTCTCTCTCTCTATTGCATTCCATTTTCGCCTCATTCGTATCTCATACAACCTTTTTAATTTCCCTTTGCATCTCATTCCTTCTGTTTTTTTTTTTTTTCCTTTTATCATGATTTCACACATTTTTCCGTTCCATTACCTCCGTTATTTTTTCCTCTGCTCATTTTCCCTTCTTGTATTTTTTTCACCATTCTTCTCTCCCTCTCTCTGTGTTAATCTCACCTCCCCTTTCCTCCTCTGTTCTCTTACAATTCCCTCTTTCTTCCACTTCCTCGTTTATTAGCTTTCCTTCATTCCCGCTCTCTGGACGTGCACAGAAATTTTTCTTCCTCTCCATTCTTTTTCCTCCTCCTCCTCCTCCTCCTCGTCTGTTTCTTTTTCTTCCTCTTCCTCCTCCTGCTCCCTCTTCCTCCTCTTCTTCCTCCTCCCCTTTTTTTCCTTCATCTTCCACCGTTTCCTACTTCTCTTCCTTCTCCCCTTTTTTGCTTCTTCCTACGTTTCCTTCCCCACCTCCTCCTCCTCCTCCTCATCATCATCATCATCATCATCATCATCATCATCATCATCATCATCATCATCATCATCATCATCATCATCATGACCATCATCATCATCATCAGCAGCAGCAGCAGCAGCATCACAATCGCATCACCACCATCATCACATCACCAGCACCATTGTCATCATCATCATTAGGAATAAATCATGAGAATCATCATCAGCATCAGTCATTAATCATCTTCATCGTTAACAATCACCACCATCATCATCATCACTCATCATTATCATCAATCATCCATCATCTGCACCTTCTCCTCCTCTCGTATTGTGCCCTCAGTATTATCTCCGCCAGCGAAGTTGGGAGGAGATTATGGATTAACCCCTGTTTATCTGTCTGTCTGTTTGTTCACAACGTCTCAAAATATTATTGATTGATTTCTATGACATTTTTGGATATCTGAGTCATGGGCAAGGAAGTGTTTGTTCAATTTTGATTTTGATCTGAGTTTAAGCCCTAGTTCAGGGCTGTTTTTTGTTTGTTTGTCCACAAGACACCTAAAAATTTATTGATGGATTTCAAGTAATTTTTGTGTATGTGTGGGTCATGGGCCAGGGAACAGTTGGTTTAATTTTGGTGGTTGTCAGAGTTGTGTAGTATAGACGTTGGCGGGAGTAAGCGCTCTCTGAGTGGTGTCTTCTTGTTTCTTTCTTGTAAAACTGTATTATCTTTTCCTGCTTTATTCACTTTTCTTATCTCTCATATCCCGCTCTCCCTTTCGCTGCCCTCTGCTATTTCTTTGCTTTCTTTCTGATGAAGTCAAGGAAGTACACCAAGAAAGGAAGGAAAATGGAAGGGATGTTAAGAACAATGACAAGAAATGTGAGTGTTAATTTGGGATTAACGAAAGCATTTCTTGACAGTAAAATGAGGAAGAAAAGGAGCGTTGTGGTGTTGATGTAGATGTTTTGAAAATGTTAAGAAATATTTGAGATGGTTTGGCCATGT
Organism: Coenobita brevimanus; assembly: GCF_032717465.1. NCBI lineage: Eukaryota > Metazoa > Arthropoda > Malacostraca > Decapoda > Coenobitidae > Coenobita > Coenobita brevimanus. The sequence continues at coordinate 33,759,027 of NC_136991.1, read as the reverse complement.
GGAGAGAATGGAGAATGGGACTGACCAAAAATGTGTACGTGAGTAAGGTGGAGGTGGAGAGGAGGAGGAGGAGGTTAAGGATGAAGTGGAGAGATTAAGTTGAGAGATATATGAGAGAGAAGGGAGGTGAGTTGGAAGCAGAGCAGCTAAATGACGGAGGAGAGAGTACGTGGAGGCGACCCCTTACGGGGTGTCTGTCTGTCAATAAATAGACAGACAGACGGACAGATAGATAGGAAGATAGATAGATAGATAATTTCAACATTATCGTACAGTTGTGAAGCGTAGACTATGCTAACGGGACATGAATTAAGAGTGAGAACAGAGGGAAATTTATTTATTCCAGCTTTATTCCCGCACAAAAGTACACCCATGAGCAAAAGTTCATCTACAAGTTTCCTGTAGGCATTATGTCCTGCGTCATATTTCTCACTCCTCTCCAAATGACAGTGAGCATCTTTTCTTTCCTCAAATTGCTAGCAAAAAAAAAAATAATAATAATAATAATAATAATAATAATAATTATCATGTAACATCTTCCATGGCCTCAGCCGGCAGAGAATTATTGTTGCCGAACATTTGCGCATAGGTGTACAGTAACAAAGTATGGACGATACTTGATAAATGCAATCAAATGACTGCCAAAGTGATTTTTTCCGACACTAACATACAGAGTAAAGAGTGGGCCATGCTTGAGGGAAGCTATACTTTCTTTTTGTAACTCTAACTTGACTTAAAATTGCCGTCTCTCCAACATGAGTACTTAGTACATTAACAATAGGATAAGGTGATAGTCACGAATAACGCGCTGTAGAAAGGACGTAAAGCAGTTACATTGTCTCCATCCGTCACTGAGTTACTGGAATAAGCTAACAAAAGACTATAGTCACTAGTCCTGGTAGTAGGGTATAGAGTGGAAAGAAGTTCAGGTTTGCAGTGGAAGATGCTTGGGGAAACCACACCCTTTTCACGTTCACTTGACCCAGAGGCTCTTCCCTTTACAGGTTGTTTCACGTAGCTCATTTTCAGAAAAGACAGTACTACAGCTCTGCATACTTTCCATAACACTACTTCGTGACTAGCATTACATTCAGTTAATCTATTGTTAAAACTCAGTAATCACTAATGTACACAGCGAAGAGCAGACGATACTTGCAGTGAATCAAGAGTGATAAGTGCTGAAACAAGTTACTCCAAAAGTGTGTAAAGAGTGGCATGGAGGTATGGAGGGATAAAGAAAGGAGCCGTGTGGAATGCGTCCAGTGGTTGATGTTGTCGGGGGGAAAAAATGGAAATACTCCAAGGTGGTTTGGCCATGTGAGGCTGATAGATGATGGGAGATTGATTTGGAGAGCGTATGAAAAAGGTAGGTGGAGGGAGGGAAGAGGCAGAGAGCTAAAGGAAGATGGGGAGATTAGGTGTGAGAGTATATAAGAGAGTTAGCGTGTGTCGTAGGGAGAGGGGGACGTTACAGAGTAGGGAGAAATGACAGGAGCCTATAATAACAGCGGACCGTAAAGCACCCTTAGACGATGGGACGTCATTCAACAGAAAGATTGACTGGTAGATTAATGAATAGAGAAATAGGCAGACAGCTGATAAGATTGGTAGGCAATTCAGTATACGATGGGTTAATAGAAATACAGGGACGCACAGAAAAAGATAAGTAGAGATACAGGAATGAACAGATAGATAATAGTAGATGGGTTGATAAATAGATAGATAAAGATAGATATTCTCCATTTTGCTTATTTCCATTCTATTTTTTTTTTATTTTTATCTTTTTACCTCGACTTAGTCTGTACCTGGTTTATCTCTCCTCTAATATTATGCTCCTTCATTCTTTATTCTTATGTTCACTTCGCGCTTCTCATACTGTCCCTCTACCTCTTTCTTCTTCCTTATCTTCCACAGTTTCCTCCTCCCTTCCTTTATTACATTCTTTTTTTCTATCTTCTCGATATTACAGTACTTCCATTTCCACTTATTAACATTTCCATCTTTGACTTTCTACTTTCATAATTTTTTTTTCCTTGCTCTCTTCCTTCTCTTACAGTTTACTTCACTCCCCTGTCTTATCTTCCTTATCTTACCCATTTACCCACGCCCATCTCTTATCTTTGTCTTCGTATCGTTCTTCTAATATCTAACCTCTCCTCTTTCCTTCCTTCTTTTTAGTCCTTTTATTCTATTTCATTTCCTTACCCCTTTACCTTTTCTTTTTCCTCGCTGTCTTACATTTTCATCTCCTCTTCTTTTATCATTTTCATTATATCACTCTTTTAGTATTTCCCCTCGTCATCTTCCTTTCGTTCTCTACGTTTTCCCATCTTCCGTTTTTCTTCTCTGTTTCTTGCCACCTCCTTCCGCGGCTTCTTCCATACCGAACACATTTCCCCCTTCATCACTTATCACTATCTTTATTTCTCTCCACTGTTATTCTTCCTCTTTCTCTTGATCTTCGTTCTCATTGTCCTTTTCTTCTTCGTTTCTTTACCTTTCATCGATTCTCCTCACTTTCCTTGTATTTCTCCATCACTCTTCACCGTTTGTATTTATTTATTTAGTATCGTCTTCATGCATAAGTTTGCCACTCTTTTATTTTTTCCCTTTATTTCTGCCCTCTTTCTTACGTTCTATCCAGTCTTTAATTTTTCCTGGTGTTCTTATCACTCTATTTCTCTTTACAGTTATTCTCCCTTCTCCCTATTACTGTCACCTTCATCTTTCACTTGGTTTCTTTTCTTCTCTCCTCTTTTTCTCTTGTTCTTCTTTTTCCTACACTTTTTCGTATTTGCGTCTTCATATCATCCTCTTCATTTGTCATCCGTTTTCCACCTTCCATATCGTTTCACTTATTCTTGTCTTTCCATTCCTTTTCTCCCCCTTTTCTTTCCTCTTTCCCCGAGCTTTTCCTTATCTATCGCTTGTTCGTCTTCCTCTCGCTTACTTCCCTATTTTTTTTTTCTTTTCTGTATCTTTTCCCTTATCTCTTTGCCTTTCTCATATTTCTCATCTTTTTCTTGTTAAATTTCTTTTCCTTTTATACTTCCTCGTATTTTCCGTAGTTTAATGTTTTCTCCAACTTCCTTCATTGTTTCTCTGTCATCCCTTTTGCTTTTCATTCGTTTTCTCAGGCTGCATATTCTTCGCTTTTGCTCTTTCCTATTGCACCTAACATATTGTCTTTTCTCCCCATTTCTCATATGTCCCTCGTTGTGTCTGTTCCCTGATAATATTTTCCGTTCCATTTTCCTTCCTCTGTTTTCACTTTTTATTTTCATCTAAGTCTCAGTTTTTCTCTAACCCTCATATCTTATGCGTTTTTATCATTTAATTTTCTCCTTTTCGTTTCCCTGTCGCGGCCTCTTCATTTGTTCATCTCAAACTACTGTTCTCCTTTTCTTCTCTCGCAATTGTTTTCACTGTTTTCACCATTTTCCTTGTCTTCTTTTCCATTCATTTTCCCACTCCTTCCTTACCTTCTATTTTGCCTTCTTTCCTTCCTCCCTTCACTTATCGCTATCCTCATTTTTCTCTTCTGATAATGTGTTTTTCCTTTTCTTCTTTCCCCTTGTATTTTTGTAAGTTCTCATGTCTTTATAGTCATTAATTTAACTTTTCATCTTTCCTGGCAGATTTCTTATTTTCTTCCATCGTTTTCCGTATCGCCGTATTTCTATTTCCAGTTATCATCTTTCCTCTTCTCTTTTCGTCCTTCTTCTCGTTTCTAATGTTCTCTGTTTCCTCACATTTCCTCTTTCATTGTGCCCTTCCTTATCATACGTGCTTTCCTCTTCCATTCTTTCTCATTGTCTTTATTCTCATTCTCCATGTTATTCTCCTTTTTTCTTCTTCCGTTCTTCCATGGTCTTGATTTATTTTTTCTGATCTTTCTTTTTCGGTCTGTATAATTCTTTGACTTTCCTTTTATCGTTTTGTTCCTTTTATTGCATTTTTCCTTTTTTTTTCTCTCTTTCTCATTTTCCTCCCATGTTATTCTACTCATTTCGTTTTCCTGATATTTTTCTCATTTTCTTCCCGTTCTCTTGTCTTTATTTTGTTTTACTAATATTTTTCTCATTTTCTTCCCTTGCCATTCTCTTCATTTCGTTTTACTGATAGTTTTCCCATATTCTTCATGTTTCATCCATCATCTAATCGTTGAACTGCCCATAAAGACGGTAAGAGCCTGAAGGTGTTTGGTTGCTACTCGTAAATGGCATTATTTGAGCAGTAAACCGTAGTCAGCCTTCGAATTTCAACTCTATAGGCCTCATCCGATTGAAGTACCTGAACCCACTGTAGCACCAGGCGTCCATTTAATTATATTATTTCCACCTGCAGTAGTAAATGGTTTAGAGCAGTGGTTCTTAACCTTTATTGAGTTACGGACCCCTTTGAGAATCTGGTTAAAGCTATGGACCCCTTCCCTAGAAAAATGAACATTAGCACATAAAACATTTTGCATACAATGAATATACATTGTTTTATTGAAAACTACCTCACGCAGTGTGTGACATACACAAGGTATAAAACAATCTTTACAAAGAATTATGTTCCTCACTTTTTTTTCGAGCAAAAACTAAAGCCCACTCAAGGAAAAGGTGAAATACATCCAACTTGTGAAAATTAAACAAAACTATAATTCTGCTAAAAAGTTCATTTCAATGAGAAAGTTCCTGTTGTTCGGTATGAAAAAGATGATGAAACTGTGGAGTGGTCTTTGACAAGGTAACACGCATGTCATCTTTGACATCCAATTGATTTCGACTTTTCGTTTCGATAGAAACTAACGCTGAAAACCCTGACTCACAAAGGTATGTAGTACCAAACGGAATCAGAGCACCCATTGTTCGCCTTGCCAGACGAGGGTAGGCTTGTGTCAACGAACACCTGAATTCCTCAAGACTTCCGATTTTTTTTTTTTTTCCCACCAATGCTGCCAAATGGCATCACGCAATATCGCTGAATTGTTCTCAGTTGTTCTGACCTTCACGGACCCCATGTTAAGAACCCCTGGTTTAGAGGTACTACAAGCTATATGGTTCTCACGTAATGAAGAGCCACCTGAAGGTAGCACCACATCAAGTGAATGGATGGCATTCGTCCTGACCTATACTGATCTAAATTTCGTCAGTGCCTGCCTTTGTGTTGTCTCTACTATTCTTATTTCTCAGGAAAATATTGTTGTCGATTCACTGAGAGCAGTGATAATGCATGAGACAACACGGACTTTTAAAAATGATTTTTAAAAAGCTGCATTAAAAAAGTTAATATTGTGATCACCACTCTAACGTGGACATGAGACATCTGAGAGTAGCAAGAGAAGTTACATGGAGATACAAAAAGAGCGCCGATGTGTTGGTGTGGATGTTCTAGAAAGCAATAGGTGAAGTACTCTGAGATAATTTTGTCATGTGGAGAGGATAGAATATTAGCGATTCACTAGGAGGCTGTGTGTGTGTGTGTGTGTGTGTGTGTGTGTGTGTGTGTGTGTGTGAAGTGGAGGGAGGAGGGGGAGGGAGATATCGAGGATGAGATGGAGAGATGAAGAGAAGAGGTATACATGAGAGGGGTGTGTGAACTGAAGAGATGGTAGCCAGAAGGCAGAGGACAAAATGACATGGAAGCAATTCTTTTCTGACCACCTAGTACGGGATTAAGGCTTCTGGCGATTGGTACTGATAGATAACTAGATATACAGAATCTTATTCTCCTTTATCATCGTGTTCATCCTTATCACACTTCATTAACCACCCTCGCCATTCCTCTCCTATTTTTTTTTTCTTTTTTGCTTTGCCTTCCCTCTCGTGTTGTTCCGTCTCCCTTCCGTCCTTCCTTACTTATTCTCCTCTTACTGTTCTTCCATTATTTCTTCGTTCCCTCCTTCCTCCAGTATTTCCTTTGCTTCGTTCTCTCTTCTCACTTTCTTCATTCATCCTTTTTTCGTTCCCGTCAGCCATCCTTCTTCATTTCCTCCGTGTTTTCTTGTTAATTTCTTTTCCGTCACATTCATCTTTCCCATCCCTTCTGCCTTCTTTGCTTCGTTCTCTCTTCTTTTGTTTTTCCCCTTTGGTCCTTGCCTTATTTTCTACTTCCTTATTTATTCCCTCTTTCTCACATCTTCATACCTTCCCTTCCTTCCTCTCATAGTTCCTTTCTATCTTTCTTGCTTGTCGTTCTTTCTCCGATCCCTCCCTTCTTCTCTGGTTCCTTCCTTCCTTCCTTCCTTCCTTCCCTCCTTCCTTTCTTTCTTCCTTCCTTCCTTCCTTCCTTCCTTCCTTCCTTCCTTTATTCATTCATTCATTCATTCATTCATCCATCCATCCATCCATCCATCCATCCATCCTTTCATTCGTTCTCTCCTCGCTTCATTCCATCCTTTCTTTCTCCCGTCTATCCTCTTCATATCCCCCTTCCTTCGTTCCTTTCCTTCATACTCCCATCTTTTTTTTTTTTTTTTTTACTCCTTCCATTCATGTGTTCCATCTTTTCTTCTTTCCTTCCTACCGCCTTTTCGTCATTTCCTGCTTCCTTCATTCCTTCCATTTTTGTCATCCTTCCTTTCTTTTCTTTCTCACCTCCTTCCCTCCGATCTTTCTTCATTTGCTCCTTCCTCCTTTCTCTCCTTCATCCCTTTCTTCCTTCTCGCCTTCCTTCACCTCACGTATTTCCTCCCCTCTCATCTTAAGTCCCTATTTTTATTCTCTCTCCTCGCTGCCTCTCGTGTCAAGTCCATATGTTCTCCCTCTCACCTCTTTTTCGCCGTCGCTCATGTTCTTACCTTTCATTCTCCTTTTTTTCACCCTTCTGATTCCCCTGTCCTTCTTTCCTCCGTCTGCCATTTTATATATTTTTCCCTCTTTCCTTTTTCATTTTCTCAAGGAAGAAGGAATCAAAGTCCAGGAGATTATTTCCTTTATGAAAAAAACAAAACAAAAACAAGATATCAGAGAGCCAAATTCAAGATCTGTTCATTTCCAGATGCCTGGACACATTGCCTATGACCTCCAGTCTTTCAAAAACTGGAGGTCCTAGGCAGTAAGAACTACAGACAGAGGAAAATAGTTCCAGAGTTGACTTGTTGCATACATGAAGGACTGGGAGTAACGGTTAACTTTTGCATGAGAGAGTTAGACACAAAAGGGATGAGACTTTGTTGCTAGACGGGTGCTACGCGCCAACCATAGTGGTTGAGAGATGCAAGCAGACAGTTCAGAGGAGCAGTGACCACTGAAGTAGCGATAGAAAAGAGATAAAGATGCAACAGTGCGGTGAAGAGACAGAGGTTGAAGGAATACAGTAAGAGGAGGAGAATTGATAAGACGAAAAACCTGTAACTCCACCTTGTTGAGAAGAGTTGTATGTGGGGAGCCTCCCCGCAAATGAGAGTAATACTCTGCAATGTTACTGTGATCTTCTGTCTCCCATTTTGCTTTTCCTGTATTTCTTTTTCTGTGCAAAAATGCAAGAAGCAGAGGCTAGAAACCAGCAAAGTCGTTCTTTCAAGGAAAATTAAGTAAAGCAGAGCCAAATTCAAGATCCTATTTAAGATGCCTGGGCACATTGCGTCAGAAGAAGAAAAAAAAAGAACTTATCCCGGAAGTAATACAGACTGATTATGACAGTTCCAGCGTAGACTTGTTGCGTGTATGAATAACTGAGAATATAGGTTAACTCTTGCATTAGAGAGTTGACAGAAAATGGGTGTGTGTGTGTGTGTTGCCGGGTGGGTGCTACGCGCCTGTCACAGTGAGCGAGGGATGACACTTCAGAAGAGCAGAGACCATTGAAGCAGCGATAGAAAAAGAGATAAAGATGCGATTGTGCGACGAAGAGAGATGTTGAAGGAAGTCAGTAAAAGGAAGGGAGTTGACGTGACGAGAAGCCTGTGACTCCACCATGTTTAGAACAGCTGTGGAGGGCGGGGGGGAGACGCTCACCGCATGAGAGCTGTACTTTACACTTGACCTACTAAAACCCCTGTATAAAGTCAATAACTGTGTAGGGGTAAAAAAGACACGGAGACGGTTCAGCACACCCAGTTTCTTGGAAGCATTGTTTACAGGCGATGTCATGTGATTTATGTACGATTGACCCCGAGAGAATAAAATCCTAAGGATATTCGTACATTATTAATGTATATTCATACATTCATAGGAATTGAAACACCATCTGTAAACATTATGTTTTCAGTTTTACGCTGTATAAAAACATTACTAATATATTTTTAAACTCTTCATGACTATATGTTCTCGTCAGTATTACGACCTCAGAATCACGCAGTTTATTCTTAATGCTCTTTTCTGCCATTCCTGAGGAATCTCCTTCAGATGTTTTTACCAAACAAAGGTTTTTTTCATTCTACATTCCTGAACGGTGTAGATGTTTAGGGGGTGGGTGAATCTCTCTTGATATTGTTATTAAGGCCGGATCACATCGTTGGGACCGTGATGCCTGTGTGGCCAGCGTATCTGCGTAATTCTGTATAACTTCCCTACGACCTGGAAGTGTCGGGAAACTTTCTTGTTATTGTTTTTAGTGTCGGATATAACTTGTGTATCTGTGTAACTCCATGTAACACCTCTCCTCAAACCTCACCTTTCCGCAGTTCTCCTTTTTTGCATTGTCTCTCTTATCGCATCACATCTGTATTCTCTCTCTCTTCTCCCATTTTAATGTCTCCTTGTCAGTCTTCTTCTTTTTTTTCTTTTCTTTTTTTTGACTGCCTTTTTCCCTTCCCTCCTTTGTCTTCCTTGATTATGTCCACAATTTTCCCATTCTTTTGTTTCCTGTGTGTGTGTGTGTGTGTGTGTGTGTGTGTGTGTGTGTGTGTAATAAAATTGTAGTATCGGTGCAGTGGCAGCTATTTTGATTCAGGTCTTCCAAAACTGTGTTGAGTAGGTGGAGGAGAGCTGGTATGGTGGTGTTCATGCAAAAACACTAGTATCAGACCAAAGTTTGATGAATGTATAGCGGAAAAATCGAACCATATACAAGACCCACTAGTGGATATGGAGTTTTTTTTTTATTGTATTTCGTCAGTTATAAAGTTTCTTCAAACGGAAAACGTATGATACACGTTTCTTTGACTGTATAGGGAGCCTGACAGGGTAAGTATCCCGTATGTATGTAGTCATTTTTATGCTGTTAAGCACATCAGAACTGAAATATATGCGATGAGAGGGAAGGAATGGGTGGGATGGGCTTGAATGACTGTGAGTAGTGTGACATGTCGGGGGAAGCATGCACTGTGAAGACTGATGCTGTAGGTGGGGAAACAGGAAATGGATGGGGTTGGCAGTAAGGAGAGAATGGAGTGGGTGGTGGTGGTGGATGATCGGGTCCGGATGGAGTGAGTATACTATGTGAATCTGGGCATTGTATCGGGAGGGAGGAGGATGCATTTTACAAGACTGGTCCTAAATAATCGATGTAGGAAAGTAAGCAAAAGTTATTGAGGGTCGACCGGAGTGGGCGGGATGGGCCAAAATGATGGTGGGCAGTGAAGACTTATATTTTAGGTTGACTGGTATGGGCTTGATGATGGTTTAGATCAAATCTCTCCAAACAAGAAGCAGAAGAAGAGCAACAAAGTAAACATATACCGCTGTCACATAGCTGACATACCATGTGGTAAGTGCTGATGAGTAGGTGAAATGGAATTCGGTCACTTCAAAGCTAAATAAAATAATATGATGGAGCTGTTAATAAATCATTGTAGATAAAATGATATTCATTATAATTACGTGTTTTGTTAGACTATTCGTGCCACTGCAGGATGGCTTCAGTTGAATATAGCTTATACCTCTTGCAGTGAATGGGAGAGTATGGTGAAGTGGTTTAAACCCCCAATGCCTGCCAATGTTCCCGTTCATAAACAGCGTCATTACAGTCCAACTACCCATTACCAAGTCATTATGCGCCTCCTAAACATCGGGACACAATTAGAGAGGTCGTAATTACCACACAATGAGCTTTCACCTGTGACCAAATTGGCAGCCCCAGCCATTACCTCTTTGATGCGCAGCTGGGGTGGTAAATATTCCTTTTACATTATTTGGTATATATGTTGTTCACAAACTTTCTTAACCCTACTCTGTTCATGAAATTGCTTGATTCAACTTTTTACATTATCTGGTACTGTATGCAAAAACTTTCATGCTCAATGTTGCTCATGTAATTTGCATTCTGTTTGTATGTGTGCCAACAAAATAAGTCAGCCTTGATCCGAGTTTAGCCAAACTTGGTGGAACTGTTGACGGTCAGCCAACGAGTTGAACTATTGGTAATAAGAACAACAGGTCAAGGTCACATGTCAAAGCCAACTTGAAAAGAGTTTATACGGTTTAGGCCAAGCTTGATGGGAGGCTTAAGGGTAAGGTAAGGATGAAGGGGTTCGATAAACATTATGGTCACATGACACCGTCAACTTGAATAGCCTTGATTCGATTTGCACCAGACTTGATGGCAGGGTTTAGGGTACGGCAAGGAAGAGGGAATTTATTTCGAAAATCAGCCACATGTTAAGGACACAGAGCAGGATCAAAGTTCGACCTTTGTTTGTCTGAATGTGAGCGTTATAAATAAAACAATTTTGATCCTATTCTGACCAAAGTTGGTGAGAGGATTACGAATGAGCCACGGGGATAACATTTTCGTTTCTTTTAGATCAGTATGTCACATGGCAAGGTTAGCTGAATCACTTTTATCCAATTTAGACCATACTAGTTGGAATGGATCAAGATAAGAGAAGTATGAAGGGATTCGATTTTGATAACAATCAGTCCAAGGTTAAGGTGACTGGGTAAGAGTAAATGTCCGAACGAATAACTCAGAGATTTTATTCGATCTGACTCAAACTTGGCGAAATGATTGAGGGTCAGCAAGGAAAACGAACTGAATTTTGCGAACAAACAGTAGATGAATGGTCAAGGCCACAGGACAAGGTCAAGTCAAACAGTTTTGTTCGGATTTTGGACCATACTTGGAGGAAATGTTGAGGACCATGCAAGAATAAATTAATTCAGCTTTTAAAACAATCTGTCAAAGGTCAAGGTCACAGGGTAAAGTAAAATTTTAGGCCCAGTGATCAGCTTTAGGGCGCGGATGTTGTAGTCTCTGATTATTGCTTCTTGTTCATGCTATTTTGCCTATTTGTTTTTTGTTTGGTGGTAGGTGGGGGCGCTCACCATCCACTCACTCGATGTAGTGCCGCTCTCGGGTGACTATCCTTACCTCTCTTCCTTCCTTCTTTCCTTCCTTCCTCTTCTGTCTTTCTTTCCTTCATTCTCTCTCCTTCCATCTGTCCACGGGTGACTCTACACTGAGTGACAAACCAAATGGTTTCCTGTACACCAAGAAACCATTTACTGCACTGAGTGGAAACCATATAAACAACTTATGGCGCCTGGTGGTTTAATGTGTAATTAGGGCTCCTCAATCGGATTGAGCCTGTGTAGGTTTATATCCAAGGGGTGATTGGGGTTTATTGTTCACGTAATGCCACTCAGGGATGACTTGCTTATCCCCGGGCTCCTACGCTTCTCATTGGGCAACACAGGATTAGATGATGTATGAATGTATGTGTTTTTTTTGTTTTTTTTAATGGAATATATCATGCCTTATGCCCAATTTTTCTTAACCTCAGTATTCTCGGGCTCCTGTGATACACCCTTGGTCCAGTTAAATCGTTTTGCGTCAGCTGGAATAAAATACTAAAGAGTCCCCTAACCTGAAAGGACTACTGATGACAATTTTAAGACTATCAGGTCCTACAATTCACTCTTAGTCAGAGTTGGCCAAACAGTCAGTTTGATGGCCACAGGTGATAAGCATCCCTCTCAATTATGTGGCGTCTTTAGGAATGATTAATCTGATTTTGAGGGTAGTCTGTTGAAGGTCAGAGTCACTGAGCGAAGTACAATATTTCACACTTATACCAGTTAGTGGTCGAGGGTGCTGCACTCTTTCAGTGACCCCCTTTCTTTTTGTTTTTATTCTTCCTCTTAACAGACATCTTACCCAGTTCATGAGAGTGCCGTAAGAGTGAAGGAACTGATGGTGACAGTATTCAAATTATGCAGCTAAAAATAGCTCTTCCATAAACAATTAAATCGTCAGGAGATGGCAAGAATATATGGTAGTACACAACGCCACCGCATTCAAGGGATTAATCCTGGTTGGTGAGCTGAAATGTTAAAATGCCAGCCTGCCCGGAGGTCATTGACTGAGATGACATTGTTAATTATAAATATTTTGCAGCCCGGAAATTCGTATTAATTGCCGTGGACGAGAGTCCTTCAAGGTGTACAGCTGCACGTTAAGGAAACGATCCCTAATGGTGTTGGATCACTGGTGAAAAGATAGACATTTGAAAACCCCACCAGTAATCCTTAGATCTTTCCACTGTCTCCTTATATATTTACAGGAAACTATACAAGTAAAAATATTTTTTAAATACATTCAAGTGCATCCACTTGAGTTTTAGTTGAGTCTGATGATCTTGCTCTAGTGCTCTAATTTATACAGTATTTGTAAAAGATTGTCTTGGAAATAAGTATGATGCACAAAAGTCTTGCAGGTACAGTAATTCACAGCATTTTATTAGATTCTTTTCATCCGTCAATATTATTTCGAGCTTACCTTGCCAGTTTTCTGGTGGGCCAGTAAAAATTCTAGTCGAGCTTTTTATACTTTCGATTCACATGCCCGACTAACCAGCTAAGCATTATACCTCTGCCCAGCTGAGTAAATCGTTTGGCTTTAGCAAAACAGAATATAAAGTTATAGGTGTCCACTCTCGGATGCGTGGACGCCTATAGCAAGCTTACCAATGTTGATATTTTAACTAAAAGAAGTGCACCATCCCTCTTGCCTTATATTAAAGCACACTTTGAAATGATTCATCGTATTTCAGAAACTGCAGACTATCAGTGTAGGGGCTTTAGACTCATGCCGAAGTTTGGCAGGTCGCACACTTGACTCAGTTTTCACGCTCAGTTTGCCATAGTGTGGCTCTTTTCAGTAATATGCTGCCGAACTTTGAGCGAAGTTACGTAAGCAGTACCAGTTACTCTTCCATACGTTTTTCGATGACATGCATAAGGCTGCTGTCGCTTTACTAATTCTGAGATAACCTAGTTTTAGTACTCAGTCTGGCTCTGTTTGGGATTTTCAGCAGTATGGTGTCTTCTTCTTTTTTTATTTCTTTAATAGAATAGGCCAGTAAACACATCACTTTTCAGTCAGCTTTTCAACCATGTACGTCGGTTCGCTGTAGCTTTGATAAATTCCGAGATAACAACTTTGGTGCTCAGTTTCGCGTTTTTTTTTTTTTGGCTTTTTCTTAGCAAAATGGTGGTGAATTTTACTTACATAATACCTAACGCTTTTTCGTAAGCATTCCAGCTGTATGCATATATCTGTTGTAGCTTCAGTAGTCTCGAAAACAAGAAAGTTTTGTTGCTTAGCGTTTTTTTTTTTTTTTTGGGGGGGGGAGCAATATGGTGGCAAATTTTGTTAAAAGTCACATAACATTTGCAACTATAAAGACATTTTCTATCATCATGAAAGTATCTGCTGTTAGGTACTCAATTTGGCGCGTTTTTGCTATTTTTCAGCAGATGGTGGCGATATTGAGAAAAGCCATTTAAGTAACATATTCAGTATTATTTTTTCATAAGGTTACCAGTTATGTGCGTAGATCCGCTATATCTTTAACTCTTTGAATCGTGGTGACTTTTTTTTAGTTTATTCGTAGAGATACCTAACAGTCTTATTCAACACCATCCAATCCAATGTTACGCCATATGAATAGGAGCGTAGGGGCTCTGGGATAGGTTACTCATTCCCGACATCTAGGCCATGGTCACTAGCCTATCTCACCCGCCAGTGGCATTATCCAAGCAAGAAACCCCAAACTACCGCTCAGAAATCTTTACAGGCTCCTTCTCGTTGGAATGCCCTAACCTACTAGACCACCAGCCGCCACTGGGGTATATATTTACCACCCAGCATAGTAATGGCGTCTTGGATTACAGGAAACCATGAGGCTTGTCAGTCAGTATAGAGTCACCGAGAGAGAGAGAGAGAGAGAGAGAGAGAGAGAGAGAGAGAGAGAGAGTACTAAGGAGTACATATGAAATATTAATAAAAGGAGGCTGTTGGTTCATGACGAGGTTGTCTGTTGATAATAATATTAATTTTACTAACATCAGATCAACATGTACGTAAAACAAAAGGACAGGAAAGAGGAGGACTCTCCCCCACCCACCTTACCATCCAGTTACACTGGCAGGAAAAAGATAGAAAAAACATCATGGTTGTTAGAATAAACAGAGAGACTTTTATAGGAGAGGCAGAAGATGAACAACTACGCATTCCATAATCTTTTTACTGCAAGCAAACACGACTGCCGAATGTCTTCGTTATTAAGCGAACATCTCACATTGGTCAGCATTACTTCAACCTGGAAATAAACAGCGCAGAGTTAGCTATAACATTTAGACTGAAAATATTTGTCTAGCCAAATATTAAACATACCAGTAGTTTTCGTACTACATACTGTTGCTGGTAGCCTATTCCATTGTTCCATTTGCGAATATTTAAGCAGTTTTTGACCTTCTGTATATTTGTGTTGCATCTCTTATATTTGAGTTTCCTTCCATTATTTCTCGTCACAGAATAATTCTGTACTTCGAACAAATTTTCATATATAACATCGTCAGATTTGCTAATTTTAAAGAATAGTATTTGATCACTGAATCGTGTTATTTTCTTTTTTTTAGAGTGAAAAAAATATTTAGTTTCTTTAACTGCTCTTCATTCGGTAACTTTCACAGCGATGGAATCAATTTTGAAGCTCAGCGCTGCACTCTCTTGAGCCCGTCTTCGTCCATAACAAGATTTGGGGACCATTGCTGCACACAGTATTCCAAATGTGGCCTAACTAATGACTTTAACTTAGAGATTACATCAGTCATTTTATTGCCAAAGTTCCTTGTGATGAAGCTGAGCACTTTGTTTGTCCTGATACTGACTGCTTTACACTGTTTTAAGTTTTTGAGTTTGTTACTGATTATAACTCCTAAATCTTTCTCGTCTTTACGTCCGTCAGCGGGGTACTGAACATACGGTATTCATATTTAATGCGTTATATCACCAAAATGCATTACCTTACATTTATCTGCAATAAATTTCCTTTGTCATTTTTCACTCCTGTCCCTTATCCAGGTCGTTTTGCATTGATTCACAGTCTACTTTCGTAATAACTTTGCCTCCCATCTTCGTGTAATCTGCAAATTTTCTGTATCACAGAAACTAGTCTGTTCTGTAGGTTAGGTATACAAATAGTGAAAAGAACTGGTCCTAGAACTGACCCCCGGAGGATCATCTAGCCACTCCGGTGATTCATCATTAATTACTACACGCTGCTTGCAGTTCGTTAACCAATCAACAGTCCATGAACTTAGTTTGTTAAAGAGGCCGTGGGCTTTTAGTTTTTCGGACAGTCTTTGATGGGGAACCTTATCATATGGCTTCTGGAAATATAGGTACTGTTATGACCTCCAACGGTATTTTTCCATCCCAATTATCGTATTTGGTTGTAAAAAAAATTCAAAGGAATTTGTAAGGCATAATCGGTTATCATGAAACCCCTGCTGATTATATGTTGTAAGATTATTGAGAAATAGGGTGATTTTATCTCTAACAATTTTTCTTCTAAAATTTTGCTTAGCATTGACGTTAGGCTCACTGAGCGGTAATTTTTTTTCGCGTTTCTTTTTTATTGCCCTTTTGAAGATACGCGATATATTAGCGAGCTTCCACTGAATATTTACTCTACATTTAGTTAATGATTTATTGAATACTTTAGTTATAAGAATGACTAACTGTCTAACATTCACGCCGAATGCGATGAGATATCTGGTCTTTTCTGCAGATAATTTAACACATCATGTCCTGTCACCCCGTTGATTTATAATTTACCATCCTCTGGTTATGAGAAAATTGATTGACGTGTGGGAAGGTATACCTCTCTCTCTCTCTCTCTCTCTCTCTCTCTCTCTCTCTCTCTCTCTCTCTCTCTTTAAACTCTGTGATAGGAGTCGTTCAGTATTGTTGCCTTTGTTTGGTTATCATGGCCGAGACTACCTTCTGAGCTTAGTAGAGCCCTATGCTATCTTAACATTTTTGTTGCATCTCACACAAGGAAAAAATACCTTAGGGCCTGACTTTGCTTCACTAGATAGATTTGCCTCGTAACCACGTTTAATTTTCCAAATAGTTACCATACATTTCCCCTGTACTGTAATTTTAAATATTCGGTACCATCACTGTGATATACTGTATGTTGTGTACTCTTCGCTTGCGACCAATGGTTTCATGAATATTCGTTTGCGTCCATGCTTGTTTATTAATGCGATTATTCTCCGAATAATTCTCGATATACAGTAGATGTTTCGTTCGATAAATATCAAACGAAAAGCAAATATTTCTCATGTTTCTTCAGCGTTATCAAACTTTAGTAACTTAATTCAGGCGGAGTTAGCAATTTCGTTTCTCATATTTTCGAAATTAACTGTTTTAAAGTTAGGAACCAATAGCCTGTTTGTGGTGGTTTTACAGTTTACGTTAATTGAAGTCTGATGATATTATGATTCTTGTTGCTAAAATTTTCACCGGCATGCAAACTTCTTAAATCGCTGTCTGTTGCTAGGACAGAGTGGAGCATATTATCACCACACGTCGGTTTATTCATTGCCTGACTTAAAAGTGCATCGTTTATTAGCTCTAGCAACCTGTTCCCATTTTTGTCAACACAGTCGCTGCGCTTGCTCGAACAACTAGCGTTTCTCCCATTTACTCCCACATGAGAAATTTAAGTTATGTATAAGTACTACTTATTTATACCTTTAGAGTCACCCATCTATCTACCTACCCACTAATCTACCTGTCTTTCAATCGGTCTGTCTATCTGTGTATCTCTACGGATTTATCTGTTTATCACTCTGTATCTCTACGTCTGTGTATCTGTCTGTTTATTTTTCTGTCGATTTATCTATTTATCAGACTGTGTTTATCTATTTATCTATCTTGCTGTATACCTGTCTGTTGTTTGGCGCAGCATACTCTGAGGATGGCCCTGACAATAGGACCTCGTAACGTTTCTGTTCATACTCAGTAACGACACCGCTTCTCAAGACATCACCACCCTCCCATACACACTCCGGCGCCTTATCTTTCCATCTCGTTCTCAGTCTCCCTCTCCTTTTCATTTGCAGTACAGACATGAGTAAAACTAGCCGGCGTTTCCCTGCCGCATGTGACAATGGAGAGCGTTGTGTGGAATGTTTTATGTGACAGCAGCATGAAATACGTCATGAAAGAAAAAGAAATGGATGAATGCTCCCAAACGCTCAAGGTGGAACAAACGAAGTAGGGGACAGGACGCAATGATGACAGGAGATTGTTGGGGAACTTCTGTCCATGGCTGTACCTCACTGTCATACACTCTCCTAATCAGTCTCTCTCCATTCTCTCCTCCAAAATTCAAACAGGAAAATCAGCAATCTTCCCAGCTTTGTCCGAAGAGTATTTATTACTGACGAGACATACTCAAAAGTCTTCACGCCTGTAGGTCGGCTACATACTCGTTTTTTTTTTTTATTCTGCTTAATGAACAGACGGTTTTATACAACTTAGGAAATACCTCTTGACCCTGATTACGTTAACGAAGGCTGTTAATGTATCTTCCAGTTTGAAAAACAATTCTTTATTAAACAGAATTAAATGTTCTGAAATTTACAAGGCTAAAATATCGTACTCAAGCTGAAGGGGTAAACTAGACTTGCCCGGGATAATTTCCGCAAGTCTTGGGAAGATAATCGATTCTTTGATTGCACCATATTCTTTTGGGTTCTTAAGCTTGCGCAGTAGATGGTCTATTTATACATTTAGCTTCTCATTCAAATAGGAATAGGTCTACTTGAATTTAAGCTGTGCATAATATTGCTTGTTTATAAATGTAGCTTCAGTTATACAGCTACTAATAGATCTTCCTGGGTCTTAGCTGTGTATAAGATTCTTGCTTAAACTTATAACTTAATTCAAACAGTTACCAAAAAGCCTGCCTATCTGTCTGTCTGTCCATTAGTCTGTCTATCTATCCATCTAATGCCAGACTCCTTCATCTCGTAAGCAGTGGCCACAAACAAATAGCCTTCATGTCGTCTTTTCTTCCCTCATTCGGCCGCCCTCCCTCGAGTTGACAACCCCCCCACCCCTTCTCATATATCTCTCAACTCCATATCTCCATCTCATCCTTGGTCTCCCCTTCCTCCTTTCCCCCATCCTCCACCTCAGCAAGCATACATGAGTTAAACCTCCGTTTAAAGTTGTTTCTATAACTTTCAGTTTCATTCCTAAAGCCACCAGTACTGCCTCCCCCCCTCAAAAAAAGTGGTGCCAAGGACAATAAACCTCGCCCGACTTGTGTCACGAATCAATTCGCGACATTTCCCTTTTGTGAGAAGCCACGAACTATCAGTGGAAAACTCACTGTTTATCGTTCAGTTAACCGCTCATTCGGACGGAAGCTTTGTCAAATCAGTTTTTCATTGTCATACGTGATCGTCTCTGTGTGAGACATTAGCGCTTCCGCCGAGCGATTTGTTTTGGGCGCGTTTCGCTCACTCGACCGTTAGAAAATGCGGCCTAGTGCTCCGCTTTTCTTTCCCACGACTTGGGCAGTCCACTGTTTGCTCTGACGGAGAGAGGTCCTGTGCTCCAGAAGTGCGAGAGAAGAGGTCGCTAGCACCCAGACTCCACTGATCACAGTTATCCAGTACTCCCATCCTTAGTTCAGCTTCGGGTGATACAAAGCATTCATCGACTATAGTATTTCCTTTTTGTATTCTGTAATCTTAAGAGTTTAGTTAAGGTGTTTTTTCCTAGGCGTAAGTATTTAGCTTTTGTGTGAGTGAGTGAGTGCGGTCTCATTGATTTGATTTGAAATGTAACGTTAAATTTATTTTTTTGTAATCAATAAATTTAACAGTTCTTTTTCTTGAGCTTAATGTAAAGTAAAATCTTGTTTCATTTCTCCAAATTAAGCTTATTTCCCACATAGCTCCTAGCTTGCATAGACGTTTGACTATTCATAACTGGTACTTAGACCAGTCTGGTTGTATTAACTTAAAATCCGTTGTGCCAGATAGGAGTTAAGCATCGGCAAGAACCTGATGTTAGTATTAGTTATTTATTGTCAGGGGTGAAGTAACTTTCTCCAGAGGCTAACAGTACTAATTCAGCATTTGTGAGTAATTAGTCTCTGCTGTGTACTGTTGAGAAGGTTTATAAATTCTCGTTCTCAGAGAATCGTGCACAAGCCAGCGTAAAGTAATCGTTGCTTGATGTAGCAAGACAATCATTGTCTCTGCTCTTCAATATTATTGAATATTAATATCAATTAAACAATACTTAAGCATTTATTTTAAAAACACAGAGATATTTATAAAAACCCCGTGACAATTGGCGACCTCATTCCAGGATATTAACTCCTAGCTCTAAAGCTATTCACGAGATAGTGCTCACTCATTCATATTTAGGTATTTATCATTAAAGTTTATAGGCACAAGCTTACTGGTGTTTACCCTTAATTTAGCAAGTGAATTTTGCTTTATTAATCAATAGAATACTTAACTCTAGTTTATTCTTGGTAACGCCAGACGATTTTATTCGCTCCTGGGAAGTCGCCGTACCCATTGTGTTTATTATTGAGTCTTCCCAGTCATTTACATTTTTGATTTATTCTTTGCCAGTTAACTAGATAAGACTGGTCACCACTAGCTTGTGTCTGTACTCTTTACTTGTGTAAGCATTTGTTTGCGAAGCAGTCAGTACTCAGTTTCGGTTTACTTAATAAATTAGCGCCATGGCTACCACTGTATTTTTACAGGAAGCCAAAGAAATGGGTCTTTCGGACCCAACCGAAATTAAAGAGTATATACTGTCACGGCATAATCAGGAGCAGCAGCGTGAGAATGATGCCCGTGAAGAGCGTAAGATTCAGCGCGAATACGAGCGAGAACAGCGTGAGGAACGCGAAAAACAGCGTGAACACGAGCAAAAACAGCGCTAGCTCGACTTAGAACACGTGCGGGAACAACGTGAATATGAACGTGCCGAACGTGAGGCACGAGAAAAACATGAACTTGAAGTGCTGAAGCTCAAGCGAGATTCCTTGGCTTCAGACACGTCTGGTGCAGTTGGTCCAAGCTCCACGAGCGTTCTCCCTGCACATGTCCTGGCGACCCCACGCATCAAGCTTCCTTCATACAAGGAAAGCGAGCGAATCGAGCCGTACATAGCTCGTTTTGAGGACATGGCAGACATGTATCAACTGGATGAGGCAGCTAAGCGGCTTCAGTTTCTTAGCCTATTTGAGGGCCCTGCCCTCGATATTCTCCACAGAATTCGTGGAGACAATCTCACATATGAGATGATGAAAGCTGCACTCATTAAGGGCGTATGGTCTCACAGTAGACAACGCCAAAGTTCAGTTCATGCGAGCTCATCTCCAAGACAAGGAGACAGCTGTTCAGTTCCTTGATCGTCTCACAGCTTACTTAAATGAGTGGATGGAGAAATATGAAACTCCTTCCACGCGAGAGGGGATAATTGACCATATGCTGCGTACACAGCTAGAGAGGTCGTGGCCTGCTGAGCTCATAGCACAGCTTAAGATCTGCCAGGTGAAAGATGCCAGCCAAATGGCAGAGAAGGCTGACGCATTCTTTACAGCATACGGGTATCAAACTCGTAAGCAAAACACCTGGAGCAGAAAAGATACTGCCAAGTCTGGGAAGCCGTCTCAGACTGAATCCTAGCACCAAGGCCATTCTCAGAGTAATGGTCAAGGTCCAAGCAAACCACAGAAGGACCAGGGGCAAAATACACAGCAGCCTGCTTGGAAGAGGTACAACAAGTGCCCTAACCAGCAGCAGTATCAGCCACGCAACCGGCCGGCGGGACAAACTTTTTCACCACCAGCTCAAAAGAGGCAGGAAGCGAATGCAGCCTTCATTCCTCAGCAGCAGCCTGGTGGTCACGTCCCTACCAGTGTGGGTACTTCCCCACAGTTCACTAGTCCCACAGTGACAGAGAACCCCCCTCCAAAGATGGCCAATGTTCCATCTTCCCAATATAACCCTCAAGGCACAATGTTTGCTGCATCAATTCAGCAGCCTCATGAGTGGCTAGCTGCTTCCTCCACAGGCCCTCCCACAGGTGACAGTACCTTCCTTGTCCAGCCAGGGTTTGTGGGAGGCATTCCTGTGAAGGTCCTGAGAGACAATGGTTCCTCAGGTTGCTCTGTTAAGCAGAATTTAGTTCGGCCTGAGCAGTATACAGGTCGACAGATCCATGCAAACCTTATTGATGGATCAGTGAGATTGTTCCCTGAGGCATGTATCCAGGTGGCATCTCCATTTTATACTGGTACGACACTTGCAGTTGTCATGCCAGAACCTTTATTTGAACTCATCATCGGCAACATTCAAGGAGTCAAGGATAGTTGCTCCGATGGTGATGCTACTCAGACTTCGGCTGCTGCAGTAACACGAGCCATGACTGAGGCTCCAGACTGTGTCACCCTAGTGATCATTGAATCGCCGCAAGATCTGATGTGTAGTCAACTTGATGTACAAGAACAACATTCTGACCCGACACTTGCTGCCGTACGGAACAAACAAAAGGGTCAAGTGATTAAGTATTCACGGGGAGGTCGAGCCAAGTTCCTTCGTAAACAAGGACGGCTCTACCGTGAGTCACGAACACCCGAGGGCGAGGTTCGACTGCAGTTTGTCGTTCCCGCCAAGTACCGCCTAGCAGTGTTACAATGGGGTCATTGTTCAGCCTCGGGAGGTCACATGGGCAAAAGGAAGACCCAGGGCCATATCCGAGCTGACTTTTTCTGGCCAGGGATGGGACGAGACATAGATAGTTTTGTCCGTTCCTGCAGTGTGTGCCAAAGTATCACCACTAATCAGGGACATGCCCTTCCTGTGCCATTTGTAACCACACCTGTAATCTCTTAGACAGTTGAGAGACAGGGTAGTGGTGAAGTGGGTGCAGACCTGACGTCTCGCCCATTGGCCCCACAGGACACATTATGTCCAGGGCCTGTACATACATATTATGTACCGTAAGTTAAGGGAGAAGAATGGGCGAATAATATTTCACCAGGGTTTCCAGCTTTTATTTGAGTAATCCAAGGACCAGCCTGGTTCCCAGTCAAAAGTGTAGACCTGACGTCTCACTTGTTGGCCCCACAGGACACAGTATGTCCAGGGCCTGTACATACACGTGTACTATAGGTTAAAGGGGAAGTGAGAACTCCGCAGAGGCGACTTGAGGCTATGGAAGACCCAAGTTTGCACAAGGATTCTCAGCTCTCCGATACTAATATAAGTACTGTAGGTTAAGGGGGAAGTGAGAACTCCGCAGAGGTGACTTGAGGCTATGGAAGACCCAAGTTTGCACAAGGATTCTCAGCTCTCCGATACTAATATAAGTACCGTAGGTTAAGGCACTTCCTCCTATTTTCTATTTTAGTTGGTGATGGGTGAATAATATTTCACCAGGATAGGCATCCTCTGTCGGAAATTTAGGAATAAATGTTGAGGACCCGTGTGCAGTTCGAGGCTATGGAAGACCCGAGTTTGCACAAGGATTCTCAACTTGCCGACCATAATCGTGTGCTATAATTAATGGCGACCTCGAATGTACGTCGTAGCACTGACTGCTAGGCAGAGAGAGTAATTGTAACATGATAAAATTTTGTCTCATTGACACTTTTGATGCTCCACCTCAATTGGTTTTGCAGGTTCAGTAATGGGTGTAGCAGTTTTGCTGTGCGGGCCAGCTGATCGTCTGCCTCACGCTGCCGCCTCTTCTCCTCGGCCTTTGTTGTCGTCATATTATTATTTATTGTGTCATTTTACATGTAGGTACAGTTACACTACAACTGTCACACCTGCACCATGTATTACATACACCACGCTACACAACAATTAATTCTCAGTGTAAATGTAGTGACTTTTCGCTCAGTTTGACCTGAGTACAGGATTTTCACAGTCATCACGGAGTTTTTCCCTCAAGCTTGCTTCTGTTAACGTAAATACGAGGTTTTTTTTCGCTCACTGGCGACTGCGACTTTCTCCTGTAGCAGGATAGCACACACACCACAGTGTGAATCTTGTGTGAATGACTTAGGATGTGTACATATATATATATATCCACAAATTTTTTCCCATAAGGAAAAAATTTAATTTTGTAGGGGCGTAATGTCACAAATCAATTCGCGACATTTCCCTTTTGTGAGAAGCCACGAACTATTAGTGGAAAACTCACTGTTTATCGTTCAGTTAACCGCTCATTCGGACAGAAGCTTTGTCAATTCAGTTTTTCATTGTCATACGTGATCGTCTCTGTGTGAGACATTAGCGCTTCCGCCGAGCGAATTGTTTTGGGCACGTTTCGCTCACTCAACCGTTAGAAAATGCGGCCTAGTGCTCCGCTTTTCTTTCCCACGACTCGGGCAATCCACTGTTTGCTCTGACGGAGAGAGGTCCTATGCTCCAGAAGTGCGAGAGAAGAGGTCGCTAGCACCCAGACTCCACTGAGACAGTTATCCAGTACTCCCATCCTTAGTTCAGCTTCGGGTGATACAAAGCATTCATCGACTATAGTATTTCCTTTTTGCATTTTGTAGTCTTAAGAGTTTAGTTAAGGTGTTTTTTCCTAGGCGTAAGTATTTAGCTTTTGTGTGAGTGAGTGAGTGCGTCTCATTGATTTGATTTGAAATGTAACGTTAAATTTATTTTTTTGTAATCAATAAATTTAACAGTTCTTTTTCTTGAGCTTAATGTAAAGTAAAATCTTGTTTCATTTCTCCAAATTAAGCTTATTTTCCACATAGCTCCTAGCTTGCATAGACGTTTGACTATTCATAACTGGTACTTAGACCAGTCTGGTTGTATTAACTTAAAATCCGTTGTGCCAGATAGGAGTTAAGCATCGGCAAGAACCTGATGTTAGTATTAGTTATTTATTGTCAGGGGTGAAGTAACTTTCTCCAGAGGCTAACAGTACTAATTCAGCATTTGTGAGTAATTAGTCTCTGCTGTGTACTGTTGAGAAGGTTTATAAATTCTCGTTCTCAGAGAATCATGCACAAGCCAGCGTAAAGTAATCGTTGCTTGATGTAGCAAGACAATCATTGTCTCTGCTCTTCAATATTAATGAATATTAATATCAATTAAATAATACTTAAGCATTTATTTTAAAAACACAGAGATATTTTTAAAAATCCCGTGACAACTTGCTTAAATAATTGTTACTGCCATTTATTGTCAGTACACAATTAAGATGTAATGGCATGAATGTTTTCAAGTTATGCCCTCTGAAAATCTGTGATCATGCGTTTGACCTTGCAAGGTCACTCGAGGTCAAAGGTCATGATGCCAAATGAATGACCCATACGAGACTTTCTATACCTTGGCAATAGTGAATATGTCTATCTTCAACGATTTTCGAGTTATAGCCCCCTTCACATCCGTGACCTTGAGTTTGACCTTTCAAGGTCACTTTCGGTCAAAGGTCATGGTACCAATTAAAAACCCATATGGGACTTCCTGTATGTTGATAATAGTAAATATCTCTATCTTCACCGAGTTTCCCCCCCACCCCGAATATCCGTGACCTTAAGTTTGACCTTTCATGGTCACTCGAGGTCAAAGGTCTTGGTGCCAAATGAAAGCCCGTGTTACGAGTTCCTGTATGTTCTTAATAGTTAATATCTCAATCTTCAACCGGTTTCAAGTTATAGCCCTTTGAAAATCCGTGATCTTGACATTGATCCTTCAGGGCCACTCGATTACCTCCAATATTTAATCACTTTCTTTTGGGACCAGTGCCCACATAGCCTATCCTGAAAGTTTCATGTAATTTCATTCATCCGTTCTTCGTAATGTTGCTAACAAACAAAGAAACAAACAAACAAATTCGACCAAAAACAATACCTCGCCGGACTCCGGTCGGGCCAGGTAATAAGGTGAAGGAAGTTGCTGGTATTTGAGGAATGTGGAGAAGCTCAGTGATATGTCTCTGGGCTGCCACTCTTTTTGCTTCAGTTGGACAGCCAGGGTAGAAGAGTGGCAACCCAGAGATGGAGTCAGAGGAAGAATAAGATTGAGAGTTTAGTGGAGAGGTGCAGTTCTTAACCTCTTCAAGCCTAGGACATGTATTTTAATTATTCTTGCTTCCACTAACTGACAGTAAAAGAGACACGTTGTGTGTGTGTGTGTGTGTGTGTGTGTGTGTGTTGTACTGACCGGATTTGATAACGGTGTTAATCATCAAAGGCTTTTATGACAGCTGAACTGAAAAAAATCGCCGAGTAAAAAAGAAGGGCGTATGAGAACATGAAAGGATAACAGGAAATGACATTATCACTAAGACTACTATATTCACAGTCAGCTGAATACAAAATTATAAACCCAAGCGATTTTATTATTATTATTATTATTTTAAAGTTGAAGCGACCACAAGAAGAAAATGAAGGTTGTTTCTAAACGATCTGCTTCAGAAGCTATTTACTAAGATGAACAAATCGTCAGCAATAAAAAGAAGAAAAATGAAACGCCATTATCCTAAAACAGACCAAAACAGTCAGATTTAGAAGAATCTGATCCTGTAGTCCACTGTGTCACGGGGTTTTTAAAATATCACGGTGTTATTAAAATATATGTTTAAATATTATTTAATTCATAATAATATTCAATAATATTGAAGAGCAGAGACAATGATTGTCTTGCTACATCAAGCAACGCTTACTTTACGCTGACTTGCTACGATTCTCTAAGAACGAGAATTTATAAACTTTCTCAACAGTACACAGCAGAGACTAATTACTCACAATTGCTGAATTACTGTACTGTTAGCCTCTGGAGAAAGTTACTTCACCCCTGACAATAAATAACTAATACTAATAATAATAATCAGGTCCTTGCTGATGCTTAACTCCTATGGCACAACGGATTTTAAGTTAATACAACAAGACTGATCTAAGTACCAGTTATGAATAGTAAAACGTTTATGCAAGCTAGGAGCTATACGGAAAATAAGCTTAATTTGGAGAAATGAAACAAGATTTTACTTTACATTGAGCTCAAGAAAAAGAACTGTTAAATTTATTGATTACAAAAAATAAATTTAACGTTACATTTCAAATCAAATCAATGAGACGCACTCACTCACTCACACAAAAGCTAAATACTTACGCCTAGAAAAAAAAACCTTAACTAAACTCTTAAGACTACAAAATACACAAAGGAAATACCAGTCAATGAATGCTATGTATCACCCGGGGGGTGGGAGTTTGGATTAACTGTACTAGTGGAGCTTGGGCGCTAGCTGACCTCTCACACTTCTTGAGCACAGGACCTCTATCTGTCACAACAAACACTAGATTGAATTCAAATAATGTATAGGCAGGACGCACAAGCCACCGGAAGAAGGCGTGGCTAACGGTTGAGGGAAGCAGAGGCGAACAATAAAGAACAATAGTATCGCTCAGTACAGCACTTAGTGAAGTGCATTAAATCGGTCACTTTTGAAAGTGGCGAATGTTTTGAAAAGTATACTCCGAAATGGAGAGAGAAGCGGTTAACTGAGCGATACACAGTGAGTTTTCCACTAATAGTTCGTGGCTTCTCACAAAAGGGAAATGTCGCGAATTGATTCGTGACATTACGCCCCTACAAAATTAAATTTTTTCCTTATGGGAAAAAATTTGTGGATATATATCTATATGTACACATCCTAAGTCATTCACACAAGATTCACACTGTGGTGTGTGTGCTATCCTGCTACAGGAGAAAGTCGCAGTCGCCAGTGAGCGAAAAAACCTCGTATTTACGTTAATAGAAGCAAGCTTGACGGAAAAACTCCGTGACGACGGTGAAAATCCTGTACTCAGGTCAAACTGAGTGAAAAGCTGCTACATTTACACTGACAACTAATTGTTGTGTAGTGTGATGTATGTAATACACGGTGTAGGTGTGACAGTTGTAGTGTGACTGTACCTACGTGTAAAATGACACAATTAATAATAATATGGTGACGACGAAGGTAGAGGAGAAGAGGCGGCAGCGTGCAGCAGACTAGCTGGCCCGCACAGCAACTGCTACACCCATTACTGAACCTGCAAAACCAATTGAGGTGGAGCATCAAAAGTGTCAATGAGACAAAATTCTTATTAAGTTACAATTACTCTCTCTGCCTAGCAATCAGTACATGCTACGAATAGTGCGCTCTGGTTGAAAAATACGAGTGACAGCCTAAGCTTCTTACATTCGAGGTCGCCATTAATTATAGCACACGATTAGTTTCGACAAGTTGAGAATCCCTGTGCAAACTCGGGTCTTCCATAGCCTCGAACTGCACACAGGTCCTCAACCTGTGCCTTAACCTACAATACTTATATTAGTATCGGAGAGCTGAGAATCCTTGTGCAAACTTGAGTCTTCCATAGCCTCAAGTCGCCTCTGCGGAGCTCTCACTTCCCCCTTAACCTACAGTACTTATATTAGTATCGGGAAGCTGAGAATCCTTGTGCAAACTTGGGTCTTCCATAGCCTCAAGTCGCCTCTGCGGAGTTCTCTCTCGAACTTCCCCCTTAACCTACAGTACTTATATTAGTATCGGGAAGCTGAGAATCCTTGTGCAAACTTGGGTCTTCCATAGCCTCAAGTCGCCTCTGCGGAGTTCTCTCACTTCCCCCTTAACCTACAGTACTTATATTAGTATCGGGGAGCTGAGAATCCTTGTGCAAACTTGGGTCTTCCATAGCCTCAAGTCGCCTCTCAACCTCCCCCTTAACCTATGGTACATAATATGTATGTACAGGCCCTGGACACGCTGTGTCCTGTGGGGCCAACAAGTGAGACGTCAGGTCTACACTCACTTCACCACTACCCTGTCTCTCAACTGTCTCAGAGATTACGGGCGTGGTTACAAATGGCACAGGAAGGGCATGTCCCTGATCAGTGGTGATACTTTGGCACACACTGCAGGAACGGACAAAACTATCTATGTCTCGTCCCATCCCTGGCCAGAAAAAGTCAGCTCGGATACGGCCCTGGGTCTTCCTTTTGCCCATGTGACCTCCTGAGGCTGAACAATGACCCCATTGTAACACTGCTAGGCGGTACTTGGCGGGAACGACAAGCTGCAGTCGAACCTCGCCCTCGGGTGTTCGTGACTCACGGTAGAGCCGTCCTTGTTTGCGAAGGAACTTGGCTCGACCTCCCCGTGAATACTTAATCACTCAACCCTTTTGTTTGTTCCGCACGGCAGCAAGTGTCGGGTCAGAATGTTGTTCTTGTACAACAAGTTGGCTACACATCAGATCTTGCGGCGATTCAATGATCACTGGGGTGACACAGTCTGGAGCCTCAGTCATGGCTTGTGTTACCGCAGCAGCCGAAGTCTGAGTAGCGCCATCATCGGAGCAACTATCCTTGACTCCATTAATATTTCCAATGATGAGTTCAAATAAGGGTTCTGGCATGACAACTGCAAGTGTCGTACTAGTATAAAATGGAGATGCCACCTGGATACATGCCTCAGGGAACAATCTCACTGATCCATCAATAAGGTTTGCATGGATCTGTCGACCTGTATACTGCTCAGGCCGAACTAGACTCTGCTTGACAGAGCAACCTGAGGAACCATTATCTCTCAGGACCTTCACAGGAATGTCTCCCACAAACCCTTGCTGAACAAGGAAGGTACTGTCACCTGTGGGAGGGCCTGTGGAGGAAGCAGCTAGCCACTCATGAGGCTGCTGAATTGATGCGGCAAACATTGTGCCTTGAGAATTATAAGGAGATGGAACATTGGCCATCTGTGGAGGGGGGTTCACTGTCACTGTGGGACTAGTGAACTGTGGGGAAGTACCCACACTGGTAGGGACGTGACCACCAGGCTGCTGCTGAGGAATGAAGGCTGCATTCGCTTCCTGCCTCTTTTGAGCTGGTGGTGAAAAAGTTTGTCCCGCCGGCCGGTTGCGTGGCTGATACTGCTGCCGGTTAGGGCACTTGTTGTACCTCTTCCAAGCAGGCTGCTGTGTATTTTGCCCCTGGTCCTTCTGTGGTTTGCTTGGACCTTGACCATTACTCTGAGAATGGCCTTGGTGCTAGGATTCAGTCTGAGACGGCTTCCCAGACTTGGCAGTATCTTTTCTGCTCCAGGTGTTTTGCTTATGAGCTTGATACCCGTATGCAGTAAAGAATGCGTCAGCCTTCTCTGCCATTTCGCTGTGAGACGATCAAGGAACTGAACAGCTGTCTCCTTGTCTTGGAGATGAGCTCGCATGAACTGAACTTTGGCGTTGTCTACTGTGAGACCATACGCCCTTAATGAGTGCAGCTTTCATCATCTCATATGTGAGATTGTCTCCACGAATTCTGTGGAGAATATCGCGGGCAGGGCCCTCAAATAGGCTAAGAAACTGAAGCCGCTTAGCTGCCTCATCCAGTTGATACATGTCTGCCATGTCCTCAAAACGAGCTATGTACGGCTCGATTCGCTCGCTTTCCTTGTATGAAGGAAGCTTGATGCGTGGGGTCGCCAGGACATGTGCAGGGAGAACGCTCGTGGAGCTTGGACCAACTGCACCAGACGTGTCTGAAGCCAAGGAATCTCGCTTGAGCTTCAGCACTTCAAGTTCATGTTTTTCTCGTGCCTCACGTTCGGCACGCTCGTATTCGCGCTATTCTCGCTCGCGTTCATGTCGTTCACGCTCGTATTCGCGCTGTTCTCGCTCTTTTTCTAACTCGTGTTCGCGTTGTTGTCGCTCTTTTTCTAAGTCGTGTTTGTGCTGTTGTCGCTCTTTTTCTAACTCGAGCTCGCGTTGTTTTTGTTCGTGTTCACGCTGTTCTCGCTCATATTCGCGCTCCTTTTCGCGTTCCTCACGCTGTTCTCGCTCGTATTCGCGTTGTTCTCGCTCACGTTCACGAGCGTCTTTCTCACGTTCTTGCTCGTAATTAAACCGTGAGAGAACGTAACTCTGTATTTTCTCTGGGTCAGTGAGACCCATATCTTTGGCTTCCTGTACATAAGCACTGGCTGCCATGGCGTTAATTTATTAAGCAAACAAAACTGAGTACTGACTGCTTCGCAAACGAATGCTAATAATACAAATAAAGAATACAGACACAAGCTAGTGGTGACCAGTCTTATCTAGTTAACTGGCAAAAATTAAAGCAAAAATGCAAATGACTGGGAAGACTCAATAATAAACACAATGGGTACAGCGACTTCCCAGGAGCGAATAAAATCGTCTGGCGTTACCAAGAATAAAATACTAGAGTTAAGTACTCTATGGATTAATAAAGCAAAAATTCACTTGCTAAATTAATGGTAAACACCAGTAAACTTGTGCCTATAAACTTTAATTATAAATACCTAAATATGAATGAGTGAGCACTATCTCGTGAATAGCTTTAGAGCTAGGAGTTAATATCCTGGAATGAGGTCG
>NC_136991.1:33593417-33725917 GCF_032717465.1 Coenobita brevimanus | reverse complement strand
CTATACAGTACAAGAAAAAATGCAACAACAGTTATACTCAAATTACACACAGCTGCTAGATGGTTGGAGATTTCTTGAGCACTCACAATAATAATATCTGTACAGGGGAGGACAGAGATGTGAACAAAATGAGGAGCAGATCTAAGTGGCAATGATGCAGAGGCTGAGCTCATTATATAGGGGCCAGCAGAGCCTGATACAACTTGTACAATAATGAAGCGATGGGGGACAAACGGTCGACAATCCCGCACTGAATAACAGAAATGACGACTTACTCTACTATAACGGTAGAAGGGGGGGGCTGAGGCAGAACACGCTCGTGATCAAACATGCAGCAACTGTGCGTTAAAATTACACAAAGGATGATGAAATCATAGGCTATGTAACACCTCCCCACAAAGAAAAAAGAAATTTACAAAGGAAATTTCTTATTACTCTAAAACAATCTGTCTAAAGTCTGGATAAGCAATCTGCAATAACATTTTCTTTCCCCTTGACATGTTGTATGTCTAATGAATACTCCTGAAGAAGTAGACTCCATCTTGTCAATCTCTGATTTTTATCTTTAAACTTACTAAGGAATTTCAGTGGGTTATGATCGGTATAAATGACTATGGGGTCAAAACCAGAACACAAATAAAATGAAAAATGCTGTAAACTCCTGCCTTTCCTTGGGTGGTAGATGAGAAAGCTTAGTCTGGAGATCATTCATGATATCAGGATTCTTCCCCAAACTATCACTCAGGCTCATACTGCATGGGAGAGCTTCACTTGCAGACTCGGGTGGAACAGCTACAGTGCAGACTGGATTATTTTCGTCCCGCCTGTGATATAACTTTAGCATGTTGATGTGACATAGTTGCTTGCTCTTTCTACGATCTGGTGTGGCGATGACATAGTTGACGTCACTGAGTTTCTTCTCCACGAAATAAGGGCCACTAAACTTGGCTTGAAGAGGTTGCCCATGAACTGGTAGCAGAATCAAAACCTGATCTCCTGGCTGAAAGTGGCGTAACCTGGACTTCTTATCATACCAAGTCTTCATCTTCTCCTGAGCAGCTCCTAAATTCTCTCTCGCCAGCTGTAAAGCAGTGGACAGCCGTTCTTTGAAATTCATCACATACTCCAGCAGGTTGACGTCATCTTCCTCCGACAGCCAGCATTCCTTGAGTAGCTTAAGGGGTCCTCTTACTTCATGGCCAAACAGTAGTTCAAAAGGTGAGAAGCCCAGTGATTCATTTGGAGATTCTCTTGCAGCAAACACAACGAATGGAAGACCTTTATCCCAGTCTTTCTGATGTTCCAAACAGTATTTCTTGAGCATCGATTTGAGTGTTTGATGGTATCTCTCCAACGCTCCTTGGGTCTGGGGATGGTAAGCTGAAGACGTGATCTGGGAGATGCTCAACTCTTTCAGAGACTGTTTGAAAACGTTTGACATGAAATTACTTCCCCGGTCTGACTGTACCTCCTTGGGCAGACCAAACTTTGTGAAGAACCCTAGCATTTCCTTAACCACGTTCTTTGCTGAGATGTTTCTAAGTGGAATGGCTTCAGGATAACGAGTAGCCATATCAATCATGGTCAACACATAAGAAAATCCTGAAGAAGTCTTAGGAAGAGGGCCCACAATATCCACCAACACACGGGTGAAAGGCGCCTCAAAAGGAGGAATGGGAACTAGAGGTGCAACCTTTTCGGTCTGATTACACTTTCCCACAACTTGACAGGTGTGACAAGACTTACAATACCAGGAAACATCCCTGAAGATACCTGGCCAGTAGAAGTGTTTCAAAATGCGTGCCACAGTCTTCCTCACTCCAAGGTGTCCTGCCAAACTGGAATCATGAGCCACTCTAATGATATCCTGCCTACAAACACGAGGGATGACAACTTGATGTACAACCTCCCATTCACAGTCGGCTGATGCTGTTGGGGGTCTCCACTTCCTCATAAGTACTCCTGACTTTACATAATAACAAGTAGAAGCACCGGCTGACTCTTCTTCACTGTAAGCAGAGTTAGCTAGACCTTTCAACTCAGGGTCAGCAACCTGCACCTCAACCAACTCTTGACGAGACAAATTATCAACACTACGGGGTACTGCCTCATCTGGTGAGTGGTCCAAATTAGCAAGAAAAGTGTCAGCTAGGATAACATCATCATCATCATTATCCTCTAAATCACCAGTAACTTTAGACTTAGCCCTAGTGACAGCACATGCAGGGAACACATCAGGGACATCACAATCCTGGGACGCAGCCACTGGCTCACTAGACAACTGAGGAGCTGGACACAATTGACTTCCACCAATATCATTTCCAAGTAAGAAAGTTACACCTGACATTGGGAGTGTCTCAACCAACCCAACCATAACAGAACCATTAACAAAACCAGACTCTAAATTCACTCTGCACAGAGGAACAGAGAAGTAATTATTCCCTACACCTTGTAAGATTACAGTTTCATCAGAGGAATTAAAATTAGAGCCTAGAACACTGGTCAGCATAAGGGATTGGTAGGCACCTGTATCACGATATATTTGAACTGATTTCCTGTCATTACTGTCCAGAGGACTGACAAAACCATCAGACAGGAAATTAGCACATGAACTCTTGAGAGTGTCACCCACGTTACTGCTCAAAAGAGGAGCTCCATCATGAGAATTTAAGTTACCCCTCAAAGCAGGTTCAGTTAACTCAGTTAAAGAATTCTGGGAACTCTCAAGAGTGGACACTAGACCAATTGACTGAATATTTAAAGACTCCTTTTTGTTCACATCACGCTGTCTCCTGAAACATCTCTCCGTAGTATGACCAAGCTTACTACAATAAGTACATTTACTTTTCTGAAATCTAGAGGTGAAGCTGGTATTTACTTCCTGAGAAACATCATCTTTATTCTCTTTCCTGTTACCTGTACTCTGAGTAGAGGCAACGTACTTACTCTCAGCTTTCCTTTTTCCTCTAAAATATCTCTAGTGAGTGAGAACATATTCATCAGCTAAAACTGCAGCATCAGACAAATTATCTATTCTTTTCTCATCAAGATATAGGCTTACATCTTTACTAATACACCTTTTGAAATCCTCCAGCAAAATCATCTGCTTAAATTTACCAAAATCAGAATCCACATTCTTAGAATTTAACCACTGCTGTAACAGATCTTCTTTGATTTTTGCATACTCAACATGGGATTGCTTATCTTGCTTGTAAGTTGTCCTAAATTTTACTCTATAGGCTTCAGGAACAAGCTCATAGGCCTTAAGAATCAAGCTCTTAACTACATCATAATTATCAGACTGATCCTGAGGCAAAGATGCATAAGTTACTTGAGCTTTACCGGTGAGAACAGTTTGAAGGAGTACTGGCCAATACTCCTTAGGCCAATTAAAACCTGTAGCTACCCTCTCAAACAACTGAAAATACTTTGTTAAATCAGATTCATTAAAAGGAGGGACAAGTTTAACATTTTTAGCCACATCAAAATCATCAGAGCTAGATGATCCAGTTCCACCTTGTTTCATGCGATACTCATGGTCTGCCTGAATCCTGGCAAGTTCAATTTGTGCCTGAGCCTGTACCTGTGCCTCTTCAATACGAGCATTTGCTTCCTTAACACGAGACTCCGCCTCCTTAGCCTTAGCCTCCTGCAGAGCTAGCTGTAACTTAGCTAATTCAATCTGCGTTTGCTCATTTGGAGGAGTTACATTAAACAAGCTTTTATTAATCATGCCAACAATTTGATCTTTAGAATGATGAGAGTGAACTGCAATTCCCAATTGTTGAGCAACAAGCTTAAGTTCATTCTTTGTTCTGTTTTCTATATCACACACTGTTTGCACATTTGACAAAAAATCTTTGGCTTCATCAAGTGTAGAAATAGTAGCCATCATGAATATATCACTGTCACAAAATATCAAACAATATCCTTATGATAATATCCTGAATATCCTGATATGAGGTCGCCAAATTTATGTTACGGAACAGAGAAAGATAATGTACACTTTAAGTGAGAATACTAAAAATCACTACTGTCCCGTAAAGTTCCAGGTTCAAAACAAAGAGTTAGGTAAAATTACAAGTCAAAGTTTAATGCTCAAACTAACAATAAAACATTCAGGACTCATAAGGATAATGTAATGGCAAAAACAGGTTAAATATATGGTTAACTGCAATAGCCTCTATTAACACGAAATTAGCAAGAGTAAATTTATCTAAGTCAGCCCTGATAAAATGAGATACCAGATAATACTCAGTAAATGACAGATAAATAATTACAGATACAAACTATTATCAAAAATGACTGACATAAAGAACCCTACATGAATTACAAAAACTTCACTAGGCCCACAAATTAAACTTATGCTATACAGTACAAGAAAAAATGCAACAACAGTTATACTCAAATTACACACAGCTGCTAGATGGTTGGAGATTTCTTGAGCACTCACAATAATAATATCTGTACAGGGGAGGACAGAGATGTGAACAAAATGAGGAGCAGATCTAAGTGGCAATGATGCAGAGGCTGAGCTCATTATATAGGGGCCAGCAGAGCCTGATACAACTTGTAATAAGGACGCGCAAATGAAGCGATGGGGACAAACGGTCGACAATCCCGCACTGAATAACAGAAATGACGACTTACTCTACTATAACGGTAGAAGGGGGGGGCTGAGGCAGAACACGCTCGTGATCAAACATGCAGCAACTGTGCGTTAAAATTACACAAAGGATGATGAAATCATAGGCTATGTAACAATATATATATATATATATATATATATATATATATATATATATATATATATATATATATATAGTGTGTGTGTGTGTGTGTTTGTGTGTGTGTGTGTGTGTGTGTGTGTGTGTGTGTGTGTGTGTGTGCGCGCGCGCACGTTCCGTTGAGCCTGTGTGTACGGCATGTTTACAGTTTTTCCATTTAACCCCTATCGGCTCTGGCAAACTGCACACACGTAAGCCAAATACAGTAATCCGCCAAGCTCTTTGTTACACCAGGATTCGTGCTAAACCTGCAGGCCAGTCGGACTGTGGGTTTTGGTTCGGATATTGAGCTTAGCCACAAACACCGGCTTACGAGTGTACACCAGCTGTATGTCGCTCCTGTGGATTGGAAGGGACGATAGAATGATTAACTGTACTCTGCCTACAGTATCCCTTCCACGATCTGATTGACTCTAGTATTCTATTTGCTATAACCCTTGCATGATCCATACAACTGTGGTATTTTATCTGCTGTAACCCTTACATGATCCAAACAAATCGAGTGTTCTGTTCGAGCCAACAAAAGACGATTCTGCGCAGGCGACAATGAGTTCTAGGAATTTGAAACTGTTCATACTGTTACTTATGACTCGCTAATGCCTGGAACACTGTAATAATCTATTTCGGTTAACAGCAGACAGTTCATACTTTGTCGATTTTATTATATTTTTGTGGTCTTCGGACGATTCTGTTCAGCTTTGGAGAGTTTCCAACTTAGAGACGTTTTATATCGATTAATAAAAATCACAGTAGTTGGTTTGTTTTCACTTCTCCGATATGAAACACTTTCTCTGCTTGGATACCAAGTCGTGGTTACATCAAATTCGGTGAATCTTGGTTATGGGAAAGAATTTAATCTCCTCGGTTACTAGTCAGATTGTAGTAACCATCCAGTCTTTCTATAGTCGTGGCGTACGACTCTGAGGTTATTATCGTACCCTGGCAACGTACCAGTCAAAAGTGCGTCCGATTTCGTATCATACACGAATCATATTAGTATGCACGAATATATTATACACGAATATTATTATACACGAACATATTATACACAAATCACATGCGTCTCATATTATACACGAAATCACACACACTTTTGAATAGTAGGTTGCCAGGGCACGATAATAATAACCTCATAGTCGCGCACCGCAACATGCACATCGTCATAATCTGAGTTCAAAGGGGTTATAGTTCCCTGTCATACTGAAGCAAGTGCGATGTACAAGGCTCCCATGAGATGAATATAATCGTATATATATATATATATATATATATATATATATATATATATATATATATACTGAACAGATAGATAGATAGGTAGATATCTGCTTCATATTGTTGTATATCCCACATACAGTTTTTTCTTGTAATACCTGAGATTGCCATAACCAGCGGTAGAGTACTGAAGTTTCGCATTGACCTATTCTGAGCGCAACATAGTTCGGCCGTCAAGTGATTTCACTGAGATGGGGAGCGAAGTGGATGGGTAAATGGAAGTGTGTTTAACCCTTTTAATCAGCTGACATATTTTAAAAAGTATTCTTATCTCTGGTAGACGATTTCATTTAATTTAGGAGTGCCCTCCAATAGCGATGGGATTAATGAGGACTATACCTAAACCCTCCAGTTCGAAAAATATTTCCTAGTTTGAATAAAATTAAAATGTAAGTAGCAAGAGCATGTTAAAAGATATACCGGAGCGAAGAATATTAATCACTGGACTGATGCAGGTATTCCTCAGTTACACAAAATTTTTGAGCGTGAATCCATAGCAACAACAAGCAGTGCCAAGGCACAGCAAACCCTTTCCTGGCAGTGATTTTAGTGCTGACGTGTAAACACAACAGGATATCTAGTCAAAGGTGTCATATATCAGATTTGGAGTAAATTGGGTGAAAATTGATGATTTTATGCCCATTTGAAATTTTAGGCCCGACCTACCTGATATTGACCTGTCTACCGCTGACTGAGGGATGATCCCCCTGATGTAATGAGGCATGTTATAGGATGCAGATTTGATAGATGCACCTGTAGATTTTGGTTTCATGTCGATATGTCGATATTGAAGGGAGTTATGGCCAAAAAAACTTTTTTTTTTTTTTTACATTTTTTGGGGCCTA
Organism: Coenobita brevimanus; assembly: GCF_032717465.1. Classification (NCBI taxonomy): domain Eukaryota; kingdom Metazoa; phylum Arthropoda; class Malacostraca; order Decapoda; family Coenobitidae; genus Coenobita; species Coenobita brevimanus. The sequence goes on along the minus strand of NC_136991.1, from coordinate 33,719,010 downwards.
CACCCTTGGCCTTGACCCAGTTTGGCCGAAAATTTAATCAGGTGATCAGAAAGTCATAGCCCATCCTCCATGTAATTTTAGTCAATATCGCACCCGTAGGTTTCGCATAAAGTTGTTGACAGACAGACAGACAGACTGACAAACAAACCGAATGAAAACAATACCCGTCCTCGAGTCCCTACGGGGAGGGGAAGGGTAATGAATGGCTTCATTCTTTCGCATTGTTTAGAGACAAATCTATTTTACTGAAGTTTCCAAAGGACGATTTTTTTTTTTTTTTTCAGAGAAGGGAAATACTATACAGTAGTTGGTTTGTTTTGACCTGACGAACTGGGTCTCCCACAGCTTGAATAAAAAGTCATGATTGTTTGGAATCCTAGTACCCTTCATTTTAAGGTAGTAATGAGTTTCCCTGGTTACTGGTCAAATCGACCCTCTTGTCTAACTGCACTTCGTTATCAAAATCGACCCACTCATCTAACTACACTTGGTTATCTACTGAGCTGATGTGGGCTGTGGACGTTTTCCAGGTTAGAACAATAATTGCGTTATAGTCGCCAAAGTATTAAAAACTGTCTCCATTGACCTTTGGAATGCTTTGATTGTCCTTCTCTTCTTAAAATAGAGTGGTTCTGAGCTGAACCATAACAGAGAAAAGGCTTGAAGATTTTTTCTAACCCACTGATTTGTAGAGAATTATTCTAGACATTTATGAAATATTAAAGTCTCACAACTATGAATGATATTGCTTTTTTGTTCGGTTAGGTTTTTGAAGTCTATGATTTTCCAAAATAAAAATGTTTAAGCATGGCTTAACCGCCGGTAGGGGGAAGGGGAGGATCCTTTGAAAGGTGAGAGGGCTTGGTGATGGAAGGCTGTGTATGGGTCTGAAGGCATTTTTGTCGTAGCTACCCTCCATGTAACCTGGCACTGGGCTCAGGCCAGTGGGTAAAGAAGCAGATTAACTGACTGGTAAATAGAGATTTATATCACTTGCTCTTTAGCCTATATATATATATATATATATATATATATATATATATATATATATATATATATATATGTGTATGGAGCCTCTGTGGTACAGTGGTAAAGTGTGCGTTTTCATACACTGAAGAACGAGGGTTCATGCCCCGCCAGGGTAATAAACTTTGGGGACGTTCTTCAGGCCACGTACGGCATTGGCGGACACAAGGGGTACTGTGGTTGAACCCGTGTTGCATACTGTAAAGTATGCTTGCACCCAGTCGGCTTGCTCGGGCCGGTTACACTTGGTTCACAGACTACACACACATCCAAACCCACTCCAACACTACAATTACACTTACAAGCACTTCTCACCCTACATAAAATTTCTACTAGACAGCCTAAGCCACTTGGTAGAGATCCATTGCCTGTATCGTCCCCACTTCGGTCGGGATAGGCCGGTCCTGCAGTGGACACACAAACGGCTGATGAGATGAGATGAGATATATACATATGCACACACACATACACACACACACTGTGATGGAAAATTAGACTCTTGGATGTTAAATAAACTGAAATCGATGAAGATCTATGCATACAATGTAAGAAGCCTCGCAGAAGATTACAAACTTGCTAACCTGATGACTGAACTGGAAAACATTAGTTGGGATATTGTAGGTTTGAGTGAGATCCGCAGAAAAGAAGAAAAAGTAATTCAGCTCGAAGACAGCAAACACCTATTTTACTACAGAGGAAAGGAAAATGAAAGAGTTAGTGGTGTAGGATTTCTAATTAACAGAAATCTTGCTGACAATATTGTTAAATTCAGCAGTGTATCGGACAGAGCAGCATTTGTTGTCATTAGACTATGCAAAAATATACCCTGAAAGTCAAACAAGTATGTGCACCAACTTCTCAGAGCCTAGATGAAGAAACAGAAACATTCTATGATAACATCTCCCAGATTACGGAAGAAGAAAACACAACATATACTATACTCATGGGAGACTTCAATGCAAAAGTTGGGAAGTCGGAGAATGGAGAAGCATGTATGGGAAAATTTGGAGTGGGAGTAAGGCATGAAAGAGGAGAAATTCTGGTAAATTTTGCTGAAATGTTTAACATGAGAATAATGAACACATTCTTCCACAAAAGAACAGGAAGAAAGTGGACCTGGAGAAGCCCAAATGGAGAAACAAAGAATGAAATCGACTTCACTATAGCAGATAAGAATAACACGATCACAAATGTCACAGTTATCAACAAAGTAAATATAGGTAGTGATCATAGAATGGTGGGTTGCACAGCCAGATTCAATTTCAGAAATGAAAAAAAGAAGATGATTAAAGATAAAAAGAGATGCCCAATAACAGTAAACGAAAACAAAGCAGCCTTTCAGTTGGAAATAAGGAACAGATTTCAGGCTCAAAGTAATGCTGAATGTGACATTGATGAGCTGAATGACAGACTAACAAAAGTGCTAAGAGAATCAGCAGAGGCAGTAGGAAAACCTAATACAACCAAAGCCAAGAAGTATTCAGAAAAGACACTCGAGCTTATGAAAAAACGAAAGGAAATGAAATTAAAGACAAAGAAAGACGAAATAGAACGAGCAGAACTAAATAAGCTTATCAACAAAAGACAAAGAGAAGAAAAAAGAAAGAGAAACATGGATCAGATCAAAGAAACCATCAAAAATGGAAAAAGTCTGAAACAGGTCCGAAGCAAAATGGCACTACAGTAGGAAAGCAACAAATGACATCACTGAAAGAAAAAAACGGTGAAATCATTACATGCAGAGATAAGATGGTGAAGAGAGTTGAAGAATTTTACAAAGAACTGTATGCATCAAAGACAGTAGTACCAACAGCTAACTTTTCAGTTGACACAAGTGAAATACCTGAGGTAGCACCAGACGAAGTAAATATTTGTCTTAAAAATATGAAAAGAGGGAAGGCTCCGGGAGGAGATGGAATAGTAACAGATTTACTGTTGGATGCCGGAGTAGAAGTACAAAATAGGCTTGCTCACTTATTTACCCACTGTATAAAACAGAAGAAAATTCCCAAAACATGGTATAATGCAAAAGTTATTTTACTCTACAAAAAAGGTGACTCAAAAGATCTTAGTAACTATCGACCCATTAGCTTATCGTCAGTCATTTACAAACTCTTCACTAAAGTCCTTACGAACAGAATAACAACAATTTTAGAGGAAAACCAACCTCGTGAACAGGCAGGATTCCGAAGCGGGTATTCGACCATTGATCATCTACATACAGTGAACCAGCTAGTTGAGAAAACTATAGAATATAATAAACCACTGTGCTTAGGTTTTGTTGATTACGAAAAGGCTTTGGACTCAGTGGAGCACATAGGAATTATAAATTCATTGCGAGAACAAGGAGTGAATGAGAACATTGTAAACCTGCTCGAAAACATATATAAAGAGGGAACTGCTACAGTTAAATTACATAGGGACTCAGAAAAAATTAAGATTGAGAGGGGCGTGCGTCAGGGAGATGCAATTTCGCCAAAATTATTTACAGCATGCTTAGAAAGTATTTTCAGAAAGCTAGACTGGGAAAACATAGGAGTGAACATTGATGGAGAAAAGCTAAACCATTTAAGATTTGCAGATGAAATTGTCCTAATCGCAGAAACCGCGGAGGCATTGCAAGAAATGTTAAATGACCTGAACAGAGAAAGTCTGAAAGTAGGACTAAAGATGAACCGAAGTAAAACTAAAGTAATGTTTAATCCACAAACACCAAAGAGCGTCATCAGAATAAGCGATGAAATTCTTGAAGAAGTTGAGGAGTACAACTACTTGGGACAAGTACTAAAATTAACGAAAGATCATGATAGCGAAATAAAAAGACGCATTACAATTGAATGGAAAGCTTTCGGTAAACATAGAGACATTATGAAATGTAGCTTGCCAGTTTGTATGAAACGAAATGTATATAACGAATGTACATTTCCAGCTATGACGTATGGTTGTGAGACATGGAAACTAACAAAATCAATGGAAAATAAATTAATCCGTTCTCAGAGAGCAATGGAAAGGTCAGTGTTGGGAATATCTTTAAGAAACAGGAAAAGATCAGCTTGGGTGAGAGAGCAGACTAAAGTCAAAGATATTATAGAAGTTATAAAAGAACAGAAATGGAGGTGGGCAGGCCATAAAGCAAGAATAAGGGATAACCGATGGAGCAAGAGGCTGACTGACTGGACACCAAGAGAATGTAAGTGTAGCAGAAAAAGGCCAGACAGGAGATGGAGAGATGAGATAGAGAAATTTGCAGGGAAAACGTGGCAAAGATTGGCTCAGTCAAGGAATTCGTGGAAAAGGTTGGGGGAGGCCTTTGTTCAGCAGTGGCTGATGATGATATATATATATAGATATATATATATATATATATATATATATATATATATATATATATATATATATATATATATATATATATATATATAATTTCCCGGGATGAGGGGCGAAGGGTAAGGTGAGGGGTATGATGAGGGTGAAGGGTAAGGTAAGGGGCGAAGGTTAAGATGAGGGATGAAGGATAAGTTGAGAGATTAGGGGTGAGGGGCAGTGTGAGGTGAGAAGGGTGAGGTGAGGGATGAGGGATAAGGTGAGAGATTAGGGGTGAGGGGCAATGTGAGGTGAGAAGGGTGAGGTGAGGGATGAGGGATAAGGTGAGAGATGAGGGGTAAGGTGAAATGTGAGGGGGCAAGGTGAGGTGTGTGGGGTAAGGTCAGGTATGAGGGTCAAGGTAAGGTGTGAGGGGCAAAGTGAGGTGTGAGGGTCAAAATGAAGCGTGAGAGGTAAGGTGAGGTTTGAGGGGCAAGATAAAGTGTGAGGGGCAAGGTCAGTGTGAGGGGTAAAGCAGATGTGAGGGGTAAGGTGAGATGTAAAGGGTAAGATGAGATGTAAGGGGTAAGACGAGGTGTGAGGGGCAAAGTGAGGTGTGAGGGTGAAGAAGAAGGTGAGGGATGAGGGGTTAGGTGAGAGATAAGGGGTGAGGGGCAAGGTTAGGGGTGAGAAGTGTAACGGAACACCACGCAGTGTAGAGATATTGACGCTGAAATTTAAAAGGAAAGTGGGAAAGGAGAAAAGAGAAGGCCTCAAGTATACAAACCAAAGGCATGCTCGATGCTGTTACTAACTCCAGCATGAATAAATCTTTTTATTCACTCAGTCTCCCAAAGTAGATATTCTTCTCAGGATAGGTTTTTCAAACTGGGAGATATACATAGCTTATATTAACTCTTCATAACTAAGGTTCTCTCTTAAGCTTAATAAAATCATCTGGCAGCAGCAGGAATAAAATACCATCCGCGTCCTCAGGCAGATGAAATAAGTATTCTCCTGTATGCTGTGTATGTAAATTCAGTCCGTACCCACACGATATACACAAAATATGTTACAAAAGAACACTCATTTCTCTACTATAATAGGTTTCCAGTGGTACAGAGGAGCATTTACTTATTTCCATGAGAGGCTTCCAGTGATACAAAGGATCAATTGCTTCCCTACTGTGAGAGGTTTCCATCGAAGCTGAATAACAGTCTTGTGGTTGCAGTAATAAGATAAACCAAACGTAAGCAGACGTGTGGGGTTTAATATCACTGTTTCCAACCCCTTCAGTATAACTAATCTCACCTATACTCAGTTATTTTTATTGAGGTGAATATGCACTTGACAGGTTGGTGATGATTGGCTGAATGCAACATGTGCGAATAACATTTACTAACCCAAATTTCCCTCTCAGATATCAGTTGTCAATTAATAATGCTAACGAATAAAGAGATTATGAAGTAATGTTCCTTTCAGCCAGTCATCACCAACCTGTCAAATGCATCTTCGCCTCGATAAAAAAAAAACTGAGTATACTTTGAATATAATCATCTGCAGAAGAATCATCATAATCATGAAAATAATAATCACTCTAAAACAAAAGTACAAAAGACTTCATCATACTGAAATATGTTGTTGCTGTTGTTGTGGTCCCAAGCGCATCTGAACGTGAACCCAATGGGCTGCGGGTGAAGCTGCCGTTCATTTACAATTTACTGTCTCGTTTCTGGGATATGGAAAAGCTGAGAGATGCTTCTATAACTGGTCAGTCAGTTATACTGGAGCATGCACTTCTGGAAAGTTCAAGGTTTGATATGCAAAATAAACCCCTCAGGAGGAACTAAGTGCCTCATCAGCTCACGAGAACAAGTCTGTGTAAGGAGAAGTGAAAGTGTAATATTTAGAATAAACTGCTCAGAGAGAGAGGTACTAAAAACCTCCAAAGCTGAAAACAAAACGTCATCTTAGGAAAGTGGTTAAGCTGTAATTTGCAAACCAATCGCAATGCAAGAGAGATCTGAAAATCTCCCCAGCTTGTGAAATTATGAAATCATGTGGAGAAGTTAAGTAATAGCCAGGAATATAAATAGTTATGGAAGAGAGAACTAGTAGAGAGCCTCTCAGTTCACTGGGACACGATCCTGAGATAGTGTCACTAGAATTGAGCACTGGGCGGAGGGACGAAAATCGGAGAGCGTGGAGCAAATGGAGCAATCATACTGGTGAATGACTTGGCCATGGCGTGGAGGAGGCTCGTCCGGAACCATCCCAGCATCCCTGTTGGAAATTGAGCTCCTGGCATTTGCTACCCAAGGGCATATGTTGAGGAGGAGGAGGAGGAGAGAGAAGACGGCGAGTGAATGAGGAGACGAATAGAGGGAAAGGGGTTATTGAACCTGGGAGATAGTGTAGAGAAATGGTTTTATTTGTTTAACCTAAAATTGAGCTGGCATTGCTGCCCACGGGAATGTGCTAAAGGTGGAAGAAGGGGGAGCTTGTGAAGAGGGGAAAGATTTATCTGTGCTGACGTGACAAATTAAAAAAAAAAAAAAGTTGAAGGACAGGTGCAATTGGTCTCTCTCTCTCTCTCTCTCTCTCTCTCTCTCTCTCTCTCTCTCTCTGTATGTATATGTATGTATGTATGGGTTTCGGAGGTGGATACATGTGTGGCGTCACCGTCTCTGATAGACTATATGAGTGATTTTTCTGTGTTAAGGCGGGGTGACCTCCCTTCCGATCATGCCCCCATTACAGTAACAGTTACGTGTTCAGGCGTAGATTTGGACAGTCTCATGACGGAGGGCGGGGTCGCTAGGGGATCACGCAGCCCTTCATGGAAATGCTGGCGAGACTTGTTCAATGAGAAAGTCACTCAGATTTAACAGAATCAACAAAGAAGCATTTGTGAAAAATATTATGCAAAGAGTACCTAACGAAGATTATGTAAATGTTGATGCTTTTGAGAAGCGCATCACTGACGCTTTATACTCGTGTGCGGAGGACAATGTAGGCAGGGTAGACAGAGCAGTAGAGATAGGTTGTGACAATCTTGGTAGGTGAGAGAGGCTGCTGGATGACGCTGATGACGCAAGAGTGTGGAGAGCAATTGATTGGAAAGGAGACTTTAACATGGACAGACCTGATGAAATCTTGTGCCCCAGTGATGAGGATTTTAAATTCCATTTTGAGTCTGTGCTGAACAGAGAGGATGTGAACAATGAGGTTGTAGATGAGGTGACAACTGATGTCACTATCCCCGTACTGGATGAGCCCATCTCGCCCGCACAGGTGCACCAACAAGTAAAGAAAATAAAGCCTGATAAAGCGTGTGGGCCAGACGGGCTCCCCCCGGGTGTGTTGACTCTACTCCCAGCGCAGTGGATACTTGCTATTACAACGTTATTTAACAATGTGTTTTTCTCTGGTTTGTATCCTAGCTCATGGAAGAGGGCAAAAATGTTCACTATTTTTAAGAAGGGAAACAGAGGAGACCCTAATAATTATAGGGGAATCAGTGTCATAAATTGCATAGCTAAACTATATGACATGGTGTTATGTGAGCGGTTAGGAAGATGGTTTAGTCCTTTCAGGGAACAGGCAGGAGCGCAAAAGAACCGCGGTTGTACGGAACATATAGTTACTTTGCGCCTCCTTATTGATACTGCAAAGAGAAAGAAACTAAAATTTTTTGTAACATTTATAGATTTTTCTAAGGCGTATGATTTAGTTCCGAGACGAAAGTTGTTTTCAGTTCTAAAGAGGTTAGGTTGTGGCGTGGTGATGCTAGCAGCAATAGCAGCGATGTACCGGGTAACGGAGAGTATTGTGGGCGCTGCCGTCATGACTGCTACAGTAGGTGTTAGGCAAGGATCTCCGACCTCATGCCTCTTATTTGTACTCTTTGTCAATGAATTGATAAAGGTAATGAAGGAGAAATGTCACCCAGAAGGATTTCTACAATGGTTACACATCCTGGTCATGATGGACGATACTGTGTTGCTTTCAACAAGCAGAGATAGCATGATACGGAAACTAGAGATAACATACCAATACTGTCAAGATTATGGGATGATGATAAACAGTAGTAAGACTAAATTTTTTGTGATTAATGGCGAGGATGGGGACGCGGAGCCGATCTACGTGGGGGACATGGTTATTAAGCAATGTTCTAGTTACGTGTACTTAGGCTCACCCTTCACGAGTGATGGCTCCGTGTCCTCAGCCGTTCAGCTGCATGCAAAAAGCAAGCTATGTCATGTTTTGAAATATGTGTCTTTTGTAAATAAGAATAATGATGTCCCGTTTATTATAAAAAGGAGAGTGTTTGATGCAGCCTTGATCTCATCCCTAATGTACGGTTGTGAGTCATGGGTTGGTGGTGACGTTAAACCTGTCATTAAACTTTACAGCTGGGCATTGAAACAATTGTTGGGAGTGAGAAGGTCGACATCCAACCTTGTGTGCTATGCTGAGGCGGGCTATCCGACACCTCAGGACTTTATTAAGTGGTCCCAACACAAGTTTTTTCATAGAATGTGGTTAGAGAGATCTGTTATGCATGACGATCCGCTGTCACTTGCCATCAGAAATACCTCTGACGCAAGGACGAACACAGGGAAAATTGTTAAGGAGTTCATTCAGAACGAAGTGTCCGGCAAATCTTCCTTAATTGTTAATGTTCACAATATGATTACAGACTCAGTTGCATCTATGTGTCGTGTTTATAGAGAAATTAATCCTGACTTTGTATTACATGGCATATATAAAACAAAACACTTGGTCAGCGAATCATATCGTATGTCAATCACAAGATTCCGTGTGTGTGGCCATAGCTTGGCGGTGGAGACTGGAAGGTGGAACAGGAGGGGGCGTGGTAGTCTTCCCATTGAGGAGAGATTATGTATCTGTGGTCTTATTCAAACAGAGAGACATGTGGTAGAGGTGTGCCCTTTAACAGAGGATATCAGAGAACAATATAATTTTAGGAGAATGGCGGATCCTCTCGGAGAAGCTTTTACTCTTGAAAAAACATGCAAAGTAATTCATGATATCTTAATGGTGTATCATTAACGTTTGTCAGCTGATTCATCATTTGTTTTGTTATTGTAATTGCTTAGATACCGGTAAGTCTTTTGGCTGTATTTTGATGAATTATTTTGTGGACTATGGCTGTTTAGTATTGTGAATTTGTTATAATCTTTTGCACAAATTATATACATATATGTTTTTGTGATTGTGTATATGAGAATATAATTGTAAGCTGTGGTCAATAAACTATCTATCTATCTATCTATGTGTGTATGTATGTATGTATATAATTTTTCTTATTGGACAGAGACTTAATGCTGACCTTGCCATGTGACCTTTAACTTTGACCTATTCTTCCAGAAAAAAATATATGTCAGCCCTTTGGCTGATCCTCAACTCGTCCACCATGTTTTGACCAAGTTTGATAAAATATGTTTTAGTTATATTGTTAACACACAGAAACACAGGTCAACTTTAACCTTGCCTCTTGGCCTTGACCTGAGACTGTTCTCAAAACTGGCCCACATCTTCCTTGCTAAAAATAAACAACTGGTTTACTCCTTGATTATTCGTCAGCTCTCCCTCAAGGTTTAATTAAGCACAGATTAAACTGTGAGATGCTTTTCTCGCGCGCGCGCGCGCGCGCGCGCACACACACACACACACACACACACACACACACACACACACACACACACACACACACACACACACACACACACACACACACACACACACACACACACACACACACACACACACACACACACACACACACACACACACACACACACACACACACACACACACACACACACACACACACACACACACACACACACACACACACACACACATATCAACTGGCAGGAATCTCGCCACTGCGACCATTATTATGTGTCGGTTTGTATAAATTCCTCAACTGGTCACTATTATATCAGCTTATTGGAATCCCACAGCTGATCACCAATTATATATCAGCTTAGACGTGACCTCACTTTTCCAAGCAAGGTTAATAACGTTGCGCCTGGTCGAAGTCACTTTCGGCTGACACTCTCCACCAAATGTCTTTCTCACACACTGGAGATGGTGGGAATCGGTGTAGATCCTGTTGAAGGAATTGTAGAGGTAGGTAGCATGTGCAGGTGAACTGAAAACTGAGCAGATTTATCTCTCTTTATTGGCCACAGAAAGATACAACCGCGACAGAGAGAGAGCCCAGAGTATATACGTCCCTCTCGTTTGAATGATAAGTGCGTTCTGCCCTAGCTGGCCGGCGTCCCCTCTAGAGTGGCGCTGAGGTCAACATATTCAGAGATGCCAAACCCCACAGACAACTGGGATTTATACATGAATAGAAGCATCACAACTTTACCATGCATATTATACACCTCCATAAAATAGTATTGATTACATTAAAGTATACCAGCAACGTAAATATTTCCCCAAGACTTTAACATATACGGTATACAGTTCATATTTCTCTATCGTCTTCCCTTTACCCAAGGTTGTTTTGATTGAAAAAGGCTGTCTGATTGCACATCCTATCCCAAGCCACACTTGACAGTGAAATGGTGTTTGGTTGCTTATCATTCACACTATATTACACATTGTTAATTATGAATAAACAACTTTGTATGTAATATGTAACAGTAGTGTGAAACTACAAATCGTCATGGGAAACGATGTTGGCACCAGAACACACACACACACACACACACACACACACACACACACACACACACACACACACACACACACACACACACACACACACACACACACACACCATTCAAAACAAAGCTTGCTGTTGTTTCGCGAATGCGGATATATTAAAAAATTGTTACATATTATTTTAAGGTAATCTGTATCAACATATCCATTGCATCATACCCGTATCAACATATTCATTTCAACATATTCATAATTATGACTATAACCTTTCTGTCGTAGCCATCTCAACATTCCATTTCACTTAATCGATTTCAACATACTACTCCCAACATTTTAGTTTTTAATGCTCTCTTACTCTTAAGAACAAATACATCCACCTCATCATATCCACTTCAGCCTAAAACTTTAGCAAATCAGATCCTAATGTTTTGGCCACTCAAAATTATATCTATATCTGTCTACATATCAGTCTGTTTCTATATATATATATATATATATATATATATATATATATATGGTGCAGTGGTAAAGTGTGCGTTTTCGTACACGGGAGAACGAGGGTTCGCGCCCCGCCAGGGAAATAAACTTTGGGAGCATTTTTCCGGCCACTTACTGCTTTGGCGGACATAAGGTGTGCTGTGGTTTAACCAGTGTCGCATGCTTTAAAGTATGCTTGCACCCAGTTGGGTTGCGCGGGCCAATTACACTGGTTCACAGAGTACACACACATCCAAAGACACTCCAATACTACAATTACACTTACAAGCACTTCTCACCCTACAGTACATACAATCTCTGCCAGACAGCCAAAGCCACTTGGTAGAATACAGAGGCTGTATTGTCCCCACTTCGGTCGGGATAGGCCAGTCCTGCAGTGGACACTCAAACAGCTGATGATGATGATTATATATATATATATATATATATATATATATATATATATATATATATATATATATATATATATATATAATATATTATGTGTATATATATATATATATATATATATATATATATATATATATATATATATATATATATAATATATTATGTATATATATATATATATATATATATATATATATATATATATATATATATATATATATATATAATGTGTGTGTGTGTGTATGTATGTTTGTATAATTATTCTGTATAACAACATAACCATATCCATATCAACGTACCCATTTCGACACAACCTCATTTACTGTTTTCACGGACCATAACCTCACACATCACAACCCATCTCCCTTTTGCTATCACTTTACGGGCGCAGATTTCCGTTCAGTATACAGTACACTGTCATTGTCACTTCGCAAGAAGTTTTATTTTTCTTTGATGATTATTCATCCATTATTATTATTATTCTTACGTAACTAAAGCTGTCCAAACCTAACCTAACTGAATAACAAAGTAATTTAATTTGATACTAACTCAGACTTTCCTCGATAAGAAAAAAATAATGTTAACAGAACGAAAATCAGTCTCCTGAACAGAGGAGCCCCGGCTAAGAGTTAAGAACTGATGGCACCTCTTATCTTAACCATACGTATGTCCTCTGTGGCCACTTGTGCCTAGGAGGGGGCATCAGAACGGAAAGACTCTGATTCCACCCACGAGATTCCTGGGTTAAGAGAGCCATCGACACACACTGAACTTTATTCAAGTGTGCTTGGTAGGTTTGTAGCATCTCTTCCCTTTTTATGTAGGCTACCGTAAAAAAAAAAAAAAAAAAAAGTTAGAAGCCTATAATAGTGTATCATTTCCCAAGAAAGTTCAGTATTAGAGAGCCAAAGCAAGATCTTTTAATTTCGTGAAGCCAAAATTAAACACTTTGTTTCTAAAAGACTGAAGGTCCTAGGCAGTGGGAAATTAAGAGTGAGGGAAACCGTTGCAGAGTTGACCATTTGCTTGTAAGTTTATTTATGCAATATTTCCTTGTATGTTATTTATGGAAACTATGTGGAGAGGATGGAGGGTGAAAGACTGACGAAGAGAGTGTATGTGAGTGAGGTGGAGGGGGAAAGAGGGAGGGGGAGGCCGAGGATGAGATGGAGGGATGGGGTGGAGAGGTATATGAGAGAGGGGGGTGTGAGTTGGGAGCAGGGCAGTGAAATGGCGGGGGACAGGGCGACTTGGAGGCGATTTGTTTGTGGCCACCCCAAACGGGATTGAGGCGTCTGGCAATAGATAGATAGATAGATAGATGTTCAATCCACATCAAAATGATGTAAATGACATACAGGATCATTATTAATGTGCTATATACAAACCAGATAGCATAAAAAGGGAAGAAAGTAAAAGTGCCCTACTCAATACTAACTTTAATTAAACATACCTTGTCTAAGTTAGCTTAACCTGACCTTATTTTATTTCGTGCCATTTTACGAAACACTGATTTTACAAACTGCCCAGAACACATTTCTTCCATTTGAACAGATCAAGGAACTGTGAAAGCAAGACAATGTTTTACATGGTTCGGCCATGTGGAACAAACTGGAATAGAGATATTAGTTACGGATGTGAAGGAAGCTGGAAGAAGATGGGCTGCAACAGTAACAAGAAAGATAGCATGGGGGAACAGGGCTTAAGTCAGTGTGGTTACATGAGAAAAGGGTAAGATGAGGTAATTGAAGCACTGAGTGAGGATACATGAAGGCAGGATAAGTGGGCGGTGGGGTGACTTGAGGGGGAGAAAATGGGGACATGAGAGGTGACATGAGGGGTGACTTGAAGAGGAGAAAATGAGGACATGAAGGGTTCTTAAGGTGGGGGGGCAGGGAAGGTTGACGTGGTATGTAATGGAGTGTAGGATTGTTAATTAGTAGGGAGAGAATGGTTAGAGGTTTTTCGTCAAGGTTCTCTCTCGCCAAGACGCGAAAATATAGATAGGTCGAACGATGTGTAAATATTGTACTGTATAGATAGAGGGAGAAGTAAATAAATAAAACAATATATGTATAGGAAAGCAAAAAATGGTAGGTAGGTAGGAGCGTACATAAACAGGCAGATAAACAGATGGGAGGACAGGCACAAATACACACAGGTAGACACATAGAAGAAATAAACGGATTGATGGATGGACATGATAATAATATTCAGACTGTGAAAGTGACGCTGGCATACTGTCAAAAAAAAAAAGTTAGAGTATGTTCCACTGTATTTTGAAAGAGTAATTGCATGCCCTTAAATTACAGCATCACAGACTCTGGTTGGCGTTCGTCAGTGCAACAGGGAAGTAGAATTATGTTAACTCTCCAGTGCGGTGATCCCTTTCCCAGTCTGTTCTGACAAAATATTATTTTATTCACCATAAACCATCGAGTCTTATGAAACGTCTTATATTTTTCGTGTTGCTATATTCACGTTTTTATTCAGCTGATGAAAATTTTTGTGTTGAGTTAAGGCTGTATTTGACTGCCAGTTTGAAGAGTTTCTCCTAAGGTGAACAAAAGCGTCTGGTGGTAGTAGCTTTACTCAAATTAGCAAGGACGTCTGGTGATGGAGTTAATGAGGGCTGTATTTGGCGTTTCCATTCCAAAGTCTCTCCTAAGGTGAATAGAATTGTCAGGTGGTAGAAATAATAGAACATACAGTAGAATACGTCATTGGACGGAAGGTGTTTTCTGTATTTTTTATGTAGTGGGTAATGAACCTTATTAAACAAAACCGCATACTGGTAACCATAAAACTCTATTGCCCTTCCCACTTTACTTTTCTCTTTTTCAAACTATTACAAACCTCTGTATGTGCAACGAATGTGAGGTAACATACACAGAACATAGAGGGTACGCAACAATTATTATAACAGCAGTATAAAAATGGAGTGAGCAGAATATTAGTACAAACACCTAACATAACTTAGAAAAAGAAATAGAAAGTGCAACACCCGCGACCAATAGGTAATCTAAAGACCGATATTTAACTATGGCATGTGACCTTCAAAAGATTATTTTCAAATCAGATCGCTACCTTTATGCTTTACCCTTAACACTTCCCCTACCTTTGGTTCAATTAGATCATAACAGTTTTGAGTTGGCTTTACCCTGTGACCTTCACCTTCGACTTTTCACTGTGTCCAGGACCTTCGAACGACTGTTATCAAAATCAGTTCTCCTAATCACTGTTTAACCTGAAACTTTCCACAAAGATCAGTGAACCGCGATTGAAAATGTTTAAATTTACCTTCCCATGTGACCTTGTTCTCTGGTCTTAGATAATCCTCAAATCATCCACAAACTTTGATCCAAATTATATCATAATTGTTCACACACACAGCCACACAGATCGAGCTTTAACCTTCTCCTGTGCTCTTAATATTTTGCTCAGTGTTCTCAAAATTGAATCCCTTCGTTCTTACTGGATCCTTAACCCTTCCACTAAGTACGGTTCAGATAAGAATAAATATATATATTTGCATTCACCTTGCCAGTGACTTGGGAAATTGACCTTTCCCTATGACCTTGACCTTAAGCAGATTGTTCTCGAAATGGAATCCTATATTTTTTGCTTATCCTAAACCCTAACGTAAGCTTTGGTCTAAAGTTGAAAAAAAAAAAAAAAAAACTATATATTGACTATTTCCTGTGACCTTGACCATGTGTTAAAAAAAAAAAAAAAAATTTTACTTCATGACTGACCCTCAACATGTCTACCATTATTAGTTCAAAATTCATCGAAACGGCTTGATTTATTTTGTTAGTAAACACGCATATGAGTTGAACCTAAGCCTTGCCCTGTGACCTTAACCTTTGACTGATTATCTGATAATTAAATAAGCCATTCTTACCTTCTCAGCCTTTTCCCCCCATGTTAAATCAAAAATGAGTATAATCTGTTTAAGATGATGTTGCTAGGTCAACCTTGAACCTACCCTTGTTACTTTAACTTTTGACCTATTGTTTTTAATAATGAAGAAAAAAAGTTTACTCATGGGCTGACCCTCAACCTGTCCATCAAGTTTAGCTAAAATTGGATAAAAACTGAGCAGTTGTGTTAACAAACACACACGGTGGAACTTTAACCTTGCCGTGTGACCCTGAATTTTGACGGAGTATTCTCAAAACAGGACAATTTCATTCTTGCAGTATCTTTAATTCTCCTACAAAATTTGGTCTTAATCAGATAATAAATGTTGGACTTCACCTTGTCATGTGATAATGATCGTTGACTTCTTGATCACAGAAGCAACGGTTTACTCCTTGGCCGACCCTTTGGTTAAAATCTACTCAGTATAGTTTGAGTTATTTCGTTACTACAAACGTAGGTCAAAATTTGAACTAGCCCAGTGACCTTGACCTTTAATTGATCGTTCTCAAAATTAAATGACATAACATTACCTTCAACCACACCATGTTTAGTCAGAAATTTATCAAAACTGCTTCAGTTGTTTTAACTCATTTAAATTTTGACCAAGCCCTGTGACCTCAACATTTGACCTTTTTTTCTCAGTATTTGGAAGTTTTCACATGGACTGACCCTCATTCCTTGCACCAGCAATGGCTAAAATCGAATGAAAATCTAGTTATTTTGTCACACACACACACACACCGATAAAAGCATCAGACTCGGTCTTGCTTCACTCTCTTGGGTGTACCAACCTTCATAAATGTAACAGGAAGACAGTCTTAAAGCATACTCTTACACAGCAATGTGTAATTCAGTACTGAGAACTCAAAGGTTTTTACGTAACTGACAAAACTGCGTATCACTTAAACAGAACTACATATGTAACTGATTAATAATATTTCTTGTATTTGGTGGTAGGTGGTGGCGACCATCATCCACCCACTTAATGTAGTACTGCCTGATTTCTTCCTTCGTCTTTATCATTCTTTTTCTGTGTCTGTCTTCCTCGCTGCTCTTTCTTCGATTCCTTCCTGTCACTTTTTATTACTCTTATTTCCACTTCAGGTGGCCCTACACTGTGTGAGAAGCCTAATGGTTTCCTGTAACCCAGGAAACCATTAACAGCACTGGATGGTGACCATATGACCAAGCAATGGTGTGATGTGGAGCAAATTGTGGTGCCCCTGTAAACTGGTGGAGCGACGCAGATGCGGTTTCCATCCAGAACCAAACCTCCACACTCTTCCCCGCTCCTCGTTGTGGAGAGGAGCTGTCGACTGCAGGGAAACATAGGTTTAGTGCACGGGACAGTCATGTAAGGGTGCTTGTTTCCCTGCAGTTGATCGGTCTGCATGGTAAGACATACCGGCGTCACCCAACAAAAAGAACTTCTCAAGTTATTCTGTTACAAGTCAGACTCACTGCTGAAGGGCAAATGAATACACAACAGGGTTAATGATGGCTCACTTACAGTAGCAGATATAATGCTAACAGATTTGTAAACTGTAGGGAGTGCTGGACTGAAGAGAAGGGTAGATGGGTAACCCTTCCCGAGCCTTACTCTTTCCCTTTTCATATTTTTATATCTCCCTTTATCTTCTACTCTCTCTCTCTCTCTCTCTCTCTCTCTCTCCCCTCCTCCTCCTCCTACTTCTCCTATTCCTCCTCCTCCTCCTCCTCCTCCCCTCCCTCCACTTTTGTCTCTTCATGCTTCCTTCCTACCGACTGTTGAACCTTTATCACAGCATTCGTAAATGACAATGGAGCAGGAACCAAGGACAGTATTTATGAATGATCCCAACCACTTTGTAAGACAAATAAGTATCACAGCACAGTATTATCAAAGACTGCATTTTTGACATGTTTTGTCACAATAATATAAATCTAGTATAGTTGCGAAAGATATGATAGCTACCGGTACAGGCTTAATGACAGACGTACATAATGTACGAGTACAAGCTAGCAATGTTACAACTTCAGCTTCGGAGAATTGTAAATACTGCCCAAGAGTGAAAAAAATATATATATATTTATTGTACAAAGTCACTCAACTCTTTCTTTTCGCCTTTCAGATTCACCAACCTAACTGAACTTCTTTGGAATGTTTGTCACTGAAGATGTAACCCACTTTAAATTTTTAACTTACCTCATGCATTGTTTTCTTCAGGTGATTTTACGCTGAATGACAGGCCAAATAGTTTCTTGTAGTCTAGGAAGCCGTTTACTACGTTAGGGAGGAACTCTATAACCAAATGGTGGTATAGTGGGTGGAGGTGCTCCAGCCGGGAGTGGCCAACACGGGCTTACGTCCGAGGAGTGGTTGGAGTTTATTGTTGACATAATACAGCTCAGGATTGGCGACTGGTTATTGTTGCCTTAATTGTTTGGATTAAGTAACTTAACCCCGTACCCGTGCACTCTTGATGAGGAAAGATAGGCCTGGATGATGATGTTACTGTAATGAATCCGAGTCTGGGCGTATTATTAAACAGTCCGTTACTTTAGGTACAATAGTTTTCATTAATAGTTTTTATAGAGTCCTTCTAAACTGAACAAAATTCGCCTGGTAGACGTAAAAACTACAATTGAAATACGCCGTCCAACTGAAAAAGTTAATCTCACAAAGGTCCCCTCGAAGCCACTTCATTAACATAATTCATTTGGTTTTTGCTGGCTTCAAACGATTTTTTTTTTCTTTTTCAGAATGGAAGACTCTTATAAGTGGTGAGGTTAAATACAGCTGTCATTCACTTCTTCGTGGCAGAAGATCTCTTTATGTGGCGAAGAAGTTGCCTGGAGATCACAAGAATAAATTGGTGACTTATATCATCGGACTGGCAGAGCTGACAATAGCTCAAAAATGCTTTTCATCCGGTGTTTTATTGTTTACTGTTTATTCTTCCTCTCTTCCAATGATTTTCTTCTGCGTAGGAGAGACTTTTCCAGATGGTAGAGTTTTATAACGGCCTCCATTACTTCCAGAATACGAGGCACCTGTCCTAATCCGAAGTAAAACGCTTGGTGATAGTAATGAACCATTAAGGAAGAATTTGATACAACTTGAAACTGTCTTGCTCTGTATTTCCTTCTGCCTATGACCTCCATTCTCTTAAACATAATGTGTTCAGGCAGCTCAAAATGATCGGACCTGATTATGTTATTTTTCCCCTGGAGGAAGCAATCTTGCCGGCTTTTTAGGTTTTGGTTCCTTGTAGCTTGCGTTAAACGAAAAAAAAGTCTCTCAGACCAGCTGGTTCCTGAGAGTCATTTCTTGTGATCATTTGCAGGGGTGAGGACTCACAAGTCAGAATGTCCTCTCAAGATGATACCCGTACCCCCCCCCCCAAGTGGTCTGTAAATAACACTCGACTAGAAATTCACTTTGGCGGTACCCTGTGTGTTGTGAGGACTGCTCAGTGTGCTCGGTGCTGGTACGGCCTGGGTGTGGCAGTGTAATAAAGAAATTAATTAGTGATGTCGACGAGACACTGATAACGCATAACGCTGAGCTGTTATTGCAACACAAAAGATATATCGTTCTTCGGAATGGAAGGTAGGTATCATATATATATATAAAGAGAGAGAGAGACACACACACACACACACACACACACACACACACACACACACACACACACACACACACACACACACACACACACACACACACACACACACATAGATAGACAGATATACCTCCTACCACGGTAATATATTTTAGAATCAGCAATGTAGGGTAACTTGTAATCAATCAGGGAAAATGTAGTAGCTCATCTGGGAAAGTTTTGCCTGGCAGACCCGGAAACATTGCGCATCATATCAGTCAGAATCCTCCGTGATCAGAAAATCATACCAAGCTTCTCTCAGATCGTGAATATTAAATATCACAAGAATATGGCCCCTTTCTCCAGGGGAAGACTTACAAAGGATAATCTTTTATTCCTTTTTTTCTCCTGCTTGACAAATATATGAGGTTGAGTATAAATGAGGGTACGTGTGTGTGTGTGTGTGTGTGTGTGTGTGTGTGTGTGTGTGTTTATCGGATTAAAACAGGGAACTTAATTACTGCCGGAAAGACAAGCTAAACATAAAGCCCATAATGTTGACGCTTCCTACGTTTATGTTTACAGGTTCAAGGAGGGTGCGTAGACAAGCCCACCGGGGAGAGAGTTGAAAGGGGAGAGGAGTGAACAACATGGCCTTAATTAACAATAACACACACACACACACACACACACACACACACACACAC
This sequence comes from Coenobita brevimanus, assembly GCF_032717465.1. NCBI lineage: Eukaryota > Metazoa > Arthropoda > Malacostraca > Decapoda > Coenobitidae > Coenobita > Coenobita brevimanus. The sequence goes on along the minus strand of NC_136991.1, from coordinate 33,698,870 downwards.
ACACACACACACACACACACACACACACACACACACACACACACACACACACACACACACACACACACACACACACACACAACACTACAACACAATACACACACACACACACAACACTACAACACAATACACACACCCAATACACACACACACACACACACACACACACACACACACACACACACACACACTGGGTGGCAAAAAATTCAGTATAGGATTATAAGAGGGATTGTTGAGAGGGTGTTTTGTGCATTAAAGGGGATTGTGTGGGGTAAAGGTGCATTGTTTTGTGCCGTATGGCCACCGCGGAAATTATCGCAATAGCCTTTAATTTTTCCACATCTACATATTAGATTGTGTTGCTTCAAATCTGAAATGGCTGTCTGTTTTAAAATATCTCTTCCTTACTATTTTAAAGGTAGGTAATTGCCTTATTAGCCAGCGCTAGGAAGTGTCTAGTATTATGTTTAATAACAATAAGGAACACTCAAGCAATACAACGCCCACACCCAACATTTGCTCTAAGGGCCGAATATTTGATTTTGCTCTGTTACCTTAACCTTCGACTAATTACTCTTAAAACTGAATTGCTCATTCTCGCCTGACACCTTATCACTCCACCAGGTTTGCTTTAAATATGATAAAAGCTGTTTGAGTGAATTGGCCAGTTACCCTGACGTTTTGCCGTTCATTATGACCATAACTTTTTTTTTAATCCTTCCCTGTTATCTTGACCTTTGACTGAATGCTCTCAAAGCTGAATCTCCTTATCCTTGCTTTAGCCTGGACCATTCCACGAAGTTTAGTTTAAATCGGATAAAAACTGTTTAAGCTGACCTTACCATGTGACCTTGACCTAATGTTCTCAGAAACAATTTGTCATCCCATTGAATGATCTTCAATCCGTCCACCAATTTAACCGAAATCAGATTTAAAAATTTTACTCACACACAGGCACACGGGGCGCGGTTTGACTTAGCTCTGTGACCATGATTATTGACTGATTGTTCTCAGAATTGAATCCGTTCATTCTTGCCTGACTCAACCCTTGCACCAAGTTTACTTCATATCTGATGAGTTGACCTTGCCTTATGACAGCCGTAGAAATTTTCCTGTGACCTAGACCTTTGATTGATTGTTCTCAAAATCAAATCCTTTTATTCATGTTTTAATTTTAACCATTCCACAAAGTTTAGGATAAATCGGTTAAAAAAAAAGTGTTAAGTTGACTTTACCCTCTGACCATGACCTTTAACCTATTGTTCTAAGAAACGATACACTTGGTCCGTGGCTCACCCTCGACCCATTAAGCAAGCTTGTTTAAAATCAGATAAAAACGATTTGAGTTATTTTTCACACACACACACACACACACACACACACAAGTATTTTGTGAGGGCATTTCTAGATACTCTTTACACGCATCGTTTACCAGGGTATTTCTGGCCATTCATGGCGTGAAAATATAAGGTCATTAGAAATATCGACTAAATGGACACTGCTGTCCACAAAAACTACAAGACATTTGCGAGAATGACCCTCCCTCTCTCTCTCTCTCTCTCTCTCTCTCTCTCTCTCTCTCTCTATATATATATATATATATATATATATATATATATTTATATATATATATATATATATATATATATTGTTATGGAACTGAGAAAACTGTCCCGCAAAGTTCCAGGTTCAAAACAAAAGAGTTAGGTAAAATTATAAGTTAAAGTTTAATGCTCAAACTAACAACTAAACATTCAGGACTCATAAGGATAATGTAATGGCAAAAAACAGGTTAAATATATGGTTAACTGCGATAGCCTCTATTAACACGAAATTAGCAAGAGTAAATTTATCTAAGTCAGCCCTGATAAAATGAGAAAACCGGATAATACTCAGTGAATGCAAGATATATTATTACAGATACAAAATATTATCAAAAATGACTGACATAAAAACACATGAATCACAAAAACCTCACTAGGCCTACGAATCAACACCTCATGCTATACAGTAACAAGGAAAAAATGTAATAACACTTATACTCAAATTACACAGCTGCTAGATGGCTGGAGACTTCCTGAGCACTCACAATAATAACAACTGTACAGGGGAGGACAGAGTTGTCAGCAAAATGAGGAGTAGATCTAAGTGGCAATTAATGCAGAGACTGAGCTCATTATATAGGGGCCGGCAGAGCCTGATACAACTTGTAAGAAGGACGCGCAAATGAAGCCATGGGGGACAAAGAGTTGACACTCCTGCTCTGAACAACAGAAAGAACGACTTACTCTACTATAAGGGAAGAGGGGGGAGTGAGGTAGAACACGCACTATGGAAGCCACGAGGCGAATCGTGATCAAACATGCAGTATATTGTACGTTAGAATTATACAAAGGATGAAGAAATCATAGGCTATGTAACACCTCCCCACAAAGAAAAAGAAATTTACAAAGGAAATTTCTTATTACTCTAAATCAATCTGTCTAAAGTCTAGATAAGCAATCTGGAATAACATTTTCTTTCCCCTTGTATGTCTAATGAATACTCCTGAAGAAGTAGACTCCATCTTATCAATCTCTGATTTTTATCTTGATACTTACTAAGGAATTTCAGTGGGTTATGATCGGTATAAATGACTATGGGCTCAAAACAAGAACACAAATAAAATGAAAAATGCTGTAAACCCAAAATAAAGGCCAAAAGCTCTTTCTCAATAGCTGAGTAGTTCTTTTGAGGTGGAGTGAACTTCTTACTGTAGTAAGATACAGGGTGTTCAATACCCTGATCATCCTCTTGCAGCAAAACAGCCCCAGCTCCTGTATCACTTGCGTCAACAGCCATCTTAAAAGGCTTAGCAAAATTTGGAGTAGCGAGCACTGCCTAACTTAATAGGATAGCTTTAAGTCTGCTGAAAGAAGATTCACAGTTGTTGGTTCAGACAAATTTAACTCCCTTTTTCAGTAGGTCTGTAAGTGGTGATACAAGAATTGAAAAGTTAAGAACAAATCTCCTGTAATAACCTACCATTCCCAAAAATATCTGTAGCTCTTTCCTACTTTTAGGTCTGGGAAGATCACGTATAACCTGAACCTTAGCTCCTGTTGTGCAACGTGTCCATCACCAATTACGTACCAAAGGTACTGAACTTTAGCTTGACCAAAATCACACTTTGATAAATTAGCTACAAGATTAGCCTGAACCAAACGCTCAAGAAATTTACTGACATGGCATAGGTGATCTTTCCAGTTGTCACAGAAGATTAATATATCATCAATATAAACAACACACCCTGCCAAACCCTCTGTTACAACATTCATGAGCTTCTGAAATGTGGCTGGTGCATTCTTCATACCATATGGCATTACAGAACATGCAAAAGTCTTTCCTAGTGTTACAAAACATGAGATCTCCCTAGCACATTCAGTGATAGGTACTTGCCAGTATCCATTTAACAAATCAAACTTACTTATGTACCTAGTCTTTCCGATCTTGTCTATGCAATCTTCCAAGCGAGGGAGAGGGTAAGTGTCTGTTTTGGTTATCTGATTAACACGTCTGTAGTCGATGCAAAGCCGCTGTGACCCACCTGGCTTAGGGACTAGAGTGACAGGAGAACTCCATTCGCTCTGACAGGGCTCAATCATCTTGTGGTCCAACAGGTAGCCAAGCTCCTTCTGGATGAGAGGAATTTTCACTGGGTTCACACGGTAAGGAGGCAGTTTAATTGGCTTTGCGTCTCCAACATCGACATCATGCATCAACACAGTGGTTCTTCCTGGAGTGGCACGGAACACTTGCGGGTACTCCTGCAGTAATGCCGAAAACTCCTGCCTTTCCTCGGGAGGTAGATGAGAAAGCTTAGTCTGGAGATCATTCATGATATCAGGATTCTTCCCCAAACTATCACTCAGGCTCATGCTGCATGGGAGAGCTTCACTTGCAGACTCGGGTGGAACAGCTACAGTGCAGACTGGGTTATTTTCGTCCCGCCTGTGATATAACTTTAGCATGTTGATGTGACAAAGTTGCTTGTTCTTTCTACGATCTGGTGTGGCGATGACATAGTTGACATCACTGAGTTTCTTCTCCACGAAATAAGGACCATTAAACTTGGCTTGAAGAGGTTGCCCATGCACCGGTAGCAGAATCAAAACCTGATCTCCTGGCTGAAAGTGGCGTAACCTGGACTTCTTATCATACCAAGTCTTCATCTTCTGAGCAGCTCCTAAATTCTCTCTCGCCAGCTGTAAAGCAGTGAACAGCAGTTCTTTGAACTTCATCACATACTCCAGCAGGTTGACGTCATCTTCCTCCGACAGCCAGCATTCCTTGAGTAACTTAAGGGGTCCTCTTACTTCATGGCCAAACAGTAGTTCAAAGGGTGAGAAGCCCAGTGATTCATTTGGAGATTCTCTTGCGGCAAATACAACGAATGGAAGACCTTTATCCCAGTCTTTCTGATGTTCCAAACAGTATTTCTTGAGCATCGATTTGAGTGTTTGATGATATCTCTCCATCGCTCCTTGGGTCTGGGGATGGTAAGCTGAAGACGTGATCTGGGTGATGCCCAACTCTTTCAGAGACTGCTTGAAAACATTTGACATGAAATTACTTCCCCGGTCTGACTGTACTTCCTTGGGCAGACAAAACTTTGTGAAGAACCCTAGCATTTCCTTAACCACGTTCTTTGCTGAGATATTCCTAATTGGAGTGGCTTCAGGATAACGAGTAGCCATATCAATCAGGGTCAACACATAAGAAAATCCTGAAGAAGTCTTAGGAAGAGGGCCCACAATATCCACCAACACACGGGTGAATGGCGCCTCAAAAGGAGGAATGGGAACTAGAGGTGCAACCTTTTCGGTCTGATTACACTTCCCCACAACTTGACAGGTGTGACAAGACTTACAATACCAGGAAACATCCCTGAAGATACCTGGCCAGTAGAAGTGTTTCAAAATGCGTGCCACAGTCTTCCTCACTCCAAGGTGTCCTGCCAAACTGGAATCATGAGCCACTCTAATGATATCCTGCCTACAAACACGAGGGATGACAACTTGATGTACAACCTTCCATTCACAGTCGGCTGATGCTGTTGGGGGCCTCCACTTCCTCATAAGTACTCCTGACTTTATATAATAACAAGTAGAAGCACCGGCTGACTCTTCCTCACTGCAAGCAGAGTTAGCTAGACCTTTCAACTCAGGGTCAGCAACCTGCAACTCAACCAACTCTTGACGAGACAAATTATCAACACTACGGGGTACTGCCTCATTTGGTGAGTGGTCCAAATTAGCAAGAAAAGTGTCAGCTAGGATAACATCATCATCATCATTATCCTCTAAGTCACCAGTAACTTTAGACTTAGCCCTAGTGACAGCACATGCAGAGAACACATCAGGGACATCACAATCCTGGGTTGCAGCCACTGGCTTACTAGACAACTGGGGAGCTGGACACACTTGACTTCCACCAATATCATTTCCAAGTAAGAAAGTTACACCTGACATTGGGAGTGTCTCAACCAACCCAACCATAACGGAACCATTAACAAAACCAGACTCTAAATTCACTCTGCACAGAGGGACAGAGAAGTAATTATTCCCTACACCTTGTAAGATTACAGTTTCATCAGAGGAATTAACATTAGAGCCTAGAACACTGGTCAGCATAAGGGATTGGCAAGCACCTGTATCACGATATATTTTAACTGATTTCCTGTCATTACTGTCCAGAGGACTGACAAAACCATCAGACAGGAAATTAGCACATGAACTCTTGAGGGTGTCGCCCACGTTACTGCTCAAAAGAGGAGCTTCATCATGAGAATTTAATTTACCCCTCAAAGCAGGTTCAGTTAACTCAGTTAAAGAATTCTGGGAACTCTCAAGGGTGGACACTGGACCAATTGACTGAATATTTAAAGACTCCTTTTTGTTCACATCACGCTGTCTCCTGAAACATTTCTCCGTAGTATGACCAAGCTTACTACAATAAGTACATTTACTTTTCTGAAACCTAGAGGTGAAGCTGGTGTTTACTTCCTGAGAAATATCATCTTCATTCTCTTTCCTGTTACCTGTACTCTGAGTAGAGGCAACGTACTTACTCTCAGCTTTCCTTTTTTCTATAGAGTATCTTTTGTGAGTGAGAACATATTCATCAGCTAAAACTGCAGCATCAGACAAATTATCTATTCTTTTCTCATCAAGATATAGGCTTACATCTTTATTAATACACCTTTTGAAGTCGTCCAGCAAAATCAACTGCTTAAATTTACCAAAATCAGAATCCACATTCTTAGAATTTAACCACTGCTCTAACAGATCTTCTTTGATTTTTGCATACTCAACATGGGATTGCTTATCTTGCTTATAAGTTGTCCTAAATTTTACTCTATAGGCTTCAGGAACAAGCTCATAGGCCTTAAGAATCAAGCTCTTAACTACATCATAATTATCAGACTGATTCTGAGGCAAAGATGCATAAGTTACTTGAGCTTTACCGGTGAGAACAGTTTGAAGGAGTACTGGCCAATACTTTTTGGGCCAATTAAAACCTGTAGCTACCCTCTCAAACAACTGAAAATACTTTGTTAAATCAGATTCATTAAAAGGAGGGACAAGTTTAACATTTTTAGCCACATCAAAATCATCAGAGCTAGATGATCCAGTTCCAACTTGTTTCATGCGATACTCATGGTCTGCCTGAATCCTAGCAAGTTCAATTTGTGCCTCCTGAGAACGTGCCTTAAACTCAGCTTCCTTAGCACGAGCCTTCTGCAGGGCTAGCTGTAACTTAGCTAATTCAATCTGCGTTTGCTCATTTGGAGGAGTTACATTAAACAAGCTTTCATTAATCATGTCAACAATTTGATCTTTTGAATGATGAGAGCGAGCAACAATTTCCAATGATTGAGCAACAAGCTTAAGTTCATTCTTTGTTCTGTTTTCTACATCACACACTGTTTGCACATTTGACAAAAAATCTTTGGCTTCATCAAGCGTAGTAATAGTAGACATCATGAATAAATCACAGTCACAAAATATCAAGCAATATCCTTATGATAATATCCTGAATATCCTGATAAGAGGTCGCCAAATTTATGTTACGGAACAGAGAAAACTGTCCCGCAAAGTTCCAGGTTCAAAACAAAAGATTTAGGTAAAATTATAAGTTAAAGTTTAATGCTCAAACTAACAACTAAACATTCAGGACTCATAAGGATAATGTAATGGCAAAAAACAGGTTAAATATATGGTTAACTGCAATAGCCTCTATTAGCACGAAATTAGCAAGAGTAAATTTATCTAAGTCAGCCCTGATAAAATGAGAAATCCGGATAATACTCAGTGAATGCAAGATATATTATTACAGATACAAAATATTATAAAAAATGACTGACATAAAAACACATGAATCACAAAAACCTCACTAGGCCTACGAATCAACACCTCATGCTATACAGTACAAGGAAAAAATGTAATAACACTTATACTCAAATTACACAGCTGCTAGCTGGCTGGAGACTTCCTGAGCACTCAAAATAATAACAACTGTACAGGGGAGGACAGAGATGTGAGCAAAATGAGGAGTAGATCTAAGTGGCAATTAATGCAGAGACTGAGCTCATTATATAGGGGCCGGCAAAGCTTGATACAATTTGTAAGAAGGACGCGCAAATGAAGCCATAGGGGACAAAGAGTTGACACTCCTGCTCTGAACAACAGAAAGAACGACTTACTCTACTATAAGGGAAGAGGGGGGAGTGAGGTAGAACACGCACTATGGAAGCCACGAGGCGAATCGTGATCAAACATGCAGCATACTGTACGTTAGAATTATACAAAGGATGATGAAATCATAGGCTATGTAACAATATATATATACAGTATATATATATATATATATATATATATATATATATATATATATATATATATATATATATATATATTAGTAAATATCGGTTGATCTTAGGTTAAATCGGTAAGAGCCTGCCTTAGCGAAATTCTGATTCTTAATCTGTTTCCTGCTACAGGCAGGATTCGAACTTGGGTCCACTGGGACTGCAAGCCACCTCGCTACTACCTCGACTACCGTCTCCCCCTTGACATAAACGCTCGTTCGCTCTGACTGGCTACAATTTCCCGTATAACGATACGCGTACATGGATCCAGAATGTCTCCCGGGTGGACGCCGCAGTTTCTCTACCCAGGGTGATCATCGCCTGCACCTATAGATTTCTCTTCAGCACCCCACCCCCAACAAGAAGTAATGTACTATACGACAATGTGTGAGTGTGTGTTATGTCTGTCTGTCTTTGTCTATATACTGTATATATACATAAATACATACAAACATATATACAGTATATATATATATATATATATATATATATATATATATATATATATATATATATATATATATATATATTTATTTATTTATTTATTGCAAGGAAGAAACAAATAAAGGCTTAAAGCCTGCAATTTCTTCTCTCCAGGAAAAACTCAACAAGACAGCTAAATTCAAAGTCCATTCGCTTTCACATACCTAAACAATTTACCTTAAAAGGACTGGCCATTGGGAGAGGGCAATACAGATTTAGGAAGACAGTTCCAGAGCTGACCTGTTGCATTAAGAAGTACTGAGTCTTTGCATTAGCTCTTACGTTAGAGGTTTATGCGAGACGGTGTGAAAGTACGTTTGCTAGATTAGTGCTACACGCTGCCATCACTGAGACATACAAGCAAGTTATTCACACGAGCAGAGACCACTGAAATAGCGTTGGTAGAGGGATAAACATGGAGCATTTCGGTGCAGAGAGAGAGGATAAAGGGAATCAGTAAGAGGAGGAGAGATGGTGAGATGAAAAGCCAGTGACTCCACCCTGTTTAGGAGAGTTGTATGTGGTGCATCCCCCCCCCCCCTACATACACACATGAGTTGACCAATACGCACGGGTGAATAGTACCCAGCTCCAATGTAACACCTGTGCAGTAGTAAAAAGAAAAAAAAAACATAGTCGGCTAAGCACACTCAACCTTTTAGAACAGGATTTTGCAAGGGAGGTACTGTATGTGATCTTTCCATAATGGATCCCGAAAAACGGAACTTCCGAGGATACTGAGTGATGACGAAAGACAGAGATGTGTACTGTTGAATATTAAGGGATATTCATGCGTAGAATTTTGACGGGAAATGGACTCTTGACGCATTGAATTCAAGGTTTCGTCTACCTTAATCAGAAATAATGCCCGAGTCAGAAAACAAGTGCACCATGACCTCATCTCGAGATTGCTGAAGTTAGTGCTGTGATGGATGATATGAAAAACGGACGAAAAGTGAAAGGTTGTTTTATCAACGCTTGAGTGGATAAAACTTGTGCAGCTCAGAAGGTAACGGATGAGTAGAAGGACGTGAATTGGTGACATGACAGAACCGAGTGGAACGCCATTACAAAAAGCTCTACAAGAAAAGCTAGCTGTCTCAGATCAGTTACAGAACTTGCAAAAAGGAACGTGCGGTAGAGATGAAAGAACTGAAGATTGTAAAGTGTAATGGAGCAGTTTCGATGTTAATGATTTGTGATTTTGTCAAGTTCACTGGCAAAGATTTCTCTATGGCCCGAAAGGAGGATGACCAGGAGTTAGAGGGAAAAGTGAGATCACTAGTGAAGCGTCCATGGAGAAACCCAAGCTGGTGGTTAGAAAGATTACTAGAACAAAGTAGCTTTGAAATCTTCCTGCTCAGGATAGACTTGGAGAGTTTAGACATGCAAGATATCATAGCATTTTGGCGATAGAGTTCCGGGACCGTTCTCCCTTCTTTGGGCAGACTGAAGAGAGCAAACTTCCGTCAGGAAGATTAAGAAGGAAAAATACAATATAACAGGCGAAAGCATATGCCTACGAACCATACTTCTTGCGAACAACGAAACTCCATCAGGACCGTACTCTTCATTAGTATGAGGCCAGTCAAGGTAAAAAATGTATCTTTGGGATAAATTTTGATGAAAATAATTTACAAATCTGAAAGTAGATGAGATGGAGAATAGCAGTCGTCCAAAGTGGATTAAGAGTGTACGTGTTCTGTGTATATATATATATATATATATATATATATATATATATATATATATATATATATATATATATATATATATGTGTGTGTGTGTGTGTGTGTGTGTGTGTGTGTGTGTGTGTTATCTCTCTCTCTCTCTCTCTCTCTCTCTATGTATCTGAGTGTGTGTATTATCTATCTATCTATTTCTCTCTATCGATATATATATATATATATATATATATATATATATATATATATATATATATATATATATATATATATATATATTGTTACGGAACAGAGAAAGATAATGTACACTTTAAGTGAGAATGCTAAAAATCACTACTGTCCCGTAAAGTTCCAGGTTCAAAACAAAAGAGTTAGGTAAAATTACAAGTTAAAGTTTAATGCTCAAACTAACAACAAAACATTCAAGACTCATAAGGATAATGTAATGGCAAAAAACAGGTTAAATATATGGTTAACTGCAATAGCCTCTATAAACACGAAATTAGCAAGAGTAAATTTATCTAAGTCAGCCCTGATAAAATGAGATACCAGATAATACTCAGTGAATGCCAGATAAATAATTACAGATACAAACTATTATCAAAAATGACTGACAAAGAACCCCACACGAATTACAAAAACTTCACTAGGCCTACAAATTAAACTTATGCTATACAGTTCAAGAAAAAATGCAACAATAGTTATACTCAAATTACACACAGCTGCTAGATGTTTGGAGATTTCTTGAGCACTCACAATAATAATATCTGTACAGGGGAGGACAGAGATGTGAACAAAATGAGGAGCAGATCTAAGTGGCAATGATGCAGAGACTGAGCTCGATATATAGGGGCCGGCAGAGCTTGATACAACTTGTAATAAGGACGCGCAAATGAAGCCACAGGGACAAAGAGATGAAAATCCCGCAAAGTATAACAGAGAGAACGACTTACTCTACTATAACGGTAGAAGGGGGGGACTGAGGCAGAACACGCTCGTGATCAAACATGCAGCAACTGTGCGTTAAAATTACACAAAGGATGATGAAATCATAGGCTATGTAACACCTCCCCACAAAGAAAAAAGAAATTTACAAAGGAAATTTTTTATTACTCTAAAACAATCTGTATATGGCATTACAGACCATCCAAAGGTCTTTCCTAATGTTACAAAAAATGAGATCTCCCTAGCACGTTCAGTCATAGGTACTTGCCAGTATCCCTTTAACAAATCAAACTTACTTATGTACCTAGCCTTTCCGATCTTGTCTGTGCAATCTTCCACATGAGGGAGAGGGTAAGTGTCTGTTTTGGTTATCTGATTAACACGTCTGGAGTCAATGCAAAGCCTCTGTGACCCACCTGGCTTAGGGACTAGAGTGACAGGAGAACTCCACTCGCTCTGACAGGGCTCAATCATCTTGTGGTCCAACAGGTAGCCAAGCTCCTTCTGGATGAGAGGAACTTTCACTGGGTTCACACGGTAAGGAGGCAATTTAATTGGCTTTGCGTCTCCAACATCGACATCATGCATCAACACAGTGGTTCTTCCTGGAGTAGCACGGAACACTTGCGGGTACTCCTGCAGTAATGCCGAAAACTCCTGCCTTTCCTTGGGAGGTAGATGAGAAAGCTTAGTCTGGAGATCATTCATGATATCAGGATTCTTCCCCAAACTATCACTCAGGTTCATACTGCATGGGAGAGCTTCACTTGCAGACTCGGGTGGAACAGCTACAGTGCAGAATGGGTTATTTTCGTCCCGCCTGTGATACAACTTTAGCATGTTGATGTGACATAGTTGCTTGCTCTTTCTACGATCTGGTGTGGCGATGACATAGCTGACATCACTGAGTTTCTTCTCCACGAAATAAGGACCACTAAACTTGGCTTGAAGAGGTTGCCCATGAACTGGTAGCTGAATCAAAACCTGATCTCCTGGCTGAAAGTGGCGTAACCTGGACTTCTTATCATACCAAGTCTTCATCTTCTCCTGAGCAGCTCCTAAATTCTCTCTCGCCAGCTGTAAAGCAGTGGACAGCCGTTCTTTGAACTTCATCACATACTCCAGCAGGTTGACGTCATCTTCCTCCGACAGCCAGCATTCCTTGAGTAACTTAAGGGGTCCTCTTACTTCATGGCCAAACAGTAGTTCAAAAAGTGAGAAGCCCAGTGATTCATTTGGAGATTCTCTTGCGGCAAATACAACGAATGGAAGACCTTTATCCCAGTCTTTCTGATGTTCCAAACAGTATTTCTTGAGCATCGATTTGAGTGTTTGATGATATCTCTCCAACGCTCCTTGGGTCTGGGGATGGTAAGCTGAAGACGTGATCTGGGTGATGCCCAACTCTTTCAGAGACTGCTTGAAAACATTTGACATGAAATTACTTCCCCGGTCTGACTGTACCTCCTTGGGCAGACCAAACTTTGTGAAGAACCCTAGCATTTCCTTAACCACGTTCTTTGCTGAGATGTTTCTAAGTGGAATGGCTTCAGGATAACGAGTAGCCATATCAATCATGGTCAACACATAAGAAAATCCTGAAGAAGTCTTAGGAAGAGGGCCCACAATATCCACCAACACACGGGTGAAAGGCGCCTCAAAAGGAGGAATGGGAACTAGAGGTGCAACCTTTTCGGTCTGATTACACTTTCCCACAACTTGACAGGTGTGACAAGACTTACAATACCAGGAAACATCCCTGAAGATACTTGGCCAGTAGAAGTGTTTCAAAATGCGTGCCACAGTCTTCCTCACTCCAAGGTGTCCTGCCAAACTGGAATCATGAGCCACTCTAATGATATCCTGCCTACAAACACGAGGGATGACAACTTGATGTACAACCTCCCATTCACAGTCGGCTGATGCTGTTGGGGGTCTCCACTTCCTCATAAGTACTCCTGACTTTACATAATAACAAGTAGAAGCACCGGCTGACTCTTCTTCACTGTAAGCAGAGTTAGCTAGACCTTTCAACTCAGGGTCAGCAACCTGCAACTCAACCAACTCTTGACGAGACAAATTATCAACACTACGGGGTACTGCCTCATCTGGTGAGTGGTCCAAATTAGCAAGAAAAGTGTCAGCTAGGTTAACATCATCATCATCATTATCCTCTAAATCACCAGTAACTTTAGACTTAGCCCTAGTGACAGCACATGCAAGGAACACATCAGGGACATCACAATCCTGGGACGCAGCCACTGGCTCACTAGACAACTGAGGAGCTGGACACACTTGACTTCCACCAATATCATTTCCAAGTAAGAAAGTTACACCTGACATTGGGAGTGTCTCAACCAACCCAACCATAACGGAACCATTAACAAAACCAGACTCTAAATTCACTCTGCACAGAGGGACAGAGAAGTAATTATTCCCTACACCTTGTAAGATTACAGTTTCATCAGAGGAATTAACATTAGAGCCTAGAACACTGGTCAGCATAAGGGAATGGCAAGCACCTGTATCACGATATATTTGAACTGATTTCCTGTCATTACTGTCCAGAGGACTGACAAAACCATCAGACAGGAAATTAGCACATGAACTCTTGAGAGTGTCACCCACGTTACTGCTCAAAAGAGGAGCTCCATCATGAGAATTTAAGTTACCCCTCAAAGCAGGTTCAGTTAACTCAGTTAAAGAGTTCTGGGAACTCTCAAGAGTGGACACTAGACCAATTGACTGAATATTTAAAGACTCCTTTTTGTTCACATCACGCTGTCTCCTGAAACATTTCTCCGTAGTATGACCAAGCTTACTACAATAAGTACATTTACTTTTCTGAAATCTAGAGGTGAAGCTGGTATTTACTTCCTGAGAAACATCATCCTTATTCTCTTTCCTGTTACCTGTACTCTGAGTAGAGGCAACGTACTTACTCTCAGCTTTCCCTTTTTCTCTAGAATATCTCTTGTGAGTGAGAACATACTCATCAGCTAAAACTGCAGCATCAGACAAATTATCTATTCTTCTCTCATCAAGATATAGGCTTACATCTTTATAAATACACCTTTTGAAGTCCTCCAGCAAAATCATCTGCTTAAATTTATCAAAATCAGAATCCACATTCTTAGAATTTAACCACTGCTCTAACAGATCTTTTTTGATTTTTGCATACTCAACATGGGATTGCTTATCTTGCTTGTAAGTTGTCCTAAATTTTACTCTATAAGCTTCAGGAACAAGCTCATAGGCCTTAAGAATCAAGCTCTTAACTACATCATAATTATCAGACTGATTCTGAGGCAAAGATGCATAAGTTACTTGAGCTTTACCGGTGAGAACAGTTTGAAGGAGTACTGGCCAATACTCCTTAGGCCAATTAAAACCTGTAGCTACCCTCTCAAACAACTGAAAATACTTTGTTAAATCAGATTCATTAAAAGGAGGGACAAGTTTAACATTTTTAGCCACATCAAAATCATCAGAGCTAGATGATCCAGTTCCACCTTGTTTCATGCGATACTCATGGTCTGCCTGAATCCTGGCAAGTTCAATTTGTGCCCGAGCCTGTACCTCTGCCTCTTGAATACGAGCATTTGCCTCATTAACACGAGCCTCCTGCAGGGCTAGCTGTAACTTAGCTAATTCAATCTGCGTTTGCTCATTTGGAGGAGTTACATTAAACAAGCTTTCATTAATCATGGCAACAATTTGATCTTTAGACTGATGAGAGCGAACAACAAATCCCAATTGTTGAGCAACAATCTTAAGTTCATTCTTTGTTCTGTTTTCTATATCACACACTGTTTGCACATTTGACAAAAAATCTTTGGCTTCATCAAGTGTAGTAATAGTAGCCATCATGAATAAGTAACAGTCACAAAATATCAAGCAATATTCTTATGATAATATCCTGAATATCCTGATATGAGGTCGCCAAATTTATGTTACGGAACAGAGAAAGATAATGTACACTTTAAGTGAGAATGCTAAAAATCACTACTGTCCCGTAAAGTTCCAGGTTCAAAACAAAAGAGTTAGGTAAAATTACAAGTTAAAGTTTAATGCTCAAACTAACAACAAAACATTCAAGACTCATAAGGATAATGTAATGGCAAAAAACAGGTTAAATATATGGTTAACTGCAATAGCCTCTATAAACACGAAATTAGCAAGAGTAAATTTATCTAAGTCAGCCCTGATAAAATGAGATACCAGATAATACTCAGTGAATGCCAGATAAATAATTACAGATACAAACTATTATCAAAAATGACTGACAAAGAACCCCACACGAATTACAAAAACTTCACTAGGCCTACAAATTAAACTAATGCTATACAGTACAAGAAAAAATGCAACAATAGTTATACTCAAATTACACACAGCTGCTAGATGTTTGGAGATTTCTTGAGCACTCACAATAATAATATCTGTACAGGGGAGGACAGAGATGTGAACAAAATGAGGAGCAGATCTAAGTGGCAATGATGCAGAGACTGAGCTCAATATATAGGGGCCGGCAGAGCTTGATACAACTTGTAATAAGGACGCGCAAATGAAGCCACGGGGACAAAGAGATGAAAATCCCGCAAAGTATAACAGAGAGAACGACTTACTCTACTATAACGGTAGAAGGGGGGGACTGAGGCAGAACACGCTCGTGATCAAACATGCAGCAACTGTGCGTTAAAATTACACAAAGGATGATGAAATCATAGGCTATGTAACAATATATATATATATATATATATATATATATATATATATATATATATATATATATACACTGTATATGTGTGTGTGTGTGTGTGTGTGTGTGTGTGTGTGTAGACCGGTACGTAATCAACAAAGTTCTCATAACAAGGATAGGATATGGATTCGAGTGCTGTTGAGAGCCGTTGAATGAATGCCGGTAAGTTTCGGGGGGAACAAATGGCGTTGCAACGTTTCTGTTGGTGAGTAATTGTGTAGGTGTCAGTTGGAGTTGTCGTCGCAGGTGCTGTCCTCTTTTGAGAACTAACAAGGTCCTGGGCAGCTTGCAGGAAGGAGCGAGTTGTTTGTTTTATTTTATTTTTTTTTTTTTATGAGATATTACGTAGGGCCAGTCAGCCATGCAAGTTTCTTGGGTTTTAGTCTGCTTTACTTACAAAGGTACGGTAATTATTTTTTCCTTGCTTTTATTTTGTTCAAGGAAAGGAGGCAAAGAGTGTGGAGAAGGAACAAATCCGAGGCAAGCAAAGGCGTTGGTAAAGAGAAACGAGGGGTGGAGGCGGATGCATGACAGCAGCAGATGCAGGCAGGGGTTGAAAGCTGGTGAGGGAGGAAGATAAAAGGACATGGAGAAAGAGAGGGAGGGAACTACAGTGCGAAAGACAGGAAGAGAAGAAAGAAGGGAACGAATGAAGTGGGAGAATTGATGTAGAATTGGAACAAAAGAGAAATGAAATGCAAAACAAGGACGAACAGAAGGGATGGTTGAGATCAGAAGGTATGTGAGGAGTGCGTGAGATAAAAAGGGGGGGGGGCTGGAAAGAAGTTAGGTATTAAGGAAAGGAAAGGGAAGAGAGAGGGGGAATAAATGCAAAGGAGGTAACGAAAGAAGGAGGGGAAAGAGATTGGGGAGAGGGAAAAGATCAAGGGAGGAAGAGATGAAGGAAGTGAGGGTGGGAAGAGGGGAGGAAGGGAGAGGCTCTGGTAAAATGAGGATGTGCGGTGCATGGGAGAGACAGGTGCGGTAAGGTGTGAGTACTGGTGAGGGAGGCAGACAAAAGAAGAGGGGAGGAAGAGAGGCAGGGAACTACGGTGTAAGAGAAAAATGGGAAGCAAAAAGAAGGGAAACAAGGAAGGGAGTAAGACAATAAGAGGATGTGAGAAAAGAGGATTGAATGGGAAAGAAATTGGAGCTGGCCTACAATGAGGTTTAAAACTGTTTCTTATAGGGTAGAGAACTATTCAAAATTTAGTTAAAAAACGCAGGAAGGCTGCCCCCAGTAAAAAGAAAAAAAAAAAATCCAGCTGATGCCGGCAGGAAAAAGTAAGGTGTGTTTCAATGCAGCGTGGAAAATCTGTCATGGAGAATTCATATGCAAGTGTAAAAAGAAAATCATATTCTGTACTATCTTAACCTGAAAAGGAAAGTACTATCAGGTCAGTATTAGGTACATTGTAATATTGTTCCTTAGCTGTGTCCTCCGTACTTTGTTCTGTAACTTTTTAATTCAGTAATACATTAATCATGACTGAACATGTTTGGCTATAAATTAGAAGCCAAATATATACTTACCCAGTCGATTTTGTAATGTCTATACTGTATCATTTAACATCTGTCAGTCTGTCTATTGCTAGATGCCTTAATCCTGTAAGAGATGGCCACAAACATATCGTCTCCATGTCGCCCTGTTCCCCGCCACTTCGCTGCCCTCCCCCTAGATCACACACCCCTCTCTAACACACCCCTTCTAGTTTCATATACTAGAAGAAAAATTCTTCCATATACTCACAGTGCCACTGAAGAAAAAATACTGCCTCATGTGACCAGAAAGTTTGCCAGCATTTTAATGACTATCACATCTACAGTATACTAGAGTCACCCTCCAGTGAAGTGTTTTTCGACAGTCAGTTATGTTGTGAAGATTTTCTGTCTTTGATTTATAATTTATCGGAGTTGTAATGTTAGTTTTTTAAGGGAAGCAAGTTCAGCTCTTCTAAAACTTCTTCATATGATTATTTTTCAACCGAGGTAACGCCCTTGTCGTCCGTCACTGTATTCTCTCAAACTGTTTCTTTTAATTTTTGTAATAATATGACCAAAACTGAACACAAGGAAATTGTAGGAGTCGAGGATAAAATTTTCCAAATATTGTTCGATTGTTCTACCCATGAATTCGATTAATCTATTGGCTTTCTTAATAGTATCCGTGAAGTTTTGCTTGGTTTGAAATAATTTGTCACTATATATATATATTTTGTGGTTTACACTATTAAGCAGAATATTATTCACAGTAATGCTGGATTTTTGGCCAGCTCATGCTGCCCCTATTGTTTTTCGCGTTTTCTTGCTTGTTTTTTTTTTTCTTGTTTGATTATGGCAAGCACTTCTACCCTTCAGAATTAACCGATTCCAACCAAACTTGGACACAATGACCTGCCAATGACCTAGTTGTGTCCGCAAGGTTTTGCTTGTTAGGCAACTATTTGTTGCCTAGCAACAGCCGAAAACCCGCTTTTTTCGTACTTTTCACTTTTTGAACCGTAGAAGCATTGCTACTGGGTGTAGAAATCTCTGACTTCTTTAGGCGTAATCTTGAAGTCATTCCCTATTGGAAATGTGCCATCCATTTTCCTCTCTCTCTGGTTTTTGGTGGTAGGTGGTGGCGACCATCATCCACTCACTTGATGTAGTGCTGCCTACTTCTTCCTTAGCCTTTATCATTCTTTTTCTGTGCCTGCCCTCCTCTCTTCCTATTTCTCCCATCTTTCCTGTCACTTCTTATTGCTTTTCTTTCCTTTACAGGTGGTTTTACATTGAGTGACAAGCCAAATGGTTTCCTGTAAGCCAAGAAACCATTTACAACGCTGGATGGTAACCATATAACCAAACCATACGTGCTCCCTACGTGTCAACAAGTGGGTTAGTGGAGCGTTAGTGCCCCTTCCAGTAAAACAAATAACTCAAAGTCAAACAGCCACCCCTTACGGGATTTTGGTATCTGGCAACAGATAGATAGATAGATAGATCCTCTGGTTTTTGAGTGACAATCCGCACAGATTGGCCTCAGCGTCCCTAGTCACCAGTACTGGTTTTCAAAAATGCCCCTCAAGTTCCCCAGTGGCATGATGGAACTGAATGAAACTTTGCATGCTTATAGACACTGGCTTGTACAACAGCTTTCTAGTGTACGCCTGTGTGCTACATTGGCCAGGTCAGGGGTCAAAGGTCATCAGATGCAAAAACAGTGAAAATAGCTAAAATCATGACTATGCTCACGCAAAATGCTAAAGCTCCGACGATTATTAAGTCAGGGCCATGATTCTTGTGTAGAACGTTGCACTGGGTGGAAAGTCGACATTTAGTGTCGAAACCCACTTCCAGTAGCTGGCAGCACCACCTAGAAATTGTACCTTTGGTGGGCCATTCCACAAATTTCATGTTCCCTAGCTCCGCAGTGGGTGGATGGTGTCAAATGAAACTTTGCATGCTTATAGACGTTAGTGGATACTGCAAGTGTGCTTCGTACATCCATGACCTATACTGACCAGGTTAGGATTCAAAGGTCATCAAGTGCAAAAAATATGAAAATTGCTAAAATCACGACCAGGCTCACGTGAAATGCTAAGACTCCTAAGATTATTAAGCCAGGCCATGATTCTTGGGTGGAATGTTGCACTGGACCTGCATACAAAAATGACAGTATCGAAATTCATTTCCAGTCGCTGGCAGTGCCACCTAGAAATTGTACCTCTGGTGGGCCATTCTGCAAATTTCAAGTTCCCTAGCTCCCCAATGGGTGGATGAAACTTTACATGTTTATAGATGTTAATGAGTACTACAAGTGTGTTTCATTCATGCATGCCCTATATCCGCTAGGTCAGGAGCCAAAGGTCATCAAGTGCAGAAAATATGAAAAGTGCTAAAATTACAACCTTGCTCATGTGAAATGCTATGGCTTCGATGATTATTAAGCCAGGGCCATGATTCTTCAGTGGAACGTTGCACTGGAGTACCTCCATGTAGAAACGACTTTTAGTGTCAAAACTCAGTTCCGGTCGCTGGCAGCGCCACCTATAATTTGTACCTCTGGTGGGCCATTCCTGTAATTTCAAGTCCTCTGGTTCCACAGTGAGTGGATGGACTCGAATGAAATTTTGCATGCTTATAGAGGTTAATGATTACTATAAGTGTGCTTCATACATCCATGGCCTTTACCCGCCAGGTTAGGGTTCAAAGGTCATCAGTTGCAAAAATATGAAAATTGCTAAGATCACAACTTAAGTGAATGCTGAATGCTAAGGCTCTGAAGGTTGTTGACCAGATCCATGATTTTTGGGTGGCATGTTGTCCTTCGGTACCGCCATACAGGAGTGACTTTTTATACTGAAACTCACTTCCGGCCGCTGACAAAGTTTGGTCCGCTTAGAGCTGGCCATCGTCGCCAACCGTCTTGTTCATTTTTACTGTCAGTACTTACTACGTAGCATTTTGTAATGATGAAATACATCTGCCATGTCTGGCTCAAGATAAAGAGCTGATTGTGATCTCCCAGAATTGCCCGCCTTTGTCAGTATGTCTAAACTCTGTTACTTATTTTTGTATCCATCAAATCTATATATTTTACACAATAAGACTTCTTCGGTATAACTATTGTGATCTCCCAGAATTGCCCTCCTTTGTCAGTATGACTAAACTCTGTTACTTATTTTTGTATCCATCAAGTCTATATATTTTACACAATAAGCCTTCTTCGGTGTAACTCTTATGTATATTAAAAACAGATTAGGCTCCAAAATGTAACCTGTGACACTATCATTTTAACATCGCTCCATTCTGATTACTTCTCTTTATTGAAACTCGTTGTATACGTCTCTTAAGCTAGCTTTTTATTCACGTAAGCATGCTGTCACTGAAACCATGTGTCTTTAGAGTCTGAAAGAGTATTTTGTGGGGAACCATGTCAAATGCCTTTTGAAAGGATAGATAGATAATGTCAGTGGATTTGATCTCTTTGCATATATTAAATATATCATTTCAAAAATTTCCCAAGATTTGTACCACAAGAGCAATTATCATGAAAACCATGTCGTAAATCCATAATGAGATTATTACTTCTTTTTTTAAGTGTTTGACAAAACTGTTTCAGAGATTAGTTTCCAACAACCTGCAGACTACAAGTGTTAAGCTAACTGGACGAGTGTATTGTTACGTGTCCCGAATACTGGAGTTACGGTTATCTTTTATTCTTAGAGCACATTAGTGCTTAATAATACATAGGAAATTTCAGCGAATGGCATTGATATTTCGCCCTTTGCTTTTTTTTTTTTTTTTTTTTTTTTTTTTTTTTTTTTTTAATCCGACTTTGGGCAAAGGCTTCAGGGCCTATTCCCAAGTCCCAGTAGTCCTCCTGCACCTCCGCATTTATTTTTTTTACGTGTCCGACTCTGGGCAAAGGCTTCAGGGTCTATTTCTCGGGGGCAGTGAGCTATCCCAACGCCCAGTAGTCCTCCTACACCTCCACATGTCACCACTTCGGCGCTAACACCCACCATCCCTATTGAATACATCCTAGGGCTGTCTCATACAGGACTGGTGCACTGGTATTAGCGGGGGTACTTTTATGACATGTCGGCAGGCCGTTTGGTAGATCAGAAAAGTCTGCTTTTTAAGAAATTCAAATCCTTAAACTGTTCCCTACCCCAGCCGGGATTCGAACCTGGGTTCATTAGGACTGCAGGTCGCCTCTCTACCGATTCTGTCACCGCCTCAAATACTTTACTGATCTTAGGGTTGCTAAATGCAAGCAGTACAACTGTCACTGTCCATAAGATCACCCTTTTCCAAAAGGCTTAAATATGCTGCAGGAGTTATAACTGAATCTTCTCATTTAAATGCAGATGCAGATAAGGCGCTGAGAATTGCAACTGTCCCACTTCTATCGCCAGTGTGCTCTCCAGTGTCTGTGACTCATGGGTCCGTTGTTGGTGTTATTACCTTCTTAGTTCTGAAATAGTTGAAACACCGAGGGAGAGGGGGACTTCCTGATAATGGCGATTATAATTGTTCTTTTGACTTTCTCTCTCTCTCTCTCTCTCTCTCTCTCTCTCTCTCTCTCTCTATATATATATATATATATATATATATATATATATATATATATGAGAGAGAGAGAGAGAGAGAGAGAGATTTTCAACGAAAAACATATTTATTTTTATCCCATTGATTACTTGCAGTAAAATAAACACCTGTGTGCATTTTGTTGTTGACAGATAGTACAAAATATCAGTGATCTACCATTTGGGTATGATATTATTTGCAGGACGTGTGTTACACATTGGAACGTGTAACACTACAGCTTTATTGGGAATTCCCCTGAAAATTTCCGCGCATCACTGATATCCAGTGTTTAAGCAATGGGATTCGAATCAATGACAAAAAACAATGAATGCCTTAATTTGTAAAAACTAGTTCTCATGATAAAGGGTGCTTTTTCATTACTGGCATTGTATTCACTAAATTTAAGGTTATGTGTGACTATTCGATGAAAACTAGTAAGAAAGTTTACATTATTGGCAAAATTTTGTGACGTTCCCAAAACATGGTCAGACATGTTTCCTCGACGTGTTCGACAGTCTACTAGTAGATGTAATGAACTTTCCTGCACGTTAGTGCACATATCAAGGCCTATGTATGAAGCTAGGAATTCTGCCTATTTTGGAACTGGTAAATTAAAGTAACGGACAAGGACAGTAATATCAGTATTTCATAATTCACAGTTTGATTGTAGGCTTTGGTGTCAGTGTCGTATAACTATACATTTTATTAAGGGATCCATTTCTAAGCCGGGGGTAAATTCTTTCAATATTATCGGTAAATGGCTTTGAAATTACAACTGGTGTTTTTTAACTACTAAAAGTATTATAACCTGGTGGATTATGAGAACCCTTCTGTTTGGTATTCACCTATGATTTCGTTATCCCATTTACATCGCAACCTTTGACAAAAGTATGGGACCGTAAATCAGACAGTTTATTACTTAAACTGTGCGTATTTATAAGAAGAACTTTGGCGTGCTAATATTTTCGATTGGAGAGTGGAAGGGAGGTGAGAAGACACGGAGGGGACTGGACTGTAAAGGAGACATGAGATGGAAAGAGTGGGGCAGGAAGGGGAAGTAATATGAGAAATGTAAGAAAAGGAGAGAGGCAGAGAACGGAGAAGTGGAATAGGAGGAAAGGAGCAGCAGATATAAGGGGACTAAAGAGTAAGGAAGGAGGTAGGTGATTCGAGAGGAAGGCAGAGATATGAGAGCAAAGGAGGGAAACAGGAGGGTAGTTGCAATATGAAAAGGGAAGGGAGAAGGAGAGAGAATAAGAGAGGGACAAAAAGATGAAGTATTGTAAGGTATGAGTTGCAGAGGATGGATGGAAGAGAGAAGAGAGGACTGCCAATGTGACAGGTTACAAGGCAGCAATAAAGAGAAGGGAGGTGGGGAAAGCGTGGAAAATCTTGAAAGAAAGGAAACAAGGGAAAGAGGATGAAATGGGAGGAATGCTATTGGAGAAGTAGATCAAGATGAGGAGAAAGCACGGAAAGGAAACACAGGAGAGAAAAAAGAGAGACGGTCCTTATAGAAGAATGAAATAGTGAAGAGGGAGGAACAAGAACTTTGTGAAATAAGGGTGAGAGCAAGAAATTGCAGGGGTACCACAGAGGAACTAAGGGAGGAAACAAAGACAAATTGAGAGAGAGAGAGAGAGAGAGAGAGAGAGGGAGGGAGGGAGCATAGGGATGGTTGCCATAGAAGGGAAGGACGGGAAAAGCAAACGCGCCGCAAGGGAGGAAAGGGAGGGGAGACGTGAGGGAGGGTTGCAGGAGATATGAAAGAGTTATGGTTGGACAGGAGAGAGGGAGGATTACGGGAGAGGGAGGGAGGAAAGGTGGTGGGGTTGCATAGAAAGGTGGAAAGGTTGCAAGGGAGCGAAGGAAGGGGGGAGGGGTGCAGGGGAGGGAGGAAGAGAGGGAGTATTGCAAGTGAAGGAGGGGATGAGAGAGGGAGGAGGAGTGAGACAGGCTGCTGAAAGGCAGGAAGTAAGAGAGAAATGGCTGTAGGAGAAAGAAGGGGGTGAAGGGCTTCACAGAAGGAAAGCGAGGGAGCGTTGCTGGGAAAGGAGAAGAAGGGAATGGAAAAGGAAGAGAAAATGCGGAAGAGGGAACGGAACAGGGAGACTAAAGAAAGCTAAGGTGCGAATACGGTAGGAAGGCTGGGAGGATTGCAAGAGGGGGGGCATGGAGGGGAGAAGAGGATAAAAGTTATTTAAAAAAAAAAAAGTAAAGGGTGAAATGATGGAGGAAAAGAGAGAAGAGTTGTAGAGGAAGGGAAAAAAGTAGAAGGAAACAGGGTTGTAAGGGAGGGGGAAGGAAAACTGTTAGAAGGGAATGACGGAGGGAGGGAGAGAGGGATAGAAAAGGGGGAAGAGAAATAATAAGGAAGGGTAGGGTACAGAGAGATGGAAGCGTGAGAAGAGAAGGGGAATTTTAAAGGGAGAGATAATGCAAGGGTAAGAACATTGTGGGGAAACAAAGAAGCGAGGGAGGGTTGGATAAATGAGAGTCAGGAAGACAGGGTGCAGGGAAGAGATGGGAATAGAAAGGTGAAAGAAAAGGGGTGAGAGAACGTTGCAGGGAGATAAGGGAGAGATGTGAAGGAAAGGAGGGATGATTTGGAAGGGAGGTGTGCAGTACGAGGTTGAAGGGTAGGTTGAATTGAATGGAATGGATGCATGGAGGCAGGGGGCAGAAAAAGGGAAAGGAAAAACATGGGAGAGTGCGATGCAGAGAGATAGGGGGAGGGGGATTGAAAAGGGAAAAAGAAGGAAGGGAAAGCTGAGGAGGGAAGGAGGAAGGGAGAAAGGGAAGCGTGCAGTAGATAAGACTAGGAGACTTGAAGAAGAAAAGGAATGACCTGGGGAGAGAGAAAAAGCAAGGGACAATCTGTGTAGGTAAACATAGTGTTGAAGTGGAGGGGAGGAAATGAGAAGTAGGAGAGATGAAGGGTCGCATGAAAGGGAGGAAGAGGAAGGGGACAGAAAAGGGAGAGTAAAAAAGAGGAAATGGTACAGGAAGCGGAGGAGAATTGAGAAGGGAGGAAGGGGTGGGGCTGGAAGAAAGAAGGGAGAGATGAGTAGGGGGCAAAGGAAGGGAGGCGAAAGGGGGAGCTTAGGTTGGACGCAGTGGCATAGCTTGCCGTCTGGGCATGGTTGTGTGTGGGGGAGGGGGGGCGTAAGTCGATGTGGGGGGCAATGTGGTGTGTGAGTATGTATATATTATAGACATACTTACGTAATATGTATATGAGGAGAGAGAGAGAGAGAGAGAGAAGAGGGGGGGGGGCAGTTACTATACTAGTACTGCTATTGATACACTACTCGTACTCCCACTGATCACTAAAATATCCAACGAAACTCTTCAAAACTGCAGTAACATTTGACAGTAAATGCTGTTATGATTATGATTGGCATTAAAGTATACAGCATCTCAGAAATTTATAATTAAAAAAAAAAAAGGTAAACACTATGATAAAAGATAAGAAACAGATACACTGCTATTAACATTGGAGTATACAACACGTACAAAATCCTTTGAAATTCAAAAGCATGTGAGTACTGTGATAAAAGGTTACGTATGGGTAGACATCAAGACATCCTTTATTAATGTAAAGAAAATATCATTTACTGTACAAGTTGTTCACTCAGTTTGATCATAATGTAATAGTTATGAAATGTCCAATTTCCCAGTACTCATAAGGACAGTTAAACTGCATAAGCTATACATCGTCCCTTCTGAACGGTGAATACTTTAGTGTAGTATTTGAATTAAGCAGTGTATATTGTGCAATTTTTTCCTTGTTTCTCTGAATGGCCAAATTCTTCTGTTATTGTGACTGACTGAAAAATTGTTTACAAACTTGTCCATGCTAATATGTTCAATTCTTGTTTGTTTAATTCCCAAAACACCGAAATCACTAAGTCGTGGGTTGAGTGGGAAGGGGGGCAGTTTCGAGTGGGGGGGGTTAGCGATTTGTGGGGAAGGGCGTAACGCCCCCCGCCCCCCTCCCGGTAGCTAAGCTGCTGTTTGGATGAAGGGAGGGAGGTAAGGAGATTAGAGGCGGGAGGAAAAGAGGGAGGGAGGGAGAGAGAGAGAATTGAGGTGGAAGGGCGTTAGACGAGAGCAGCTGGGGGAGGGAGAGTTGAGTAGAGAAGGAAGAAGTGGTGCAGTAAGTGGTACGTACACATAACAGTGAGTCTGCCTGCGGCCTGAAAGAGATGTGCTTTAATGGTGTGCCAACTTCGGATTTTCGTAAACTTTAACCATTTTACGTTTGCTGCTGCTGCAGAAATGTACTTGTAGCTGATATGGGATGGCGGGATTCATTTTTTTTCCTTATCTCGTTAAATATGTGCCGAGTAGCGATGTGTCAGTGATCAATGAAAAAAAAAAAAAAATCCCCAAAGGTTTACCTTTAAGACAAAATTTGCCCTATGTTGACTCTGGGCATAACTGCAGACAATATTTTGACGCTTGTAGCGTATACCGTCTGGTGGCCTGTTAGTTAGAACCCCCCATTCGTAGTGACGGCCTTGCAGAGGCTCAATCATCAAGAGGGATTAGGTTTTTTTCGATCAGGTAATGCCATCGAGGGAAGTAGGCAGGTCATCGCCCCTTAAATGCATCGGATTGCCATTGCCTAGCCTCTTACCCCTTCATATCGAAGAGGATAATATGGTATTGGCTTTTACTGAATTGCACATCACAGCCTGAAGGGAAGATTTTATGAAATAGCCTGAATGATAAAACTGAATCATTGTAATGGCTGAAGCGGCAAAATTATATGAAGTAATCTTAACAAAATTTCCTATGGTAGCCGTAGAGGTGGAAATATATTAGATATTCTCAAGGGCAGAATCACACACGATAATATGAAGAATGAAACTGTAAACAAAAAACTGAATGGCCGAACTATGCAAGGTAACCTTAGGGACGAGATAATATGCAGTATAGATTAAAACATCGGTTCGGGGATCGCTAGCCTTACTTACGAGTACTCTTCTGGAGGACTTCTCTTTCTCTACAATAACCGTGTAATGTCTTCCGCATGACTTTTGGATCTTAAACGTTATGATGTATGTGGACATAGGCAAGTGCAAAATGATGCAGAGGAGAAATTGGTACTTGAGGAGGACAACAACAACAACAACAAAGATAACCTTGATGATGTGAATACAGATAAGAGGGAGGGGTGGTGCTGATGGTTTTTCACGGGGTTTGATGAGTCTGTAGAGTGTCCGGATCTGAAAGAGATTTATAATGCTGTTGAATGGTTGGAGACTGAAGAAAAGTGTCTACAGATTACTGATGGTAAAATGAGTTTTAGTTTGTAATTCGGCATTGCTGCTAGGCGAGTTTCCATGCGTTGGTCAGAAATGATAATTTGAGTGCGAGAAGATCCGCTTGTTCGTTTAGTACCATACATGCTTGAAATGCCAGTGTTGCCTGTACATTTTATTATCCTCCAGGGTTGCAACGGCAAGCTATCCACTTCTATCTATCTATTGCCAGACGCCTCAATCCCGTTTGGGGTGGCCTCAAACAAATCGCCTCCAAGTCGCCCTGTCTCCCGCGATTTCACTGCCCTGCTCCCAACTCACACCCCCCTCTCTCATATACCTCTCCACCCCATCCCTCCAGCTCATCCTCGGCCTCCCCCTCCCTCTTCCCCCCTCCACCTCACTCACATACACTCTCTTCGTCAGTCTTTCACCCTCCATCCTCTCCACATGGCCAAACCACCTCAGTGTGTTCCTCATAACGATTTCTATCACATTCACATCCACACCACAACGCTCCTTTATATCCTCATTCGTCAGCCTGTCTCTCCATGTGACTCCACAGGCTCCTCTTCAATAACTCATTTCGACGGCTCTCACTCTTGACTTGTATCCTTCCAACAACGTCCAAGCTTCACTTCCATACGTTAGAGTTGGTATCACAATACTGTCATGTAGTAACTTTTTCACTTCCATGCTCACTTCCCTGATTCTTATCACTGCTTTCAAAGAACCAGCAACCTTTCTTCCCTGCTGTACCCTTTCAAGCACTTCACCCTCCAAACCTCCATCCTTACTCATCACACTACCCAAGTACTTAAACGTACTCACATTTTCCAATTCCTCACCATCCAACCTCGCTGTACATTCACTGACTTCACCTCTCTCAAAGACCATCACTTTACTCTTCCCTACATTCACCTTTAGATTCCGTTTCTTACACACTCACCCAAACTCATCCACCAAGCCTTGCAGCTACCCTTCGTCTTCACTCAACAACACATTATCATCTGCAAACAACAGTACAGGGAGTTTCCAAACACTATCCTCTCTCACCAGGGCCACTCCAACATCCACTACCCTACCTTGTACCTCTATTATTACCCCATCCATGTACAGATTGAACAACCATGGAGACATGACACATCCCTGTTTCAACCCAACTTTCAAAGAGAAAAATTCACTTAGTTCACCATCCACACGCACTGCAGCCTTCGCACCATCGTACATACTCTTCACAGCATTCAACAACTTCCCATCTACTCCATATATTCTTAACACTTTCCACAATCCTTGTCTATCCACCCTGTCATATGCTTTCTCCAAATCCATAAAAGCCGCATACAACTTCTTTCCCTTCTCTAGAAACTTTTCCACTAAAGATCTAAGAATGAATATCTGATCTACACAACCTATTCCCTTCCTAAAGCCTCCCTGTTCTTCCCCAACTAATTTAATTGTTCTTTCTCTAACTCTGTCAATAAGTATCCTACCATACACTTTTCCTATTATACTAAGAAGACAGATGCCCCTATGATTACCACACACTTCTTTTTCCCCTTTTCCTTTGTACAAGGAAATAATTATACCTGACTTCCAATCCTCTGGGACTCTACCTTCCTCCCAGGCCAATCTGCACATCTTCCACATCCATTGTACTACTATCTCTCCCCCATGCTTCAGCATTTCACCACACACTCCATCAATTCCTGGGGCTTTCCCCGATTTAACTTTCTTCATTGCTTCCACAACTTCTATCCTACTGATTTCTTCCTGTCTTCTCACCTCCCTCCTTCTCCCAGCCATTCCCCAGCCACTTACTCTCGCATTACTTCCATCCTCTATGTTCAACAATTCCTTAAAGTGTTCTCTCCATCTGCTCACTTTTTCTCCCTTCTCCACTAGTAATCTACCATTTTTATCTTTCACTCCCCTGCTAACTTCACTTCCACTCTGTCTTACTCTTTTCACCTCTTTCCAGAACATTTTCTTACAGTCCCTCCACTTTACACTCAAATTCCTTCCAAATTCCTCATCCACTCTCTTCTTACTCTCTCTTACTAATCTTTTCACCTCTCTCTTTCTTTCTACATATAACTCTCTCTTCCGCCTCTCAACTTCTTCCACGCCCCTATTTCTCATCGATTCATTGTATGCTTTCTTCTTTTGTGCCACAGCCTGTCTCACCTCTTCAGTCCACCACGCTGTTCCTTGCACCCCCCTCCGTCTTCTCTTCCTTCCACACACCACATCACATGCTGCACATATTTCTTCTGTAAATATCCTACAGACACCTTCCACGTCTCCCATCTGCTCCAATTCATATTTGCCCAATCGTTCCTCCACTTCTCTCTTATACTCTGCCTTTTTCTCATCCTCTTGTAACCTTTCCACTCTCCTTGCAACTACTCCTTCCTCTTGTCTTTCCCTTCTTCTATTCCTCCATCTTACTTGAATCCTAATTCTGGCCACCACCAAGTAGTGGTCAGAAAGTCCACTCCCCCAACCTCTATAAGCTCTTGCATCCATTACACATCTTAGCATCCTTTCATCCACATACACATAATCAGTCATTGCCTTCCTTTCATTCAGTTCACCACCCACCCTTCTCATCACTCGCCATGTATACCTGTGGATCATTTTATGCCTGAAGAGGGTATTGGCTATCACCAACCCCCTCCCAGCACAAATGTCCACTAACGCACTCCCATTCTCATCTATCTCAGCAGGCACACCCCACTCACCAACTATTCCATCCACCTTCACATTCCCAACTTTACCATTCATATCACCGATCAAAAACACTCTCTCCTTCCTTCCAAACTTTTCCATACACACTTCTACATTTGTCCAGAACTCTTCTCTCACTCTTCTAGCACGATCTTGCATTGGCGCATACACACACACAATCGCCCACATTTGTATTCCAACTTTCAACTTTTCCCACACAATCCTTGACCCAACTGATCCATACTGTCTTATGCTCTTCTTCCATCTTTTACTCACAACTATACATACTCCTTCCTTTGCCCTCTCATTCTCACCTACTCCTGCACATATACCCCATCCATACTCCCATTCTCTCACACTTTCTCCTCGCCATTTTGTTTCAGTTATTCCACATACATCCACTTTCGCACCCTCAAGCACCTGGACAATGTCTCTCTCTTTCACCTGATCATTCGCTCCCCTTACATTCCAGGTTCCGATAACCATGTCCTTTGTCCGGTCCTCATCGTTTGGTCAGTCCTTGTCCGAGGCTTATTGTTTGTTTTTTTAGTTAGTTGTTTTCCGGGGAGGGGCACTAACCCTCCGCCAACCCTTTTAGTCGCCTTTTATGACAAGCAGGGATACTGGGGGAGTATTCTTGAAAAAAAACCCTACCCCCAGGGGCCTATTCATAACGCAGCTGAGGTTGTAGGATCGCCTGCAATATTCCTGAATAGAATAATACTTACATCCCGTAGTGGTGTCAGCCTTAGACTAACTGCTTTTACCCAGATACAGGCGGGCGTGAGAGAATGCATCTCAAAAAGTACTAAATCTGCAGGCCACAATGTGGAAAAGATCCAGCTTATATTCAGTCACATATACACCTAACTGACCTAAGAAAGGATAGATAGATAATGTCAGTGGATTTGATCTCTTTGCATATATTAAATATATCATTTCAAAAATTTCCCAAGATTTGTACCACAAGAGCAATTATCATGAAAACCATGTCGTAAATCCATAATGAGATTATTACTTCTTTTTTTTAAGTGTTTGGCAAAACTGTTTCAGAGATTAGTTTCCAACAACTTACAAACTACAAGTGTTAAGCTAACTGGACGGGTGTATTGTTACGTGTCCCGAATACTGAAGTTACGGTTATCTTTTATTCTTAGAGCACATTAGTGCTTAATAATACATCGGAAATTCACCTTTAGATTCCGTTTCTTACACACTCGCCCAAACTCATCCACCAAGCCTTGCAGCTCCCCTTCGTCTTCACTCAACAACACATTATCATCTGCAAACAACAGTACAGGGAGTTTCCAAACACTATCCTCTCTCACCAGGGCCACTCCAACATCCACTACCCTACCTTGTACCTCTTTTATTACCCCATCCATGTACAGATTGAACAACCATGGAGACATGACACTTCCCTGTTTCAACCCAACTTTCAAAGAGAAAAATTCGCTTAGTTCACCATCCACACGCACTGCAGCCTTCGCACCATCGTACATACTCTTCACAGCATTCAACAACTTCCCATCTACTCCATATTTTCTTAACACTTTCCACAATCCTTGTCTATCCACCCTGTCATATGCTTTCTCCAAATCCATAAAAGCCGCATACAACTTCTTTCCCTTCTCTAGAAACTTTTCCACTAAAGATCTAAGAATGAATATCTGATCTACACAACCTCTTCCCTTCCTAAAGCCTCCCTGTTCTTCCCCAACTAATTTATCTGTTCTTTCTCTAACTCTGTCAATAAGTATCCTACCATACACTTTTCCTATTATACTAAGAAGACAGATGCCCCTATGATTACCACACACTTCTTTTTCCCCTTTTCCTTTGTCTATCTATCTATCTATTGCCAGACGCCTCAATCCCGTTTGGGGTGGCCACAAACAAATCGCCTCCAAGTCGCCCTGTCCCCCGCCATTTCACTGCCCTGCTCCCAACTCACACCCCCCTCTCTCATATACCTCTCCACCCCATCCCTCCATCTCATCCTCGGCCTCCCCCTCCCTCTTCCCCCCTCCACCTCACTCACATACACTCTCTTCGTCAGTCTTTCACCCTCCATCCTCTCCACATGGCCAAACCACCTCAGTGTGATCCTCATAACGCTTCCTATCACATCCACATCCACACCGCAACGCTCCTTTATATCCTCATTCGTCAGCCTGTCTCTCCACGTGACTCCACAGGCTCCTCTTAAATAACTCATTTCCACTGCTCTCACTCTTGACTTGTGTCCTTCCAACAATGTCCAAGCTTCACTTCCGTACGTTAGAGTTGGTATCACAATACTGTCATGTAGTAACTTTTTCACTTCCATGCTCACTTCCCTGTTTCTTATCACTGCTTTCAAGGAACCAGCAACCTTTCTTCCCTGCTGTACCCTTTCAAGCACTTCACCCTCCAAACCTCCATCCTTACTCATCACACTACCCAAATACTTAAACGTACTCACATTTTCCAATTCCTCACCATCTAACCTCGCTGTACATTCACTAACTTCACCTCTCTCAAAGACCATCACTTTACTCTTCCCTACATTCACCTTTAGGTTCCGTTTCTTACACACTCTCTCAAACTCATCCACCAAGCCTTGCAGCTCCCCTTCGTCTTCACTCAACAACACAGAATCATCTGCAAACAACAGTACAGGGAGTTTCCAAACACTATCCTCTCTCACCAGGGCCACTCCAACATCCACTACCCTACCTTGTACCTCTTTTATTACCCCATCCATGTACAGATTGAACAACCATGGAGACATGACACATCCCTGTTTCAAACCAACTTTCAAAGAGAAAAATTCACTTAGTTCACCATCCACACGCACTGCAGCCTTCGCACCATCGTACATACTCTTCACAGCATTCAACAACTTCCCATCTACTCCATATATTCTTAACACTTTCCACAATCCTTGTCTATCCACCCTTTGTACAAGGAAATAATTATACCTGACTTCCAATCCTCTGGGACTCTACAGTACCTTCCTCGCAGGCCAATCTGCACATCTTCCACATCCATTGTACTACTATCTCTCCCCCATGCTTCAGCATTTCACCACACACTCCATCAATTCCTGGGGCTTTCCCCGATTTAACTTTCTTCATTGCTTCCACAACTTCTATCCTACTGATTTCTTCCTGTCTTCTCACCTCCCTCCTTCTCCCAGCCATTCCTCAGCCACTTACTCTCGCATTACTTCCATCCTCTATGTTCAACAATTCCTTAAAGTGTTCTCTCCATCTGCTTACTTTTTCTCCCTTCCCCACTAGTAATCTACCATTTTTATCTTTCACTCCCCTGCTAACTTCGCTTCCACTCTGTCTTACTCTTTTCACCTCTTTCCAGAACATTTTCTTACAGTCCCTCCACTTTACACTCAAATTCCTTCCAAATTCCTCATCCACTCTCTTCTTACTCTCTCTTACTAATCTTTTCACCTCTCTCTTTCTTTCTACATATAACTCTCTCTTCCGCCTCTCAACTTCTTCCACGCCCCTATTTCTCATCGATTCATTGTATGCTTTCTTCTTTTGTGCCACAGCCTGTCTCACCTCTTCAGTCCACCACGCTGTTCCTTGCACCCCCCTCCGTCTTCTCTTCCTTCCACACACCACATCACATGCTGCACATATTTCTTCTGTAAATATCCTACAGACACCTTCCACGTCTCCCATCTGCTCCAATTCATATTTGCCCAATCGTTCCTCCACTTCTCTCTTATACTCTGCCTTTTTCTCATCCTCTTGTAACCTTTCCACTCTACTTGCAACTACTCCTTCCTCTCGTCTTTCCCTTCTTCTATTCCTCCATCTTACTTGAATCCTAATTCTGGCCACCACCAAGTAGTGGTCAGAAAGTCCACTCCCCCAACCTCTATAAGCTCTTGCATCCATTACACATCTTCGCATCCTTTCATCCACATACACATAATCAGTCATTGCCTTCCTTTCATTCAGTTCACCACCCACCCTTCTCATCACTCGCCATGTATACCTGTGGATCATTTTATGCCTGAAGAGGGTATTGGCTATCACCAACCCCCTCCCAGCACAAATGTCCACTAACGCACTCCCATTCTCATCTATCTCAGCAGGCACACCCCACTCACCAACTATTCCATCCACCTTCACATTCCCAACTTTACTATTCATATCACCGATCAAAAACACTCTCTCATTCCTTCCAAACTTTTCCATGCACACTTCTACATTTGTCCAGAACTCTTCTCTCACTCTTCTAGCACGATCTTGCGTTGGCGCATACACACACACAATCACCCACATTTGTATTCCAACTTTCAACTTTTCCTTGACCCAACTGATCCATACTGTCTTATGCTCTTCTTCCATCTTTTACTCACAACTATACATACTCCTTCCTTTGCCCTCTCATTCTCACCTACTCCTTCACATATACCCCATCCATACTCCCATTCTCCCACACTTTCTCCTCGCCATTTTGTTTCAGTTATTCCACATACATCCACTTTCGCACCCTCAAGCACCTGGACAATGTCTCTCTCTTTCACCTGATCATTCGCTCCCCTTACATTCCAGGTTCCGATAACCATGTCCTTTGTCCGGTCCTCATCGTTTGGTCAGTCCTTGTCCGAGGCTTATTGTTTGTTTTTTTAGTTAGTTGTTTTCCGGGGAGGGGCACTAACCCTCCGCCAACCCTTTTAGTCGCCTTTTATGACAAGCAGGGATACTGGGGGAGTATTCTTGAAAAAAAAACCCTACCCCCAGGGGCCTATTCATAACGCAGCTGAGGTTGCTGGATCGCCTGCAATATTCCTGAATAGAATAATACTTACATCCCTTAGTGGTGTCAGCCTTAGACTAACTGCTTTTACCCAGATACAGGCGGCCGTGAGAGAATGCATCTCAAAAAGTACTAAATCTGCAGGCCACAATGTGGAAAAGATCCAGCTTATATTCAGTCACATATACACCTAACTGACCTAAGAAAGGATAGATAGATAATGTCAGTGGATTTGATCTCTTTGCATATATTAAATATATCATTTCAAAAATTTCCCAAGATTTGTACCACAAGAGCAGTTATCATGAAAACCATGTCGTAAATCCATAATGAGATTATTACTTCTTTTTTTTAAGTGTTTGGCAAAACTGTTTCAGAGATTAGTTTCCAACAACTTGCAGACTACAAGTGTTAAGCTAACTGGACGGGTGTATTGTTACGTGTCCCGAATACTGGAGTTACGGTTATCTTTTATTCTTAGAGCACATTAGTGCTTAATAATACATCAGAAATTCACCTTTAGATTCCGTTTCTTACACACTCGCCCAAACTCATCCACCAAGCCTTGCAGCTCCCCTTCGTCTTCACTCAACAACACATTATCATCTGCAAACAACAGTACAGGGAGTTTCCAAACACTATCCTCTCTCACCAGGGCCACTCCAACATCCACTACCCTACCTTGTACCTCTTTTATTACCCCATCCATGTACAGATTGAACAACCATGGAGACATGACACTTCCCTGTTTCAACCCAACTTTCAAAGAGAAAAATTCACTTAGTTCACCATCCACACGCACTGCAGCCTTCGCACCATCGTACATACTCTTCACAGCATTCAACAACTTCCCATCTACTCCATATTTTCTTAACACTTTCCACAATCCTTGTCTATCCACCCTGTCATATGCTTTCTCCAAATCCATAAAAGCCGCATACAACTTCTTTCCCTTCTCTAGAAACTTTTCCACTAAAGATCTAAGAATGAATATCTGATCTACACAACCTCTTCCCTTCCTAAAGCCTCCCTGTTCTTCCCCAACTAATTTATCTGTTCTTTCTCTAACTCTGTCAATAAGTATCCTACCATACACTTTTCCTATTATACTAAGAAGACAGATGCCCCTATGATTACCACACACTTCTTTTTCCCCTTTTCCTTTGTACAAGGAAATAATTATACCTGACTTCCAATCCTCTGGGACTCTACCTTCCTCCCAGGCCAATCTGCACATCTTCCACATCCATTGTACTACTATCTCTCCCCCATGCTTCAGCATTTCACCACACACTCCATCAATTCCTGGGGCTTTCCCCGATTTAACTTTCTTCATTGCTTCCACAACTTCTATCCTACTGATTTCTTCCTGTCTTCTCACCTCCCTCATTCTCCTAGCCATTCCCCAGCCACTTACTCGCATTACTTCCATCCTCTATGTTCTACAATTCCTTAAAGTGTTCTCTCCATCTGCTCACTTTTTCTCCCTTCTCCACAAGTAATCTACCATTTTTATCTTTCACTCCCCTGCTAACTTCGCTTCCACTCTGTCTTACTCTTTTCACCTCTTTCCAGAACATTTTCTTACAGTCCCTCCACTTTACACTCAAATTCCTTCCAAATTCCTCATCCACTCTCTTCTTACTCTCTCTTACTAATCTTTTCACCTCTCTCTTTCTTTCTACATATAACTCTCTCTTCCGCCTCTCAACTTCTTCCACGCCCCTATTTCTCATCGATTCATTGTATGCTTTCTTCTTTTGTGCCACAGCCTGTCTCACCTCTTCAGTCCACCACGCTGTTCCTTGCACCCCCCTCCGTCTTCTCTTCCTTCCACACACCACATCACATGCTGCACATATTTCTTCTGTAAATATCCTACAGACACCTTCCACGTCTCCCATCTGCTCCAATTCATATTTGCCCAATCGTTCCTCCACTTCTCTCTTATACTCTGCCTTTTTCTCATCCTCTTGTAACCTTTCCACTCTCCTTGCAACTACTCCTTCCTCTCGTCTTTCCCTTCTTCTATTCCTCCATCTTACTTGAATCCTAATTCTGGCCACCACCAAGTAGTGGTCAGAAAGTCCACTCCCCCAACCTCTATAAGCTCTTGCATCCATTACACATCTTCGCATCCTTTCATCCACATACACATAATCAGTCATTGCCTTCCTTTCATTCAGTTCACCACCCACCCTTCTCATCACTCGCCATGTATACCTGTGGATCATTTTATGCCTGAAGAGGGTATTGGCTATCACCAACCCCCTCCCAGCACAAATGTCCACTAACGCACTCCCATTCTCATCTATCTCAGCAGGCACACCCCACTCACCAACTATTCCATCCACCTTCACATTCCCAACTTTACCATTCATATCACCGATCAAAAACACTCTCTCATTCCTTCCAAACTTTTCCATACACACTTCTACATTTGTCCAGAACTCTTCTCTCACTCTTCTAGCACGATCTTGCGTTGGCGCATACACACACAATCGCCCACATTTGTATTCCAACTTTCAACTTTACCCACACAATCCTTGACCCAACTGATCCATACTGTCTTATGCTCTTCTTCCATCTTTTACTCACAACTATACATACTCCTTCCTTTGCCCTCTCATTCTCACCTACTCCTGCACATATACCCCATCCATACTTCCATTCTCCCACACTTTCTCCTCGCCATTTTGTTTCAGTTATTCCACATACATCCACTTTCGCACCCTCAAGCACCTGGACAATGTCTCTCTCTTTCACCTGATCATTCGCTCCCCTTACATTCCAGGTTCCGATAACCATGTCCTTTGTCCGGTCCTCATCGTTTGGTCAGTCCTTGTCCGAGGCTTATTGTTTGTTTTTTTAGTTAGTTGTTTTCCGGGGAGGGGCACTAACCCTCCGCCAACCCTTTTAGTCGCCTTTTATGACAAGCAGGGATACTGGGGGAGTATTCTTGAAAAAAAAACCCTACCCCCAGGGGCCTATTCATAACGCAGCTGAGGTTGTTGGATCGCCTGCAATATTCCTGAATAGAATAATACTTACATCCCTTAGTGGTGTCAGCCTTAGACTAACTGCTTTTACCCAGATACAGGCGGGCGTGAGAGAATGCATCTCAAAAAGTACTAAATCTGCAGGCCACAATGTGGAAAAGATGCAGTATCAACGAATTTGATCACGTTGGCTTCCAGCTTATATTCAGTCACATATACACCTAACTGACCTAAGAAATATGAACAGATATGCAAGGTAATACATGTTACACGGCGCCCTCCGCCATGCTAGGTCACCTCTGAATTTCAATAGCCGCACTGGGCACACGGGCCGATATCTGTATATCTGCTTCTTCATGCCGACGGGTCTCCTCTCACCTAAAAAAGGAAGCTGAATTGTCTGGCGTTAGCCAAAAGTTAATACGAAATATGTTTACGGCTGAAGGAGTTACGATAGATTGCTTCTAGCCCGTTTATTCCGAGGAGTCTCTCCTAAGATGAATATTATTGTTCGTTCTTACCCGGACTGTAATACTGTGCTTAGTATGTCCTCGGGCTGAGGCGTTTTGTCCTTTATCTCTTCAGTTTCTTCACTGTACTAGTAACGAAATATGGTAAA
Source organism: Coenobita brevimanus (assembly GCF_032717465.1). NCBI lineage: Eukaryota > Metazoa > Arthropoda > Malacostraca > Decapoda > Coenobitidae > Coenobita > Coenobita brevimanus. The sequence goes on along the minus strand of NC_136991.1, from coordinate 33,660,617 downwards.
GTAAGCGAAATTTGACAGTACATGATTGATCACCACAAATATACATAATCATTAAGGAACAGTCGGCCTAAATCACATGCATGTACTGCACTAACGACTATAGCCATCAATGTAAGACCTATCCTGGAGTGAATTTCAGGTGAACCAATTTAATGATACTTTGGAAGATAATGATATTCTTCGTCATACATTTATCTCGCTGAAATACCAGTAGTTTAGCAAAATCTTGCGCAAGAAATTATTTGATCAGGATAATTAGCAAACATGAGTAATCCTACAGCATAGTGATCAGGACGATACCTGATGTCAGCAGGTGAACTGGGACTCCCTGATATTTCAAGCAATAAGGAGCGACTTTACATCAACATCTTACCTTAAACATTACCACTTTTGGCTTAGAACAGGATAATAGGATATTAGTAATCAACAGATTTTTATAATTAAGTGTATAATTAAGATATCAAACATAGTACAGTTTCTTTAAATGTACGATAGTTAAGCAAGTGGATAATTAATTACCAATACTAGTACTGTATATACTTATCAGAAGTTACTGAATTGCATATATCATCACAATAATTTACATATCTCTGGTTATTACTTAATTAGCTCTGGAACCCTTGCATGGCCAGGACAGTAGGATTGTGTTCAGGATAAATCAGACGATTTTTATTTAGCTGCAGGTGAGTACAGGAGTCTGACAATACTGCGTACTATTCTGAAGCAAATATTTGTAAATGACTGTGTATTTCATATGTTAAAATCAGGTTTCTTTTTAACCTTTTCAACTCGAGGACGTCTTTTCCATTTTATTCTTACTATTCTCAGGCGATTTTATTCAGCTTAGGAGAGACTTTTCGAGCTGCAGGGGTTAGATACAGCCTTCATTATCCCATTCACAAATGGAGCCCTCTTAGGGAAAAAAAAAATCCTATGTCGTCTGTACATGACAAAAATAAATAAGAAGTATGACAACATTTAAAGGCTTAAGCGAGCACTGATAACCCTGCATGGAAGGGAGAAGGCAATGGCGAATGTTTTCAAACGTTTAGTTGGGAGAAGTGATATACATTTTTGATGAAGTATACATTTTGGAAGGATGAGCGTTGTAAATTCTGTAGTTTTGACGAGATGAATTTCATGTGTGTGTGTGTGTGTGTGTGTGTGTGCTTTTTCCTGAGAGTAAAATATGCAGTGCGAATCTTTAATCTGGGGTTAGACGAGGGCTGAGGGGCAGAGAATTAAAGGTTTTCAGAGGAGAGATTAGGATGCGGGGAGTGTATGAGAGGAAAAGGTAAATGGACATAGACTTAAACCTGAGATTGGGATGAGTTAATGCAAACTTCCTTTGTTTTTCATCATGATTAGAAGACAAGAAGAAAAAAAGAAGCTTGACCTTTCTACCTCATTTCTGATTGCGTTACGTAAAGCGAAATGCAGTTTAATCATTTTCTAACACGAGGCTTACAACGGACCGTCACTCGTTAAGGACGTACGCCTTCGTAGTAAGTTTCAGTATGACGAACTCAGGTATTGTAAGGGGTAGGGGAGACTGTCGGAGAATGACTGATGAATATACTATGCTCTGACGGTGTAACAGGTTTCTTTTCACCAGTTGATCAATCACCAGCAGTCCCGAGTGAGAGATGTGCGAGAGAAGGTGGGAAGGAGTGGCTCAGAGAAGAAGTGGGAGGATAATACCGGAGGGAGAACTCTGGGAGAACAAACAGTAGGGCAGGCAAATGTGTGGAAGAAAGAGCCTGGGAGGGAAGTGGGAGGTCGACAAGAAGAGCAATATAAGAACAAATGGCGATGGACGAGAAGGGGAGTAAGGATAAGACAGGCTTGCTAAAGCACGGAAAGACTGAAACAGAACAGTAGAGAAGGAGTGAGTTTGGAAGGAATACGTTGGTGGAGGATTAAAGCGGTTTCAATGAAAAACGCGAATTTGGACAGACGACCCGAATAGGGAGGTGAGAGTCTGTACCCGGGTAGGAGAAAGGAAAAGGGAGGAGAAGGTAGCAAAACCTTCCCTCTTCAAATATAAAATCCATAGTGGGAATCTGTCATTTTGACCCAGTGCAGTCAATAGGCATAAATTTATTTAACAAAAAAAGGGGGAAGGGAGTGTGAAAGGAAGGGTTGAGTGGGGGAGGAGGAGACTATTGAAGGAAGAAAGGAAAACATGCGAGGGGGGGGGGGGCTGTGGAAGTGGGTAAAGTGGAGGAAGGAGAAAGTTTGGACGGCAGAGAGGGCAGGGTGCTGAGGATCCAGGGAGGGAATGTGTAGGGAAAAAGGGCAGGATGGTGTGGAAGGAAGGCTGGGCAGGGTGAGGAGGGGGGGAGCAAGGGCGTGTGAAAGGAAGAAAGGGGGAAGGAGCAAAGGAGTGTGGAAGGGAGAAATGGTGGGAGGGCAAGAAAGTGTGAAAGGCAGATGAAGGGGCGTGGTGTGGGGCGGACCGAAGGAGTGTGGAAGGGAAAGAGGGCGGGGTTAAGGAGGGAAATGTGGAGGGAAGAAAGAGCTGGGTGGTGGGGGAACAAGGGAGTGTAGAAAGGAGAAAGGGCAGGATGGGGAGGAGGGCAAGAGAGTGTGAAAGGAAAAATGGGCAGAATGGTGTGAAAGGAAGACTGGGCCGGGTGAGGGAGGAAACAAGGGAGTGTGGAAGAAACACAGGGTAAGTTCAAAGGAGGAAGGTGAGGAGCAAGAAAGAGTTGTGTGGAAGGAATCGCAAGGTTGGGGAGGAAGGAGTGCGGTAGGAGGAGTAGGGTAGGGGAGGAGGGAGTGCCGAGGGAAGAGGAAAGAATACCGGGGTAGGGGAGCAGAGCTCCCATATTAGGTCGTAAAATGTCACTAGGTCGGGGTAAATAGAAGTAATGCTAAACTAACTAAAACGTCACTCAAATATGGATGAAATGTAAAGCGGCCGTCAAGATTAGGCGTTATATTAATGTACATGTCCAGAAATACGGTACGAGACTTTGGTAGAGGAGACAGAGGTACAGCTCCGGACAGATGAAACGGCTACACCCCATCCACCAGCGACTTGGTTTGGGTCTCAGTGGTTCTGGTAACAGTTGCAGGTGGAGGGAGGGGGGATGTGGGAGGGTGAGGAGGGGAGAAATGTGGGCGGAGTTCTATAGGGGGTAGTGTGGGAGGGTGAAGAAGCAGCACAGTCTGGCTGGTGGGAGGGGGAGACGAATGGTTGGGTAGCGGAGACGAGTCTGCTGGATAGGTAAGACAGGTGAGTGTGATTAGATGAAAAGAAATTACAAAAAATTAATTATTATAATATCTGCTGCATATATTGCATTTTATCTACTAAATAAAAACACTGTCTATTATTCACCACCGTATTTGGGTATCCTACTCATTATTATTATCCTTTGGATATTAGCAATAAATAAAGATATTGGACGGTCTTTCAGACCCGAACCAATTTTTTCATAACTTTTTTCTTCACCTATTTCCGTATTCCTATTATCCCTCGTGCTTGAAGTCCCCCTTTTTATCACTTTCTCCTACGCCCTACATTTTTTTTTTAGGCATAAGGCAGTTTAACTTTCTCTTTAAATAACCATATTTGTCAACAAATATTCCTTTCATTAATCTATTTAATTACCTGTTTTCTTTCAATATGCATTTGTCTAATAATGGGTGTTACACCTTAATTGGCGCCGCTATTTGACGTGAATAAATTTGGTCAAAATTTACGCATATATTGCAGTCTCTCTCAAGTAGGCTGGCAACCTCATACATCCTCCCCCCTGCTTTCTCCTTCTCTCGCTACCCGTTCCCTCCTTCCCTTTTGTAGTAATGTTTATCTATTCTTTCTCATATTTTTAACCTCATTCCTTCTTACAAACTTTTAGTGCCATAGGAATTTCTCCCTTATCACCTACAGTCCTACTACATGAAAGTGGAAAAAACTGCCATCGGGAAAAGAATAACTGGAAATGTGTGGCGAAGGTTACGATATTAGTTATTTAGAATGAAAGTGTTGGCAGATACGCATTCTTGACGTGATTATCACAGCCACAGCATTTCGCCTTCATAAAACAGAAGGACTATAGGTTTCATGCATTACCTCCTTACGTCCAGCATTACTGTGCAGAACGCCATGTATAACACATTAAGGACCACAAGGACAGTAATGGTAGTCATCGTGATTCTCATGAATCTCTCCATAGGCTATTGAAAACAGTACTTTATGCTCAACTTCAGAATTATGTTCTCATCATGGCAATGATAGGCAAACATAATAAAAACAATATATACAACCAAATTATCATTTATTATACAACAAAGCTCAAACTGCCTCCGTGCTACCTGAAAAAAAATAAATACCAGAACAAATATATATATATATATATATATATATATATATATATATATATATATATATATATATATATATAATTATACAGGCTCTACACTTATGAAATTTAACATCGAGTAACCCTATATGCCCAAAGTAATTTCCTCTGCATGGACTGACGTTGTAACGAAAACTGGTTGTCCCCCTGCAGTAATTATTAATATAGTTTTTTGGTCATGTATGACTGAATAGTTTAGTTTATACAAGCAAAAACCTCATAAATAATACTCACCTAGTATTATTCCTTCTCCAGCAGTTGCGCCTTCAGTGACACACTTCCAAAAATCCTCTGGGTTGTCAACATAACGTTTGCTAGGGTCCTGTGATGCAACCCTGCTTCGTGCAATACTCTTCTCATAGTCTTTTCGCTGATATCATGGTCTGTGCATCGGTTTCTGTGGCGTGTAGTGCAACATGGTGGTTTCCGTGTGGTAGGTTGCCATGCTATAGTAGGACTCGCCTAAGTTTGCAGCTGTGGTGTGGCCCGCACCTGTGTACAGTGTTGCCACGTTTTCTATACCGTTATCTCTCTCTCTCTCTCTCTCTCTCTCTCTCTCTCTCTCCTGGCGGGAAATGTGAGCCACCCTGAGTACTTTTGATTCTTTTATAAGTTGTTTATAATTGTGCTTTCATTTGTTAATTTGGTTTTGTTATATTTAGTGATATTTATCATTTTTTGTATACGGCGACAGATGACCCGTTATTGCAGTACCATGTTGATTTCCATTCATTCAACATCTTTCCCCTTCCTCCATCTCTCTCTCAGCCTGACAATGCCTCCACATCATTTCCACACCACCCCTGAGGTCAAGGCCACCGACTGGGTGTGGAAGTGTTGCCGCTCGTGAGTGAATAATGTTTTTTTTTTTTTTTACTTCAGTATTGGCATATGCCTACTATTTTGTCCTACATATTAGCTTATGATTATAAATGTGATTATTCCTCGCCCTTAAAATTACGGTAAAAGCCAGTAAATGTGAGCATTTTTCCCTAGCAACACCTGCACAAGCTATGCTTGGGTCTACGGAGGGGTACGTACTTTACCTTAGGCCAGACTGGGTGTGTCAGTGCTGCCACTCACAAGAATGATATGAATTATTTCTTTTACTTTGAATATTTGCATATTTCTTCTTTTTTCAGGCTCATTCTCTTATATCCATAACTGTAATATTATTACCCACCCTAAAACTACGCTAAAAAACATTAAAAGTGACTACAATTTCTTTTAGCAACGCTGTACAATATGAATGCCATGTTTCTGTGTTACTGTATAAATATTTTATGCATAATAAGATTACTGTTGATTCATCCATCAAAATACACAAGTGTAAGTTTTATTCATCTGAATTTATCGTATTTTTGTTGCCTTGTACATAAATAGCTTCCGTTTCACATCGCAAGTTGGGGAAACGTGGCACCATTGTACACAGGCGCGGGCCACACCACTGCCGCAAACTTAGGTGAGTCCTACTATAGTTAGTGTCCTCTGCTTTACCCAACACAATAAATTTTAGATCAAACAGTGTTCTTCTTTGTTATTTATATATATATATATATATATATATATATATATATATATATATATATATAGGATCATGTATTTAATTTCATCAGGTTACATGTGATTGTGTGAGTTGGTTACACCCTTGAGACTGCAGCACGGAGGCAGTTTGAGCTTTGTTGTATAATAAATGATAATTTGGTTGTATATATTGTTTTTATTATGTTTGTCTATCATTGCCATGATGAGAACATAATTCTGAAGTTGAGCATAAAGCACTGTTTTCAATAGCCTATGGAGAGATTCATGAGAATCACGATGACTACCATTACTGTCCTTGTGGTCCTTAATGTGTTATACATGGCGTTCTGCACAGTAATGCTGGACGTAAGGAGGTAATGCATGAAACCTATAGTCCTTCTGTTTTATGAAGGCGAAATGCTGTGGCTGTGATAATCACGTCAAGAATGCGTATCTGCCAACACTTTCATTTTAAATAACTAATATCGTAACCTTCGCCATAAATTTCCAGTTATTCTTTTCCCGATGGCAGTTTTTTCCACTTTCATGTAGTAGGACTGTAGGTGATAAGGGAGAAATTCCTATGGCACTAAAAGTTTGTAAGAAGGAATGAGGTTAAAAATATGAGAAAGAATAGATAAACATTACTACAAAAGGGAAGGAGGGAACGGGTAGCGAGAGAAGGAGAAAGCAGGGGGGAGGATGTATGAGGTTGCCAGCCTACTTGAGAGAGACTGCAATATATGCGTAAATTTTGACCAAATTTATTCACAACGTCAAATAGCGGCGCCAATTAAGGTGTAACACCCATTATTAGACAAATGCATATTGAAAGAAAACAGGTAATTAAATAGATTAATGAAAGGAATATTTGTTGACAAATATGGTTATTTAAAGAGAAAGTTAAACTGCCTTATGCCTAAAAAAAAATGTAGGGCGTAGGAGAAAGTGATAAAAAGGGGGACTTCAAGCACGAGGGATAATAGGAATACGGAAATAGCTGAAGAAAAAAGTTATGAAAAAATTGGTTCGGGTCTGAAAGACCGTCCAATATCTTTATTTATAGCCTAATATTCAAAGGATAATAATAATGAGTAGGATACCCAAATACGGTGGTGAATAATAGACAGTGTTTTTATTTAGTAGATAAAATGCAATATATGCAGCAGATATTATAATAATTCATTTTTTGTAATTTCTTTTCATCTAATCACACTCACCTGTCTTACCCTCCAGCAGACTCTCGTCTCCGCTACCCAACCATTCGTCTCCCCCTTCCACCAGCCAGCTGTGCTGCTTCTTCACCCTCCCACACTACCCACTATAGAACTCCGCCCACATTTCTCCCCTCCTCACCCTCCCACATCCCCCCTCCCTCCACCTGCAACTGTTACCAGAACCACTGAGACCCAAACCAAGTCGCTGGTAGATGGGGTGTAGCCGTTTCATCTGTCCAGAGCTGTACAAGAGTGAAAGATGGTGAGAAAGTGAGAAAGTAAGGGAAATATGCGAGATGGTGGAATTTAGCATGTGCTGGTCACGTCCTTTGCTGAGATAACATAATAACAAACGCAGTGAAAGGTCTGTGTACTCTTCGTCGATGTCTAAGGTTAACTCCGCAAACGCAACAAAACACAAAAGCATTGACACTGGAATCTTCATGGTCTGCAGTCGTTTCAGTTTCTGGTGAGTGGTATAAAAAATGAACGGAGAGACGACATAGGGATTGTCACTAAGGTTGTTGTGGAAGACCTGTGTGAGGTGAGGACGACGCACCCAGGAATAGCAAAGTGGAACTAGAAAGGCGAACTATATACACAGCACATATCTGCTACCCGGAAATCAAAACATGGTAATTCTGGTGAAGTTTGAAGGTCACTACCTAGAGCAGAGTGTTGTTCACTCTCCCACAGAACATACTGTTGCTTATTGCTCTCTCTCTCTCTCTCTCTCTCTCTACCATCGTGAAGTGCTTGCAAATATCATCATCTTTGTTTCCATATCTATTGAGCCCACAGTGGCCAATTCTAACTAAATAATAAAAATAATGATTTTCGCTTATTTTCTCGTGTCGCGATTCCCGACATTCTCGCGCCTTCATGTCGCCCGCGGTAGCCTTTTTTTTTTTTTTTTTTTTTTTTTTCAAACTCCCTGCACTTACCAGGGAGTAAAAAGTATTACGTAAAAAGTATTACGTCGACATCTGTTACTGTTTTCGCGAAAGAAACGAACAAACGCACAGATGAACATTTTCGTGTGTCTCGAATTCTGATAATTTCGCAGTCGTATCACGTGCTATCGTCAAAATTTTTTCGATATTTTTTAAACTCCGTGGACTTACCCCGACCAAATGCAAAAGAACTGGGTTGATGTCAATTACCGTTCTCGTAAATGAAACGAACAAACGCACCGACGGATACACATACACATTTTGACTTTATCATATATATATATATATATATATATATATATATATATAGGATGTGGTGGTGTGAGTTCATCGAGGCCCTATGCATCCCCGAGGGTGCCACAGGAAATGATTGATTGATTGATTGATATATATATGGTAGAGTGTGCCTGTCGTACACGGGTGAGCCAGGGTTCGCGCCCCGCCAGGGTAATAAACTTTGGGAGTCTTCACCCGGCCACGTACTGCATTGGCGGACACAAAGGGGTGCTGTGGTTGAACAAGTGTCGCTTACTATAAAGTATGGACAGTGTGAAGAGAGCACTGGATGCGAGAGGGATGTCTGTTGAGCAAGGAAGAGTGGCTGTGCATGACAGAAATAAATGGAGAGAAATTGTGAATGAATAAGTGATGACGCAGCCCTGAGGGGATATTCTCCCGCATTTGGTCTGATCAGCTAGTCAGGTCAGGTGCGGGTAAGGGGATGGGTCTGTTATGATCTGGCAGGGGTAAACCAGTTCTGCTGTCGGGCCCTGCTGCGGATGTCACTGATTGCATTGCGCAGTTGACCCTTGTGCGGTGTGATGCGGTGAGGATCTGTCCGTTCTCCCCTTTGGGGCTAAGATGCGAATGAATGTGTTTGAATGGATGAGTAAATGGAGAGTGAGTCGTCCTGTCTCGGCTACCTCCCTTTCCTTGGGGGAAGCAGCCTAGGTATATAGATAGATAGATAGATGCTTGCACCCAGTCGGCTTGCGCGGGCCGATTACACTTGGTTCACAGACTACTCACACATCCAAAACCACTCCAACACTACAATTACACTTACAAGCACTTCTCACCCTACATACAATCGCTACCAGACGGTCTAAGCCACTTGGTAGAGATACATTGGCTGTATCGTCCCGACTTCGGTCGGGGTAGGCCGGTCCTGCAGTGGATACTCAAACGGCTGATGATATATATATATATATATATATATATATATATATATATATATATATATATATATATATATATGTGTGTGTGTGTGTGTGTGTGGTAGAGTGTGCGTCTCGCACGCTAGTGAGCCCGGGTTCGCCTTCCGCCAAGGTTGTAAAAACTTTGGGAAGCGTTCACCAAGCCACTGACCACTTTGGCGGACACAAGGGATGCTGTGGTTGAACCAGTGTCGCATACTAATATGCTTGCACCCAGTCGGCTTAAGGCGGGCCGATTACACTTGGTTCACAGACTACACACACATCCAAAGCCACTACAGCACTACAGTTACACTTACTAGCACGCCTTACCCCTACATACAGTCTCTACCAGACAGCCTAAGCCACTGGGCAGAGATACATTGGCTGTATCGTCCCTTCATCGGTAGGGATAGGCCGGTCCTGCAGTGGATCTCAACGGCTGATGATGATGATGATGATTTATATATATATATATATATATATATATATATATATATATATATATATATATATATATATATATATATAGGGCGAAAAGTTTACCCAACAGCAGGAGTCACTTGGTCGCACCTCCCATTAATTACATGAATGTCATCTTCTACCCACCCTTGATGACGTAATTTACATAGTTCTTTTTTAGGTTAAACATCACCAGTATTTACCATAGTTAACATTTATTAGAACGGAAACTTAAAAAAATCATACGAGTATACTAGAATCACTGAACATACCCATGACACTTAACAAAATTGATGCATAGCAGATAATTATATCAGTAACCATAAACCCAATCGGTGGTTTCGTGTCCTTAACTCATGTACCAAAATAGCAACACACACTACATTATCACAGTTTCCGTTATACAACATGCAATAAATACCTCACATGTATGAGCCCAGGAACACAGTCACACCCCCACATTTCACCCTCTTACATTTCAAGATTTTTTTTTTTTTTTTTTGTACCACGAACTCTGAAAGATATTGCAGTTTATACTGTAATATAATCGTACTGACCCCTTTTCTTACGTCACTCACTTCTGCTTACACTAGGGAAGCACGGTTTGCATGACAGTTCTTGTATAACAGTCCTCCATCTTATGAAACACCTTAGCCACTATTTGTCCGGTTTCTTTGCCCTCTTCTGTGCCTGCCCAAGTACCAAGAACCAACACCTAGAGCCGCCAAAAAACCCCTGGGCTGCTCCTCCTCCCAACACAGCCACGTTGTACCAGATTCTTAGCGACTGATCCCCAACCAGTGTTCCGTGGAACACTAGGGTTCCGCAAGAAATCATGAAATAAATATATAAAAATTAAGAAATGAAATAAATAAACCGAAATATAGTTTTAACGAAAGTATCTGGTTCAAAACCGGCAAAATAGTTCCCTTTCAGTCATGAACTGTACGAGTACCAAACGTGGACCAGCCCCCAACCCAGATGTTCCGTTCCGTTTTATGACATCCATCAGTCTTGAGCAGAACAGCAAAGTGTATCGTCGTGTTTAGTAATCCCACTCAGTTAACACTGTTTTGGTAGGGTTGTTAAAAACTGAAACATGTTGAAGTATTTGAAAAGAAGACATGTCAGTGAAGAGGAGGAAGGTGAAAATGGATCACAACTAACACAACCAAGTACGAGTAAAGCAGGAAGAGAAGTGAGTGATGTTTAAAGAAAAAATCGCCTTTACAGTGACAGCTATTTAGTCATTGGTTTTACATGGAGTGGAGAAGAAATCTGTCCCTTTCTCTTGAACATTGTTTACGGGAAAAAAAATAATAATAATTGCTAACACGGCTATGGCCCCAGCCAAATTAAAGCGCCACTTCACTACTAATCGCAGACCCTTGTCAAATTAATCACTTGGTTATTTGAGAAGACTTTGGATTTCACAGGGCAAACAAAGTTTTGAAAAGAAGGTAACTATCAGTGAAAAGGCCGAAGAAGCAAGCTATTTAGTGGCTGAGCTAGTTGTAAAAAAAAAAAAAAATGAAAAGCTACATCATTGCTGAAAACCTAATAAAATAATTGTGAAAACAATGATAGGTGAAGATGCTGAAAGTGAAAGAATCAAGGTTCCCGTTAATGATAATGCAATGAGTAGGCTTGTGGATGACATGCCCCACAATATTTCGGATATATTGTCTGAAATAATGAAAAATACTAATTTTGCCCTCCAAGTAGACGAGTCAACAGACATAACAAGTAAAGCTCAGCTGTTGGCATTCGTTTGATTTGAAAACGAAGCTGAAGTAATGGAATTTTTTTTCTATATAGATGCTGCCAGAAACGACCAAAAGTCAAGACGTTTTCAAAATCTTATCTTCTTTTTTGGAATGTGGTTTTTCATGGGGCTGGTGTGTTGGAATCTGCACTGATGGTGCCTCCTCTATGACAGACTCAGTACAAGGCTTTGTTTCACTCCTGAAAGAAAAAAAAAAAAGTCATAACGATTCACTGTTTTCTCCACCGAGAAGTTATTGTTTCAAAAACTGTAGGGAAAGATTTAAAACAAGTCCTTGATGTAACTGTGAACATGGTCAGTTTTATAAAGTAGCGTCCTCTCGAGTCTCGAATGTCTGTAAGGGTGTGTGAAAATATGCAAAAATTTCACGTGACTCCTTTTGCACACTGAGATCAGATGGCTTACACGAGGTAAAGTTTTGACAAGGCTATTCGAGCTGCGAGAGGAACTGCTGCTTTTCTTCAGAGATAATAATAAAGCCAGTTTTTGTGAATACCTTGAAGCAACAAACTAGCAGATGAAACTATCCTATTTAGGAGAGATATATCAGCATTTAAATACCTTGAACACCAGCATATAGGGTCCAAAAGAAAACTTCTGATTTCGACAAACTTCTTGCATTCAAGAATTAACTCAGTGTTTGGAAAAGGCACCTTTCAAGAGGAAATGTTGGAATGTTTCCGCTCCTACTTCAGGTTCAGACTCAGACTGATTATCACGACGACATCCAATTAATTTCCAGTCATTTGGGATCACTGACAGAAAAACTTGATAATACTTCCCTTCCTTGTCATCGGATATGTATGACTGGATTAGAAGCCCTTGTACTGAGTTTTCACCAAACTTACAAAACCTACTCAGTCTGCAGAAAGAAGAAATAAGTGTACTTGTGCAATCGACCCCTGAAAATGAAATTTAATGAAATGTCACCTGATGTGTTGTGGAGTTCAGTAAGAAAAGAGTATCCTTTCATCTCAGCAAAGGCATTGGATATTTTACGCCAGTTTTCAACTTCTTACCTCTGTGAACAAGCTTCCTCATGTCTGACAGTCACTAAAAGCAAAACAAGGAATCGTCTGCAGTCTCTTGAAGAAAAGCTGCGAGTGTGTTAATAAAAAATTCGGCCAAGAATTCAACATCTGTGCAAAGTGAAACATGCCCGAGTATCACACTGAAGGTAAATGTTATATTGATGGTGTAATGTGAACTCTCTTGTAATGTTAAGGTAGATTGGATGTGGACTGTATTTTTTCAGTATTTTTACTTTGTACATATATATATATATATATATATATATATATATATATATATATATATATATATATATATATATATATATATATATATATATATATTTAGACTAAAGGTAAAGGTTCCCTGGAATATGAAAAATTGTTTCAGGGGTTCCTCCAAGGTGTAAAGGTTGGGAATGTCTGCTTAAAGACAAAAACACCCACATATCCTAACTAACAACATAACTCACAACCCTCAGTCAATGCTAGGATGTCTCAGTGTACTTGCACGTTTGGGCTCTCTCCAAATAAATCAACATATCTGCTTATAATTGGCAAGAATCCAAAGGCTGACACAACAGCTTAGACAGATACAGCCCATAGTGTTCAGCTGGTTTATCCTTAACTTATGGCGCGCAAGGGCGCGCAGTTTGAAACTCGACCCATCTCCAATTTATATATATATATATATATATATATATATTCATGAGCCGTTTGAGTATCCACTGCAGGACCGGCCTATCCTGACCGAAGTAGTGACGATACAGCCAATGTATCTCTACCAAGTGGCTTAGGCTGTCTAGTAGAGATTGTATGCAGGGTGAGAAGTGCTTGTAAGTGTAATTGTAGTGTTGTAGTGGCTTTGGATGTGTGTGTACTCTGTGAACCAAGTGTAATCGGCCAGCGCAAGCCGACTGGGTGCAAACATACTTTACAGTATGCAACACTGGTTCAACCACAGCACCCCTGGTGTCCGCCAATGCACTTAATGGCCGGGAGAACGCTTCCAAAGTTTATTACCCCGGCGGGGCGCGAATCCTCGCACTCCAGTGTACGAAAACGCACAATTTACGACTGTACCACAGAGGCTTATATATATATATATATATATATATATATATATATATATATATATATATATATATATATATATATATATATATATGTGTGTGTGTGTGTGTGTGTGTGTGTGTGTGTGTTAGAGTGAATTTGTGATTTCATGAAATCCCAAGGGAGTTCCTGAAATGAGTTTAAATTAGGGAGGGTTTATTAAGGCTAGGTTAATTTAGGCTGTGGTTAGGATAGGCTAGGATAATCTAAGTTAAATTTAGGTTAAGTTAGGCTAGGTTAGAAAGGTTAGGTTAGGTTAATTTAGATAAATGCTAAGTTATGTTTAGCGTTCATCTAAATTAACCTGACCTATCCAAAAATAACTAACCTAACCTAATCTAAACTTTACCTAGGTTATCCCAGCCTAACCTAACCACAGCCTAAATTAACCTGACGCTAATTAACCTATCCTAATTAATACTCATTTCACGAATTCCCTATGGATTTCGTTAAATCATCGGGTACACAAAATCCCTGTAACATATCTATATCTATATATCTATATCTATCTATCTATCTATCTATATATATATATATATATACATATAGATAGATAGATAGAGATAGATAGATAGATAGATACAGATAGATAGATAGATATAGATTTACAGTAGATATACAGTATAAAGCTTGTCGTACTAATCAGATCTGTAAAATTACCATTGTAATAGCCTGCCAGTATAATGAAGTTATGTATACCCGTAACATCATCGCCATTAATTCCAAAGAACATAGGCTCAAGACCAAACTCCATGACTTGTATTTCTCTGTATTTTTTAAAGTTACCCTATGCAACTGTTCAATGACCGGGCTGTTTTCTATGGTTCCCCGGCGCTGTGGGGTCGAGATACCTAGTCCTGTGAGTAGGAGTGAAGCTTCATATGTGTGATTGGCTAATGAAGCTTCGACCAACTCTCCGGCTCAGCCTGGCCTTCATCAGGGAAAGATTTTCCCACTAGTTGTTTGAAGTCGGCTTACTCAGTCCGTGTTGCTTCGCTGTGGGTGGATACATTAAGAACGTCGTCGGTTTGGGGGCTGGAATGCTTTTGAGCGTTACTGAATGTGAAGTAAGGACATTGTATTTGCTGTTTACGTAAGACTGAAGGGTTGATAGTGTTTAATACCGTACACAGTAAGAGATGTGGAACTATGCATCCGATAAAGGTTTATACGAATTTCAGATTCCATTATATTCGAAATACAGAGTTAAGGGTCTACGTACAGAGTGAAAGACGAGATCAAACCCCACAAGTTACCTAATCAGATGTAATGATGCGACTACAAGTTATCATTAATGGTGTGATATCTGGTAACTGAAATTACCGAGAAGCCTGAGAGTTTCTGATAGTAAGAGCAAAGAAATCGTAATTAACATGACTGTACTGACATAGGTTATGATGAGTTGAGCTAAGTTAATGATTCCGTGACATCGAGCGACCGAATCCGTACTGAAGCTAAGCAGTTTGAGGTGGGTGGATATGGTGGTTTAAGCAAGCGCCATTATTTACGTAGTCTAATGTGTGAGTAAAGCACAGGAAACTTAACATTATAATACGCAGCCAGGAAACTGTGTTGTTTACAGCGTCAAGGTACCAATGTTCAGCTTCGTGCATTTTGACAGTAGCCCACATATATCAGATATGTAAAGGCGATTTTTTTGTATAATAGAATTGTTGTGTAATAGTTACAATTCCGAATCGACTGAAACTTTCTGAAATATTCATGAAAATGGAAATAGCATGAACACTGCTGTAGCCTACATGAACGTAAAACCGAAACTGAACAAAGTTCTGTATAATTTACTCGCTACCTCGAGAAGTATGAAAGAGTAATCGTGCATGCAGTTAAGTAAAAGTGAGACCATGACTGATATTACGTGAAAATGAAATCATGAATAAAGTTATATGAGAGTGAAACCGTGAATGAAAGTTATATGAAAGTGAAACCGTGGATGAAGTTACATGAAAGTGAAACCGTGGATTAAGTTACATGAAAGTGAAACAGTGAATGAAGTTACATGAAAGTGAAACTGTGAAGTTACATTAAAGTGAAACAGTGAATGAAGTTACATGAAAGTGAAACAGTGGATGAAGTTACATCAAAGTCAGACCTTTAATGAAGCTGTATGAAAAGTAAAGCCTAAATGAAGCTACACGAAAAGTACACCTTGAATAAAGTTTCATGAAAAGCTAACCTTGAATGAAGTTGTATGAATAGTAAACCCTGAATGAATATGAAAAGTAACCCTAAATGTAGTTACATGAAACGCAAACCGTGAATGAAGTTGACTTGAAACGTAAACTCCGATTTGTTACATGGTAAATAAACCCAGAATGAAGTTACAAGAAAGTTAAACCGTGTGAATTATACTTGGAAGTGAGCCTCTCGTAGAAAAGAGTTTTAAAGCAGTCTATCCATCTAGTATAATGCCAGCATATTTAATTCATGTTATATCCTGCAACTTTATTTTGCTTCGGGGAAACAGTGAAGGGGAATCTACTTGCGAAACACTGGCATACATGGAAGTTTGGTCTAGTATTACTTATAAATTGATATATTATTTCAAGATGCTAATGAATTCGTCAGAAGTATAGGCCCTTTTGAAAAATGAGGGATTTTACCCTTATTATTGTTGTTATTGTTGGTAAAACTGCTTGACGCGCACATAACAAGTAACCGGCAACGAAACAGCAGCAAATAACTATGGCCACGTGACTCCACCATGCTTCCGTGACGCTTTTGTAATGGTGAGTAGCCCAAGTGTTCATTATGTTGATATTTATTTAGCCTACTTTAGAACTGATATTAGTCTGTTTCACTGTAAAGATTTCACTTAGAGATATCACGTAAATGTGAGTTTGATTCTAAAAATCTAAGGTAAACTAATAATCAACGGACTATGTGCAATGGTTACATAATTTTTTTTTTTTTTTTGTCAAATTTGGTATGTTTGTGTCACGCATTTGCGGAGTCGCTCTACCCTTCTGAAGACCGAAATCTGACAAGTTGTGACTAGAAATTTATCAGCGTCACACACATGGGAGATGTTTAAGGGTGGTGATACTGGCAGAGTCTGATGTGCGTCAGAAGTGTGTCTGGGGATATGTATCTGCGGTGTGTGTGACGGTTGTGTCCGGATACAAGGAACGCCTTTGGGGATATGCTGGGGTAGTGGGTAAGGTTGGGACGTGTTCTTATATCAGTTGTGTCCGCTGCCGCGTTTATAGACGGTAAATGAATTTTTCACACCTAGCTGCCTGCTTGTTTATCAGAAACTGCTTAAAAGTCAGTGGATCCGAGCTGATACACAGATGCCTCAACTACTGCAGATAATATAGTGTTCATGTTGAATTTGATGAGCTTTAACAGTCTTCAGGAACATCTGACCGTGACTGCACGTTTGCTAAACAGATTTTAATCTCGGGATCTGAGCAAGACGAGACAGTGTCTAGGTAGGCTGTGGATTTGATTCCTCTACTTACTTGGTCTGACGTTTCGGTAGTTGTAGGCCCTGCTGTCGCCATAATATGATGTAAAAAAAAAAAATGCGCCGTGTTAGAGATGCCAAGTGTATATATGATGCAGATAAAGGAAATTATATTTTATTTCATTTGTTATTCTAATGTTAGTGAATTACCATAGGCTTGCGAATCGCGGCTAAACTAATGGTCCCAATTTATTCTCTGATCTAATGCTAACAGCTAATGGAAATTCACATTAAGCCAGCATGTTTTTTTCGTAGTAAATTAACTTAGTTTATTGTTCAAGCAAGCGAGAATATTTCATCATCATCACTGTCATCTTCATCATCACCATAAGTCACCGTCACAATCAGCAGCAGCAACCTGAGTCAGTCCACTGCAGAACAGATGCCTATTATTATTTTTCCCCACACTAACCTGTTAGCTGTTAGCTGTTCCAGCCAATCACAGTGAAATTCCGTCTCGTCTTGTCTGTCTGTCTCCACCTCTTGCTCCATCTATGAGCTGCAGCTCCGTTACCCTGGTAGAGGCGCAAATTGGTGTAGCCTCTACTACCGCAGTTTTGTGGTAATACTGTACTTACAGCTATCAGTTAAACTTTCTTGTAATCCTCATGAGAAATTAGTATGTCCATGTGCAACCAGCTTTATCAGAATTTGGAAATTATACTTATGAAAAATAATGCCAAGTATTATATAAATTGTCATAGCGCTTAACTTTCTAAAGTTGTTCAGTTCCTTTAATATCATAAAACAAAAAAATGATCAAAATTGGTTGAGGAATAAAATGTTGAACACTAGTTTGGAACTTTATCAGAGGCTATGCGTGACAAATTTTGTTTGATGATGTCCGGTACCGCTGTCGCTACACACAAAGCGTCCTAATTATAACTTTGGCACGAGTCACAAGTCGGGACGTGCTTATTTGATTTTTGCGAAAACTATTTCAACCAAAGCAAAAGGTGAAACTGCAGTGGACAATGGTGAATTTGATGTTCATGGTGAATTTGATGAACATCTTTGCTTAACATAATTTTAATCAAAAGCTACTCAACTTGAACGGTTTCTGCTTGAACACATGCCTGATTTTTGTGTGGTTACTTCTTGTCTAGATTATATTCATGTGCACCTTGTTTCAGTGTAGTCGTTTATGGGAAAGAAAGTTTTTAGTACAAAGTATTTCAAATTGTTTTCTAAATACAGCAAATTGTTTTTAAAGCACCCATTTAACTCGTAAGTCAATAACCCGATAATTTGCATAAACCGCATTAAAATTGGTTAATAACCTAGATTATCCGAATATACAGATTCTCATGTCTGCAGGCGAGAATGTTACCGGATAAAATAAAACATTGTGGTATGTGCAACTTGTGCAGTTTCCAATACCATTTTCTAAGTATGTTGGACTAATGCCAGCTCAGTTAAACCGGCTCATAAATATTTAACCGGATTAAAAGTAATGTTACGTTTCATTTGCCTCTCTCGCCCGTAAATGTTTCCGCTGGGTTTGCAGCAGTGCGTGAAATTAGTTTTATGTTGAGTCAGGCTACATCGCATTTCTAGAGCTTTTAATTTCCTTGTTTCAGAAGAGTGAGGATATCGTTGACTTGACAATATTTTTTTCATTTTTTTAAGTTATCATGACACTGGTACATCAGATAAGCCAAAGCTGTATTTCGCTTGTATACAAACCATAAACCTTGAGGAGTAGCTGCTGAATGATGATGGCCTATGGTAAGCTCTATTTTAATTATCTTATAGTTTTGAGGCGTGTTGTTATGGAAATGGCCCATAAGATGTAAAGAGACATTTAATGAATGGTGTGCAAGTCAAGTTGAACTTCCTTTCAGTGTTTCGGGCATGCTCCTATCAAGAGAAATATAAACAAGTGGCTGATACCTTGCTTGGGTTACTGTAATATAATATTAATTTATGACTGTATAAGAAAAGTGAGGTGAGTGGACACAATGATATAAAAAAAGACGAGGTCATCGGCAGTTGTGGCCTGATCTCTAGCACTTACAACAATATTGAAGTGCAGTATATACCCTCACTAGACTGTGATGAATGCGGTCAGACATAAAAATAACAGCTAATTTCAGATGTTATTGTATGTTAGAGTATGTGGAAAGTGAAACATAACCTAATGCATGCGTAGTACTGAGAATCCATTACCCTTGATAAAGAGGCATAAATGGTGCTTTGTGTTAAAAAAAAAAAAAAAAATGCTTTCATAGAAGTCATTAGTTCGTTTCTCACATTTGCAGCTAATTCTTGCCTGGTCATTAGCACGTTTATGCGCAGGAGAAATCTTTAGAATGTTGGTGACGGAAATGTAGAATTTGTTAAAGGAGTGTTGCTTTTTCTCAATTTCTTTATCAGTCTGCTTCTCAGATTTACATTTCTTTCCCTCACCCTCTCTCTTTCTGGTCAGCAGAAAATTTAGTGCAACGGTGGTGAGCATTTAGGGAACAGGGAAGGAAAATTGAGGGTTTGTTCCAGGGATTTTTTTTTTCTCCTTTATGATACTCCATTTCGTTCTGTCTTGTAAGAATATTTAGGGGTTGTTTTAGAGTTAGCCTTTTATTCCCTCTATTTCATTTTCTCCATTTCTGTTTTCCGCTGTAAGAAGATGTAGACTTTGTTCAGTGAAGCAGACATTTTCTCCATATCCATTTCTCTGCGTCTCTTCTGCATGCTTACCGAATTACAGACAACTCATGGGAGGATCACGCTTAATCAGCTCAGTCCGATAACTTATTTTGTATTTATTCTAGCTAATACCAGGCGGATCTGTTCAGATTAGGAGGCTCATCGAACTAGAATGGTTAGATACAGCCGCCATTAACACCCGTCACTAATAAATCCAATGTTGTATTATATTTTTGCAATCACCAGACGATATCCTTCAACTTAGGACAAAATTATCTAACTGAAGAGCTTAGCTGTAGCCGTCACTAACAATAACCACCTTCATTACATAGCCTACTAGAGGTCTGTCCTAACTTCAAAGAAATCGTCTGAAGCAGCATATATATATATATATATATATATATATATATATATATATATATATATATATATAGATAGATAGATATAGATATAGATAGATAGATAGATATAGATATAGATAGATAGATATAGATATAGATAGATAGATATAGATATAGATAGATAGATATAGATATATATAATATATCTATCTATAGATAGATATAGATAGATAGGTAGATAGATAGATAGAGATATATATAGTGGTACAGTGGTAGGGTGTGCTTTTCCTACACGGGTGAGCCAGGGTTCGCGCCCCGCCAGGGTAATAAACTTTGGGAGTGGTCACCCGGCCATGTACTGCATTGGCGGACGCAAGAGTTGCTGTGGTTGAACCAGTGTCGTTTAAGCACCCAGTCGGCTTGCGCGGGCCGATTACACTTGGTTCACAGACTACACAAACATCCAAAGCCACGCGAACACTACAATTACACTTACAAGCACTTCTCACCCTACATACAATCTCTACCAGACAGCCTAAGCCACTTGGTAGAGATACATTGGATGTATCGTCCCGACTTCGGTCGGGATAGGCCGGTCCTGCAGTGGATACTCAAACGGCTGATGATGATGATTTTATATATATATATATATATATATATATATATATATATATATATATATATATAATCATCATCATCTGGACCTCCTTTCCCACTCAAGGGCTGGGTGAGGAGTAGCAATGTCCAGACAGCCCAGATTTGCCCAGTCCAATGGGCCACGCTTCCATTCACTCATCATTCAAGCCCTCGGAATCCTGGCTCTATCGGATGCACCAGAAAAATTCACCACGTTCTGTAGCTTCACACACACACACACACACACACACACACACACACACACACACACACACACACACACACACACACACATACACACACACATACACACACACACATATTATATATATATATATATATATATATATATATATATATATATATATATATATATATATATATATAGATAGATAGATAGATAGATAGACATATAGATTTAGATATAGTTTAGATAGATAAATAGGTAGATAGATAGATAGATAGATAAATTTAGATAGATAAATTTATGTACGCCACTGGTGTGAAGGTTAGATTCATTATGATGAATCTGTGTGTATTTGTGTGTCTGTTTGTCTGTCTCTTTCTTTCTTTCTGTTTGTCTGTCTGTGTCTGTCTGTCTTTGTCTGTGTCTGTCTGTCTTTTTCTGTCTGTCTGTCTTTCTATCTGTGACTGTCTGTCTGTCTTTGTGTCTCTCTGTTATTATGTCTTTGTAAGACAGACAGACAGACACATATGGAGAGAGAATAATTTGTTTGCATAAGGGTGCGTCCACACGTGTTCCCGAACTCGTGCTGGCAACATATAAGGGCGCGTCCACACGTGTGCTCAAACAAGTGTTGGCAACATGTAAGTAACACAATAACGAATACGTTGCAAACATGTTGGGAACAGCAGCGTCCAGATCATGTTGGCAACATCATGATGAAGTCTCAGCTGCCTGGTATGGACTCACTTATCCCATGGCCTCTGCTGCCGGTGTTCGAAGCTGTACTGAAACATGTTTGCATACATCTGTCCAAATACTGCTGCAAACATGTTCCCGAACATGTTGCCAGCTGTGTTAACAACATATGTTTGAGTACACGTGTGGACGCGCGCTAAGCAACACAGTAACGAATACGCTGCAAACATGTTGGGAACAGCAGCGTCCAGAACATGTTGGCAACATCATGATGAAGTCTCAGCTGCCTGGTATGGACACAAATATCCCATCGCCACTGCTGTCAGTGTTCGAAGCTGCACTGAAACATGTTTGCATACATCTGTCCAAATACTGCTGCAAACATGTTCCCGAACATGTTGCCTGCCGTGTTGCCAACACATGTTCGAGAGCACGTGTGGACTCGCCCTAACTTAGGCCTGTTTGTATGGTTTGTGGTGTGGAGAAATTGAGAAGTGTGTCCTTTAACCTGGCCTACTCTTTCTTTTTGTCTAAACCAGGCTGTGTAGTGTGTTCTATATAAAGGTTTTAATTTTGGGTTTTTTCCTGGTGTGTGGTGTGTCCTGATGGAATGCGTCGTGGTGTGTAATGTCTCTTGGTTTGTGACGCGTCGTGGTGTGTAAAGCGTCGTGGTGTGTTGTGCTATAAATTCCTAGTGTATGGTATGTCTTGGTGTGTGGTATGTCTTGGTGTGTGGTATGTGTGGCACCTCTCCACTCCATCCCTCCAGCTCATTCCTTGGCCTCCCCCTCTCTCCCCCTCCACCTCACTCACATACACTCTCCTCGTCAGTCTCTCGCTCTCCATCCTCTCCACATGGCCAAACCACCTCATTGTGTTTCTCATAACGTTTCCTATCACATCCACATCCACATTAACGCACCTTCACTTCCTCATTTGTCAGTCTGTCTCCCAGTGTGACATCATATGCTCCTCTCAAACAATTCATTCCCATTGCTCTCTCTTGTGTCCCTCCAACAAGGTCCAAGCTTCACTTCCATACGTTGGAGTTGGTATCACAATGCTGTCATGCTGCAACATTTTCACTTCTATGCTCACTTCCCTGTTTCTTGTCACTGCTTTCAAAGAATCAGCAACCTTTCTTCCTTGCTGTACCCTTTCAAACATTTCACCCTCTAAACTTCCATCATTACTTATCACTCTACCCAAGTACTTAAACGCACTCGCATTTTCCATTTCCTCCTCATCCAGCCTCACTGTACATTCAGTAACTTCATATTTCTCGAAGACCATAACTTTTCTCTTACCTACATTCACCTTCAGATTCCGTTTCGTACACACACTCCCAGACTCATTCACCAAGCCTTGCAGTTCCCCTTCATCTTGACTTAACAACACAGTATCATCTGCAAACAACAGTACAGGGAGTTTCCACACGCTGCCCCCTCTCATTAGGGCCTCTCCAAGATCCAATACCCTGCTTTGCTTCTCTCTTATAACCCCATCCATATACAGATTGAACAACCATGCAGACATGACACATCCCTGTTTCAATCGAAACCTCAGTTAGAAAAATTCACTCAGTCCACTGTCCACTCGCACTTCAGCCTTAGCACCCTTACACATACTCCTCACGGCATTCAACAACTTCCCATTTGCTCCATATATTCTTAATACTTTCCGGAATCCTTGTCTCTCCACCCTGTCATATGCTTTCTCCAAATCGAAGAAGGCCGCATACAACTTCTTTCCCTTCTCCAGAAACTTTTCCACCAAAGACCTAAGAATGATATCTGATCTACACAACCTCTTCCCTTCGTATAACTTCCCTGTTTTTATCTAATTAAATTTCTGTTTTTTCCGTAACTCCATCAGTACACAGATCCAGTTTTATCATCCTCTTTTGGCAGTCGCAGATGAATGGAAATACAGTACCAAATAACTCTTTTTTACCAGACCACAATATTCCGGTAAGTCCTACCACCAAGCAGCAGGTTAATATTTTAGTTAATTTTTACTACCTTCAGACAGTTTTCTTCAGGTTAGGGAAGATATGTTGTTTGAAAGACTTAATGTAGGCTATATCTGAACCCTCCAATTCTAAGTCTGTCAAAAATTAAGTAAAATCATCCAGACATAGCAAGAATAAGATAGAAATTTACGTTCTCATGCCGAAGGGATAGATATGTAGAAACTATCCCAAAAAATGAAGCCACTGAAGTGTATTGACTGATGCAGCATAGTTTTATTAAGTCTTCGGGATAATGGAACAGTGAAAAGTGTTCAGAATTAAAACTTCCATCATAATCTAAAATTAAATCCATCGAAAGGTTCTGCTAGAAGTTTTGCCGGTAATTATCAGTGTGCATGTGCTGCCGCTTTATTAATTGTTCAACAAAATGGTTTTAAAAAACTTCAATATTAATAATCTACCCTCACACGCACATTATGCCGTGGTAATTAATTAGTTTGGCACATTGGATTGATGATAATTTAGGCACTGTCAGTAAGTCAGTACCGTACTTTTGCGGTGATTGTCAAAATCAGAAATATTTAAAGTGTCGTAGATTGGGAAGTTCGTAATGCAAGTACAAATATTCATATCTAATTTGAGTTACTGAAGTTATTATCGGATTAATTCAGTAAAAAACAATGCAGATTTATTTAAATCATTTGATTTCACTTGCTTGTAACCCTGATTTACTTATACCCCACGACTTTCAACTCTTAACATCCAATCATCATTTCATTATTTTGAGCAATTAAACTCGGCAATATTGATCAACAGTCTTCAAACAACTTGGTCCAAACACACAGCTCTTGACTCATTATCCAGCCTCCAACCTCCAGCCCTCATCTTCCATCCCTCAGCCTTCATCTTTCAACCTTCATTCCTCCATCATCCAGTCTCCAGTCTACATCCATCAACTTACTACTCGCATCCTCAAACTGATACCCCTCCAGCCCTCATTTTGCACCCTTAATCCTTCCCTAAAACTATAGCCTCCATCCTTCAAACCAATAACATTTAACCTTCATCCTTCAGCTTCCAACCTTCATTCTTCAACTTAACATCCTTCAGTTTCCATCCTTCAGTCTCTGTCCTTCATCCTCCAGTTTTTGTCCTTCAACATAGAGCCTTCATTCTTCATCCTCCATCCTCGGTCCTCCACACTCCAGTCTTCAACCTCCATCTATCAGCCTTCATTCTCTTACGTTCATCATCTATAACCTTCAATAACCTTCATCCCTCAAGCCCAGGGTTGCCAAACCAGCTTCAGAGGACGTTAAGCTTCCTGTCTGAAGGTGACAAAAAAAGACACTAAAATCTCCAGAGAGTATGCAGAAATTGCTAGAATGCTGCTAAAAGTTAAACATTAGCCTACAAACACTGAATGGAAATAAACATCTCTGATCTGTTAATAGCATCGCTGATTTGGCTGTCGTTCCTCCAGTCTTAGGATGGCCAGACGTCAGGATTTTGGCCGTGTGTTAAACTCCCTATCTTCTGTGGCGCACTCACAGGCCAGACATTCATTTGTACTTTTTGCGGCTTTAACGGTTCCGTACTTGATACAAATGGGCAGATGTATCGGATAGGTGTCGCTCTGTGCTGAATATGTATTTTATCTTGTTAATTACTTGTGCAGCAGGTTAGGGCTCGGTTAAGAAAAAACAAAGTGTATGTTCAGTGAATATTAACCTTTTTATTATTTCTTTGTACTGGAAAGGAAATATAAGATCTCTACAATATTATGTAAAAACTCATCTGGAATTCAGTTAACAAGAAGAGCCTTGCTGTACTGGAAAGGCTGACCAGGAGCTATTAAGTGAGGTGACCAGGAGATTGTAAGTGAAGTGACCAGGAGGCTGTAAGTGAGGTGACCAGGATTTTGTTAGTGAGGCTGACCATGAGTTTGTAAGTGAAGTGACCAGGGGATTATAGGTGGGGTGACCAGGGGATTGTAAGTGAGGTGACCAGGGGATAGTATGTGAGGTGACCAGGAAGCTGTGAGGCAGTTGGGATGAGAGAGGTTTAAAACGAGATGGAGCGATAGCTGTGCGAGAGCAAATAAGGGAGGGTGGTGGTCTGACGTGGAGGATGTGTCGTTTCGGAGTAGCGATATACAGTACTCGTACACGCCATGAGGTCTTTTTCTTGAAGCCATTCCTAAGGATGTGGTGTCTGGCAAAAGACGTGGATGTAGGTTATGGAGTTCTTACTGGATCTGGGGAGTTGCTCCCACAGAGTATCCTCCGTTTTTTAAACTTACTGTAGAAGTGGCTACCACATCCCCCCTCCACCCACTAATGAAATTATTGTTGGCTTCTAACCATCAGCCTTTGACTTTCAATCTAAATCCTTCACCAAAACCTATAGTTCTGTCCTTGAAGGACCTGTTTTGTATTATTAAGCTGATAGAGAAACTGAAGTGAAGTTATTAAATGTTGCAGCTTATGTCACCCAAGCTATCTCAGGAAGTCAGGTCAGGCTAGTGACGGCCTGGAAAGGTAGGCCTGTTGGTAGCTCAGCTAGACTATGGAAACGCTAAACAAGGTGGGGACTTAACCAAAATAGTGTCGTTAAGCTTATGATTAGGCTTAGGTATATTACCGGGAATTTTATTGAATTTTCAACACCAAATTTCACTGTATCTCAAAGTCTGTCGAAACGGCACTAAAAAATTGGATTTTGATATTGTGAACTACAGAAATTTCCCCTGAATTTGGAACATGCTGTACCAGAACTATAAAATGTGTGTGTTTAGCCTTTGACACAATATCGTGTATGGATCCTATAGCGTATCACGATCTGTTCTCACCTTTCACCTCTAATCATTTAGGGCCTAATCATCTATATTTCTTAACTATGGCATTTCTAAATGTAAAGGTTAGGTTTAGTAGTTTGTAGTATTATCTTCACCAATACATTTTCCAGAGCAAAGCATGCCTACCGGTACTGATTTTATCACAAGAAAACTAAACGGAAGCATTAGTAATCACTTAGAGAACATCTGCTGATGTTCGTTTTTTATGGCAAACTTATTAAAAACATGAAAATTAGTAATATTTTAAGAGAACATTTTAAATCACCAACAACACAGTGCTTTACAAGACTGAGGTGTGTCAATCGTATCTGGTTACAACATGCATGAGAGTTCACACACCATCACTCAAAAGGCAACCCGAGATTCTAGTTCAACATGCCCTGATCGTTTTTCATCAAATGAGTGATACGTGGTCCGCTCACTTTCACCATCATGTTTTATTGTGGCCTCATGTTTTATTGGACGTCATATTTTATTGCGGGGTTCATGTAAATATTTTGCGTGCCGTAAATTTTTCCTGTATTGCATTGTTTGTGTGTTTATGAATCGTTCCATGAGGACAGTATTTATATGTAGTATATTAATTGAGAACTGTTTGTAAAAAAAAAAAATGCAGAATAAGTTTAGTTCCTTCACTACGATGGTATTATTCTACACTATACGCACACTACAAAGTGATAATTTTATTGAAGCAAGGGAGGGCATCTTGTGGTAAAGCAGTAATAGTGATAAAGGTTGTATCTAACTGTACAAATTCGATACATTTTCCCGATACTGAATAAAACTGTGTAAATCCCCAAGAATACTATATAGATGCCCTCATCGCAGGGAAGAGGCTACATATTTTGGTGAACATCATGTATTTAAAATAACTTTAATCCTTTGATTTTCATACACTTAAATCATTGCTAAAATGGGTGGTTTTAGCCAGGATATAAGGCTAAGTTGAACAGACACTAGCAACAAGCACGTACTCGTAAGATTACGCATATGAGAATGAGCAACCCCTCCCCCCCACACACACACACAAATCTATATATAAGGGCCGCGTTCTTTGTTTTTTGGTTTGTCTTCAATCATGCTCAAACCAAGGACCAGAGACCCCCAGACCCATATATATTCTGAATCAGGGTGACCAAAGGATGGTTTTAGGGGGGTCATAATTCAGATCTAGGTCATTTGAGGTCACCGGTAGAATGTTCGCCTTTTTGGTCCGGACAACGCCGGGTACCCCTGCACCCCAATTTTTGTCATGGAAACTCGCATGGCTTTCAGTTCGGACATAGGCTATGCGAGATTGACCTCCGAGGTCATTTCAGATCACTGGTCGGAGATCGTTTGAGGTCACCGGTAATACACGCTCGAACGACCTGACCCAGCAGCCCTTTTGGCATGGAGACTCACATGACCTCCAGTTCGAACATAGGCTATGTGAGGTTGACCTCAGAGGTCATTTGAGTCACCGATCAGAGGTCATTTGAGGTCACCGGTAATAGTAAACCAGTGCGCACAAATACTGTGAGTTAGTCTGCAAAAGCTGAAATAGAAAGTTCCTGGACCTCTCATAAAGAGGTACATGATCTTTCTGGAGTACAAAGAGAGATTGAACTAGAACAAATAGGTTTAGAATGATCGCCTTTTTGGTCCGGGCAACGCCGGGTACCCCTGCAAGTAATTTATATATATATATATATATATATATATATATATATATATATATATATATATATATATATACAGAGAGAGAGAGAGAGAGAGAGAGAGAGAGAGAGAGAGGATGGGAAGGATAGACAGAGACAGACAGTCTGCCTCCAATTATCGTGTCATCGGTGTAAGTAAACGATAAACTCCAGTGAACGAAAATAAAGGTAGATATCGTACGGGCCTGACTCAGTTTGGCCGTCGTCTGGCTGTGTGCTGGGTAAACTGGTATTAATTGATCACTGGAGCCGGATTCGTGCCCTTCGAGTCCTGGGAGAGACGGAGGAGGGGAGGGGGGAAGGTCCTTCGTTATTTTGCCCTATAAACCTTTAATAACAACGATTGAATGAGACTGATAGGTTCCATAATCTGTAAAAGTTAAAACATTAAAATATAATTAGAAGAACTACTGTAATGATCTTTTATCTATAGAAAATATGCCACACCTAAGGTAAGTTTTCTAGTAATAAGTAAATAAAATGGTAAATGCCTTATCATACGGACGGTGTTTTTGAGTAAGGTCAGCACTTAGGGCATGTAAAACTTGATTTGCTAGATGAATTTCTGACAGCATACTGTAGGTATGTAGAAAAACATAAGCCAAAACGCATAGTGCGTATTTTCTCCATTTAGTAATTGAAATAGAATTGATAGGGAGGCTTTGTGGACTGTTTTAAGATTGTATGGACTTGATGGTAGGTTACTAAAAGGGGTGAAAAGTTTTTATGTAAATAGTAGAGCGTGTGTAAGAGTGGGAAATGCTGTGAGTGATTGGTTTCCCGTGAGAGTGGGGCTGCGACAGGGATGTGTGATGTCGCCTTGGTCGTTTAATATTTACATGGATGGTGTTGTAAGGGAGGTGAATGCAAGAGTTTTAGGTGGTCTGAGTCTGGTAAATGTTGATGGAGGAGAGTGGAATCTGAAGCAGCTGCTGTTTGCAGATGATACTGCACTGGTGACTGATTCAGAGGAGAGATTGAGACAGTTGGTAGAGGAGTTTGGAAGGGTGTGTGAAAGGAGGAAATTTAAAGTAAATGAGAATAAGAGTAAAGTGATGAAGTGTACGAGGTTGATAGATGGTAGGGGGATGAATATAGTTTTGAATGGTGAGTTGCATGAGGAGGTAGATTGTTTTAAATATCTAGGGTCACATGTTGCTGTGGATGGAAGAATAGATGCAGAAGTGAAGTTTAGAATAAATGAAGTAGGAAAGGTGCTGGGAGGAATGAAAAAAGTGTTTAAATGTCGTTCACTTAGAATGGATGTAAAGAGAAGGCTGTATGAGGGTGTTGTGGTACCGACTGCATTATATGGGGCTGAAACATGGAATATGGGTGTAGCAGAGAGGAAAAGTTTGAATGTAATGGAGATGAGATGTCTGAGGAGTATGTGTGGAGTGACGCGTATGGATCGAGTGCGAAATGATGAAGTGCGAAGGAGAACTGGAGTTGTTCGGGAGATGGCTTGTAGAGTTGAGCAGAGGGTGTTGCAATGGTTTGGGCATATGGAGAGAATGGATAATGAGCGATCGGTGAAAAAGATAACTAGATCTGATGTGAGAGGTGTAAGGCTGAGAGGAAGACCACGAATAGGATGGATGGACAGTGTGAAGAGAGCGCTGGATGCGAGAGGGATGTCTGTTGAGCAAGGAAGAGTGGCTGTGCGTGACAAATAAATGGAGAGAAATTGTGAATGAATAAGTGATGACGCAGCCCTGAGGGGATATTCTCCCGCATTTGGTCTGATCAGCTAGTCAGGTCAGGTGGGGATATTCTCCCGCATTTGGTCTGATCAGCTAGTCAGGTCAGGTGCGGGTAAGGGGATGGGTCTATTATGATGTGGCAGGGGTAAACCAGTTCTGCTGTCGGGCCCTGCTGCGGATGTCACTGATTGCATTGCGCAGTTGACCCTCGTGCCGTGTGGTGCAGTGAGGATCTGTCCGTTCTCCCCTTTGGGGCTAAGATGCGAATGAATGTGTTTTGAATGGATGAGTAAATGGAGAGTGAGTCGTCCTGTCTCGGCTACCTCCCTTTCCTTGGGGGAAGCAGCCTAGGTATATAGATAGATAGATAGATAGTAATTGAACTACTTTAAGGTTCGTTTTTAATTACAGTTAGGGATTTAATTGCTTCATACATACGAATATCGAGAATTGTATGTATGAAAATAATGCTTAATAGTATTTTTATTAAGTAAAATGCAAGATTACTGTTTAGTTGCAAGTGATCCTACCAGTTTCAGGCTAAATATACCCAGAACTATCTTTTTTTATTTATGTACACAATTAATATATTAAATTTGTGCCTTCAACATTTTTTTTAACAAAGCTTGCTAGAAAAGGTAAATGCTTGCACTTTGACTGTTAAGAATTTAGGCTACTTTGGACAAATATAAATGTCTAGCGATTTAACAGAATTTGCAATTGAACGGGTCAGGTGGAGGGGAACTGCATCTGAAGAAATCGTTACACTCCACAAGTCCGCACCAACACGGTTACTTAGTTTTCCCTACTTTTGCCACTACCCTGGGGCAGACTGCATTCTGGCTCAGAAAGTTTTACTCCCTAATCCGTTTTTGCTCTTGGCTTAAGTTTGGTGATCCTCTTTTTCCTCTAAAACTCTTCACGCAGAAGGTATCACCATCGTGCTTCTGCCCCCATGAATTCTTTCACCTAATACCTGTTTATTCTTGTACAACGCTCCAAGGAGTGTGTGAAATATACTGTATTGTGAAGTGTAAGAATACTGTGTGTGTGTGTGTGTGTGTGTGTGTGTGTGTGTGTGTGTGTGTGTGTGTGTGTGTGTGTGTGTGTGTGTGTGTGTGTGTGTGTGTGTTCAGAGAAAACTGTGATTATATATTGTGACGTGTCAATGAAATATCAGAAGTATGCATTAAAGGTGTATGCAGTGAGCATAACACCGATCTGTCTGACCAAGCAGACCTGTCAAACACAGGTAAACAACTGCTCTTGTGTGTGCCGTCCTCCAGATGCAGTACAGTACATAAACCGTGAAAGGAACCGGCACCCACCTAGACAGCCTCGCCGCGGTTGGTCCAGGGTCCTTGCTCACGGTAAGGTGTATGAGAATATGAGGAGGTTTGGCCTCGGGGTGAACGCCACAACTGCATTGCTCCACCCAGGGTTCACAGTGCCACCTCATGTAGGATCCTCGACACCGCCCCCCCCTTCTCTCTCTCTCTCTCTCTCTCTCATCCGTGTCCCTTCTCCTCTCCTCTCATCTCCTCTCTTTGTTCATTTTGTCTTCTTTTGCTCTTGTTTCCTCTCTTCTCTTCCTTCCTATTCTCTTTTCGCTTTTCTCTCTTTTCTTATCTTTTCTTTGTTTCTCTTTCCTTCTCGTTTTTTTTTTCTTTTCTCCTCTCTTTTCTTCTATTCTTTGTCTTTATCTCCTCATTTATATATTCTTCCCTCTTCTCATCCACTCATTCTCTCTTGTAATAGTCGGTCAGTCAAACTTTAAATATCTAAGAACCCATTTTATATCTCATTTTTACACTACGTTAATTATATTCTTCATGGCTGTGCTAAATCAGGTGTTTAGAAAGGTAACACTTTTTTTTTCTTGTTTTGCTGCTGCGAGATTATTTCACGCTACATGTTAAAGTTGTCGTGTATTATTATTATTATTTTTTCTGTAAAGGGAGAGAGATATGGGGTGACAGATGGGCGGGTACACACAAACATACAAACACAAACACTCAAACACAGGTGCTTACACATACGCTTTCTCTCTCTCTCTCTCTCTCTCTCTCTCTCTCTCTCTCTCTCCCCTTCTACTACTTCTTCATCATCTTCCTTTTCTTCTTCTTCTTCTGTTTTTTCTCTCCTCTCCTTTTTCTTTTTGCTTTCTCTTTCTCTTATTTAGCCCCTGTCTGGGTTGATGGATGGGCAGGTTAGTTACCGGTATGTTAAATTGAGGAATTGATCAGAGGTTGTGATTAATTACTGTATAGAACTGTTGAATGAAATTTAGCCTTGATAGAGTATATGGACAGATCGACTGTTTGTTATTCTCAAAGTTTGTGACCTCCTAACTGCTTAAGAAAATGAGAGAGAGAGAGAGAGAGAGAGAGAGAGAGAGAGAGAGAGAGAGAGAGGCCCTCGCTATTCCAGCAGTGCCAGTGCTAAGGCATCACATGCGCTATGGGTTTACTAATGTTGGGGTGTCACCCCCTCCCACTCGAATTTTAATGTACTTTAGTCATGGAAGATATGTATACCTTTTGTTGATACTATAATTATTTTCGCAATTAAAAACTGTCTGATCTAGCGGAATTTATTGGATTTTTTTTTTCTTTTCTTATATGGCGGATATTGGTTGCCCCTACTTAATGTCGCCTAGTTGGGGTGGTGGTGGGACCAGTCCTGCCAGCAAATGATACCTAACAAGGCAAACTATCCGATAATTATTCCACAAGATCATCCTGCCTACAATCAATTAAGATACACTGAGTATAGCTGAGCCAAATTAGCCTAATTAACCTCTGCGTTGCAAGTAGCCAGTGACAGTGTACGAGATGACAGTGAATGGGTGGGGAGTAGGCAGGCAATGTGGTAGATGTGTACTGTACCGCTGAGTAAATGTGGTGGATGTGTACTGTACCGCTGTGTGAATGTGGTGGATGTGTACTGTACCGCTGTGTGAATGTGGTAGATGTGTACTGAACCGCTGTGTGAATGTGGTAGATGTGTGTTGTACCGCTGTGTGAATGTGGTAGATGTGTACTGTACCGCTGTGTAAATATGTGGGAAGCAGATAGAGAATATAGTAGATGTATGATATAACAGTGGCAGATTTTTATTGTAATTGTTAGAAGTATGATGGACGCCGTGTGAATGAGTGGGAAGAAGGTATACATCGTGGTAGTTGTGTTCTATAGCACTGTATCGTATTTGCCTGCTTTTATTCGTCTATACTCTTTTCACTCTAGCTTGGTCCAGATTTGCCATCGCTTTATCTTTAGTTATAAGCTGTAACAATAGATTAAATCTGGAATATGATGCTTGACAAGAAGAAATGCTATGGCAAGGATGTAGAGCCATATCAGTCTGTTTTGCCACTGAACTGCGTGAAATAAATTGAAAATATTATAATAGTAGCCTGTTATTAGGTCAGCAACCACTATCAGCTATGAAAAGATCGACATTAAAACATCTGAAAGAAGCCCCTACACAAATCATTACGCATCTTTGTCAAAATACAGTAAGAGTAATTTGCAACTCTACCAAACCTCTGGTAGGTTAGGTTATGTGTGGTATAATAAAATAGTAATATATTTCAATAGAAATACCCGGTACTTTACAACCCCATTAAATATATGTCCTGTAGCTTAAGTTAGGTCCGATTTGTATAGCTAACAAGATAATTGTGTGTTACACGAAATACAGCCTCAAAGGAACTGTTTCAACCAACGCATTATTGCACGGAACAAAGTCGCCACCACACCACTTCAGTCGTTTGTCAGACATCAACACGTAAATGTACGGTTTAGTCGAAGCAGCACACACACCTTACCAGTTTCCTTATTATTGTTACAGTTTGTTTTCCTATTGTTATAGTTTGCCATATTTTTCTGATTATTTTTATGGTTGTCAACGATTCATTTGTGAATTTTTTTTCCCCGTTGTTTTTATCCATGTTTGCTTTCCGACGGGTGTTGTTTCTTGGGCGTAATAGCATACACTTAGCAAAAGTTTTGCAAATGTACCGAAATTCAATTGGTTTTCTATTCCTTCGTGTTTGGTTAACTTACTGATGGTAAGGGTAGGTTAGACTGGGCTAAGTACAGTTAAGTTAGGTTAATTTTTGTTAGGATAGGATGTTAGGTTAGTTTAGATTAAGCTAGTCTTCGTTATGATTACATATGTTTAGGCTACTACTGCATGTCATTACGCTTGAGAAACTATTTTTATATATCTATCTGTAACCAGACGTCTTATTTCCGTAAGGGATGGCCACAAACAAACTGTCTCCGTGTCGCCCTGTCCCTCACCATTTCGCTGCCCTCGCCCCAGCTCACAACCCTCTCTCTCATATACGAACTTCTCCATTCCGTCCCTCCATCTCATCCTCGGTCTCCTCCTTCCTCTCCCCCCTCCACCTCACTCACATGCACTCTCCTTGTTAGTCTTCCGCTCTCCATCCCCTCTACATGGCCAAACAGCATTTCGCTACACATGATGAGTCTTACTTTCTTCCCTATTTTCAGTTCGTGCAGTGCCTCATTGATCCCTTTCTCCTCTCCTTTAGCCTGCATACTCTTCTAGTCAGTCTCCAGCTACTTATCCTGGCAGTTTTTTTTTCTCTACAATCAGAAGCCAATATAATTCCCTCTCATCCTAACAACTTTACTATCTCTGTCACCCTTTCTTACTTTCTCAGCCTTCTTCAACACAACAGATTCTTACATCCCTTCACCTTATACATTCAGACATTTTCTAAACCCCCCATTTTTTTTTTTTTCACACGCCATTCTC
Organism: Coenobita brevimanus; assembly: GCF_032717465.1. Taxonomy (NCBI): domain Eukaryota; kingdom Metazoa; phylum Arthropoda; class Malacostraca; order Decapoda; family Coenobitidae; genus Coenobita; species Coenobita brevimanus. Next base: position 33,625,964 of record NC_136991.1, on the reverse strand, counting down.
TTCATATCTGTCTTCTCAGCCCATAACTCTTCCTTTTGGTTTCTTTCTTTCTCTCGTTTTTCTCTTTCCTCACTGTATGTCTGTTTCTCATCAACAGCTTATTGCATTTCATCACTCCTTGACATTGTTCCTTTCATCACTAAACCCCATTTTCTAACCCACACATCACCTCACACGCTACATAAGCCACCTCTTTGAACACCTTTGTAACATCTTCAACTTCTGCTGCAAGGTAAACCAGCCCAGTCGATTCTCTATATTTACCTCTGATGCTCCATATATTCCCTCTTGCTGCGGCTTTTCTAGTTTTTGCGTCCTTATGTATAATTCTAGCTCTGTCCACTCATCGTACCGGCTCCCTTAAGCTGCCTAAACATATTACGTTATGGTCTCTTAATCCCCTATAAACTCCTGTATCAATCACGGACGCCTCATTCGTTCATCCACATATACGGTACATAGTCAGTCAATGCCTTATATTCATTCAGTTCCCCTTCCCTCAGCCTTTCCACTCTACTTGTTTACCTGTCTAATTTTGTGTCTGGAGAAGGTACCCGAAATTATTCCGCCACTCCCGGCAGTAATGTCAGATAGTCAGTACTGTTTCTTGATTGGCGTTCTCCATGATGCAATTAACCCCTTCAGCTGGTGACATAGCTATATTGCTGGTTTATTGTTGCTACCTCAAAATGATTTATTTAGCTTCTTAATGACGTCATCTAATCTCCAGTTCGAAAATTCAGTCGTATAATGAATAAAATTGTTTATAAATATCAATACTGCTGTGCAACATACGCCATTGGATTTATGATGTTAATATGTTCAGATCCACGCTGTCACAATCAGACGTGTCCATGCATGCTCAACATTCTGAACACATTTAATTTCATGAAAGTCTTAAGATGGAACCAGGGTAATTCCATCCTTTGTTAATCTTAAGGGAATGACCTAAAGAGAGAGCTGCCGAACGAAAATGGGGCCCTAGAGTGCGACACACCTTGAGACACTGGACGATAAACAAGGATACGTGTCCCAAATGAGTGGTTGGGCTTCGTTCAATGTGGGTATCATAGTTGACAGATGTACCTGTGGTGATATAGTGGAGGTTTTGCCCAAGGAATCAGAGGTAAGTTGTTGTCGTGCGAGGCGTTGTGTTGTATTATTTAGGAGAGAGAGAGAGAGAGAGAGGGGAGGGACGGGAGAGAGGGAGAGGGAGGGAGAGAGAGGGAGGACGGGGGAGAGAGAGAGAGAGAGAGAGGGAGAGAGAGAGAGAGAGAGAGAGAGAGAGAGGGAGAGAGAGGGAAAGGGAGAGAGAGAGAGGGGGGGACGGAGAGGGAGGAAGATAGGAGAGAGGGAGAGGGAGAGGGAGGGGGAGTGAGAGGGACTGGGAGGGGAGGGGAGAGGGAGAGGTATGAATGAATTGATGGATGGATGTTACTGCGCTCGTGCATGGGTACGTGTGTTCTGTTCCCGCCAGCAGCCTGTTCCTAGGTGTATGATGATGAAAGTTAAGGTGTATGAATTTTCAGTGTGTGGGAGTTAGGCTACAAGAGCACTTCTTACTCTTGCCTGTAAGTGTGTGTGCGTTTCTACTGACACCCTTTTGGCAGAGGTGGTGGTGGGTGTAGATGGGTGGCAGAGAGGTGGTGGTGTGTGTAGGTGGGTAGCAGAGGTTGTGATGGGTGTAAGTGGGTGGGAGAGAGGATGTGGTGGGGGTGTAAATTGGTAGCAGAGAGGTTGCGGTGGTTGTATGTGGATGGTAGAGAGGTTGTGGTGGGTGTAGTTGGGTCGCAATGAAATGGTGGTGGGAATGAAGGATTTGAGGAAGTTGGTATTGGATTTAGGTGGGTGGGTGAGAGATGTTGGGGGTCGGTGGGTGCGTGTGGAGGCGGGGGTGTAAGTGGGAGAATGAGAGCAGGTGGTGGGTCTGAGTGAGTGAATGAAAGTAGGTGGTTAGTGTAGGTGGGTGGACAATATGAGCTGGGAATGTAAGAGGCTGGATGAGAGGATATGGGAATAGGTAAGAGGCAGAAATGGAGGTAGGTGGGTGAATGAGAGGAAACTAAGGCGAAGATGGGCGAACGAGAGGTGGCAGCTGTGAAGGTGGCGCGTAAGGGAGAGATGGTGAAGGTGCAAGTGGATGAGAGAGGAGGAGGGGGGGGGGGTGATATAGCCGGAAGGGCAAGAGGAGATGAAAGTTAGAAATGGTGTTGATGGTGTGGCAAAGGTGACGGCGTGGATGAGTCGATGACTGAAGGTTGTGAGTGTGGGTGGTCTTGAATTCGGTGGGGTGAGAGTAGATGAATAAGAGGGTGTAGGTGGATGGAAAAGAGGGCGTGCAGTAGGTAGATATGCAAGTGGAGTTGGGAATGGAGTGGTGAGGGAGAAGAGGAGAAGCGCAGCCACGAATCAATTGAATAACAAAAAAATTTTAATTCCCTTTACGAGTGAAGTGAGAGCAGTGTGCCAGCGGTAACTGAATTAAGCAATGCAAACTCTTGGCGAAAGAAAACGCTGGCAAAATATCGAAGAGTGAATGAATGACAGGAAGTTGAAAGATAACAAGGAACATGGTCGACACTAGGAAGAGGAAGAGGGAGAAAGGGAGAAGAAAGCGAGGAGGAGGAGGAGGAGGAGGAGGAGGAGGAGAAGGAGAAGGAGTAGGAGGAGGAGGACGACGACAACGACCAAGGAAAACAAACAGCAACAAGCCTGTTGGTCCTTTCGTGGCTATTTTGTGTAGGGGTTATGACTAATAAAACTACTGTATTAGCTAAAGACAAGGACAGAAAAGCAGGAAGGCCCCCTCACCCACCAAACCCTCCAGCCGAAACCGCCAGGAAATTGTGAGATGAAGCACATACGGCACAAAAAAGCTGTCTTAGAAAATTTCATATGAAAAAGGAAAAAGAAATCATATTCCACTCTATCTTCATGAAAAGGAAAGGCAAATTGTCAGCAGTATTTGTTGATGTTGTTCTGGTATTTGTATTATCCAGGTTATGAAAAAATAGTTATATACACTGCAGAAATGTATTATTCAGGAGTGAACATACTCACTTGGGGTTAGAAGGTAGATACTTATGCAACCTGCCTTTTAAAGGTTAGTACTGTATCACAGCTTACTAAATCGGAGGGCAATTTGTTCCATATATAGGAGGAGGAGGATCGAACAGTTACAAACAAGACGTGAAGGGAGATGGAAGAGTAATAAGGAACGTGGGTAAAAGAAGGAGAAGATAGAAGAGAAAAAAGAAGGAAGGCAGAAGAAACGAGGACATGCATAAAGGAATGAATGAAGGAAAACAGAAAAGCAGCAAGTAATACTCATGTCAGAAGGAGGAGGAGCAGAAAGAGAGGATGGAGGAGCAGAAAGAGAGGATGGAGGAGCAGAAAGAGAGGAAGGAGGAGCAGAAAGAGAGGAAGGAGGAGCAGAAAGAGAGGATGGAGGAGCAGAAAGAGAGGATGGAGGAGCAGAAAGAGAGGAAGGAGGAGCAGAAAGAGAGGAAGGAGGAGCAGAAAGAGAGGATGGAGGAGCAGAAAGAGAGGAAGGAGGAGCAGAAAGAGAGGATGGAGGAGCAGGGAAGAATATCGATGAGTGTTAAGAAAGGAAAGTGAAAGGTAAAAAACTGAATGTGTGACCGGGAGAGGAAGACGACAGAGAAAGAGAAAGGAGAAAACTGGAAAAAAGAAGTGGAGGAGAAAGAACAAGAAAAAGGATGAGGGGGGGGAGGAATAGGAAGAAATGTTAAAAAGGAAATGACTAGAATAACAACAGAAACTGTGTAAGAGAAGGACACACACACACACACACACACACACACACACACACACACACACACACACGCACACACGCACACGCACACACGCACACGCACACACACACACGCACACACACGCACACACACACGCACACACACACACACACACAGTGAAAAACAGTGTAATTCTATTTCCGACACTCAGGTCGATTGTCTAGTGTCCACCAGCTTCGGTTATGCTGCTGTGTACATTTTGTAATCATGTTACTGTATGTAGGGCTTATGCTATGTGATTCTAACATTGCATTAGTCTTATCGTATCATGTTAACCCCTTGAGCCAAAGGATATAATGTCTGTTATATTCAAGCTACCTCCAGACAATTTTATTTAGATTACAAGACTCTTTTTGGCCGTAGGAGTTAGATATATACATATTTAATATCATCACTGCTAGAGCTCCTTCCTAACTGGATGGACTTGAGTTAAATTTAAAGATAGATTCTTTGTCAGTACAGGAGTTTTAATTCGGGAGACTGAGTGGGAAAAGTATTACTGTGCCAAGGCCAGTGTTGGATCAGTTGGTAGGTGATGACTGTAGTGGAATCGACTAAGAGACTTTAAGCGGTGGATGGGGAGTTGTTTGATAGTCTTTAGAAATTAGACAAAGTACGGATAGGGTGACATGATAGGTCGATGGATGGTAGATATAGATATATTGTAGATGGAAAGTGCTAGACAGATAAGCGGATGATAGACATAAGTTGACTGATTCACGAGTACACATACGATAATAGAGAGATTGACAGACTCACTGAGGAGTTGAATGTCGATTGCCAGGTGATGTCCTTGTTGGTACACTCGAGCCCGAAAATTCGCGACCACGTACCTTAGCTGTCTGTGGAAACTGTGCTGGTAACACTGAATGGGGGAGGGGTCAGAGTACGTGGAATATATACCCCGCCCCCTCACAATCTCTACATGGTTTGATTTGGTTTCATAAGGTTCGTCTGCATAAACCCTTCAACGGCGGGCAAACCTTTATTCACTTTATTTCGTCTGTTTTCTGTCGATTTTATTCATTATGGATAGAGTAGAGGGTTAGGAGTCTAGAGGTTAGATATGAGCCTGATAAATCCTTCCAACACGATAGAACTCACTTAAAATAATAACATCGTCTGGAAATAACGAGGAACAAAGTAACAATTTAGTCACCCGCTATCGACATTGGATACTGATCCTAGATAAAACATATCGCTTTTATCAGTGGAAGGATATTGAGACATGAGTAGTATCAATTGTAGAGTTTAGCTTTTTTTACTAAGGACTGTATGGAGCTGTAATTCGTTCGAGTAACGATTCATTTGTCTCTGATTTATCCGAGGGAATTGTCGTAATGGCGCCTAATGCCGGAGATCAGTCTCCATACTTCTGCCTACCAGCAAACATGGCTCAAGACCCTCATAAAGTAAGCCTTCGTTCAAGGCTTGTTGCCAAGAGACAAGCAGGAATGTCTGTTGCTGCATAGCAGAAGATGAAGGTGTGTCACAAACAACAGTTAAGAAATGGTGGACTAGGTGGCAAGCAGAAGGCGATGTGTGTGACCGTCCGAGGAGCGGAAGACCTAGGAAAACAACACCTGAGGAAGACCAGAGAATCAGTGAGCAGGCAAGACGAACACCCATCATCAATGCCATGCAAATCAGGGAGCAGCTTCAGTTACAAGTGTCCAGAAAAACTGTATGCAAACGTCTTCATGAAGCAGGAGTGCATCATAGGATCCCAGCAGAAAAAGAAAAGTTAACTGAGAGGCATCGGAACGGCCGCCTTGTTTTCGCACAACAGCATGTGAACATGGACCTTGAATACTGGGGGCGAGTGATATTCTCTGACGAGAAAACCTTTTCTTCTACTACACACGGACGCCCTCACTGTTGGCGACGCAACGGAACAAGATACAACAGTGAAAACATATATGAAGTAGCACGTAGTGGCCACGTGACGAGCAACGTGTGGGGCTGGGTCCATTTATACGGCGTGGGTGAACTGACTGCTATCGACGGGAGACTGACTGCAGAGAAATATATTGAAATATTAGAGGAAGTGATGGTCCCTACAGTTCGTGCTATGGCTATACCTTATCCTGAACGGTTTATTTTCATGCAGGTTAGTATATCAAATACTGTCTACTCCATTTCCATATTCATGTCTTATATTCATCTGTTAGAAATTATCGCATATTCAACACGTCTATAATTTATCAACTGAGTCTGTCATTATACAACATTACCTATAAGGAGCCATTATTATCCATGTGTATTTGCCATTATTAGGACAACTGCCCCGTCCACACCGCACGAATCGTAAGCCGATGGTTCAGGGACCAGCCGAACATAGATCTGCTGCTGTGGCCAGCTAAGGCTGCGGATTTAAACCCAATAGAAAATTGTTGGGCGATGATGGTTAATAGCTGGGACCAGGGACAAGAGAGGACACCTCAAGCACTTGTGCAGCACTGTATGCATGACTGGGAACGACTCCGGAGACAAGGCGATATTTACAACATTGTTGCATCCCTCCCATCCAGAATGCAAGAAGTTATTAACAACGAGGGCGGATGGACATATTACTGATGTCAAAAAAACATCTACTCTGTGTGTGTGTGTGTGTGTGTGTGTGTGTGTGTGTGTGTATGTGTATGTGTGTATGTGTGTGTGTGTATGTGTATATGTGTGTGTATGTGTGTATGTGTGTGTGTGTGTATGTGTACGTGTATGTGTACGTGTATGTATGTGTATGTGTATGTGTGTGTATGTGTGTGTATGTGTATGTGTGTGTATGTGTGTGTATGTGTGTGTATGTGTGTGTGTATGTGTGTATGTGTGTGTATGTGTGTGTATGTGTGTATATGTGTGTATGTGTGTGTATGTGTATGTGTGTGTGTATGTGTATGTGTGTGTATGTGTATGTGTGTATGTGTAGCCTATGTGTGTGTGTATGTGTATGTGTGTGTATGTGTATGTGTGTATGTGTAGCCTATGTGTGTGTGTGTGTGTGTGTGTGTGTGTTAACTCCCTCACTGTATCCATTCACTAATAAAATAACAGAGTAAGGGACAATTGTATCGTTACCCGAACGAATTACAGCTCCATACAATTCTTAGTAATAAAAACTCAACTCTACAACTGATAAAGGTGATATGTTTTATCTAGGATCAGTATCCCATGTCGATAGCGTTTATTAATGCAGACGAACCTTATGAAACCAAATCAAACCATGTAGAGATTGTGTGAGGGGCCGGGGTTATTCCACGTACTCTGACCCCTCCCCCACTCATTGTTACCACCACTGTTTCCGCAGACAGTAAGGTACGTGGTCGCGAATTTTGGGGCTCGGCTGTACAAGGGGGGAGGTTTAGAGTGCTGGCTTTTGAGTCGGTATCGGAACCATTAGGAATTTAAACGAATAATGGGTAGAGAAACAGACTGATAGATAAGCAGATTAACAGACAGTAGAAAAAATCGGCAGACAGGCAGACCAGAAGAGACAGGTTGTTAACTGTTCGATAGGTGATACTCTTATATGGTTATACGGTAGGTAGACAGACAGGACATGTATAGAAATGCAGATGGATTAGCTGACTGACTGAATAAAAGGTAAGTAGACATATATATAAAAAAATTGTAACTGTATTTCCATAATATGTCGTATAACTTGCACATCTTTGTTCCCCCTCAGGTTAGGATTACTGGCCGCTAAGGATCCAAGGACCAGCGATCAAAAACAAGACTGTCTCGGCCGTTCCGGAAAGTAGGGTAAGTATCGTGTTATGTATGTGGCTGTGTTTCAAGGGTCGGATTCTCTAACATAGTTACAATCAAATCCCCCTCATACTCGTACCTCGTATAGTGATCTGCATAATGAACAACAAAAATAGTAAGTTATTGCAAGCTCCCTTCACTCATCCTCCTGCAAAAACAGAAAATAAATCTCGAAAGTGATACTGTTGATGTAAATAGAAGAAGAGGCACAGGAAGATTGTAGTCTACAGTCTCCATGACCTTCCAGCAAATTGAAGTATGAGTTACGAAAGCCAGTTGATTGTTTTGAATGTGGCATCAGATTATCATCAGTTTAACGTCCCGAATATCGAACACTGACACCACATTATTTTATAATAACTGAAAGTAGTCATTGGCAATAATTGTCGCTGTGTCCAAACATCTAAGAGGCCAGAGTAGGCGCACGAAAACATCACATTAGTTCAAAACAGGAAAGATGCTTTGCAGAATGCAACAATATCTGGAGCATATCAAAACTGTCTTTTTTTAAAAACAATTTAAATTATTAAAAAATTCTGATCTGCAAAAACTATTTGATCCCTATTTTTTTTTCTTTGAACCATAGGGGCTGGAGATGATGACAATTAATCCCCTCCAGCAAAAAAAAAAAAAAAAAAAAATGAAATCTTGACTTAATTAGTTTAAAACCTAACTCAGTTATTTAAAAATCTTATATGTGAATTGAAATTACTGACGTCGAATATACTATATCACCGACACCATCCTAACTCCCCCACTCCCGATATTTGGACGCAAAACCTGTCGAGTCAGTGGCATTCAGAGAGTGCGTACCTCAGTCAAGGCAGTAGCAACATTAATTATTACCTTCGCCTTTAACCTTTTCACCCATGTTTAAACACTTGTGTCTTTGGTGTTCATCAGCAGTTTATGTTTTTCAGATTTTTTGAAGTTTTTCCGTAATGTTCCTGACAGAATCACAATCAGACAGGAAAAGAGACAGACGAACCGAGCAAAAATATAACTTAGCTTCTTGAAGGTAACAGTCGTAAATTAATCGGCAGTAAATTAATCAGTGGTTTTTAAAATAATCCTTCGTTACATCAAAACACCAAACTTTAAATAGCTAGATAGATAGAAAGAGTGACAGATAGATAGATAGATAAATAAACAGACTGTGACTGTACCAGCGAGCTAACACTTCCATCTATACCAATTCATGCCCTACCTAAGGTATGTATAAGTTTTTTTTTAATCACGACCGCACACCAACTAACCCACCTCCCTTATGAATACTCCCTTCGTTTGTCTGAAACGCTCAAAGTGCAAAGCAATTAGTTAGTCACGATACCAGACAATGCTGCAGCCACCACCAAGATTCCGCCTTCTCTGTCTGTCTGTCTGTCTGTCTGTCTGTCTCTGTCTCTCTCTCTCTCTCTCTCTCTCTCTCTCTCTCTCTCTCTCTCTCTCTCTCTCTCTCTCTCTCTCAGAAAAACAACTCACCCTTCTACTTGAGTTTACGTAAAGACTCGATCATTGTCACTGGAAGGACTTCCATTATCAACACTGAATACTGGTCTAAAATGCGAATACTGAACGTCCAGTGATAATGAGGGTGTGAAGCAGTATAAGCGAACGTGAAAGAGAGAGAGAGAGAGAGAGAGAGAGAGAGAGAGAGAGAGAGAGAGAGAGAGAGAGAATTTGAAGAGAAGTAAATGAGAAAAGTATGGGGAATGAGGAGAGAGTCAGAATTTGGCAAAAAAAAAAAACACACACAAACGAAGGCTAGATAAAGAGGAGTGAATATATCCTGCAGATAGAAAGAGAAAGAGAATGAAATTGCTGAGGGGAGCAAGCAAGCGAGGGGGCGAGAGGAAGAGATGAGACTAGACAGCAGGTAATGAAATAAACGAGAATAGATGAGGACGGAAGGGCACTGATGGAAGGAGGATGTTGGGTGAGCTGACGGGCAGGGTGGAATAAAAGAGGGATTGGCTGAAATGTCACACTAATGGAAACTAAAACTGCGTTTGCGTCGAATCTAGTCGAGCTGCTGGCACGTGCAATGTCGGGTAAGGTTTTGGTGGTGGGGTTGGTGGGGATGGGGATGGAGATGGTGGAGGAGTCGGCCGTGTTATCTCGCTCACCGTTTCCTTTACTTGTCCTGGGGATTTTAGACTACCGAGGTGAGGTTCCGGGAAGGAGGTTGTAGTTATAGTGGTGCCATCATAATTTGATCTTTAAAAATTTATTGACGTTACTATTATTATTATTACTATTACTCTTAATATTGTTGTTTTTGTTGTTCTTGTTCTTGTTGTTCATGTGTTGTGGGAGTTATTATTATAATCATAGTCGTCTTCGTCAGTATAGTTATTATTCATCATCCACTCAGTGTAGTGGTACTTTGTTTCCGGTAAACCTGCACTGAGTGGCAGGGCAAATGATTTCGTGTAAACCAGGAAATCATTTAATACCCTGGGTGGCAACCTTATAACCAGTCAACACGTGTTCCGTATGTGTCAGCTAGTGGGCTGACGGAGAGTTAGTGCTCCCACCCGGAAAACAACTAACATAAAATACAAACAAGAAGCCTTGAACCAGGAATGACCAACAGATGACCAAGGACCGACAGATGACATGGTCCGGATTGCAACATGGAATGTAAGAGGTGCGAATGATGAGGTGAAGAGAGAGAGAGATTGTCCCAGGTGCATGAGGGTGCAAAAGTGGACATAGACTATGTGGATTATCTGTGTATCAATCTGTTTCCAGACGCACCAATCCCGCAAGGGATGGTCACAAACAAATAGCCTCCATGTCACCCTGTCCTTCACCATTTCGCTGCAATATTACCAGCTCACACACCCGTCTCATAATTATACCTCTCCACTCCATCCCTCCATCTCATCCTCGGCCTTCCCCTCTCCCTCCCCCTCCACCTCACTCACATACACTCTCCTCGTGAGTGTCTTGCTTTCCTTCCTCTCCACATGGCCAAACCACCAAGGTAAATTTCTCGATACGCTTTCAGTCATATCCACATCCTCACCACAACGCTCTTTCACTGCCTCATCAGTCAGTCTGTCCCTCCACGTAACTCCACATGCTCCTCTCAAACAACTCAATTCTACAGCTCTCACTCCTGACTTGCGTACTTCCAACAAGATCCAGATTTCACTTCCGTACGTTAGAGTTGATATCGCAATACTAGCATGCAGCGACTTTTTTACTTCCATACTCACTTCCCTATTTCTTATCACTGCTTTCAAAGAACCAGCAACCTTTCTTCCTTGTTGCACCTTTTCAAGCACTTCATATGTGGATTAACTGAGACTTAATGGAGAGGTCAGAGTGTGAGAGAACTGGAGTGTGGATAGGGTATATGTGCAAAAGTAGGTGAGAATGAGAGGGCAAAAGAGGGTGTATGTATTGTTGTATGCAAGAGAGGGAAGGAGAATGCAGTGTAAGAGAGCATGGATCAGTTGATTCAAGGATTGTGTGGGTAAGATTGAAAGTGGGATTACAAACGTGGACGATTGTGTGTGTATATTAGCCAAAGCAAGATCGTGCAAGCAGGGTGAAAGAAGAGTTCTGCGCAAATATGGAAGCATGCATGGAAAAGTTTGAAAGGAATGAGAGGTGTTTTTGACTGAAGATATGAAAAGCAGGGAATGTGAATGCGGATGGAATAGTTGCAGAGCGGGGTGTGCCTTCAAAAGTGGAGGAGAATGGCAGTGTTCTAGTGGACATATCAGTGGAGAGGAGGTTCGTGGTAGCCAATACCCTCTTCAGGCACAAAATAATCCACAGGTATAAGTGGCGAGTGATGAGAAAGGTGGGTGGTGAACTGAATGAACGGAAGGCAATGATTGATTATGAATGTACGGATGACAGAATGAGAAGGTATGTAATGGATGCAAGAGCATACAGAGGTTGTGGGAGTGGACTTTCTGACCATCACTTGGTGGTAGTAAAAGTCAAGGTTCAAGTGCAATGGAGAAATAGAAGGAAGGAAGGACAGGAGGAAGTAGTCCATACAAGGAGAGTAGAAAGGTTGCAGTAGGATGGCAAAAAGGCAGAATATAAGAGAGAAGTGGGGGAGCGATTGGTTAAATATGATTTGGAAGAAAGGCTGCTGGTTCTTTGAAAGCAGTGATAGGAAATGGGGAAGTTAGCATGGAAGTAAAAATAGTAGCTGCATGATAGTATTGTGATACCAACTGTAACATATAGATGTGAAGCTTAGACGTTGTTGGAAGAACACAAGAGTGAGAGCAGTGGAAATGAATTATTTGAGAGGAGCATATGGAGTTACACTGAGAGACAGACTGAGACATGAGAAAATGAAGGAGCGTTGTGGTGTGCATGTGAATGTGATGGAATGCGTTAGGAAAAATACCCTGAGGTGGTTTGGCCATGGGGAGAGGATAGAAAGCGAGAGACTAACAAGGAGAGTATGTGAATGAGGTGGAGGGGGGAGAGGGAAGGGTAGGCCGTGGTTTAGATGGAGGGATCGAGTGGAGACGTATTTGAGAGAGGAGGGTGTGAGCTAGGGGAAGGGCAGGGTGACTTGGAGGCGACTTGTTCGTGGCCACCCCTTGCGGGATTAAGGCTCTGTTAATAGATCGATCGATAGATTATTGTTGTTATTATTATTATTATTATTATTATTATTATTATTATTATGATTATCATCATCATCATCGTCGTCGTCGTCAATCATCAATCATCAGTCATCAACATCATCATCATCATCATCATCATCATCATGAGCAACAGCAGCAGCAGCAGAGGCAACAGTATTGCTCCTTGATTTGTAGAATGAAGTGGCGATGAGTTCCGACGCAAGAATATGGGGGCAGTTTTTCACCTTTTTCAAAAAGCTATGAGGATGAGCAATGATGCAATAATTTCAGAGCAATTTTGTCGCTGAACTGATAGGAATAGGTATATATTAGAGGAGATATTGCATATTATATTTGAAGAATTTTAAGTGGAACTTAACTTAATGATGATATTGGAATTTAGGAGTGTTTTAGGAGATATAGGAATTCGGGAGCATTTCCGATGGAGATATGTAGTGATTTAGGAATTTGGGAGTTTTTTTTTCGAACTCTAGGATTTGGTGTCTCGCTGTTTCCTTGCGCTTGTGAAAGTGAAAAATATTACCGGTAGATTTTACTCAATAACAGTGTAAACAAATATCTGCAAACAGAAAATATTTCTCGTTTGAGAACTAGCATTAGAAAGATAAATTCATATAAGCACATGGAATTAATATTACCATTCTCCCTACACGTAGTCTAAATAATGCAAAATATTAATTATGCGGTTAATTACAGGACATATAATAGAATTGCTAAGGCATGTAGAACTGATTGTTAATACCTGCTAGATTAGTTGTAGTCCAGTTAAATCGAGTATATGACTATCAGATCATGGCAGTGTAATATGGGTTAGGTTTCGCGTACGGAGCTTATTATTAATTACTTTCAGATAACTCATACCGATGGTCCAAATCAAAAACTGTAACTCTAGAACTTTCTCCTTCGGATATTGCTTTGGCTTTTCCTGTCGACAGTATCAACTATTAACGTGAAAATAAAGAGGAGGTGAAAACAGTGTTACCCAATGAAATAAAAATACAGTAGTCTGAAAAAAATTTACTGCTTCAGTTTAATTCTAAAAAACACGGAACCCGTTTTCGAGTCTTCCACACACACCCTTTCTCTGTATATACAAACATATTCTGTAGATTGATAGACAAATGTTCACACACACACACACACACACACACACACATACTTATATATATATATATATATAATATATATAATATATATATATATATATATATATATATATATATATATATATATATATATAGATAGATATGTTTACATAGCCTATGATTTCATCATCCTATGTGTAATTTTAACGCACAGTATGCTGCATGTTTGATCACGAGCGTGTTCTGCCTCAGTCCCCCCCTTCTACCGTTATAGTAGAGTAAGTCGTCCTTTCTGTTGCTTAGAGCGGGATTGTCAACTCTTTGTCCCCATGACTTCATTTGCGCGTCCTTCTTACAAGTAGTATCAAGCTCTGCTGGCCCCTATATAATGAGCTCAGTCTCTGCATCATTGCCACTTACATCTACTCCTCATTTCCTTCACATCTCTGTCCTCCCATGTACAGTTATTATTGAGTCCTCAGGAAGTCTCCAACCATCTAGCAGCTGTGTAATTTGAGTATAAGTGTTGTTGCATTTTGTTCTTGTACTGTATAGCATTAAGGTGTTAATTTGTAGGCCTAGTGAAGTTTTTGTAATTCATGTAGGGTTCTTTATGTCAGTCATCATTAATAATATTTTGTATCTGTAATAATTTATCTTGCATTTACTGAGCATTACCCAGTGTATTTTCATTTTAACAGGGCTGACTTAGATAAATTTACTCATGCTAATTTCGTGTTAATAGAGGCTATTGCAGTTAACCATATATTTAACATGTTTTTTGCCATTACATTATCCTTATGAGTCCTGAATGTTTTGTTGTTAGTTTGAGCATTAAACTTTAACTTGTAATTTTACCTAACTCTTTTGTTTTGAACCTGGAACTTTACGGGACAGTAGTGATTTTTAGTATTCTCACTTAAAGTGTACATTATCTTTCTCTGTTCCGTAACATAAATTTGGCCACCTCATATCAGGATATTCAGGATATTATCGTAAGGATATTGTTTGATATTTTGTGACTGTGATTTATTCATGATGTCTACTATTACTACACTTGATGAAGCCAAAGATTTTTTGTCAAATGTGCAAACAGTGTGTGATGTAGAAAACAGAACAAAGAATGAACTTAAGCTTGTTGCTCAACAATTGGGAATTGCAGTTCACTCTCATCATTCTAAAGATCAAATTGTTGGCATGATTAATAAAAGCTTGTTTAATGTAACTCCTCCAAATGAGCAAACGCAGATTGAATTAGCTAAGTTACAGCTAGCCCTGCAGGAGGCTCGTGTTAAGGAGGCTGAATTTCAAGCACGTGCTAAGGAGGCTGAGTCTCAGGCTAAGGAGGCGGAGTCTCATGCTAAGGAGGCGGAGTTTCAGGCTCGTATTCAGGAGGCTGAATTTCAAGCAAATGCTAAGGAGGCGGAGTCTCAGGCTCGTATTCAGGAGGCTGAATTTCAGGCAAATGCTCGTATTCAAGAGGCACAGGTACAGGCTCAGGCACAAATTGAACTTGCTAGGATTCAGGCAGACCATGAGTATCGCATGAAACAAGGCGGAACTGGATCATCTAGCTCTGATGATTTTGGTATGGCTAAAAATGTTAAACTTGTCCCTCCTTTTAATGAATCTGATTTAACAAAGTATTTTCAGTTGTTTGAGAGGGTAGCTACAGGTTTTAATTGGCCAAAAAAGTATTGGCCAGTACTCCTTCAAACTGTTCTCACCGGTAAAGCTCAAGTAACTTATGCATCTTTGCCTCAGGATCAATCTGATAATTATGATGTAGTTAAGAGCTTGATTCTTAAGGCCTATGAGCTTGTTCCTGAAGCCTATAGAGTAAAATTTAGGACAACTTACAAGCAAGATAAGCAATCCCATGTTGAGTATGCAAAAATCAAAGAAGATCTGTTAGAGCAGTGGTTAAATTCTAAGAATGTGGATTCTGATTTTGGTAAATTTAAGCAGATGATTTTGCTGGAGGACTTCAAGAGGTGTATTTATAAAGATGTAAGCCTATATCTTGATGAGAAAAGAATAGATAATTTGTCTGATGCTGCAGTTTTAGCTGATGAATATGTTCTCACTCACATGAGATATTCTAAAGAAAAAGGGAAAGCTGAGAGTAAGTACGTTGCCTCTACTCAGAGTACAGGTAACAGGAATGAGAATAAAGATGATGTTTCTCAGGAAGTAAATACCAGCTTCACCTCTAGATTTCAGAAAAGTAAATGTACTTATTGTAGTAAGCTTGGTCATACTACGGAGAAATGTTTCAGCAGACAGCGTGGTGTGAACAAAAAGGAGTCTTTAAATATTCAGTCAATTGGTCTAGTGTCCACCCTTGAGAGTTCCCAGAATTCTTTAACTGAGTTAACTGAACCTGCATTGAGGGGTAACTTAAATTCTCATGATGGAGCTCCTCTTTTGAGCAGTAACGTGGGTGACACTCTCAAGAATTCATGTGCTAATTTCCTGTCTGATGGTTTTGTCAGTCCTCTGGCCAGTAATGACAGGAAATCAGTTCAAATATATCGTGATACAGGTGCTTGCCAATCCCTTATGCTGACCAGTGTTCTAGGCTCTAATGTTAATTCCTCTGATGAAACTGTAATCTTACAAGGTGTAGGGAATAATTACTTCTCTGTCCCTCTGTGCAGAGTGAATTTAGAGTCTGGTTTTGTTAATGGTTCCGTTATGGTTGGGTTGGTTGAGACACTCCCAATGTCAGGTGTAACTTTCTTACTTGGAAATGATATTGGTGGAAGTCAAGTGTGTCCAGCTCCTCAGTTGTCTAGTGAGCCAGTGGCTGCGACCCAGGATTGTGATGTCCCTGATGTGTTCCATGCATGTGCTGTCACTAGGGCTAAGTCTAAAGTTACTGGTGACTTAGAGGATAATGATGATGATGATGTTATCCTAGCTGACACTTTTCTTGCTAATTTGGACCACTCACCAGATGAGGCAGTACCCCGTAGTGTTGATAATTTGTCTCGTCAAGAGTTGGTTGAGTTGCAGGTTGCTGACCCTGAGTTGAAAGGTCTAGCTAACTCTGCTTACAGTGAACAAGAGTCAGCCGGTGCTTCTACTTGTTATTATATAAAGTCAGGAGTGCTTATGAAGAAGTGGAGACCCCCAACAGCATCAGCCGACTGTGAATGGGAGGTTGTACATCAGGTTGTCATCCCTCGTGTTTGTAGGCAGGATATCATTAGAGTGGCTCATGATTCCAGTTTGGCAGAACACCTTGGAGTGAGGAAGACTGTGGCGCGCATTTTGAAACACTTCTACTGGCCAGGTATCTTCAGGGATGTTTCCTGGTATTGTAAGTCTTGTCACACCTGTCAAGTTGTGGGGAAGTGTAATCAGACCGAAAGGGTTGCACCTCTAGTTCCCATTCCTCCTTTTGAGGCGCCTTTCACCCGTGTGTTGGTGGATATTGTGGGCCCTCTTCCTAAGACTTCTTCAGGATTTTCTTATGTGTTGACCCTGATTGATATGGCTACTCGTTATCCTGAAGCCATTCCACTTAGAAATATCTCAGCAAAGAACGTGGTTAAGGAAATGCTAGGGTTCTTCTCAAAGTTTGGTCTGCCCAAGGAGGTACAGTCAGACCGGGGAAGTAATTTCATGTCGAATGTTTTCAAGCAGTCTCTGAAAGAGTTGGGCATCACCCAGATCACGTCTTCAGCTTACCATCCCCAGACCTAAGGAGCGTTGGAGAGATATCATCAAACACTCAAATCGATGCTCAAGAAATACTGTTTGGAACATCAGAAAGACTGGGATAAAGGTCTTCCATTCGTTGTGTTTGCTGCAAGAGAATCTCCAAATGAATCACTGGGCTTCTCACCTTTGGAACTACTGTTTGGCCATGAAGTAAGAGGACCCCTTAAGCTACTCAAGGAATGCTGGCTGTCGGAGGAAGATGACGTCAACCTGCTGAAGTATGTTATGAAGTTCAAAGAACGGCTGTCCACTGCTTTACAGTTGGCGAGAGAGAATTCAGGAGCTGCTCAGGAGAAGATGAAGACTTGGTATGATAAGAAGTCCAGGTTACGCTTTTTTCAGCCAGGAGATCAGGTTTTGATTCTGCTACCGGTGCATGGGTAACCTCTTCAAGCCAAGTTTAGTGGTCCTTATTTCATGGAGAAGAAACTCAGTGATGTCAACTATGTCATCGCCACACCAGATCGTAGAAAGAACAAGCAACTTTGTCACATCAACATGCTAAAGTTATATAACAGGCGGGACGAAAATAATCTAGTCTGCACTGTAGCTGTTCCACCCGAGTCTGCAAGTGAAGCTCTCCCATGCAGCATGAGGCTGAGTGATAGTTTGGGGAAGAATCCTGATATCATGAATGATCTCCAGACTAAGCTTTCTCATCTACCTCCCGAGGAAAGGCAAGAGTTTTCGGCATTACTGCAGGAGTACCCGCAAGTGTTCCGTGCCTCTCCAGGAAGAACCACTGTGTTGATGCATGATGTCGATGTTGGAGACGCAAAGCCAATTAAATTGCCTCCTTACCGTGTGAACCCAGTGAAAGTTCCTCTCATCGAGAAGGAGCTTGGCTACCTGTTGGACCACAAGATGATTGAGCCCTGTCAGAGCGAGTGGAGTTCTCCTGTCACTCTAGTCCCTGAGCCAGGTGGGTCACAGCGGCTTTGCACCGACTGCAGACGTGTTAATCAGATAACTAAAACAGACACTTACCCTCTCCCTCGTGTGGAAGATTGCATAGACAAGATCGGAAAGGCTAGGTACATAAGTAAGTTTGATTTGTGAAAGGGATACTGGCAAGTACCTATGACTGAACGTGCTAGGGAGATCTCATGTTTTGTAACATTAGGAAAGACTTTTGCATGTTCTGTAATGCCATATACAGATTGTTTTAGAGTAATAAGAAATTTCATTTGTAAATTTCTTTTTCTTTGTGGGGAGGTGTTACATAGCCTATGATTTCATCATCCTTTGTGTAATTTTAACGCACAGTTTCTGCATGTTTGATCACGAGCGTGTTCTGCCTCAGTCCCCCCCTTCTACCGTTATAGTAGAGTAAGTCGTCCTTTCTGTTGCTTAGAGCGGGATTGTCAACTCTTTGTCCCCATGGCTTCATTTGCGCGTCCTTCTTACAAGTTGTATCAAGCTCTGCTGGCCCCTATAAAATGAGCTTAGTCTCTGCATCATTGCCACTTAGATCTACTCCTCATTTCGTTCACATCTCTGTCCTCCCCTGTACAGTTATTATTGAGTGCTCAGGAAGTCTCCAACCATCTAGCAGCTGTGTAATTTGAGTATAAGTGTTGTTGCATTTTGTTCTTGTACTGTATAGCATAAGGTGTTAATTTGTAGGCCTAGTGAAGTTTTTGTAGTTCATGTAGGGTTCTTTATGTTAGTCATCATTAATAATATTTTGTATCTGTAATAATTTATCTTGCATTTACTGAGCATTACACAGTGTATTTTCATTTTAACAGGGCTGACTTAGATAAATTTACTCATGCTAATTTCGTGTTAATAGAGGCTATTGCAGTTAACCATATAGTTAACCTGTTTTTTGCCATTACATTATCCTTATGGGTCCTGAATGTTTTGCTGTTAGTTTGAGCATTAAACTTAACTTGTAATTTTACCTAACTCTTTTGTTTTGAACCTGGAACTTTACGGGACAGTAGTGATTTTTAGTATTCTCACTTAACCCGTCACGTCCCGAGGTTTTCCACACCTCCGACATCCCCCAGTCCCGAGGTATTTTCGATTTTTTTTTTTTTGGGCTAAAACCTTCGCTTTTGGTGAGAAACATCGAAAATTCATAGAGAAATCGCTCACCTGAGGTTTAAAGTGCCCAATCCAGGTAGGAGTTCCTCCTTACCTGAGTGGGTTTTCTAACATGCTGGCACCAAAGAAAACGAGTTCTATGGGAGGGTAACTATTTTATCCACTCATAAACGGTATTTATTTATTTACTTGGTACGAATGTATATGTAGTATGACAGTATATTGGTTTTCAAGCAGTAATAAAGGCATTTTAAGCATTGTTTCACTCACTAACTAATCACCATACCTGACCTATTTTTGCCACACTACCTGATCATTATTTCTGGCTGTTTCTTCTTCTAATGCTATGTAAACATTGTCCTCCACATTGTCATTGATTGGGGAATCACTCTGGCCCTGAATAACTTTACTAGCCAGGTCACTGGTAACAGGTCCTTTGCCAAGACAATGGTGTGAGGGGGGGAGGGGGGAGGTTATGCAGTGTAAGACATTGTCCCTGCTTGGTATCTTGTACAGGAATAGAGGAAGGTGTCCCGTGTATACATACGAAAAATCACTTGCGAATATTGAAAATTGTGCAAATTAGGGACCTTGCAATTGCACGACGTACTGGTACGTCGCCGGGACTGGCAAATGCAAATCGTTGCAACGTACCCATATGTCGTCGGGACGGGGTGGGTTAAAGTGTACATTATCTTTCTCTGTTCCGTAACAAATATATATATATATATATATATATATATATATATATATATATATATATATATAATTATAACGGTTTAGTTTATTGCTTCCCCAGTGCTTCTTCAGAAGCCAGTGTATTTGACACTGTAATGTATCACACAGCTGGCTAACCTTAACCTCACCCTAAGCACTGAAATTACCTTTTTGGGTGATTTTAATGTTCGTAAGGTAGAATGGTTATTGCATTCTGCCAGGACTGACTATGCTGGTCCAGACTGCGAGCTGTTTGCAGAATATTTCATCTTAAGCAGTTGGTAAAACAACCAACCAGAATACTGTATCTGATAATCCTGACCAAAACACCTATCTCTTAGATCAATTCATGACAAATAATCCAGATGAATGCAGGATAGAAGTGCTGTCACCACTTTGATCATCCGACCACTATCTCATCAAAGCCTCAATAGTCACTTCCTCCAAACCTCCCCGTTCTGAACCTGTCTAGGGTGACCAGGTGGCACTTTGATAGGGAAGAGTGAGATGGATTCAGAAAATATCTTGCTGATATTTCATGGCAGTCTTCCTTCTTCAGTGACATCAATTCTACCTAGTCCTATATTAGCCAATATTGAACTAGTGGCATAGATCTATGTCCCCCTCTAAAATGCCAGTGACGTAGATCTAAGTCCTGCAGCACTGAGAAGTCATTGCAAGCAACTGAAGTAAAATGGAAGGAATTAACATATCTCGCTAACTTCTGACATTTCCCTGCTACACTTACAACACTGGTTTAGGAGTGCGGGTGGTGAGTGACAGTCTTCACAGGCTCACAGTTGTTCTGCTCTCAGTAACCTTGAAGAATGCAGAGGTCAAGTGACACCAACCTGACTCGATTCAACCAACTTGCTGGGTGTAGTGATTACTTTTATCAGTTCCAGGGATCTTATATTGATGTATTAAGCCCATTTAGCCAGAAAAAAAAATCCATAATCAGTTCACAAGCTTACAGCCTCTCTGCTTTCTTAGTAATGCAGAAGATTTCAGAGGTCAAGTTGCACCAACCTGACTCAATTCAACCACCGTTATGCTTGGATGATTACTTTTATTAGTCCCACGGATTTTATATTGATGTATTAAGCCCATTTAGCCAGAAAAAAATCCAAAATTGGCCGGTGTAGATGGGTATCAGTTATTGTTTTTTTCCCCTGGTGTGGTAGTGGTTAATGCCTTAATAAAAGCTGGTATGGAAATGTTCATACCAGGTCGACAGTTCACTAAAAGATCGGACTTCCCAAAAAGGTTTGATAGCAGTTCGCTAGAGCAGTGACACAAAAGTCATTAGCATATAACACTTAAAACCAAAAACATCTGAATTGCATAGTCAATTTAAAATTGCTAGACATCATGCAACAGTATTAATAAATGTCACTAAATCCAACTTTCTGCAGAACCAAGCATCTAAGTTGTTAAACAGTCGTAATGACAATGGAATATTCTGGTCAATTCTCAGTTCTTTCAATGATGACATTAACAAGTCATCACCCATTTCCCCACTAAAATCTTCAGATGGTAACATTACAAATGCCCCACGCGGTAAAGCAAACACCCTTGCCAATACATTTGCCAGTAATTCCACTTTAGAGGAAGTCAGCCAGAACGTCCCTGTACTAGAGCTTGACTCTCCCGAAATTGCTCCACTTAAGATACAGGTTAGATAGGTAAAATCCATCATAGACTCTCTACCAACCAACAAAGCTCCCGGCCCTGATGGAATTCCTCCAATTGTTTCGAAAAAGTGTTCCCCAGTACTTGCTCCTTTTCTGGCTAAATTATTCAGTCTATGAATACGTACATCTTCATCCCCTGATTCTTGGAAAGAAGCCAATATCCACCAATCGTATGTGTGGATAGAGATATGTGTACAACTTAGAAGGTCACTGATGAATCGAAGGAAGAGAGCTGGTGATTTGACGGAGCCTTGAGGAACACCACTATTGACAGCTCTAGGGGATGTGCAGTGGCTGTCTAGAATAGTGGGTATAGAACAGCAAGAAAAAAGCTAGAGATGAAGGCACAGTTATAAGGATGAAAACCTTAAGAGGGGAGTTTGGAAATTAAAGACTTATGCAAGACGCGATCAAAATCCTTTCAGATCCCAGGTTCAGTGGCAAAGCTTTTGCCAAAGTCCCTACATGAGGAAGACAGAGAATCTGAAGGGAAGGTAAGAAGGTCGCCGGTGGAGCATCTCTAGCAGATCCCATACCAACTATAGGAATGAAGGTTGTCACCGGAAAGATGTGCAGAAATTTTTTTAAGATTAAATTCAGAAACGTGGGGAAAAAAGGATGTTAAAGCAACTGGGCGATATTTTGAAGGTTGAGAATTGTCACCCTTTTTTGGGACAGGCTGAATGAGAGCAAACTTACAGCATGGAGAAAAAGTAAAAGTTAACAGAAAGGCAAAAGGGTTTACCTAGGTAGGAAGTAAGCACAGAAGCACAGTTATTGAAGACAACAGGAGGGACCCCGGCAAGCCCATTTGCCCTGTTAGTATTGAGGCCAGTGATGGCAGAAAACACATCAGTTGACGAAATTTTAATGTCAGCCATGAGGAAGTCAGAGAGGTTAAGTGATGGAGAATCTTGATCAGAGTGTTAAGAGCATTTAGTACGAATGAAATTATTCGTAGCAGAGTGAAGAACAGACTTAGTACGGTTCCGGCCAGAGACATAAAGGGATGAGATTCAAGGGTGGATTGGTTCCGGTACCTTTTGTAGACCTTCATCTTGTTGTAGAGAGGATTAGCACAAGCATGATTAAACTTTTTTTTTTTTTTTTTTGCATTAGTCACAGGATAAGAGAACGGAAGATATGCTTGTATGCCCAAGAGAATAACCTCCGTAATTTGCGAGGCATAATCAGTTATAGTTTGGTGTTGACAGCTGGGGTAAATTGTAAATGAGAATATGCTGGGCTACACTATGTCTTGCAGAGTCAGTGGTGAGAAGCTAGTCCCGAGGGGTGACGAAACGGGAGTTCCTGCTCTCCCTATCATCAGGTTTCCATCTACCTAGGAAGTACTGCTCTTTCCAAATGGTGCTGCACTCTTCTAGCATAAAATCAACCCAAAACACACACACACACACACACACACACACACACACACACACACACACACTTACTTAAAGATGTCCTATGACAGAAGATGACGGCTACCATACTCACTGAGATGGTGTGTTTGTCAGTCTTTGATGCCAGTGTGTATGATTGTGCAAATCAATTGTGGAACCGCAAGCTTTGCCACATTTGGCATGTCAAGCCTGGGTTTGCTGGGAAAACTGTTTTGGTTTTGCCTCAGTTATCTACAATCTTTCTGGCCAAGTTCCGAGCTTCTTCTAGATGAATTGTTCCATCACTGCAGAGGGTTTGTTATTGTCTTCTGTCAGAATTTGTATCAAGAGCTTTTGGTATGATGATGTATTTCTTGAGGGTTGACATTAAATGATCTTTATAGCTCTTTTTCTGTTCCCCTGGCTGCAGGAAGTTGGTCATACAGAACCTGATGGGGAAGGTGGTGCTCGGGCATATGCAACACGTCTCCGACCCATCTGAGCTGTTTTTTAGCCAGTATGATTTCTATGCTGGTTGACTTTGCGTCCGTGAAGAATTTGTGAGTGAGGGACTTTATCCTTCCATGTGAGTCCTAGGATCTGCTGTAAGCATCGGATGTGAAAAGACTCAAGCCGTCTCATGTTATGCTTGTAAGTCGTCCAAGTTTCAGCACTGTATAAGATGGCGGAGAGGCATAAAACTGTATAAACTGATACCTTTGTCTCATTCTCAAGTTGGTGTTTTCGAAGACTGGATCTGAGACGCACAAAAGAGGCTGAAGTGAGGTTGATTCGTTCAGGGACTTCTGCCTCGTATTTATGTTTATCTGTGGCCACACTTCCGAGGTAGATAAAATTCTCCACCTGTTTTACATTCTCGCCATTTATCTGGAATGCAAGAGGCTGTGCTGCAAAATTCCTTTGAGATATTGTTTCAGTTTTATTGACATTTATTCGGAGGCCCATTGCATGGTATATGTTGGTATTGATGGTGAGACTGTTGTAGGGCTTCAGGGATATGTGCAAGGACAGCACAGTCATCAGCATATTGCAACTTAAGGAAGTGAGCTATTTCAGTCTTTAATTATGCTTGAGATGTCTGAGATTAAGTAACCTTCTAGATGGAACGGGATTTTTATTCCATCATCAGGGTTCATTTTTTGGTGACTTAAAAGGGTGACTGCAGTGAGACAAATATTGAAAATGACAGGAGCCAGGACACATCCTTGCTTTATGCCCACATCCACATTGAGGGGTTCGGATTTGCTCTCACCTACGGACACACGAGCATTCATGTTGTCATGCAGAAGAATGGTAAGAAATTTGTGTGGAATTCCAAATTTTGACAGCATTTCATAAAAGTTCTCTGGTGACAGTGTCAAATGATTGAACATGATCAGTGAATGCAATGTACAAGTCACTGTTCTTCTTGTGACATTTTTCTTGTATCTGTCGGCCAACAAAGATCATATCATAGGTACTTCACTCCTTCCGAAATCCATATTGTGTTTCAGGGAGTGTTAACTCAGTTAAATGTTTTATCAGGGTGGATGACATTATCTTGGCTAGTACTTTACTAGCATTCACAGGGAGGAAGATGCCTCTGCTGTTGTCACAATTTGAGTAGTCCTCTTTCTTCTTGTAGATGGTTACAATATCAGGGGTAAGCCATTCAGATAGAATTTGTTCTTGGTTCCAGATAGTCAGTATGAGATTATGGAGGCATTGGTGACGTAACTGGGTACCGTCTTTGATCAGTTCAGATGGTATACCATCAGGGCCAAGGTTTTTGTTACTTTTTTAAAGAGTGAATGGCCTGAACGGATTCTGCAAGTGTAGGTGGGGCATCAAGATCTGCCAATTGAAGGGTTTTGGGAATATTATCAAGGATATCATGTTCCACCAGGCTTCTTCGATTCAGTAAATTGTTGAAGAGTTGTGCCCATCTTCTTAGGATTGCTTGCTTGTCTTTCAGGAGCTCTCCTTCAGCTTATCGTTATGGTGTGTTTGGTTGGGCCACAGATGGTTTTTATGGACTTGCTGAACCCATGATGGTCGTTAATATAAGCCAGTCTTTGCAGCTTTTTTCCTTGCTCAGTCCACCATTTGTTGTCCATGTCACGCAGTTTTCTCTGGGTTTCACTTCTTAGAACCTGGAATTCAGATTTTAGGTTTAAGGAGCTAGGATGAGCCAACCAGTTATGTGCTCTATTCTTTCATTGCAAGGTCATATATTCCTTCAGCGTTTTCATCAAACCAGTCTTTATGGTGGCAAGTGGAGAAGTCTGGTATTTCTTTTGCAGGACTTTGGAGCAGTGTCTTACTGTTTAGCCACTCTGCATCTGGATTTGTTGCATTGTTGTTTGGGTCAAGTTTAGGGCACTGAGAGAGCTTCTCCGTAATTGTGCTGTGGAAGGTGTTACGCGTTGCCACATCCTGTAAGCTACTACTGTTTAGTTTCTTGATGGATGGACTGCTGTGCATTTGTGGGCGTGTGACTAACTGCAATTTTGTGACGGTAAAGTTATGGTCTGTGGAGCACTCAGTACTTCTCATATCTCGGGTTATAAGAACATCCGCCTTGCAATGACATAGTCAGTTGGGTGCCAGTGTCTTAGTCATGGGTGCATCCATGTGGTCTTGTGTTTATTCTTGAATTGAAAGGTGGTGTTGGTGATAACCAGACTGTGTTCTGAACAAAAAGAAAGCAGTTTAAGGCTATTGCTGTCCATGGCAATAAGTAATGCTTTGCCGAAGGTGATTATCTTTTCTTACTCTGGCAATAAAATCTCCAAGCAGCATCAGTTTGTCATTAGGTGATATAGAACGAATGGTAGCATCCAAAGAGTCATAAAATGAATGTTTGATGATGTTCTCTGAATCAAGCGTTGGGGCATAGGTATTGATGAGTCTTGTATATTGGCCTTTAGAGAGTGGTATGTGCCAGGACATCAGCTTCTCTGATATATCCACAGGTGTTTCTTGCATATTCTTTAGGATGTTTTTGGATTGAGCCAAGAGCCCATGGTTGCCTCTTATGGTTATGGTTGCCTGTTACATTTTGTCTGACTAATCAGACTTCAGAAATAGGTATACCCTTCTGCTTCATTAAGGTTGCCTCTCCTGAGAGGCGAATCTCAGACAAGGCAGCAATGTCAGTTTTGTCTTTTCAGTTTATGGGCAATAAGGACAGTTCTATGGCGTGGTCTTTTGTCGTGGTCAGTATCAAGCAAGGTTCGTATTTTCCAGGTAACAAGAGTCAGAGGGATTCTTATGGTTTTTAGACCACATTGTGAGACACCTCGACAGAGGTGGTTATCTGCCTAGGTGGTGCAGAGCAGCAGATGTTTAGGATACCTCTTCTAAACCCCTCCCCATCAGGAGTAAGCAGTTGGGCATCCGTTGCCGGCTGCATAGTCGCACTGTATGCCGCTGAAGGCATGACCTGCTCCTATACCATCATGCCAGCGACCACTGAGCCAATGCCGCCTATGTGCAGGACTCAAGCTAGCGACTTCCAGCCACATCCATGACCTGTTACTGTCAACTTAACCTGTCGGCATAGGTCTTTTGTTTTGGTGAAAGATCAGATGGAAGGTGAGTATGGCAGTGGGCTTGTGCGATGAACAAATTAGGTGTGATAGTGAGGGTGCATAGTCCTTACCACCACGTGACCCAGCCTGTGACAGTGGCATGAAGATTCACGACAACCGTCAACTGAGCAGGGTTGCAGGAGTCCACCGGGAGCTCTGTCTGTTGAGCCAAGCCCATTGGACTCCACTCACGGATTTTTCGTTCGGGGTTCACTCCCCCAACCTCGACCCAACCAAGAGCAGTCCACGAGACAGTGGACCTGAGAACACATAGTCTGACCTCTAACTGATGGCCCCTCCAGCATGGGTAATCCCGTCCTCCTGCCGAGTCCGGGAGGCATTTCCCTGTGTGCTGCCCACCAGATTTACAGGGCACTCAAATCTCCCACCACAGCAAGGTGGTTCCTGTGGGGACACACTGCAAGACCGGCCTATCCCAACCGAAGTCGGGACGATACAGCCAATGTATCTCTACCAAGTGGCTTAGGCTGTCTGGTAGAAATTGTATGTAGGGTGAAAAATGCTTGTAAGTGTAATTGTAGTGTTGGAGTGGCTTTGGATGTGTGTGTAGTCTGTGAACCAAGTGCCAATCTAATGCCCGCGCAGCCGACTGGCTGATGCAAGCATACTTTACAGTAAGCGACACTGGTTCAACCACATGCACTCCCTTGTGTCCGCCAATGCAGTACTTGTGGCGGGTGGTGAACACTCCCTACACTCCTCAGTTTATTATCCTGTAGGGGCGCGAACCCTGGTCCACACCCCGTGTCACGAAACGCACACTGTACCACTGTACCACAGAGGCTCCATATATATATATATATATATATATATATATATATATATATATATATATATAATATATATATATTTATATTTATATATATAATATATATATATGTATATATATTTATTTATATGTATATATAAATATATATATATTATATAAAAATATAAATATATATATCTATATATATATATATATATTTATATAAATATATATGTATATATATATATATATATATATATATATATATATATATTATTATATATATATATATATATATATATATATATATATGTATATATATATATATATTGTTACATAGCCTATGATTTCATCACATCCTATTGTGTAATTTTACACGCACAATAGTATGCTTTTGCATGTTTGAATCATTTGAGCGTGTTCTGCCCTCCAAAGTCCCCCCTTCTACCGTTATAGTAGAGTAAGTCGTTCTCTCATGTTATACGCTTTGCGGGATTTTCAGCTCTCTGTCCCCATGGCTTCATTTGCTGCGTCCCTGTATTACAAGTTGTATCAAGCTCTGCTGGCTCCTATATAATGAGACTCCAGTCTCTGCATCATTGCCACTTAGATCTGCTCCTCATTTTGTTCCACATCTCTGTCCCTCCTCCTCTGTACTGATATTATTATTGTGAGTGCTCAAGAAATCTCCAACCATCTAGCAGCTGTGTGTAATTTTGAGTATAACTGTTGTTGCATTTTTTTCTTGTACTGTATAGCATAAGTTTAATTTGTAGGCCTAGTGAAGTTTTTGTAATTCGTGTAGAGTTCTTTATGTCCAGTCATTTTTGATAATAGTTTGTATCTGTAATAATTTATCTGGCATTCACTGAGTATTATCTGGTATCTCATTTTTATCAGGGCTGACTTAGATAAATTTATTCTTGCTAATTTCATGTTAATAGAGGCTATTGCAGTTAACCATATATTTAACCTGTTTTTGCCATTACATTATCCTTATGGAGTCCTGAATGTTTTTGTTGTTAATTTAAGCATTAAACTTTAACTTGTAATTTTACTCTAACTCTTTTGTTTTGAACCTGGAACTTTACCTGGGACAGTAGTGATTTTTAGTATTTTCACTTAAAGTGTACATGTATCTTTCCTCTCTGTTCCGTAACATAAATTTGGCGACCTCTATTATCAGGATATTCAGGATATTATCATTAAGGATATTGTTTGATATTTTGTGACCTTGTGATATATTCATGATGGCTACTATTTCTACCACTTGATATGAAGCCAAAGATTTTTTGTCATGAATGTGCAAACAGGTGTGTTGATATAGAAAACAAAACAAAAAATAAACTTAAGCTTGTTGCTCAACAATTGGGAATTGCAGTTCACTCTCATCTAAATTCTAAAGATCATATTGTTGGCATGATTAATAAAAGCTTGTTTAATGTAACTCCTCCAAATGGGAGCAAACGCAGATTGAATTAGCTAAGTTACAGCTAGAAGCTCTGCAGGAGGCTCGTGCTAAAGAAGCTGAATTTCAGGCAAATGCTAAGCAGAGCTTGGAGTCTCAGGCTAAGGAGGCGGAATCTCAGGCTCTGATTCAGGAGGCTCAGATACTGGAACAAGTTGAACTTGCTAGGATTCAGGCAGACCATGAGTATCATCACGCATGAAACAAGGTGGAACTGGATCATCTAGCTCTGATGATTTTGATGTGGCTAAACAAAAATGTTAAACTTGTCCCTCCTTTTAATGAATCTGATTTAACAAAGTATTTTCAGTTGTTTGAGAGGGTAGTCTACAGGTTTTAATTGGCCTAAGGAGTTTTGGCCAGTACTCCTCAAACTGCTTCCTCTCACCGGTAGAAGCTCAAATAACTTATGCATCTTCTGCCTCTCAGGATCAGTCCTGATAATTATGATGTAAGTTAAGAGACTTGATTTGCTTAAGCGCCTATGTAGACTTGTTCCTAGAAGCCTCATAGAGTAAAATTTAGGACAACTTACAAGCAAGATAAGCAATCCCATGTTGAGTATGCAAAAAATCAAAGAAGATCATTGTTAGAGCAGTGGTTAAATTCTAAGAATGTGGATTCTGATTTTGGTAAATTTAAGCTAATTGATTTTGCTGGAGGATTTCAAAAGGTGTATTTAGTAAAGATGTAAGCCTATATCTTGATGAGAAAAGAATAGATAATTTGTCTGATGCTGCAGTTTTAGCTGATGAGTATCTACTCCACTCACAAGAGATGTTCCTAGAGAAAAAGGGAAAGCTGAGAGTAAGTACGTTGCCTCTACTCAGAGTACAGGTAACAGGAAAGAGAATAAGGATGATGTTTCTCAGGAAGTAAATACCAGCTTCACCTCTAGATTTCAGAAAAAGTAAATGTACTTGTTGTAGTAAGCTTGGTCATACTACGGAGAGATGTTTCAGGAGACAGCGTGATGTGAACAAAAAGAATGCCTTTAAATATTCAGTCAATTGGTCTAGTGTCCACTCTTGAGAGTTCCCAGAATTCTTTAACTGAGTTAACTAAACCTGCTTTAAGGGGTAACTTAAATTCTCATGATGGAGCTCCTCTTTTGAGCAGTAACGTGGGTATTTACTCTCAAGAGTTCATGTGCTAATTTCCTGTCTGATGGTTTTGTCAGTCCTCTGGACAGTAATGACAAGGAAATCAGTTAAAATATATCATGATACAGGTGCTTGCCAATCATATGCTGACCAGTGTTCTAGGCTCTAATGTTAATTCCTCTGATGAAACTGTAATCTTACAAGGTGTAGGGAATAATTACTTCTCTGTCCCTCTGTGCAGAGTAAATTTAGAGTCTGGTTTTGTTAATGGTTCCTGTTATGGTTGGGTTGGTTGAGACACTCCCAATGTCAGGTGTAACTTTCTTACTTGGAAATGATATTGGTGGAAGTCAAGTGTGTCCAGCTCCTCAGTTGTCTAGTGAGCCAGTGGCTGCGGCCCGGGATTGTGATCTCCCTGATGTGTTCCCTGCATGTGCTGTCACTAGGGCTAAGTCTAAAGTTACTGGTGATTTAGAGGATGATGATGATGATGATGTTATCCTAGCTGACACTTTTCTTGCTAATTTGGACCACTCACCAGATGAGGCAGTACCCCGTAGTGTTGATAATTTGTCTCGTCAAGAGTTGGTTGAGTTGCAGGTTGCTGACCCTGAGTTGAAAGGTCTAGCTAGCTCTGCTTACAGTGAAGAAGAGTCAGCCGGTGCTTCTGTGGCATTATGTAAAGGTCAGAATTGCCAGGAGGAAGTGGAGACACCCAACAGCATCAGCCGACTGTGGTGGGAGGTTGTACATCAAGTTGTCATCCCTCGTGTTTGTAGGCAGGATATCATTCGAGAGTGGCTCAGCGTTTCCAGTTTGGCAGGACACCAGCAGGTGAGGAAGACTGTGGCTTTTGTTTTTGAAACACTTCTACTGGCCAGGTATCTTCAGGGATGTTTCCTGGTGTTGTAAGTCTTGTCACACCTGTCAAGTTGTGGGGAAGTGTAATCAGACCGAAAAGGTTGCACCTCTAGTTCCCATTCCTCCTTTTGAGGCGCCCTTTCACCCGTGTGTTGGTGGATATTGTGGAGCCCTCTTCCTAAGACTTCTTCAGGATTTTCTTATGTGTTGACCCTGATTGATATGGCTACTCGTTATCCTGAAGCCATTCCGCCAAACATCTCCAGCAAAAGAACGTGGTTAAAAAAAGTACTGGGGTTCTTCTAAAGTTTGGTCTGCCCAAGGAGGTACAGTCAGACCGAGAAGTAATTTCATGTCAAGTGTTTTCAAGCAGTCTCTGAAAGAGTTGGGCATCACCCAGATCACGTCTTCAGCTTACCATCCCCAGACCCAAGGAGCGTTGGAGAGATATCATCAAACACTCAAATCGATGCTCAAGAAATACTGTTTGGAACATCAGAAAGACTGGGATAAAGGTCTTCCATTCGTTGTGTTTGCTGCAAGAGAGTCTCCAAATGAATCACTGGGCTTCTCACCTTTTGAACTACTGTTTGGCCATGAAGTAAGAGGACCCCTTAAGTTACTCAAGGAATGCTGGCTGTCGGAGGAAGATGACGTCAACCTGCTGGAGTATGTGATGAAGTTCAAAGAACGGCTGTCCACTGCTTTACAGCTGGCGAGAGAGAATTTAGGAGCTGCTCAGGAGAAGATGAAGACTTGGTATGATAAGAAGTCCAGGTTACACCACTTTCAGCCAGGAGATCAGATTTTGATTCTGCTACCAGTTCATGGGCAACCTCTTCAAGCCAAGTTTAGTGGCCCTTATTTCGTGGAGAAGAAACTCAGTGATGTCAGCTATGTCATCGCCACACCAGATCGTAGAAAGAGCAAGCAACTATGTCACATCAACATGCTAAAGTTATATCACAGGCGGGACGAAAATAATCCAGTCTGCACCTTGGCTGTTCCACCCGAGTCTGCAAGTGAAGCTCTCCCATGCAGTATGAGCCCGAGTGATAGTTTGGGGAAGAATCCTGATATCATGAATGATCTCCAGACTAAGCTTTCTCATCTACCTCCCGAGGAAAGGCAGGAGTTTTCGGCATTACTGCAGGAGTACCCGCAAGTGTTCCGTGCCACTCCAGGAAGAACCACTGTGTTAATGCATGATGTCGATGTTGGAGACGCAAAGCCAATTAAATTGCCTCCTTACCGTGTGAACCCAGTGAAAGTTCCTCTCATCCAGAAGGAGCTTGGCTACCTGTTGGACCACAATATGATTGAGCCCTGTCAGAGCGAGTGGAGTTCTCCTGTCACTCTGGTCCCTAAGCCAGGTGGGTCACAGAGGCTTTGCATCGATTACAGACGTGTTAATCAGATAACCTAAAACAGACACTTACCCTCTCCCTCGTATTGAAGATTGCATAGACAAGATTGGAAAGGCTAGGTACATAAGTAAGTTTGATTTGTTAAAAGGATACTGCTTAAAGTACCTATGACTGAACGTGCTAAAGGAGATCTCATGTTTTGTAACACTAGGAAAGGCTTTTGCATGTTCTGTAATGCCGTATGGTATGAAGAATGCACCAACCACATTTCAGAAGCTCATGAATGTTGTAACAGAGGGTTTGGCAGGGTGTGTTGTTTATATTGATGATGTATTAATCTTCAGTGACAACTGGAAAGATCACCTATGCCATGTCAGTAAATTTCTTGACCGTTTAGTTCATGCTAATCTTGTAGCTAATTTATCAAAGTGTGAGTTTGGTCAAGCTAAAGTTCAGTACTAGCAGGTATGTAATTGGTGATGGACATGTTGCACCACCAGGAGCTAAGGTTCAGGTTAT